>NC_134236.1:58338297-58968832 GCF_965152275.1 Natator depressus
AGGTCCAGAGACATGGATAGTCAGTATTTGTCAGATCATGAAAGGTATGTTTTCAGCTTAAACTTATGAACATGTATAGAAGTGTCTTTGTCTTTTTGGCTAGTGTTTGAATGTACTTGTTTGAATGCACATTTGGGTTAATGGGAAAGGGAAGAATGGTCATAACTGACAAGAACAACCAAGATTACGGCACTAGGAGAGAAAAGGTGCTTTTATCAGTATTAGGCAACAGATAAGGAATAGGTTCTATATTCATACTGAAAATTATTTTTGTAGCATAGAATATGAAAAGAGGAAGGAAGAATAAACCAGGAATTTTGCCTTGTTTATGCAAAGAAATCGTAGGAACAAATTTTGGTGCAGTACTTGAAAACATAATGGTGACTCTGGTTCTTCATATTTGTAGGTCACTTAATTATTTCGTGGGAAAATGTTATATAGCTAAATCATAGTGCCTATATTCTGCTACCCTTACTTTGTCAATAGTCCTATCAGTGTGAATAAGGGTGACAAAATCAGTCCTGGTGTTACTACTTTAAAATGATTCCTCAAGCCTACTATACACAATGCCATCTGTAGTAGGGTGGAGAAATGGGAGAAGGGAATAAAACTGAAAATGTTTCTGGAACTTTTGTCCAGTTTTGAAGCAACATAGTAATTTAATAGCCAATGGCCTCTGCAGTGATCCCTAATTCAGTTTTGTATATGATCTTGCCTTTTCAAATTTTAAATGAGATAACTTACATCTAGGCATTAATAAGTGTTGTTGATAGTTTTAATTTCTTGAGACTTGTTTTACCATGGCATACAATAAAATTAGGCAAGAAATATGTACAGAATTGTATAAGTTGGATTGTACCACTGATTTTCTTCTTAGAGGTGAATTGAAATGCTTTTTAATCATAAAAAAATCAGTTTTACAGTTAAGACACTAACACTGCAGTGTTTTCCACCTTATATGTACGTTTCATTTTATTCTTTATAGTAAAAGTAGTTATAAACTCAATAAACATATTTTTCAAAAATATGTTTATTGACCATTTTCCTTAGTATTCTTTGTAAGTAGAGGTTGAAAGGGGGCAGAGGACATTGAAGGGTGACTCATATTCCTAGGCGCAAATTTAGACAATAAGTGTATGCAAAATATCCCACAGTCAAAAACAAAGGTCCTGACTGTGGTCTTGGATCATATTTACATCTCCTCCCTTCCTGCTTGGATGGAAGGGCTTTAGGATTCTGCTCTGATTCTCTCTGAAGCAGAAGCCATCAGAGCAGAGACAAGGGTGGGGGTGCTGCTAGGGTGGGACTCTGACTGGGATAAGAGAGTTTTCCATTCTCTGCTTCTTGCTTTGAGAAGCCAGCTTTTGATGGATAAAAGGAGTAAGTAGGTGTTGCTATCCTGAGGGGCCCCTGTACCTCTGCCAGGAGTTTCTTCTCCCAGAGACATCAGCTGCATCAGTCTCATTTCACTCCCACCTGTAAAAAACTTGTGTTGTCCAGCTATTCTGAAAGGAGGACGGGAGACACTTGATATGGTTTTAATCAGGCCACAACTTCATTATTAGATGTCTGAGACTACCTGGCAGATAAACCTATACAGTGTAGGTAACTCCATGTTCATTCAATAGCTGTCCAGGGGCTTCCACCAGCCCCCCTTCATTTTCCATCCAGGTGCTCCAGCCAACCCTTGCTGGGACCTTATCATTCCCCCGCTCCAATGGAGGATAAGGTATGCTATAAGGAAGGCAGGGTTGGCTCTCCCTCTCCCCCCCCCCCATTCCTCTCCTTTAACCAACACCTCCTTTTTAAGTCCTTTACAAAGCCATTTATCTGGTCACTGTATCCCTTCCCTGTGGAGTACCTGCCCCGGGCATCCGCCCCACATGTACATAACACGTTGTGACATCATAGCCTAACTCTCTTTCCTACTCACCATAACAAAGCCCTCCCTGAACCCACTGTGGGGAAGGTGAAAAACCCCTCCACTCCACCTAGGCCAGTCTGGTGGTGAGGGAAAAATTCCTTCCCAGCCCCCCTGGAAAGGAGTGGCTAGTGCGATGCCTACAGCAGGTCCTAACCACACCTGGTATTTTGCCACCTCAAGGAGAGGGAAGGTGGGTGCTGCTTCGCTTGGTCTGGGGGAAAGGGGCTGCTGCTGCCAGGCTTGCCCCTTTTCAACTCCCCAGCCCTTCTGGTACCTGAGGATGAGTCAGCATCACCACGCTGACCCATTCCTCTTTTTGTAGCAGTTTCTGAGCCCCTCTCCCACCCCCACCCCAACCCATAAAGCACTATTCCTCTTTCCCTGGCAAGCTGGACAACACCTCCCCCCACCCCCGCTTAAGGTGCACTGCAGTCATTTCGGAAAGCACTATACAAGTCTTTTTTATTTATCTCTAGTGGCGGGTCCCATGAGAACCACAAACTTATCAATGAGTCATACAGGCATCTTAAGGGGGAGCCTGTTGCAGTTACTACCAAGGAAGAAGATTAAGAATTTAAAGACCCTTTACTTGATATGCTCTTGCAATAAGTTCATTCATTTACAGAAGTTCTCATCAAAATCCATACCTGATGCTATCTGTCTAATATAGCATCCACTGGAAAGGTGTGGATAGATCCATAGAACTTCCTGCTATCCCCATGCCTGAAATAATCTATAATTATTAACTGCATCTGATTATACCCATACAAGTTGTTACTAGTTATTTATTTGTATTGTGGTAGCACCCAAATCAATATGGGATATTCTGAATAATTCCTGGTAATAACCTTCATAATCTTTGTTCAGGAATTTCAACTATTATTTTTAAATTATTATGCAGGAGCAATAACAGAGAATCCTTAGATTTAGGAAAGTGAATCATGGCCTCATATAAAATTCCAGCTAGAGGACTGTTCAGCAACAAGTTGTGATATATTTCCAACAGAACTGGGATTGCCTTTGCTGCTATTTTTTTTTTAATAAAAAATTACTGGGGAAAGCTATCTAGTCTGGTGTCATAATTCTGACTGCTGTGAATTCAGGTATCATTATCTGATTCTCAGTGAAATAGGTCTGTCAGTGTTCTATTCCATCCATTTGTTTATAAATAAAATGTGGAAATCTCCATGTTCATATACACAATCTAGTATCTCCTTCAAAAATGCTTTTCTAGAGGAATACATTTTTTCTGTAAATGTGTCAAAAACATAATTAATTATGAGAATATCAATACCTTACCAGTATGATTTTTTTTTCAATTTGAGGAAATAATTAGAATTGTATTCCTTATTTATTTACTATTTTATATCCCAAGCATGGGTGTTTTATATCACTATTTTCAATGGGCCAAATCTTGAGGTCCTTGATAGGCAAACTTTGAGTGAATGAAGATAGAGTAAATATTGAGCAAGAACCTTAAGATTTGACCTATGAACCAAATTCACTTCCCTTTCTGCCTCTGGATTTCATTAGTGCTTCTCCTATAACAGGGTTCAGAGGGGTAGCCGTGTTAACCTGTATCAGCAAAAACAACAAGGAGTCCTTGTGGCACCTTAGAGAGTAATATATTTATTTGGGCATAAGCTTTCATAACCCACTTCATCAGATGCATGGAGTGAAAAATACAGTAGGCAGGTATAAATATACAGTACATGAAAAGATGGGAGTTGCCTTATAAGGCAATATAATATTTATAAAAAGTAGTTACTTTTTGTAGTGACCCAGCCACTCCCACTCTTTATTCAGGACTAATTTGATGGTGTTATGTTTGCAAATTAATTCCAATTCTGCAGTTTCTTGTCGAAGTCTGTTTTTGAAGTTTTTTTGTTGAAGAATGGCCACTTTTAAGTCTGTTATGCAGTGTCCAGGGAGATTGAAGTGCTCTCTTACTGGTTTTTGAATGTTACAATTCTTGATGTCTGATTTGTGTCCATTTATTCTTTTGCGTAGAGACTGTCGAGTTTGGCCAATGTACATAGCGGAGGGGCATTGCTGGTACATGATGACATATATCACATTGGTAGATGTGCAGGTGAATGAGCTCCTGATGGTGTGGCTGATGTAGTTAGGTCCTATGATGGTGTCCCTTGAATAGATATGTGGACAGAGTTGGCATTGGGGTTTGTTGTAGGGATTGGTTCTAGGGTTACTGTTTCTGTTGTGTGGTGTGTAGTTGCTGGCAAGTATTTGCTTCAGGTTGAGGGGCTGTCTGTAAGTGAGGACTCGCTTGTCTCCCAAGGTCTGTGAGAGTGAGGGATCATCCTCCAGGACAGGTTGTAGATCCTTGATGCGCTGGAGAGGTTTTAGTTGGGAGATGCTGGTGATGGCTAGTGGCATTCTGTTACTTTCTTTGTTGGGCCTGTCCTGTAGTAGGTGACTTCTGGGTACCCTCCTGGCTCTATCAATCTGTTTCTTCACTTCCCTAAGTAGGTATTGTAGTTTTAAGAACGCTTGATAGAGATCCTGTAGGTGTTTGTCTCTGTACGGGGAATTGGAGCAAATGTGGTTGTATCTTAGGGCTTGGCTGTAGACAATGGATCGTGTGATGTGGTCTGGATGAAAGCTGGAGGCATGTAGGTAAGTATAGCAATCAGTAGGGTGATGTTTATGTGACATCACTTATTTGCTCTGTTGTGTCCAGGAAGTAGATCTCTTGAGTGGACTGGTCCAGACTGAGGTTGATGGTAGGGTGGAAATTGTTGAAATCCTGGTGGAATTCCTGAAGGGCCTCCTTCCCATGGGTCCAGATGATGAAGATGTCATCAATGTAGTGCAAGTAGAGTAGGGCCTCTAGGGAACAAGGACTGAGGAAGCGTTGTTTTAAGTCTAACTTGACACCATCAAATTAGGCCTGAATAAAGACTGGGAGTGGCTGGGTCACTACAAAAAGTAATTTTCCTCTACTAATTTTCCCTCTGTTGATATTTACACCTTCTTGTCAACTGTTGGGAATGGGCCACATCCACCCTGATTGAATTGGCCTCATTAGCACTGACCCCCCACTTGGTAAGGCAACGCTCATCTTTTCACGTGCTGTATATTTATCCCTGCCTACTGTATTTTTCATTCCATGCATCTGATGAAGTGGGTTATAGCCCACAAAAGCTTATGCCCAAATAAATTTGTTAGTCTCTAAGGTGCCACAAGGACACCTCATTGTTTCTCCTATAACAGTTTATGTTGTCTCTGGGTCTGTCTACATTGCAGTTAAAAACGTGCAGGGCCCATGCCACCCCTAACTCTGGCTTGTGGGGCTCATGCTAAGGGGCTTTTTAACTACAGTGTAGACCTTCAGGTTTGGGCTGGAGCCCAGGCTCTAGGACCCTGCAAGGTGGAAGGGTTCCAGAGTTTGGGCTGCATCCTGAGCCCGAATGTCTACACCGCAATTAAACAGCCCTCTTTGACCGAGCCCTGTGAACCCGAGTCAGCTGGCACAGGCATCTAGTCGCAGTGTAGACATACCCTCTGATAACTAAGCCGTGCATGGACCTGAATCATTACAGTGCTTTGGCTTTTGTAATGTCCTCAAATCTTTCAAGGGAAACACAGAACCCTTTGTGTGTACAAGAAATAAAAGAGGAATTTTATTTTCAGTTACTTTGTTTTAAATTATATTGTATGTATTTGTAATTTGGAAGTCTACACATAAATTCTGCTAATGATATGAGATATTAAATAGTTTTATTGTTCTTTCCTTTTAAGAAAAACAATTCAGTTCACCTTTAACATATTTTGTTGCATCAAAATCAGGCCTGTAGTTCCAGATGCAAACTTGCAATCCACATGTGAGATTTAAGTCATGATTTTGATTGCCCTGGTTTATTATATTACATAAATATTGCTTATACCAGTTTCCATAGTGAAATTTATAGTTTCATGACAATATGAAGTATGAAAGTAATTGAGCATTTTTCCACTTCGCATAATTTTTATATCTTTTCTCTCTCTGTTACCATAGTACTTCATATGATTCTTTGATTCTTTTTAAATGATGCATCTTCATAAACTTTAGCCTCACTTTGGTGTCAGTAACAATAAGGAGATTCTGGGACTTCACTCTGTGATTTGCACTGAAGTGCAGATACCCACAGAAATCACCAAAGGGACAAGCTGTTATCACAATCATGTTTATTAAAGATGGAAATGATTAATTTACAGTAGCTATATTGTTGGCTGTAGCACTTGGCTCTTGTAACGTACTGCTGGTTGAAATAATGGAGTAAGTGGACTGTAAAATAGAAATGATTAGAAAGGAGATTTTGATAACTGATTAACACATTTTCTGTTTCTGTAAGGGAATATATAACAAAATATCGTAATTAAAAAGCTTTAGATCAGAATCTACCTTTGAATAAACTTAATATTTTGGTGGACAAATATTTTTCTTTTCACCAAAATGATGAGTTGATGCTCCTTACACTGTATTCGCTAGAGCGTAAAACTAAGTTTATAACTCCCCACCACCCTTCTGCGCGCACACACTCTTGTCTGGGTTCAAAAATGGAGGTTCTACAGTTCCATTTTTATTATCATGCTGCCAAGTTTTAATAAATACCTACTTTAAGAACTAGAAGATTACATAGCAGTGTAATTTGATAAAGAATCCTGTCAATATTTAATATTAAAAACTCTGAAGTAACTTCAAAATTTAAAAAAAGAAAAAGACAAAATTAGATGTCCACTTAAAAGTATTATCTGAATATATAGTTGTCATAGGTACTTTATTGCTTACATTTTAGAGCAGCATTGTAATTTGTTTTGGTTTGAACACTATCAAGACAGCTATCTCAGTGCGAGCTTTCTGGTTTCTTTTTTTATGTTTTCATTTGCATATCATTTGCATAACTCATGTCATCTAATACTTCATATTTATATCTGTTTCACTCACCACCCATCCTGTCTGTGCAGTGAGCTTCTTATGCTGCCCAGAGCAAAACGAGGAAGAAGTGCAGAGTGCCTACATACCACCAGGTAAATACAGGAATTCGATAACCATGATTTCTTATAGTTAGTTTCTGTGTACTTCACTAGCCCAATCATTTCCTTTAGCTTTATTAATATTACAGTAAGTAACGGACACCATTTTCTTAACATGTAACTGAATTGCCATTTAATTATTTTTTTTAAAAAAAGAACTGATCAAGATTTTTACATATGTTTGTTTACTTTGATAGTTATGATTAGAGCAGTTGAAAGCCTAGTGATAAAATAAGTGTCAACAGTCACATTTGAAATTAAATAATACAAATATTTCTGCAGCATATATTTTTGTGATAGATTACCTGTCTAGTCAGAAAAGGTGTGATTTTCAAATGCATGGCAGTATTATTGTGGTTTTATAAAGTTTCTTTTGTGTTTTTTGGATTTTTTATGGTTGTTTGATTTCTTTCCTTTGTTATTATTGAAAATTAATAAACACTTTTTGTGTTTTTTGACAACAAACTTGAAGAAAATTCCTCAGAAGAGCACATGACTAGATAAACAAAGGTTGCATGTCACTGTGCTTCACCTGACAGCTCTCACTTGGGTATGTCTACACTGCAAAAAAAATACCCGTGACAGCACGCCTTAGTGCCCAGGTCTACAGACTCGGGCTCACATGGCTCGCACTACGGCACTACAGCTAGCACCGTAGATGTTTCTGCTTAGGCTCTGAAACCTGGCAAGTGGGTGGGTCTCAGGGCCTGAGCTCCAGCCCGAGTGGGAATGTCGATACTGCTATTTTTGTAATGTAGCATGAGCCCTGCAAGCCCAAGTCTCTAGATCCAGGCTCTGAAACTTGCTCATGTGGTTTGTGTGGTTGGTTGGTTGGTTTTTGCAGAATAGATGTACCCATTGTTTCCTACCTTCCATTTAGAATTTTAGTTTTGGTTTTGTCTGTGCTGGGCCCTGCCAGGGCATTTCCCCCCTTTGAATTGATAAGTGCGCTATATCCCGTGAGGACTCCAAATCCCAGAGACTGCAATATTCCACATTGACTCCAGTCTCCAGTAGGTCCTACAGCACTCAAGAACTCAAAAAGAAAGGACCCAGCACAGATGCAGCTGAGCCCCAAATTTAAATTATTCTGTAGGGAGATGGACCTTCAGTGAAGTAATGGGACTGCTTATGTGTTTAAGTTAAACATATCAGTAAATGTTTGTAGGATCAGGGCTTGTAACGTCTGAACTAATTTTTAATGCTATTGCAACACGAGGTAATATTTCATACCTCAAAGAAGACACATCTTTAGTTTTGGTATCTCCCTGGATTCCCATTTGGAAGATTTTGTTTAATTACAGTTTTTTAAATCAGGAAACACTACTCTTTAGAGCCTAACTAGAGCATACTGGTGATGAGAGTACACAGGCTACCTGTTAGCTGTTAGAAATCTCTGAAACTTCTCTTCACATTTTAAACTGGAAGCCATTTACTCTGAATCTTTGTAATAAGGAATGACTTCATGTTATTTAGCAGACAGTGAAAACAAATAAGCTCATAAATCTAAACAAATAAGTCCTTAAATCAAAAGGTTAGATACTTTGGCAATATGTCATATTGTACCTGCTGAGAGTTGGTTATGTTTTATTTACTCGTTGTCTACTCATACTCTGGTTGCATCACATTGATTGATGCAGCCATTGTGTTAAATCAGATTTACACCAATTCATTATTGTAATCTCAATGGAATTACACTGACATAAAATGTGAGTAACACCCTGGTGAATCGGGTGCTTGATTTCCAATTTCCCTTGGATAAGAAATATCTGCGGCCATATTAAAAAACTGGGTCTTTCTATGTATTCAGCTTGAATCCTATAGTACATTATGCACCGTATAGACAGAAAGATCTAAGAACCAGATTTAATGGAGGACACTGATTTACAGCAACTGAGAATCTGGGGAGAATCTTTAGCAGAGATGGGCCAAAACTGAACTTTTTACTTTATCTGACACCCAAACCCACGGTGAGCTTTGGTGGTTGGTATAAGAAGGAACCAGGATTAAACCACCCCATGGGAGCCCTAGACCTAAAGTTTCCCATCTCATTTCAACCCTTGTTCCCACATATTGCTAAAGGTTGGGTTCAGATACAGCTTGGACCCATCTTCACCCTGACACCCTTTCCTAAATTTTGGAGCTTTGGATAATACGGAATCCTGATGTGAACCATTCTTGGGTTTGCAAAAGCAAAACTTACCTGATCAATTTTTGTGAAAGAAAAACAAAACTCAATCTCACCAGCCTACCTCTGGCCATATAACACAGAAGTTAAATACAAATCTGGAAAAAGCATTGACTTAAGTGTAAAAATTGAAGAAAAAGTGTAGTCACAGTTTATTCCCATGCTTTTGGTACATCCAATTAGACAGTGATCACTTTAATTCAGATCTAAAATTTGACTAAACTAATTGGTTATTAGTAAGCAAAGAAAAATCTTTTTCTGATCTAATTTTAAGAACACAAGCATTTTCAATTGTATTTTATTTTTGTTAGGATAAATTGGCAGCACTTTCTTGCAATCTTTGTATATCTATTTCTATTTCTCCTCTTCTGGTGACATTTATAAATATAAGTGTCATTGTGCGCAATCAGCTCTTTTGCAGGTGTTACAGTTATGAGAACTAAGGAAAACATGTATGTACTTTTCTACTCACAAACTGATCATTAGTAAAAGTTTAGGTCGGTACTCTCTAAATTTTACTTAACCTTAAAAATTAGGATTGGAAAAGACCCTGTAAAACCATGCAGTCCAATGCAGCACTGGTCTGCATGATTGTTCCCTAAACAATGGGTTTCACAAATTTGTCCAGGATAATTTTAATTTTCCAGGTCTCATCAATGATAGTGGAAAGACGAACTTATGGTTAGGTTCTGTTACACTGTATAATACTTAGAAAGTATTATATAGTTTTTAAGAACTTCAGCATCAGTGCAATGGTTCCATTAAAGTTCATTGCAAATTTAAAGTATTATCATTAGAAAAGAACTACAGGCTAACTTTCTGTGACTGAGGAAGTTCGTGCTTCAGTGTTTCTGGGTTTCAACATTTAATAAACCATTTCAGTCCCTGCTTCTCTGTTGTTCCTGGCCCCCTTCCCCTTTATGTCAGCTTCATGGGACCACGCAGCTCCTGTTCCTTCACTTCCCTCTTCTGGCCTTTCTTTTTTCAGCTCCCACTTCTGCATCTCCTTGTCTCTTTCTGAGTCTGTATTTGTTCCTTTCCCCTTACAGGTCATCAATTACTTTAAAATGGCTGAGTTGCAAATATTCAAAATTCTCACTTAATTCTTATATGAAACACAATATGGTGAATTTTATCTGGCCCCTAGTGGAATTTTAACTATAGCACAAAGCCTCAACACAATTAAGCATGATCAACAGTCTTCTGACAAATTGCCCACAAGTGGGATACAGGTCAGAATGGAGGTGCACTCATGTAAGTTCACGCAGCACTCGCCTATGTTATGCCTTGCTCTAGTTACTGTTATTTCCTCACTTTCAAGTTCACTACCAAATACATCTATTTAAAAAAAAAATTGGATACTGTACTAACAGTATAGTACTCTTAATAATGTATTTGATATGTATATTTATATAATAGTTCTATACTCTGCAGTAATATAATGGAGCTATGAAATATGACAGCATCCATTGAACAGCTTGTTTATTGCTGCATATTGCTGCATGTACTTGGGACGTTGGGTTAACTCGACAGTAGATGCTCCACAATGTGCCAGGTGGTCACTCTGAAGTACTGTTATCAATACAATGATGACACATTGTTATGCATAGAAGCTAGCCCACCACACAGCAATAGAAGTATAATAATGGCTACCATAGATTGGTTGCTAAAATGAGTTACAAGGCTTATGGGGCCTGATCCAACTCCCATTAAATTCAGAGTCCAAAAAAGACTAATAGCTTGGATGCCGTTGTCTCATAGGCCCACTCAACAAGTTATTGGGCATCTATGTTGTTGGCATTGTTTCTGCACACTCATTTACATTGGTGTAACTGTAAAGTTTAGGCATGCTATGGGCATAGTGCTGTAGTAATAAATTCTTATCTTCTAGACATCTTATTGTATTGCGTTGTATTTATTATTATTGATAATTTTAGTTTAGAGTGTAGTGTGTATGTAACATTAATTAGAGATGGTCCAAGCTTTAAAATCAGGATTCAGAATCCCTCACATATGGAGGTGTTCAGATACAGGGATACAGATGCACCCAGCTCTAAATCCCACGTGGAGTCAAGGAATGCTATTAAGAGGAACAACACCTGGAGGTGGCAAGGACCTCCAGGGTGCGTATCCTTCTGCCAGTCCCACCAAAGCCCTCCCTTGGTGGAATGTGTGGACACTCCATAAAAGTTTGTTTTAATTCCAGTTGACTGCACTATGTGGAACAGATTTCAATTTGGGTAGTCACATTCTTCCTTTACATTTCTCCTGGAGTTTCACTTGGCCAGGGTAGTCCACACTCCTAGTTCTAAAATGTTATGTACTGTGGCCTTGGTTTATTATGTTAAACAGTTGTCATCCAAAGGTATGTCTATGCTTCAAACTGGAGATGTAATTCATAGCTTGAGGAGACGTGTGTATGCTAGCTCAATCAGAATAGAAGTGTAGCCTCAGTGATGTGAGCAGTGGGAGGATCTACCTGCACTTGGGTTGGCTAGCCCCTCCTGGCACTGTGGCTACACTTCTGTTTTTAGCATGCTAGCTCTATGTAGATATACACTAACACCACAGAGGTACTGTACCTTGGTGATGGATAAACCAATTTCAATATTTTTCAAATTAGCTTACCATTATTAATGCTGTTTAACTTAGTGTGATCTATGGACATATTCACAAAAGGACACTTAGGTGCCACTGGCATTCTTAAACCCCCTTCAGTTGCCACCTAATCGTGTAGGTGCCTAAACTCATTGGCACCTACATTTTTGTTGTGAAAGGTGCCTAGGAACCTATGTTTCTGCTTCTGAGAATGTGCACTGTTGCATCATTCTAGACATCCAGATGCCTTAAGCCCCAACGGGAAGATAGATGTTCTCCTGCCTGTCTCACCTGTGAGGCTCGATCTGGTAGGCAAACTCTGAGCTTGCTAACTAGATCAGGGCCCTTTCAAATTCCTGGGGGGGAGGGGCTGGTATCTATTTCATAACTTTTAGCCCAGTAGTTAGAATGATCACCTGGGAAGTGGGAGACCTGGGTTTAATTCCCCCTTCTGCTTGATTGGAAGAAAGAATTTGAACATGAGGTGATGTTGACTTAGCCACTGAGCTATGGGATATTCTTATATGTGGCTCCCTCCCCCTTTCCTCTTGAAGCTGTTTCACTTTTGATTAAGTACTTAAATAGTCATTGGGCCAGAGAAAGAGAGTGTATGTGAGAACAACTCTATGACTGGAGTTTAGGGCTTTCACTTGGGAGGTGGAAGACTTAGGATCCAGCCCCGCTGCTTCAATAGCTCTCTAATTATTTATCCAAGTGGGACAGCATCAACAGGGGAGATTGAAGGAGCCACACATCAGAATATCCCTAAGCCCAGTGGTTTGGGCAACCTTCTGAGTGATGGGAGGACCCTTGTTTAAATCCTTTCTCCTGATCAAACATGGGGGTATTGAACCTGGGTCTCCTACATCCCAGCAGAGTGTTCTAACCACTGGGCTAAAAGGTAAGCACTGGCATAACCACCAGTGGTGGCATTTCTTGCAAGAAACAGCTTAGGTACCCGACGAGAGGCAGGGCTCAGGACACACCCTCTCATCGCATTCTAATTGATTAGTTTAGATGACCCTGGCCTAGTTTGCTGCCTTTTGTGAATCCTATGCTTAGCAGCCTATCTCTCCCCATATAGGGAACCTAAGTGCCTAACTCGGGCGTTGTGAAAACAAGTGACTTTCTAGTCTAAAAGTTAAGCCCCATAGTACTCAGCATTGCAATGCCTAAAGTCCCATTGTGAACCTGGCCCCTAGTATACCACCTCTAAAGGACTTTAACACATGACATTTTTGAATACTAATACAACTGTGGTTTAGTTTGTGATATTGTATATAGCAGTGTGTTTTAGTAGGCATTTAATTTATCGTATAGAGAACTAGAAGGGATCATTAAATCACACAATGTAGATTAAAATAAAGTAGTATTGACATATAAAAATAGCTAGCATAAAAATAGCAACTTCATGTTTTACAACAGCTAATACATTTTAATCAAAAATTGAAAAGATTCCAAGGTATTTTAGTTCCAGAGGAAAATTCAGACCTACGATGTTACTCTAAATTTACTTATGTGAGTAGCTTCACTGAGTTTGCATGCATAGGAGATCTGGTCCTGAAATTACATGTTGGTTGAAGGAAGAAAAGGATACATTGAGAAATCTATGCATATACCAGTTCAAACTTGCTATAGTATTATGCACATTACATAGTCTTCATTCTAGTTAACATTGTTCTACCGTTACCTATACTTCCGTTTCTGGCATGCTTTGTTTTTGTTTTTGTTTTCTTCTGTTCTTCCACATTCAAGAAATTCTGTTAGGCACTATAAAACATTACCACCCAAGATGCCTTTACTAGAGAATGGTACTCACTGGAATATTTACAGGTAAGTAAGTATTCACTTAAATTATTTAAACAAACATACACATTATAATAATATAGTGGTACTTTCTAGAAAACTTTAACAGCTAAAAACATGTACTTATAAACATAACTAGATTCAACTATCTAAAATTAACTCTTACATAAGTGACAAACACTTGCAACCTCTGTATTGTCTAGAATTCTTCTATCATTAAACTCTACTGAAATGTCAGTACTGGAGTTAAGTAGTATTACAGTTTTCTTTTCCTTATGTCTCATTTTTCTTTCTTTATGTGTATGGTTTTGATTACATGTGAAATTAAATTTTATTTTTATTTTAAATAATTTTAATTTATAAAGCTCAACTCTGCCTGCATGTGCTAAAACCAAATCAGTGATTAGACAGGATATTTCACTCCTTCGTGATTGTCTTAATGCACAAATACCAAGATTTACAGACGAACTCTTGGTTAGGTAAGAACTGAGTAGAAGTGCCCCTTCCTGTTTAGTATGTAATATGGTTTTCTAAAGTAAATTAGCTTCACTCTAAAGTATTTTTACTTGAGATATACTGTATCCTGTCCTTCTGTGTTGGTATAGCAGTTGTTGCTAGTAATAAATATTTAGATGTATTGTTTTAGTATTTCCCGTTCCACTTTCTCATAAGTATATATTGTTTAGTCTCATTTTATGGTCTTAGATACTTGAGATTTTTTATGCAAACAAGTTCAAACATAATCTTTCATTTGGTTTTATTTTTTAAACAAATATTTGCATTGTCATCTAGTCAGCTCTTTTACATCTTTATTAATTAAATCATTGTGATACCACATTTTTATGTAAAGAGAATATTATTTTATTATTTAATATCTAACATTGTGTTCCTTTCTTTGTTTTCTTTTTCTTTCTCTTCTACCATTGGATGCAATGCACTGGCACTAGTGAACTACAGCCCTCCCTTGACAGGGCTAGGAGTGCTAGTACCAACTGCTTGAGACCAGATACTAGTTTGCATTCACCAGAACGAGAAAGGTATAAAGTAAAGACTTATGAATTTCTTGTCATCTGTGCTGGTGAACTTTGTCAGTTTTGTTTGTTTCTCCATATGAGTCTTCTACATGTCTGTACATTCATATCTGCTTTGGTATTTGTAGACATTTTTGCCCCTATACTCATATATGCCATGCAAATTGTGCGTTGCAGTTTATAATTGCTTCTGGCTTCTTCTTTCCCTATTTTTAGTTCAAGCTGATGTCATTGTTTACAAAAGTCCTCAGTATGCTGATAATAACACTGCAGTGTTAAGTGAGGTGAAGGAGCACCACTTGATTGTTAATCTTCATTATCATCTGCTAAGATATATTACTTTTATTTCTTGCCCATTCTGCAAATTGAAAATGAGATGGTGACATAAAATTTACAAATTATATAATTAGGATGCAAATCGTGAAATCAAACTCTTATTTTTCAAATCAAAATTGTAATTTGTATAACAGCGTGTACATTAATTTCCACAAACCAACCAACCAACTACATTATTTTCTTAATCTAATCTGCCATATCTATTGTTGTTTGTTTAAATTATAAATCGAAACAATGTAATGATCTTTGCACTATATAACACTGTACTTAGTTTACATACGCTTCAAGAATACATTTTCAGCAATTTAAATGAAATATAGTTGCACTTGTTATGTTGAATAGAAACATTTAAAGACTGCTTTCTGAACTTTCACCTTTAAAGCTAGTGTAGTTCAAAGCCACAGGGAAACCAAATACTATGGACAGATTTTGTAATTAGATATGAGTATGTCTTAACAGAGAATTTTTGAATGTTTGCAGTATTTTTGTCTAAGAATTCTTGTTTTCTATAGCGTGAAATCCTGACCCCACTGACATCAACAGTAAAACTCACATTGGCTTCAGTAGGAGTAGGATTTAGCCCATGGTGTAAATACTCAATTGATATGTAGGATAATAATGTGAATTTGCTCATCAATCAGTCCAGAAAAATTGGTTATTGAAATTAGCAAACCACTGAGCATTTTTGTTGTTGTAAAGTGATGAGCAGAGTAACAAGCAATCCGTAACTAAGGCCTAGGATATTAATGTAAACTTTTTGTATGGTTTTAGCAACAACAAAAATATTCCAAAAATTAGTTACATTTTCAAAGCAGGACATGTGGTTTGCTGTATTAATTTCAAGGGAAATCATGCCACTAAAACACTGTACATCATTTTGAAAATTCTGGGAACAATAGCTGGTCACCATTAAAACATCTAGTTATAGGGGAAAAGTCTTCTCTGAAATCTAAACCCAACTTTGAAGCTATGTAGAAGCCTCATGTTTCCATGATGGGCAGAGTCCCCTGGGAGGCAAATATGAGGGGGAAAGGAGTCCAGGAGAGCTGGCTGTATTTTAAAGAAGCCTTATTGAGGGCACAGGAACAAACCATCCCGATGTGCAGAAAGAATAGCAAATATGGCAGGTGACCAGCTTGGCTTCACAGAGAAATCTTGGGTGAGCTTAAACACAAAAAGGAAGCTTACAAGAAGTGGAAACTTGGACAGATGACTAGGGAGGAGTATAAAAATATTGCTCGAGGATGCAGGGGTGTAATCAGGAGGGCCAAAGCACAATTGAAGTTGCAGCTAGCAAGGGATGTGAAGGGTAACAAGAAGGGTTTATATAGGTACGTTAGCAACAAGAAGAGGGTCAGGGAAAGTGTGGGACCCTTACTGAATGGGGGAGGCAACCTAATGACAGATGATGTGGAAAAAGCTGAAGTACTTTTTTTACCTCTGTCTTCACAGACAAGGTCAGCTCCCAGACTGCTGCACTGGGCAGCACAGTATGGGGAGGAGTTGAGCAGCCCTCAGTGGTGCAAGAACAGGTTAAGGACTATTTAGAAAAGCTGGACATGCACAAGTCCATGGGTCCGGATCTAAAGGATCTGAGGATGCTGAGGGAATTGGCTGTTGTGATGGCAGAGCTATTGGCCATTATCTTTGAAAACTCCTGATGATCAGGGGAGGTCCTGGATGATTGGAAAAAGGCAAATATAGTGCCCATCTTTTAAAAAGGAAGAAGGAGAATCTGGGGAACTACAGGCCAATCAGCCTTACCTCAGTCCCTGGAAAAATCATGGGGCAGGTCCTCAAGCAGGTCCATTTTGAAGCAATTGGAGGAGAGGAAGGTGATCAGGAACAGTCAACATGGATTCATCAAGGGCAAGTCATGCCTGACCAACCTGATTACCTTCTATGATGAGATAACTGGCTCTGTGGATATGGGGAAAGCAGCGGACGTGATATATCTTGACTTTAGCAAAGCTTTTGATATGATCTCCCACAGTATTCTTGCCAGCAAGTTAAAAAAGTATGGATCGGATGAATGGACTATAAGGTGGATAGAAAGCTGGCTAGATCTTCGGGCTCAGCGGTTAGTGATCAATGGCTCAATGTCTAGTTGGTGGCCGGTATCAAGCGGAGTGCCCCAGGGGTTGGCCTGAGGCTGGTTTTGTTCAACATCTTCATTAATGATCTGGATGATATGGATAGATTGCACCCTCAGCAAGTTCATGGATGACACTAAGCTGTGGGGAGAGGTAGATATGCTGGAGGATAGGGATAGGGTCCAGAGTGATAGATAAATTGGAGGAGTGGGCCAAAAGAAATCTGATGTGGTTCAACAAAGACAAGTGCAGGGTCCTGCACTTAGGATAGAAGAATCCCATGCACTGCTACAGGCTGGGGACCGACTGGCTAAGTGGCAGTTCCACAGAAAACGACCTGGGGATTACAGTGGATGAGAAGCTGGATATGAGTCAACAGTGTGCCCTTTGATGCTAAGAAGGCCAATGGCATTTTGGGCTGTGTAAGTAGGGGCATTGCGAGGAGATTGAGGAAAGTGATTATTCCCCTCTATTCGGCACTGTTGAGGCCACATCTAGAGTATTGCGTTCAGTTTGGGGCCCCCCACTACAGAAAGGATGTGGGAAATTGGAGAGAGTCCAGTGGAGGGCAATGAAAATGATTAGGGGGCTGGGGCACATGGCTTATGAGGAGAGGCTGAGGGAACTCGGCTTATTTAGTCTGCAGAAGAGAAGAGTGAGGGGGGATTTGATAGCAGCCTTCAACAACCTGAAGAGGGGTTCCAAAGAGGATGAAGATAGGCTGTTCTCAGTGGTGGCAGATGACAGAACAAGAAGCAATGGTCTCAAGTTGCAGTGCTGGAGTTCTAGGTTGGATATTAGGAAAAACTATTTCACTCGGAGGGTGGTGAAGCACTGGAATGGGTTACCTAGGGAGGTGGTGGAATCTCTATCCTTAGAAGTTTTTGAGGCCCGGCTTGACAAAGCCCTGGCTGGGATGATTTATTTGGGGCTGGTCCTGCTTTGAGCAGGGGGTTGGAATAGATGACCGCTTGAGGTCTCTTTCAACCTTAATCTTCTGTGATTTTTGCCCATCAGGTCTTCAGCCTGGTATGGAGTAGAAATTACAACACTGGTTGATGATCTCCTCTTAGTGAACAGTGTCCATGTTGATCCTTTGAGGTCTCTCAGCAATCTGTAATACCACTGAACATAAGGTTTAGTTAAATAGCCTGTGGTCCCTAGTTAGGGTATATGATATCACTCTGGAGTCGTTCTGTTTCTAGGTTTATTAGAAGTCCCATAGGATGGTTGTGGGTATTTGTTTCTGTCCCATGGGATCTCTTGTGTGGGATACCCACAGAGTTCAAATAGTATATGATGCTTTTGTGGTAAATAATAAGATGACTTGGGTTGTGACTCCATCGACGTACTGATGAGATGCAGCTCTTTTAATCAGACCCAGATGGTATTTGTTTTTCCAATGCCTGTCCAATTTTGAGAGCAAGATGCAAAAGATGAATTTAGAATAACGCAATGCTTTCAGTTCTGGGGGGGAAAAGATTTTCCAGGGATTTCAGACTTCATTATTTAATGTAGCTGTCTTCTCTTCATCCAAGAGGTTAGCAATCTGTTAGCTATATTATACTTGATCCAGAGCCATATGTTGAATTTTTTTCTTATTTGCTTTGGTGGACTTTTTCTAGAATTTATTTGTAAGATTTTATTCAGCAGATACCAGTTACTCCACATATTGAACCATGGTTGGTTTGTGACCATCATGTCACTGTTTCTGAAGTACATTCTCCTTTTATGGAGAAGTGTAAATAAAGAATTCCTATGGTGGTATTCCAGATTTCCTTCACAGGAATTATAAATTGTGTTTGGGCTCCCTTTTGTCTCAGAAAATATAAAGCAAATGAAGTGTGAAATATGAAGTTTAAAGTGCCTGCACTTGCATTTTGAACAAGGTGATATGGGCTGTGTTTAGTGTACTGACAATAAAGCACTTTGTTTGCACATTAATGTTTTATTGGAAATAGTATTGATCTTTAAACTCTGTGCAGTATTGTACTTGTCACCTGAAATGCTAAATCAGACATTTTTAGTTCCTTAACAATAGAATATAGACTATAACATTCAGTGGCCTAGCCTTACTGTACAATCATTAGGAGAGTTTTTATTCCTGTTTTTGACAACTTTTTTCAGCATAAATTTGCAAGGTTTCATAGAGCTGGAGTTAAGCTCTTCATATATTGTACCGTGGTTGCTCTATGAGCATCAGGATGCTGCATCTGTATAATTTAATCTTAACATAACTCCATTTGAACACTGTCAGGTGGAATGCTGGCACTGGCTTTCTGCCCAGTGTTCCTATTAAAGGCATCACTGCATGCCTTCCTCTGTTACTTTATATGGCAATGGGTCCGTACAAATGGCAATCAGGACTTCACAGGACATGCCCAGAAAGCTTCCCTGTTCCTAAGGCTGCTTAAATAAATTGCTGTGTTGTGTTAGTGGTGGCAGAAAATGTTGAAATATACATTGCAGTTCACTGAGTGCCACAGGCAACTTCGTTTATACAATTTGAGTGGTATACGGGCAAACTTTCTCATAGTTGACAGACAAGAACTACTCAATTTTAAATTATTTGGGAAGGGTCCTACTGGGAAACAATAAGGAAGACTGTTTAAAACACAGTGCCAGTGAATTGTAGGAGTAGGGAAGGGAAAGGAATGAGTTTGGGTACCAGTGGATGAAACCAAGCCATTGAGCCTAACTGCAGATGTGAATAGAGCAGATTACCTAGCCATGGCCGAAGGCTAAGTTAGCTCCCTCTTTAAAAACTCTGGGCTGGTGAATGTACTTTGACTACATAATATATCATAGATAAATATCTATAAATAAATAATTATAGTAATAATAATGCCGAGGGTTTCTTCAGCATTTTCTCCTCCACTGTAGGTAACTGAAGGCAGAACATGCCCAGCTAGGGTGACCAGACAGCAAGTGTGAAATATCGGGACAAAAGGAACCTATATGAGAAAAAGACCCAAAAATCAGGACTGTCCCTATAAAATCAGGACATCTGGTCACCCTATGCCTAGCTGAAAAATATGGATTCTGTGCCTTAGGCCTCGTCTATACTAGAAACTTCTGCCGGTATAGTGCTGTCACTTAGAGGTGTGATGATTTTTTTTAAACATTTCTGTACCGATAAAAGTCCTACCATAGCTGCAGTTATACCATAATTACATAAAAGAGCTTTTGCTCAGGAAACCGATACAAACGTTTCTGGCAAAAGCACTTTTTGGCCCATATAAGCTGTGTCTACACTAAGAGGGTTTGCTAATATAGCTATACTGGCAAACTTTTTGTAGTGTAGACCTAGGTAAAATTTTTGCCACATGTTAATAGCCTGGCTGTAGAGCCAAAATGCTTTCCACAGCTCTCTGTGACACAGTGTGCTATAGAATATGCCTGAAGACTTCAGCACTTATTTGTTAATACATGTGCACACATACTCACTGCATTTCACTTATTTTGACTGTCTATTAGTATTCATTTTGATTAAAATACCTGAGTGATTGAAGTTTCTATGAGACCTGCAAGACATACAGGAATTTATATAGCAGACAGTAACACCCTGAAACATAGATAAAAATAAGCCAATGTCACCAACTCTTAGGGCTCGTCTGCACGGTGGTGTAATGATATCTACAGGGGAGTGATATCCAAAGTGCCCTAACATATCAGGAATGGTCTAGTTATTACTTAGTCCTGCCTTGAGTGCAGGGGACTGGATTAGATGACCAACTGAGGTCTCTTTCAGTTCTACACTTCTGTGATTCTAAAGTATGCATTAATTGGTCCGTATAGACCCTGCTGGTGTGCACTAAAGATTCCCTAGTGCACTTTAACATTGTGCTCGGGAACCTTTAGTGCGTACCAGCAAAGTCTACATGGACCAATTAATGTAAAGCACATTAGGGTGCTTTAGAAATCCCACTCCCATAGGCCACATTATCTCACTTTGTAGACAAGCCCTTTGTTTTAGTCTGCTTTTGTCATTGTTGATCTGCCTGCTGGCCCTGGTTTTTTTCACTCTGTCACTCTGAATTCTGGTTTTGGTTTGGTTTTTAGTAGGCCATCTTATTTCTATCTGTAGATTTCTCTGTTGCCAGACACAGTGGTATCTGTGGCCTCAGTTTAGGAAAGCACATAAGCACATATTTAGAGCACATGTTCAAGTGTACTTTCTTGAATCAGAGACTCATCACCCAACACAGTAGTGTCTTCTCGGTGTAGTACAATCACAATCTTCATATAGGTCAATTAGTAATATTTTATTGATTATTAATTGGTAATGTTATGGCCAATGATAGTTATGCAGTAACACCTGGTGGCAGTTTTTATTTACGCTATAGGAGCCCAATCCTGCAAAGACTTAATACCAGCCATAGTTCCATTAGTTATGTTTGTAGGTTTTGGCCTTACGTGATTATTTAATGCAGGTCTGAGCAAATAAAATTGAGGAACAAATCAAAGTGATTGAATTAAGTAGAACACTCTGTATGTATATCTTACAACCAGGCTTTTCTATGGTCATATAGAAAAAGTAATAATATTGGCTGCTCTGGAATCATGACTTGATAGGGATTTTTGAGATGGTAAACTCTGGTGCCTTTATCTGGTCTCCATGACCTTATGAAATCCTAGGATATAGATATTTGATGAAATTCCCATGAATAGTTATTAAAAAAATTGGAGCTATCGTTTGTTCTTGACCTAATCGGCCCTATTCCGCTCCAGGATCACAACATTTTCATATTTTTATAAATCCATTAATAAAACAAAACACCCTCTAACATTAGGAAAGTAAGTGTGTTTACACTGCATGTTTTTTAGAGTTCTTGTTTGACTGTGACTATTTGTATTTGAACTAATTACATAACAATATAACAGCTGTTTATATTAGGTATGCACTATGTTGGTTTTTTTCCTCTTTTTCAACCAGTGTAGAAGAGAGTACATTGTTGCATGTTTGTCTGCATTGTAATGTTGCACAGGCTTTGTACAGTATATAACAGGGGTGGCCAAACATACTGGCCCTCCAAGCTGCATATGACAATCTTCAGAAGTTCGAGAGCCGGGGTGCACCTGCCAGGGGTCGGGACTCGGGCTTCAGCCCTGTGAGAGGCACCTGATGGGGCACAGGGCTAAAGCCCCAAGACTCCCCTCCCCGCTAGGCAGAAGCCCCTACTGTACCATCCCACTGCAAGGCAGAGATCCCAAACTCCCCCCCGCACCAGTCTGGTAGGTGGAGAATGTTGGGGGGTCTGGGGAGTTCTGTCAGCCACTCTCTAACTGTAAAAGAGCCGCATGTGGTTTGCAAGCCACAGTTTGGCCATCCCTAATAATAAGGTTAAGCGCCATTGAAATTTACGGAAAGAGAGTATGCTGTCAACATTCATAATGCATGATGACCAAAATTAATAACATTCTGTAAAAATGCACTTTAATATTTGTAGAGGATATCAGCATATTAAGGGCTTTGATTGAGTGCACTGATGCATTAACATTTTCTTTAACCCTTGCTTTGGAGAGAAAAAGTAACTAACTGCTAACAACCTATTCCCTTTGGAATCTTTTAAAAGAGCTACCTAAATGTGAAGTGATGCTAAATCTCCCTGAAACTTTTGTTATTTGCATGTTCCGTAAGTGAAACACTGTTTCTTAATAAATGGACTGGAAGGTTGCCTCAGAAAGTGAATAGTTCATGTAAAGTATTACTCTGCTAATGTAAATATATAGAGATATATACAATGATTTCTTGCCTGTATTTTCAAAACTAAGCAGCGTTAGGTTTATACTATATTATCTTTCCATTGTGATTGAGCCTTTTTATTGTTCTAAATCAAATGAGCTTTTGAAAGAAAAAACTACTACAAATATGAATGTTCCCCACCCCTCCCACCCACGCTGATTAAAGATTTTTTTCTTTAATTTATAAAATCAATAAAAAGAGACTGGCATGAACTAATAAAACTTGATTGCACATTTTTTTTAAATATAAAAGAAATTTTATAAGTTTACACTAGTCCAGGCACACAAATATATACTAATTAATTTCTCTTTGCTGACATGCAAATTTATAATATTTACTATAAATATAACATTATTAGCTTGACTATTAAATAAGGATATCCTTTATTTAACCTAGACTCAACAATAATAGTTAATATATTAAACTTCTTAAAATGATAATTATACTTAGAAAGATTTGTGAGAGCTTCTTGCTCCCAATTGTCAGCCTTACCTTTTTGGACAAGTTAACTTCACAGAATCATAGAATATAAGACTTGGAAGGGACCTCAGGAGGTCATCTAGTCCAACCCCCTGCTCAAAATTTGATGAATCTCATCTCTTCTACTTGTCTCAGCTATATAAAGGAATTCAACTCAGAAGTCAATAGTGGCTGATCCTGCCTTTTAAAAATTTGTTGTCTGTCTCTGTAACAGTGCTCAGCAACAAAAGAACCTGGGATGGATGGTGTCACAGGCTCTCCTCCTAGAAAATAAATAGTCTTTGATGAGCATGTAATGTAAAGAGTAAAGACACATGCTTGTCACCAAGGAAGAATTACCCCTTTTAGAAGATGTAATATCCTCCATTGCTACAAAACCCAGAAAACTTTCAGAGCCTCTGTGTGTTGGCAGCCTCAAAGAAAATTTTGGACTGCACAGAGCTCTTCCATTGCACATTGAATAGGGGTCTCTACAAGCTGATGAGCAGAGCAGATAGTGATATAGGATGAGCTCTAGGAAAACAGATCACTTTGTGCCCCACATTCTGCTATTAACAGTGTAACATGATGCTTTAATCCTCTTAAAGGTCTCTTTGTAATTTAAAACCATGTATTTTTACTGGAAAAATGTTGTTTAGTGCAGTTAATGGGGGAATAAACCCTTGGGAAAATGAAAGAGGAAAATAACAGCCAATCAACACCTGAAAAGTTCTTCTAGTTTATAATTCCAACTTCTTCTATTGAATAACAGGTTTTTAGATTTTCTAGCATTTGAGGATGTTTGAAATACTGTATATGCCATGAAAATTATTTAAATCACTCTAAATTGTGCATGCTTGTACACTCATTATAATTGTTTGTATAGTGTACTGCTATATAGAAAATATACCACAACAAACAGCCATAAGAATAGTGTATCCAAATTTCTAAAAAAATTAGTAAGAATTATTATATTAAAAACAATCAATTTCATTACTTTTTGGGGTACTTTTCCAGTCCCAATTCCCATACCTATTTTAATTTTTTCACTCACTAAATATTTTTTTCCTGTTTTATTGAATGGGCAAACAGGGGTAGATGGTCCCCCTCCCTAGAGAGGAGACGACCTACTAGTCCCAGGATTCATATCCAGCATGCATCTCCGGAGGATGACAGGTACTAGCCAACTCCTCCTAACTGAAAAGTGGCTTACTGCATCTTGCACTCTGAAAGAAGTATAACAAAGTTTTAAAAAGATATTTAATAAACTTTAACTATGACAAAATCAAAGTAAAGTGTCAGCTCAAAGTTCATCTCTGCATTTTGTTGAATTATTATAAAGCACCTAGGAATGTGCCCCTGGTCAAGTCTTCTGATTGTGTGAACATTCCAAGGGATAGTTTCTGAAAACAAGATGTCTAATCTGATGTAGAAACTTCCATATTAATGGACTGTTCATTCTCCCCCCCCCACCCCCCATTTCTGTAAATGTAGTTTTTTTCCCCTGTGGTGCTTTATAATATCTTTATCTGTCAGAGAGCCTATTTCTTTCTTTTTTTTTAATTTAACCTCAGTAATGTTTCTTTCTCTACAAAATGCTTATAAGAAAAAAAATCAGATACACACAGAGAGAGAAATATTAATTGGTATATATAATAATTGGCATGGTTATGAAATTCTTTCATAAATTAAGGTTATCTCAGGGGCAGGTTTTCCCTACAAGGTAGGTTTTGACCAATAATGCCAGTGCTTTGGATCCACTTTATATGCTGATTTGCCAGTTGTGATGAATGTAAGCACCTTCCATTGTTTTGTTTCTTGCTCTGGTTTTCTTATTCAACTCAGTTTTGATGCCTTGTATTTTTAATAGTAACATTCTTCTCGTATGTTGTCATTTCTTCTACTAGATTCACTTTTTAAATCAAATAAGATATTAATTCAGCACTTTGAATGTAACGCAAGAGCAAGATTTTATTTCTACCCTTTAAACCCTGACGTGTTATAGTAAATCTGCTCATTCTTAATTTTTTAAAAATGTTTGTGCAGCTCTTATGAGGTTTAACTCTCAAAAGTACAGTATACAAGTAACATTACAGTTTCTGTAGTGCTGGTCTTCTCTTTCTGCTTAATAGCACCTACATTTATGCCATAGTCTGTTTTGCCTTGCCTTGGAAGTATTGCTACCAACTTTAGTCGGAACACTATAGCTATACCTGGATTCCATTTCTATGCACAATAGTATGTTTTTAAATTATCACATGATGTTTTTTAATTCCAAAACTGGCTACATCTTGCAGTCACTGCATACCTAAACATTTAGTTGACTGTAGTACTGAGTCCAGTGTGATCTCTGTTTTGGTATTTTAATACTTCCGAAAGGACATTATCAGTAAAGATAGTACAATTAGTACATATAGTCCATATTTATGTAACCTAGTAGATGGTTTAGGTTAAGAATTAAGTAGAAGTTAGGCTAACTTAGGCCCAAAACCTAAGTGTAAAGGAGTATGGGAAATTGGAGTTGCTAGTGTGAGAAAGTTGGAGATAAGTTGGAGACAGCAAGACAGGAAATTTGAATTTAGCAAGGACGTGATCTAGGGTTATATTGCTGCAATGTTTTGGTTATAACTGGTTTGAGCAAGGTTTTTAATAAGTGTTTTGAGAATTTTGCAATATTGTATTAAAATGCTACCTATATTGATAGAATGGGAAGTAAATGCAGAAGTAAATTTAAATAATGTGTAAGGTAAAGAGCCAATAAGGAAATGATGGAAATATAATTATGGTAAGGAGTAGTTTAATGTTAATTAATATTATAATAGATGGAAAAAGGCATAGCCTTGCAACATTGCAGGGGAGTGCCAATTAACTGTCAGGTTTCAGGATTATAAGGCTGTACTTCACGCTGTTCTCAGTGGACTGATTACTCACTGATATACACTATTTCATCTTTGAACATATGTATAATTGTAGTATTGTGTAACTAGTAATTGTATACCTGTTTGCTTACCTAATCATTTTCCTTTTGAATAAAGTCTGCTTGTATTATTTAAAGTGTTGCCCATTGGTCCTCTACTAAACAAATTTTCTGTAATTACAGAATTTTCTATAGCCAACCTGAAAACTAAGTTGGGGTTTATTACACCCTTATCTTTAGCAACTTAATATTAATTGGGAGCATTTCAAGATAAAGGTTACAAAAGGTTACACTTTCTAAACGATGGGCATTTTTGAGCAACTCTTTCCTCTCACTATAATAGCCCTTTGAAGTCCATGAAAAGTCTCTCATTGACTTTGATGGATCAGGCCCATCATATGTAGGGCCCCTGGGAGAAATCCTGACCCCACTGACATCAATGGTAGTTTTGCCACTGACTTCAGTGGATCCAGCTTTTCACCCTAATACTACAATCCTTACTTAATCATCTTTATTCTTGGTGTCATTGGGACTTTTGCCTGAGGACTTCAAGATTGTAACCATCGAGTGTACTCCTGTCATCTGTTTTTCTATCTTTGTTTTAATAAGTTTATTACATTAAAGTGTCTGCATAAGAGGGAAAACTATTATGGTAAAAGCTTTTAAATCATAAAAAAATTGTAAAATTCTCAGTTTGATATAAGTGTCTTTCTACAGACATTGTAAGAAACATTAAGAAGAAACATTTTTCTTTCTTTTCATTTATGTCTCGTTGGTGTGATTTCCTGGCTGAGGTGCAGAAAAAGGCGTGCATTAATGCCGTACTCTTTTTGCTACTCAGGTGCTGCTTATTTGCACTTTCTTCTGTCTCCACGACAGACAGAAGTTACAGCAACTTAGGCTCCTTTACACAACAGTAGAGTATGGATGTCCAACAAGTAGATGAGGAGTCCAATTTACACAGCCTACTCCTCACCTCTGAATTTGGCCCTAAGAATTGAAAGTGGTTTAATTTCCTTATCTGGGATAAAAATATATTTATTCAGTAATTAGGGGTAGATGAACCTTTGGGTACTTGACTAATTTGTTGTAACTGAAACCCATTTCCTGATCCGTTCCCAAGAGTTAAGTTATTCAATTTTTAAATACACAACACTCCCTGCCCATTAAGCAGACTTTCGGTGCAAAGGAGTGGGATTGAATATGGTGATACTCTGCTTATGTAGTTGACTCACAATCCCAGAGCAATTGTATATTTCTGCTAGAATGATCAATAATGAAATAGTTAAAGCTAACATTTTAAATCAGTTAGTATTATCTTTTTTCTTTTTCTTTTCTATTCAGTTCATTTTGTGTATAATGTAAAAGAGAAAACCAAAGCCAAATTACATTTATACAATTAGAATTCTCTTACATTTTGTACTAATTATTGCCCTTAAA
Source organism: Natator depressus (assembly GCF_965152275.1). Classification (NCBI taxonomy): domain Eukaryota; kingdom Metazoa; phylum Chordata; order Testudines; family Cheloniidae; genus Natator; species Natator depressus. Next base: position 58,365,873 of record NC_134236.1, read on the forward strand.
AATCTGTTTCACAAGCAATTCTGTATATTAGCTAGTATCATTCAGTACTAGACTTTGCCTTTCTTTGGTATGCTTTTGTGAACGCTTGTCAAAATAACAACTGATGGTTGAGGGGAGGCTCTGAGTGACACACTGGGTTACTTGACTAGCTTTTCATAGCCAAGTTTAAATCCTGACTTCACAGATAAATTGAATTTGACAGCTGTCATGTCAGACTCCATTTGTGTACATCCCAGAATTATCATACAAATTGGACCAATTTGCATTCTGTGCTCAAGATATACTATACATATATTGACTCAAAAATATTAAAAAATCATGGGTTTGTTTTCTTTTTTATCTTCCTTATGATATGTTATAAAGACCTCAAAGTTTTTTATCCCTTGTTTGTTTTTCACATTAGAAATTCAGATCCTGTCTAGGCTTCAAGATTTTATGATTATAGTTGAACTAGGGAAAAGGTGATATCACAGGTGATGAGAGGAGCCAAGTGAGTGAAAGTTGAGCAACTGACAATAGAAGGGACTTTTATTCAGACTATTTGTTTTATTAACAGTATATATTTAACTTCAATCGCTAATTAACATTTTGGGTAAACGAAGCTTCTGTTAAAATTCAACATTCTTGTCCCTTTCCGTTAAAGTGTGAAAGCTCTCAGTAAGCCTCCCTGAGACCTTCCAGAGTCTTTCAGCAAAACCAGGGAAAACCAAACTTGACATTCTTGATATAGTTAAGGTAGAAATGCAGAAAACAGTTTTAAAAGCTTTCACACTCCTTTATAATTTATAAAAAAGCAAAGCAAAAAAAACAAACAAACAAATAAATAAATAAACCCACAAAAAACAAAGGCCAGAAACCCAATTTTTTAAAATAGCCTTTGAAAATTTCCTTAAAATTAATACATTGTCTTTTGAAGGAAAATAATGATATATTTTCTCAAATAGGTTATCGTTTAACCTGACACTGAGCTACACTTTAAGATGACCTCAGATCTGGGACACAGAGAATCCTCACTTCCAAAATTTGAATAACCTGCCTGTATACTGGAAAGGGCACCTCAATTAACTACAGATTTGGAATTAGTTGCATCTGTATAAAACAAGCTAAGGTGCTTTCAAAAGTCTGATAAGGAATCCAGACAAACAGACGTCAGAAACAGAGAGACAAGATGGGTGAGGTAATATCTTGTATTGGACCAATTTCTGTGAGTGAGAAAACAAGCTTTTCAATCATACTGAGTTCTTCTTCAGGTCTGGTCTGAAGAAGAGCTCCCCGTGTCTCAAAAGCTTGTCTCTCTCACCAAAAGAAAGTGGTTCAGTAAAAGATATTACCTCACCCACCTTGTCTGTCTAATATCCTGGAACCAACATGGCTACGACTACTCTGCATATGTCAGAAACATGTTAACTATATCTGTACTTGTTATAAGTTATCATTTTCATCAGCAAGATATGAGCAAAGAAATCCTCCCTCATTTTTTTAAAACAGTAACATATAGATACGTTTTTTCCCCAGAAATTAAAAGTAAAACATTTACTTTAAATAAATCAAATTGTAAAACTCTTACTTCCAAACTAACATCCACTTGTGAAAACATACAATTAAGTTCTATAGAAGTAGGAGGAACCAGTGTCAACCTTTACTTTCTAGCCTGGGATGTGGCCTTTGTGATATCATCCACTTTCTGGAAGGCAAGAAAAGAAGAGGTGGAGGCTTATCTTCACCGAGGCAAGAATTAAGGGGTCAGGCACAGTATGTATATGTGGAATACTGTGCAATCCTGTTTGTGGTGCCAATCATTACATGATGCTGACCTCACATCGAATTGTTGAGAAGGGTGGGCAGAAACGAGAATTCTTCACTCCCAGCTGCCCAGCTTGTATCTCTGGGACTTATTGTTCCTTTTGTTGTGGAGGCCCTTCTTCAAAGCACTTAGCTCACTGTTTTATACTGAAAGTAAGTTTAAGAATTTGAGAGATCTTGACCGTCCCAACTTCCTTCAGTCAACTTGCTGTGGAAACAGGATGGAGTAGGTTTTAAGTGATCACATCCAGTTAATTTACAGGCTTCTCTAGCTTTAAGGTCCGTATACCTAGTGAAGGAATTTTTCCCAGGAATAAAAGGGGCAGTCAAGAGAACATGCAACATGTTGTGCTCTCTGCTCTACTTTGGAATGGGCCAGAGGCCTTAGGTGAGCAAGAATTGTTCTGTGCTCTTGACAAATAGTAAACAGCAGGAGTTTCATCCATGCCATCAAAGTCTCTTAGGTGAGCGCAGCCTGCTGCAAATGCTACTATGGGGGAGGCTAAATTTAGGAGGAGAGACTCCACCATGCAGCCAGATGTCCCTATGTCAGGTGAAGAAAAAAACATCAACAATTTGGCACAAAGGTTCACTCTGTCTCTAATCTTATGTTTTCTTAAAGAAATATTCATAAGCCCATTTGTGCAAAATAATAAGGCATCATAATAAGGCATCACACTTAGATTTTGTAGAATCAACACATATATTGATTCCAAATATGCAGGACAGCTCACATGTGGGCAAGCCAGGGAATAGAACAGCCCTTCAACCCTGAGCTCCTGAGGGAAGGCCCAAGGGAAGGCAGGAACTTCCCTGACAATAACTGTCTGAAGGTCTCTCTCTGAAAGAAGAGAAGGCCTGATTCTAATACACCCTGAGAGGAAGGCACTTCCTGCTCTCTCTTTTACTAACTCTGTTGATTTCATAGATTCACAGATCCATAGATATTAAGGTCAGAAGGGACCATTATGATCATCTAGTCTGACCTCCTGCACAACGCAGGCCACAGAATCTCACCCACCCACTCCTGCAAAAAACCTCTCACCTATGTCTGAGCTATTGAAGTCCTCAAATTGTGGCTTAAAGACTTCAAGGAGCAGAGAATCCTCCAGCAGGTGACCCGTGCCCCATGCTACAGAGGAAGGCGAAAAAACTCCAGGGCCTCTTCCAATCTGCCCTGGAGGAAAATTCCTTCCCGACCCCAAATATGGCAATCAGCTAAACCCTGAGCATATGGGCAAGATTCACCAGCCAGATACCCAAGAAAGAATTCTCTGTAGTAACTCAGATCCCACCCCATCTAACATCCCATCACAGGCCATTGGGCCTATTTACCATGAATATTTAAAGATCAGTTAATTGCCAAAATCATGTTATTAGTTCCCCTTGGCTTTTGTTCATGGACTATCCTGAAAGCGGAGAGACTTTGAAGGGACCTGGCTGGAGGGCCAAGTCACAGAAAGAGGCAGACCACCACAGCAGTGGAGAGAGAGCTGCCATGCCACACCCCACCTCAAGGAGGCGCGAGCGGTGAAACAAACCCTTCACACACCGGCCGATGCTGTTTTATGTTCACACATTGTAATCAGTGAGGCTACTAGTATGAGCAAACTTACTCATGTAAGAGTTTGTAGAATCAGATCCAAACTGAGTAGGGGACATTTTTTTCCCATTTCTTAAAGGGGTCTGCAAATAATGAAGAACAAAAAATAAACATTTAAAACTATGAAAATTATTCGACTGTGTCTTCTAAAGTTAGAGATATGGCCTTATAGCAAATCTTGCACTTTTCATTATATAGGGATAAGTAGTAATAGCCACATAAGTTTTCAGTCAGTTTGGCAATCACATTCAGGAGTCAAAGATGAACATCTTAATTTAACATTATAGCTGAAAGGCTGAGGTTATACTATAAAGCATTACTAGATATCTTATTTATTCTGTATAACTGAGTTTGGTACCTGGAAAAAAACCCAGACCTACGGATCGAGTCTGGAAAAAAGTTCTCTTTTGTACAGTGGCCTGCATGTGAAAACTGACAGAACAGTTATATTTAAGTCAAATTGTGAGTTCTGGATAAATTATAAATACGTTAAAAGAGTTTAAGCATAAAATGAAAATAGTATGGAAATTACAAGAGACATATTTTGACCATCATTAGAATACATTTTTTTAAAATATTGTTGCTGGGTCAGTTTGCTGCCTTCGTGTGATTATTGAGCAGTTATTTATCACACCAGCAAAACATCTGGTAATTTTAGTATGGATATTTAGGAAAGTTTCCTTAAATGCAAACAGAATTTATTTGATTTTAATCAAGATAATTTGTCAGTAATTAAAACCAAAATGTTATTTTTTCAAATACTACTTGAATTTTCATTTGGATTGAGGAAGAAGCATTTATCTATTATTCTAATGGACAGTTTTTTAGATTTATTCTCAATAAGGAAAATGGCAACTGGTGAGCTACAATGCTGTAGTTCAATATAGATTTTACATTTTTCAGTCACTGATGTTTTACTTTTGTACTTACCATGGTGTCACAGATTTGTAAAATATCCCCTTTAAACATATGAATAAAGGGAATATCAGAAATGCAGTTTGGTCAGTACTTAGTACATGAATGCTATTGGTTTATATATTTTGACTGCATGTCTCCATCTTCACTGCATGTGACCATCTCTCTGTTTCTGTCCATTCTGTCCAATTCACTTCCATGTTTCCAAAATTTGTGAAGAACAAGGACGCTGGAGTCTTGCATTCCAAAACAAGACAGTATAAACCACCTAAGTGCTAAACCTGGAGCAACACAGAGGTATCCTTATTAAGTCAAATTTTAGTTCCAAGTAAATTCTAATTTATGAACCGTGAACAATTTCCTTCCCTGACAACATGCTCTGTTATAAATATTTTATTTAATATGCTTTTTCATTCTCTTTATAGCTAAATATACATTATAGCTGTTTGTATTTTCATACTAACATATTTAACCTCTTTATATATAGCACACTAAGTGGCTAAATTTGAACATGGAGTAAGTGCCCACCATACACCCCTGTGTGCACTCTCTGGACATTGGGCACAGGCATTAAAGCATAGATTGGGTGCCCAGCTCCCACTTATTCGTCTCATGAGCTGGGCACAGCAGTTGAGTCTGCATGGATAAGGAGAGGGGTATTATAATTTGCTCTTGGAAAAGGGCAGCAACAAATCACCACCCTCCAGAACAAGGGGGAAGCACAAAGTAAATTGTGACTCAAGGTGTGCTCCCCCAGGAGCAGACCAGAGAACTAATTATGACAGTCTCAGTTCTTCCCTTGCTCTCTCTTGGGAAGCAGTAAGTTTCTTCACTCCTTTTCATGGAGTAGCTCATTCCTGCCTGTGTGCCTAGCACATAAACAGGTGTAACCAGAGCTCTTCCTATTCCCAGTCCTTCTCTTCCCACCTGTTTGTAGTGAGGAGAATAAGGCACTGATTCTGGGGGCACTCCCACTCCCCCGGCAGTAATAGTCACAATCTGAGCAGGGCCAGTTGGGAGTAAGAGGAAAGTGATCTTACTCTGCTGCATAGTCCTCTAAGGGCTGAGATAATCTAGCCAATGAGTAGCCCCATTGAACTAATTGAACTCAATGGGGCTACTCAGATACTTAATGAAAAACACATAATACCATGCTTTGGGGCCTTCAAAGACAGTTGCAGCATCTGTAAAGAATCTTAAATACTAACACAGATCTCCTGATTTATGCTCCTTAAATTTGGCTGCATATAGGGGAGTAAAAGAATTATGTAAGGAAAATACATGCAATGGAAGTTGAAAGTACAGAGCATGGTGGGGAACAGGATTACACCTGTTAATTAACTAATTTTTGTAGAGTATTTTTTGTAAAAGCCTTCATGCTTTTAGTCACTAGAATACAACTGCTAACAAGATTTTCATGCATGCAAAATTATTTTGTTTAAGATGTGTTTCCCCTTTCTGTTCCTACCTGTGAAACATACTATATAATGGTTTAATACTAATCAAACATTACAATAGCTTGAGGAGAACATGAAAATCATCTGTGATCAATTATTGTAGCTATAATTTGCTCTAATGTCTGTGTACACAATTTCCAGTTCAGACACCGAGTTTCTTCTCATTTTCACCAAGGTCTAAAATACAAATCTTGAAATGGCTCTTTCATCTGACTTTTATTTCTGCATTTTACCTGCCTAGCTTAGTGCATGAAGTTGATTTTATCAACATCAATTCCTTGTGCATCTCTTCCAGTCCTATTTCCTGTGAAACATAGAATTTGGGGTTTGTCAGCATCCCTTGTGCAACAGTGAGCAAACAATCACTCTCTCCTTTTTTACCACATTTGAATGGCGGTCTACACTGGTTATCTCTCAGGGTATGTTTACACAGGATTTTGGAGCAAATTATCCAGCTCCAGACTCGGGTGCAGGTTGCGCTCCAGGCTCAACAGACTTGGGTTAGTGTGGCTGGCACTAATGTTCTAAAAATAGCTGTATAGACAGTGCTTTGAAGTTGTGGCCCTCTTGGCCAGGGCTGAGAGGCTTACTCCCCACTCACTGCAAGATGCTGTGTAGAAATACCTGTGACAACTAACCTTTGTGTATTTAAGGGAACACTGATGGCCACAACCTGTAGAGAGAGCTGGATATCAGTTGTTTCCTGGCCTCATTCTGTAATAGAGTAAAAAATGCATACAACACCACAAAAGCAATGTATAAACCTATAAAATGTCTCTCACACTAATGTTTGAGAGCACCTTGTAGTATAGCAACAGAAATTAACAGGATCTGACTTGTAAATATGGACACAAACAAGGAATTATAAATAATAGTGAAAAGCATGTTCCACAAATGCAGAGCCCATGTAGAGAGTCCTGATAATATATTCGCAATCTCTGGATCATGACGGTGAAAACATGCACTGAAAATACTCTTCAGTTAAGGGGCTTGCCTCCTCCTCCTCCTCCTCTGTATTACAGTGTCACTTAGAACCCTAGTCATGGACCAGCACCCCATTGTGCTAGACGCTGTACAAACACAGAACAAAAAGATGGTCCCTGCCCACAAACAGCTTACAATCTATGTATAAGACAAGAGACAACCATTAGATACAGACAGATCATAGAATCATAGAATATCAGGGTTGGAAGGGACCTCAGGAGGTCATCCAGTCCAACCCCCTGCTCAAAGCAGGACCAATCCCCAATCAAATCATCCCAGCCAAGGCTTTGTCAAGCCTGACCTTAAAAACTTCCAAGGAAGGAGATTCTACCACCTCCCTAGGTAACGCATTCCAGTGTTTCACCACCCTCCTAGTGAAAAAGTTTTTCCTAATATCCAACCTAAACCTCCCCCACTGCAACTTGAGACCATTACTCCTTGTCCTGTCCTCTTCTACCACTGAGAATAGTCTAGAACCATCCTCTCTGGAACCACCTCTCAGGTAGTTGAAAGCAGCTATCAAATCCCCCCTCATTCTTCTCTTCTGCAGACTAAACATTCCCAGTTCCCTCAGCCTCTCCTCATAAGTCATGTGTTCCAGACCCCTAATCATTTTTGTTGCCCTTCGCTGGACTCTCTCCAATTTATCCACATCCTTCTTGTAGTGTGGGGCCCAAAACTGGACACAGTACTCCAGATGAGGCCTCACCAATGTCGAATAGAGGGGAACGATCACGTCCCTCGATCTGCTGGCTACGCCCCTACTTATACATCCCAAAATGCCATTGGCCTTCTTGGCAACAAGGGCACACTGCTGACTCATATCCAGCTTCTCATCCACTGTAACCCCTAGGTCCTTTTCCGCAGAACTGCTGCCTAGCCATTCGGTCCCTAGTCTGTAGCTGTGCATTGGGTTCTTCCGTCCTAAGTGCAGGACCCTGCACTTATCCTTATTGAACCTCATCAGGTTTCTTTTGGCCCAATCCTCCAATTTGTCTAGGTCCCTCTGTATCCTATCTCTGCCCTCCAGCGTATCTACCACTCCTCCCAGTTTAGTATCATCCGCAAATTTGCTGAGAGTGCAATCCACACCATCCTCCAGATCATTTATGAAGATATTGAACAAAACCGGCCCCAGGACCGACCCCTGGGGCACTCCACTTGACACCGGCTGCCAACTAGACATGGAGCCATTTATCACTACCCGTTGAGCCCGACAATCTAGCCAACTTTCTACCCACCTTATAGTACATTCATCCAGCCCATACTTCTTTAACTTGCTGACAAGAATACTGTGGGAGACCATGTCAACAGCTTTGCTAAAGTCAAGAAACAATACATCCACTGCTTTCCCTTCATCCACAGAATCAGTAATCTCATCATAGAAGGCGATTAGATTAGTCAGGCATGACCTTCCCTTGGTGAATCCATGCTGACTGTTCCTGATCACTTTCCTCTCGTGTAAGTGCTTCAGGATTGATTCCTTGAGGACGTGCTCCATGATTTTTCTGGGGACTGAGGTGAGGCTGACTGGCCTGTAGTTCCCAGGATCCTCCTCCTTCCCTTTTTTAAAGATTGGCACTACGTTAGCCTTTTTCCAGTCATCTGGGACTTCCCCCGTTCGCCACGAGTTTTCAAAGATAATGGCCAATGGCTCTGCAATCACATCCGCCAATTCCTTTAGCTGGGGGTGTACAATCATGTATACCACTTACTGTATATCTTCATGGTACCCAATTCAATCAAATTGTACAGTCACATTTCTGCCTTTGACTCTAATGAAAGGGGACCACAAATCAGCTGTTGATCTCTTTATGTCCTCGATTTGGCTATCAACTGCAAGTCCATAATTTTTATCTTGGGCTCAGCTGTATTTCCCCCTTCCTGGGGCAGTCCTTTTCATGGTGCCATAGTCTGCAATGAGATAACCTGCACATAGAAGGCCCAAATCTCTACGTAAACAGTTTTATGCTGTTGTAATTCACTGACTTCAGGCAAGTTATTCCTGATTGACACTGGTCTCTGTGAGAGTAGCACCAGACCTTCTCTACCTTCAAGACTGAAATTTCCATATAAGTTGCTTATCAATGACAAGAAAGCTGAATTTGGCGATTTTCCCAGACACCCACTGCAATGTCTTGAATAAGAACAAGAAGTCACTCTTAACTTCATGACCCACATTCTGTCCTCAATAACATTGCTATAACAGTGCAGAAATTGCCCTGGTATCTCCATATTCTTCCCCACAGAAGTATTTTTATTTTATACAGATTATAACAACCAGGTCAGATACAAAGAATAGTACTAGTATGCAGGAGAATTTTCCTGCAAAGCTGTTGTCATTTACATCATTTTGCAGGCTTGTAATGACTATTCATTGACCTGGGCATCACAGGAAGAAAGGTGAAACACTGGGAATATGTTTTAATAATGGCAACTTTAGTAACACATCTGGGAAACTATCCTTCAGTAATTCATCCAGTGAAAGTCCACCAGTGACCACCACCACACTTTTAACCTGCTCCCAGTACTGTTGCTGGGACCCTAAGGTGCTCTCCTCATCACAAACGTTGAGGGTGTGGAGAAAATCTCCCTACCAGATAGTGGGAGACCCAGTCTTCTTCCTCATCTTCTTTAAGGGACACTCTTCACTAATACTAATTCCAAGTCCGATTTATTAGGATCCCTCTATTGAACAAGTACCTGCAGTGGACATTTGTCAGATAGTGACAACATGAGCACCCTACAACCTACCCTGTCCGCCAGCTCCCTGAGCTGCTGAGAGGAAGCCAAGTCCTACAAACCACCCAGGCCAATCTAGCAGTGATGGGAAAATTCTTTCCCAGCACCCAAAAGGTGACTAGTGTAATGCCCATAGCAAGGTCACTGAAAATCAGACTACCTCTACTGCTTAAGGAATAGCTGATCTAGCTTTCAGCTAGGTTAAGATAGACAAATTAAAATACGGCCCAGCAAATGCATGTTACATAATCAGGTGAAGAGCTGACTGTTGGAAAGTGGGAAACAAACAAAATTTCAGTCTCAGCTCTCTTCTGGCTCTTTGTGAAAGATAGATATGGAAAAGGTCTAAGGAAGCTAACTAAATTTACATGACCCAATTACATATTTTTAAAAAATGGGTTCAGACATATGTTCTGATACCAACCAGTTAACATATGTTAGAAAGAGAGTATTATTGAATTGTTATAGAAGTTTTCCAAACATTTTAGCAATCTTGATACAGTAAAATATAAGACAAGGTTTTACTGATATGCAGTGTAATTTATACTTGATCTTCATTACAATATTTTGTTTTCTTTGTTACTTGAAAAAGTGATTTAAAAACATTTTTCAGATTGACATTTGAGTGTTCTATTACTCCCCAGTACCTTCTGCAACTGCTCTTTCTTACAACACTATTTTCGTGTCAAGGGAGGACCTAGGAGCTACTGGAGGGCTCGTTTCTAACCCTGTGAGCAATCTTGTTAAAAAGTGATGCAACTAGCTACCTACCCCAAGAGTCTGAACTAATTATCTTTCTCTTCTCTAGCATTGAGTGAGGTCTCCTGTTTGGCAGCCCACTGCCATCACACCAGCAAACCTGAACTAATTTAATGCAATAATAGAAAAGGATCTTGTGATTTAAACTACTAATTCAACAGCCCATTCATAAAGATAGCTATCACTTTTCCATCTGTCAACCACTTTGCATTATCGTTATAATACATAATTAAAGCGTTATTCTTCATATTTCCTGTATCTTTTCTTCTTTTTTCATTTTTTTGACATCTCATTTCACAGGCAGTCCAGAAAAGTGGAAAGATATAACAGCCAAAAACAGACTAGGAAAGACTCCGCATCTGAAACAGAAAGGTAGGATTGATGCTACAATATGCAGCAACCTTCTCTCTGAGTCAAATTGATTCCAGTGCACCTGCTGCTACTTTAAATGCCACCTGTAAAACACTAAATTTATAAAATTACTAACACAAATTCATGCTGCCTTAGTTTAAAGTACTGATGAGTTCACATCTGTGTTACAAAATTGTCATTGCCTGGTATGTTGGCCTCATATGTGTTATGTCATAGTATAGAAGTTTTCTGGCTTTCTTTCTTTATGGATAAACCCATAGGCCAAGATCAAAAGTCGCTTTTGTGTAAATTTAATGATTCAAATCCTTCACCCGTTAAGTCCTGGAAGTTTTGGCACTGGATCTCTAGGATCAGGATTTGGATCAAAAAGTATAATATGTTGAAGCAGTGAAAGATTGCTTTGTTATTGTACTTCACCACTGATATTTCTTCCTGGTTTCTTACATTTTAAAAATAATTTTGACAATGAGACAAATCTATGTACAAAAAGTGAAGGTAACAATAAATAATTGCAAAAGAGATGATCTTAATATTACATAAAAGTTGCACAATTGAAGTTGCAAAAATTAAAGAATTGCCGCACTCAAATAGCAATGTTATTATGGACATGCTGTACATCCTTTATTTTCTAAGGTATCCATTTCACCTTGTAATTAGAAATATATTAAAAGACATATATAGAAAATACTACAATTTGCAATTATACAATGTTTTAATATTGCTGCTGGAACTTTAACTTTTGCTTTTATTGAGTTTTACTGTGCATTTATTGTGATTTTAACTTTCACCTTTGATGCTATAATAATATAGGAGTTTTGCACCCAGGTTCTTCATTTTAGCAAAAAATGGAAAGGAAAAGAAATATATGTGCTTAATAATGATAGTATTCTACTGGTTCCGGTTAGGTTTAAGTGCACATGATGAGATGAGATAGTGAAAAAGGGGTAAGATATCACTGTTGCTGGAGACAGATTTCTGTAAGGCTGGGTCAGCTAGATAGCAGTACCCCTATTTACACTATGAGAGGTGAATAGCTGCATTGAAAAAAAGATAGAAATTTAATTTTGTTTTCAAACAAAAAGCTTATAATTTGTATAATGTAGTAAAAATTGCAGACAGATTGCAGATTCCACTGAATCTTTAATTCCCCACCCCCTGCCCCGATGCCTATGATTTTCTATGCTTAGTCTAAAGGGAGGAGGTTTTTTGCTTTTTTTATTGTTTAATTTTATTTTGTATTTTGTTTTAATTTTCCTGTTCCAGTAGCAGCTCCTGTGCCAGCACAGGCACAGATAATATGCATTGTAAATGATATCGTGGCCCTAATTAAGTCAATGGGAGTTTTCGCATTAATTTCAGTGAGGCCAGGATTTAACACTATGTTTTGAAAAAGGTTCAGTGCATTATTATGCCGTGCTAAAAAACTTAATGGATGCCACTGTGCCTACTCAGAACTTGCTTATATGCTTATAAGTTGAGTTTTGGTTTTCCCCTGAAGATAGACAAATCATACGACCCTTAGTGAATAGGATGGCCTTGCTAAATTTCAAATTTCAGTCATTTTTGCTGTAGCCTTGTGCTTTATATGTTTGTGCTTTAAAAGAGGGTATTTATATATTTTTACAATGGGAAAAATGTGTGTCATGTATTGTAAGAAAGAAAAAGAATTTTGCCCATGCTTTTTTTAAAAAAAAAAAAAACAGCAACCTTCAAGTGGAGAGTAAGTACAGAAATTAGTAGTGATAGCTATCATTTCCCATGGCTCTCGATGGGACTGAAGCCAGATTGTCCTCAGGGAAGATGGCCATCTCTTATGATGTATGGTTAAGAAACTGACAGAAAACTGGGAGAAAAGACACTGTGGGAGAAATGATGGAGACTTAGGTTATGGGGGGAATAAAGGGTGCCAGAGAGGAAGGAGAGCAAAGGAAAGGGAAGGATACTATGCAGAGTGAGCAAATGACCATAGGAGCCATGTCGGGGAGAAGACAATCTAAGGGAGCATGGAGAGGGGGATGTGAGTGGTCAAGGAGGTGTAATGGGAGTAAAGAGAGATAGGATGTACCTAAGGGAATGGGGTGGAGATAGAATGACTTTTGCTGTCACCACAGGGAATTGGACAGGGCAAATGAACTCCCTCTCTGCACTAGCCATTGGGAAGGCCTGTATTTCTGTGTGTGTATTTAAGGGTGATTTTGAACCTGAAATGATCATACACAGATTGAGCGTGGGCCTCTTCCTTCTAAAGGATCAAAAATCATAACACAAAACAACCTCCTCTCCTGCCGCCCCCACCCTGCAACTGATTTTAAAACATCTAATGATTTGTATGCTAATCTCATGATTGGGGGGGGTCTGACTCATGATTTTTGATCACTTGGGATTTGCAACTGTTTCAGCTGGAGAGAAACTATTTTGCAGAGAATTTTGCTGGATGTCTGAAAGCTACAAATGTAAGCTTATAAAATGCACTCTGCTTTTGCATTCTAAGAATGAACACACTTGTAATTTATATTACATTAAGATATAGAGTATTCTATGTCTACAACAAGCTATTTTTCTCCCAATAAGGAATTAACCTACATCTGAGATCCAAACTTTACTGACCCCTTTAAAGTTTTGATAGCACTTGCACAAAACACAGGAAACATAAAATGCTTACACATTTAGTTAGTCTTCTTTTATGTTATTCTGAGAAATTTGAGACTGGATACATCTGTGACATATATAATAGCTTTGCACTGATTTATATATACAGGATTTAATGGATTTATAGCTTGGTACTGCAGTGTCATGTGTGTGGCCTCTCTTGTGTTAAAATCCCTTCCAATTATCCAGTAGTCAGTCTCCTTATAGTGACAACAATCACCACTTAAAATGTCTGAGTGCTATTTTTTAGTAATGTGGCATTTGTTATTAGGGAAGGTCAGGAAGATTATAAAAACCACTCTGGAGCTCTTAAAATATTTCTTTACCTTTTAAAAAGCATCCATGTCACTAAGTATTCCTTTACTTCCTAGTTGAAGATAGACAGTTCCTCTTTCTCATAATGCCCCAGGAGAGGGAACCTGGGCTGCAGAAACAGCAGCAGCCCAGGGAATGGTGAAATCTGCCTCTCCCTTTTGCTTCTTAATGGTGCATCATGTCATTATAGGGAATCTGTCACCTGCTCTATGGTGTATTTATCTGCTTTTAGCGAAATAATCAACTAATTTAGATATTCAATATAAAGATGTCTACACAGGACTGAGTGCTCTGATTTATTACTTCATCATATGCTTAATACCACAACAGTACCATCAGGTAGCTTGGTTAATATGCTAGATAATTCATGCTCGTCCAATAGCAAATACTGCACTAGACCAGTCCTCCTCGAGGCATCCTCTTTTCTCCACCACAAGAGAACCAGGCTGGGGAATTCCAGAGGATTATCTTCAAATCAGCTCAGCCTGCCTGCCCCCACCACAGTTCAGGCAGCCAGCACCAACACAGTCTCCTAATTTCCATCATGATTGACACCAAGATCTGTAGCTGGGATAGAAATAGTTTCTTCAGGGCCAACCGTTTTCTGTCAGAAGGTCAATTACAATTGCTCAGACCTTGCTGGTCTAAAAGTTGCATAAAAAAGACAAAGTAAAGATTGAGTGAAAGCAAGAGGCACTTATTGTCCAAATTGCACTCTACCAAGTATTCCCATTAATCAGCAATTGTAACAGGATGTCCAAAATCCTACCTCCTACAGCATTCTGCATAACCACCCTTTGACATTTTATACATGGCTTAATTCCTGTGTGTATTAGGGTATCTCAACAGATCAGCACCTGATGAAACATCGGTCAGCTGTGTTATAGTAGTTGACAGGGATTAAAGGTTTTCTTGCTAATGCTATTCAGTGCTTCATTTGTGCCAAGGCTTGCCAGAGCTGAGCCCCAGTACCTCTGGGCTTGCTGCGTCAGTTATGAAAGTAAAAAAATTGCTTGAGCCCCAGCACCTCATTGCTTGAGCCCCAGCACCTTGTTCGTTACAAATTAAGCACTGATGCCATTAGATAACTTCTAGGCTAGTCTCCAAGGTCAGATGCAGTAAAATAGTTTAAGAGCCAGGCAGCATGCTGGGAATGACAAAAAGTTCCATTATCCTCAGCACCATCATGAGTGCCCCTCACAATCCTGACTGGGATTGAATCCACTTCTGTTTCAAATGTCTGAAACCTCTCTCTAACCATAAATGAAATAGGAGATTGGTAATATAGTTGTTGGTACAAAAGACAAAATAAGCTTTAAGAGAGATGCTAAATGCCACAAAAAACAACAAACTAAATGCTTTGCCCATGAGGGCTTTGGAGTTTACGGGCTAAGGTATCCTTTGCAAAAAGTAGTACATGTTCACGTAATAAAATACTATTATAATTCATAAACATAAGGAGACTAAATTAAGGTTGCACAGAGGAAGCACTCAAAAGTTTTCCTAACTTTTGAGTGCTTGGCTTTGTAACCTTAACAGTATTCTTTTAATGTGGTTTTTAAGCGTGTGATTTCTTATATTTTTTAAAAAAGCACACTGAAAAAAAGATAAATTCCATCATGTAGCGCCATATTGACACCCACAGGGGTCAGCAGCAGGATTGGAACCTTTAGATCCACTGCTCAAACCTTCATCTCTTGTGCTAATGGAGTAATTGATAGCAATAGTGGGTTGTCTGCCCCTGCAAGAGACGGGGGATGGGACACATTACTAGTAGGTTTTATAAATATTTGCTGATATCAGAGCAATAGTGAAACTCAGGAATTTTGTGTTCCATTCCAGGCTCTAGAGGGAAAAGTGCTATGGTGGGTGCAGACTCTTCCCCAAGTGTGACCTCTCCTGCCCCATCCCTTCCAGCTTGTCCAAGTCCTTCTTTTCTGCACCCCTGTTGCAAAGGCACTAGAGCATCTCAAAGGTTTCCAGTACTTTTAACATTGTCAGACCAATTTATTTTTCCCTAGCCTTATTCTCAGAAATGGCTAACATATTTTGTCTGAAATTTTCAAAAAAATATCGAGGCAGTCACCTGGCATGGAAGATTTCACCTGAAGTGATAGAAGTTGGCCAAGTTATAAGCAACTGAAAACAAAGTCATATAATGGAAAGTATCTGGAAGCCTTAATAATAATAATAATAGTTTATTATTTATATTATTGAAGCACCTAGGAGCCTCAGTAGGTCCCATTGCAATGTACAAACATGTGCTTTCAAATTAAGTATAAGATGAGAGAAAACAGAGGGATACCGACAAATTCGGGATTACGAGGAAATAATGACCTATTATCGTCTAAGACAGACAGACACAGAGTGGGGGAAGGGGTATAACATACAAGCAGAGTGATCAATGTGATGGCAGCAAATGGGATACTAGTTCCACAATTATTTTTTTGCGGGGAGAGGGTTATTTAGGAGGGGAGCAGCTAAATGTAAAGAAAGGGGAAGGAATTGGTAAGGAGGGCAGAAAAGGGAACAGCAGGAGGGACAGATGCAGAATGAAGCTGAAGGGAAGGGATGGTGAGAAGGGAGGAGAGAGGGAGGGTTGGAACAAACAGCCAATCGGAACAGGGCAGAGAAAATCATAGTGTATTCTACAGTGGTGACTGGAATGTCCAGAGGTCCAAAAGTCCCTGCTCCCCCCGGTGGAGTTTCTGTCTCCTGATTGAGGTGTTATTAGAGGAGGTTTGGGAACAAATTGATAAATTAAACAGTAATAAGTCATCAGGACCAGATGCTATTCATCCAAGAGTTCTGAAGGAACTGAAATGTGAAACTGCAGAACGACTAACTGTGGTATGTAACTAACCATTTAAATCAGCTTCTGTGCCAGGTGACTGGAGCATAGCTAATGTGACTCCAATTTTTTAAAAAGGCTCCAGAGGTGAGCCCAGCAATTACAGGGGGTGAGCCTAACTTCGGTACTAGGCAAATTGGTTGAAACTCTAGTAAAGAACACAATTTGTTGGGGGAAGATTCAGCATGTTTTTTGTAAAGGGAAATCATGCCTCACCGATCTACTAGAATTCTTTGAACGGGTCAACAAGCATGTGGACATGGGTGATCCAGTGGATATAGTGTACTTAGGTTTTCAGAAAGCCTTTGACAAGATCCCTCACTAAAGGTTCTTAAGCAAAGTAAGCTGTTATGGGATAAGATGGAAGGTCCTCTCCTGGATCAGTAACTGGTTAAAAGATAGGAAACAAAGGGCAGAAATAAATGGTCAGATTTCAGAATGGAGAGAAGTAAATAGCGGTGTCCGCAGGGGTCTGTAGTCCTATTTAACATATTCATAAATGATCTGGAAAAAAGGGTAAACAGTGAAGTGGCAAAATTTGCAGATGATACAAAACTACTCAAGATAGTTAAGTCTAAAGCAGACTGTGAAGAGTTACAAAGGGATTTAATAAAACTGGGTGATTGGGCAACAAAATGGCAGATGAAATTCAATGTTGATAAATGCAAAGTAATGCACACTGGAAAACATAATCCCAACTATACATATAAAATGATGGGATCTAAATTAGCTGTTACCACTCAATAAAGAAATCTTGGAGTCATTGTGGATAGTTCTCTGAAAACATCCAGTCAATGTGCAGCAGCAGTCAAAACAGTGAACAGAATGTTGGGAATCATTAAGAAAGAGATAGATAATAAGACAAAACATATCATATTGCCTCTATATAAATCCATGGTCCGCCCACATCTTGAATACTGCGTGCAGATGTGGTCACCCCATCTCAAAAAAAGATATATTGGAATTGGAAAAGGTTCAGAAAAGGGCAACAAAAATGATTAGGGGTGTGGAATGGCTTCTGTATGAGGAGAGATTAATAAGACTGTGACTTTTCAGCTTGGAAAAGAGACGACTAAGGGGGAATATGATTGAGGTCTATAAAACCATGATTGGTGTGGAGAAAGTAAATAAGGAAGTGTCATTTACTTCTCATAACTCAAGAACTAGGGGTCACCAAATGAAATTAATAGGCAGCAGGTTTAAAACAAACAAAAGGAAGTATTTTTTTTTACACAATGCACAGTCAGTCTGTGGAACTCTTTGTCAGAGGATGTTGTTAAGGGTTCAAAAAAGAACTAGATAAATTAATGAACAATAGGTCCATCAGTGGCTATTAGCCAGGATAGGCAGGGATGGTGTCCCTAGCCTCTATTTGCCAGAAGCTGGGAATGGGTGACAAGGAATGGATCACTTGTCAGAAGATAGGATAATGGGCTAGATGGACCATTGGTCTGATCTTATGTTCTTATATCTGGCTCCTCTCTGCAGCCCACATGGTGGGAGAGAGGAAAGGTACTGCATGGGTTCACAGTGTGAGGGTCTCCCCAGCTCAGTTTTGGGTCCAGCAGGGTACTGGGGGGGAAGAGTGGCCCTGGCAGGGCCTCATTTTACTCCCTGCCTTACGGTGCAGCAATCTGCTTTAGCTGCTTCTGCTTCTACCAGATAGAGTCTCTGGCTAGAAATGCACAACTCAGTCATCCAAATAACCTTAGCTCTGGCCTGTTGTTCCATCATGCAATAAGCATCTGATTATGATTAATGTGTTATTGTAGCTGTGTTGATGCCAGTATATTAGAGAAACAAGGTGGGTAAGGTAATATATTTTGTTAGACCAACTTCTGCTGGTGAGAGACAAGCTTTCAAGCTTACACAGAGCTCTTTTTCAGGTGTGGGCAAGGTACTCAGAGTGTCACAGCTAAATACAAGTTGGAACAGGTTGTTTAGCATAAGTAGTTAATTCGTATTGTAAGAGACCATTCAAGGTGAAGTGGCCAGTTAATACTAAGCTCATCATCAGAACCAAGCTCCCCACAGACCAGAACCCACCAACTCAAAGTGGCACCAGACCCTGCCAGAACAACAGATGCAAAACCTGTAGATATGTCTCCACAGCAATGACAGTCAATACTTACTGACAACACACCTTTCAAGATCTACACATGCCTATCACAACACGTGGTATACCTCATCTAGTGCACTAAATGCCCCAGTAACAGCTATGTCGGTGAAATGAGACAATCACTATACTCTTGAATGAACTCACTGAAAAATGATAAAACGCCATAGCACCCATTCACAAAGCTATCACTCCATATCTGACCTCTCAGTACTTAGCCTAAAAGGAAACCTGCAAAACCTTCATGAGCCTAGGAACTTAAATTCATAACTTAAATTCATCACTATAAATCATGAACTCAATAAACTCACTGGATTTATGGCTTATTTCAACAACCTGAAACCCACTAACTCCCCTTTTTTGTCCAATAACGGCAGTAGTGATAATTGGCCACTTCACCTTGGTCTCTTTCACTAACAGCAAGTGGTCCAATAAAAGATACTATCTTACCCATCATGTCTCTTTGATTATGACTCAAGCATTTTAGTGTGTTTGGACCCATATTAGATTGAACTGATTTTTAAAG
The DNA here is from genome assembly GCF_965152275.1 of Natator depressus. Lineage (NCBI taxonomy): Eukaryota > Metazoa > Chordata > Testudines > Cheloniidae > Natator > Natator depressus. The sequence goes on from NC_134236.1 coordinate 58,384,965, forward strand.
ACACATTATGGGTTTTTTCCCCCCCTCAAGATGACAATAAAAGACATAATTAAAGACGGCTGCCAGCTTCCATTTTACTTAATGGGATGGAGGCCACTGGCTACCCTCAGTTAACAAAATGGGCATGGTCCCCTATTGTTCCCAGTGGAAATAAAGCCAAGCTGCCCTCCGTAAAGGTGGTAGCCCTCTATGATTTACAGAGGTGAAGATGAACAAGTGAATGGAGGCCGTGGCCATCTTTACAGTGGGTACTCAGCTACTTAAAGGACTGATTTTTAATTAAGTTTACCTCATACATTCTCAGAAAATTCATTCTATACCCCAGATCAGGTGCTGTAATTTTGGGGAGGATATACTTTATTTTTCATACTTAATGAAGAAGCAGAATACTTTCTTTAAGTGCAACTCAAGTTAACTGTGGTTGGAGTTGTAACAGGGCTGCCATGAAATATATTGTTTCTCTAGAGGTGGCCCTAAAGCCAAACTATAAGTAACATAGTATAGTACATTTTGGAACTACATAAATAATAGCAAAAAATTCTAGTCCTAAAAAGATTATTAGGATATAGGGTTCCACCAGAAATAAAAGGGAAACAGGTAAGTGGGTATTGGGAGTGGGCAGGTACATGGGCAGTCCTTTGCTTACATTGGGATTTTTAACTTATGAATGGGTGCCTGCAGCTGTAGTTTAGAAATCTAAAAAAATAAACAAACCAATAAAATATTGTAAACAGAAGTAGTGAGAAGACTCAATTCAAAAGTGTCCTAAACAACAATGCATTTTATGGACTGTCACACAGTTGTGAAAAGCAGAAAAGAATTAAAAAGTCACAATTTGTTAATTTAATTTAAAAGTTTATTTTATTCGCTTACTTACTCATATTAGTTCAGGTGATTATATTTAACTTTACATTGTTGTACTGAGGCCACTAATAAACTGTACTGCATTTTTACTTTAATACAGTTTTCGTTATTAATCCTGCAGAATTGTATCTCTAATTTAGACCCCAGTTCAGCAAGATACTTCAGCACATATCTAATTTTAAGCACATGAGTTGTCCCCAAGAGGCTAGCTAGTGAGATTATACATGTGCTTAGGTACCTTACTGAACTGGGGCCTTCATGAGAATTCAGGTAAAATTTTAACACCAATAAAAATGTGCATTTTGAAAACGTGTACTGTGGTTAAAAGTAGGCTTTGATTTTTTTTCTGTAGTGCTGGTACTTCAGAGTATTTTCCAGATGTGCATTAGTCTTCATTTGCTATGGTTAAAGTAACTGAAGATGAAGCTAATATTTTTCGCCAACCAGCTGTTAAATTCAATGCAATTTATGAACTACAGGTTTACATGACATAGGTATCTGAAGTGAGGGTTTTTCTGTTTATCATTTTGAAAACAGAGTTGTAGGTTGAATTAATAATTTTTTCAGAGTCTGAAAATGTGAGCATGTGTCTTATTAAACAGGCTTTCGGTTGCTTTCACTGGTGGAGGGATGCATGGGGAAGCTTATGTGGAGCTAATGACTGAACAATTTCTTTTTGGCCCTAATGTTTTAGGGTTCTGCTACCATGTCTTTCTAGAAGGGGACTTCCAACCCCAAGAACAACTGAGCAGCCAGTCATTAGGGGAAAACATCACACTCGCTCAAGGTCGAGTGAGCATTCTAGTATCAGACCATTATGCTCTGTACATCATCTAGTTCCAGGAGGGTCGGCGCCACCTTCTCCACTTCTGACAAGGTTCCTATTAAATGTACAGCACAGCATTCATGTCCTACCTCCCAGATGTCACTGTGGTGTTGTACTTTCCCGAGTATATACGGTGCATTCACTCTTTCCAGCACGGTACTATAATCCTTTCTCCATGGTACTTACACTTCTCCCATATCCTCTACTCCGTCTATCTTCACTGTCTAGATGGTGCTTTTGACTGTTGAATTATATAATTATGGAACATGAGAGTTAAAATTTGACTGTTTTGTCCTTCCATTGTTTTGTTTATGTACTCATATGAAAACATGCAAAATATTTCATTTTGAAAATGTGCTGTAAATAACACACAAACAATTTCCACACAATTAACTCTTGCTTTACAGCAGCAAGTTAAGAGAAAGTCATTTGGCCTATGAAATGCTAAAGGTCACCATCTGTAATTTGTTTAATTTGTATTAATGTTTTTCAGATAATAGCAAAATTTGAGAAATTATGTGTAACTTTAATATATTAGATAAATGTAACATATTTAGAAAATATAATACTGTACCTGGCAATGAAGTTTAACAATTAGGCCTTGTCAGTAATCAAGCTTTTTCTCATCTATGTATTTTAGCTATAGTGTTCCAGGTTACCAACAATGGCCTTAGGAATTTTATATGTAAATTTACTTGAATTTCACAGATATCTGGTGTGTTAATCTGCTAAACTCATTGTGTCTAAAAGAAGCCAACCTATTTAGAAATTATGCTAGTTAAGTTCATCTTTCCACACAGTCAAAACAAATGAATTTAGAATATCTACTTGGGTAAGAGTATTAAAGTTCTGTGGAACTGCTCTAAGAATTTACACCTATTACCAAATACACACACTACAAAAATTAACAGAAGCGATGCCAATAAACAACTACACTTCAAAAGAAATGCTCAGAAAAGCCACTTTACCTCTAACATTAGATACTTGCAACTTAATTGTCTGTTGCCCTGCACCATGTTAAGTTTGACACTAATGAAAACTGAGTATAAAATGCTACCAATCAGAATGGTAGTATTTTACACCCCTTTGCATTGGTGGAAATGACTATACAAGGTGGGAGACAATGGTGAACCAGGCCCTTAGACTCCTGTCTGCCATTTGCAGTTCCTGTCTAGAAACATTGAATAATTTGGAGCTTGAAAATATTTTTCCTGAGTTGAAGACAGTTAGAGAAACTAAAGATGAAGCACTGTTAACTCTCCAGGCATTGAGGACTGTATGAATAGGACAGTATGGCATACATGCAATTTCTGCATCTTCCATATACGCATTTTAATATAGGCATTATCTTTACCACTCAAAATGTATTGATTCAGATTTTATTTGGATTATTTTATTTTATCTTCATTCCATCTGCAGAATACACCAACAAGGAAGTCCAACTCAGTCACCTCCTGCAGACACATCATTCAGCAGTCGTAGGGGAAGACAGCTTCCGCAAGTTCCAGTAAGAAGCAGCAGTGTAGAGCAAGGTATCAAATAATGAGTTTATCATAATTCAGAATCTTGGATTTCCTTCCTTACCTTATTTTACTTTGTCTTTGATAACAAAATGTTCAGTGCTTTATTTATTTCTACCCACAAAGGAAGATATTTGAATGAAAGAATAATGATAGATTGGAAAGTATTGTAGAATTTGATTGGTTGATTGTTCTATAGTCTCCTGGCTTGGCTTGGTTTGGTTTTTGCTGTGTACCTTAAAATTTCTATTGCAAACATTCCATTATCTTAGTGCATACCGACCCATGACCACAGATTTAGTTAGTGTTCAGGTCACAGAGCTCAGTGATGTTACTTCTAATACCACCTTGCTCATGTTCTGTTAAGTTGGACTTGTTGGGTGAGATTAACTGTTGTGCTTTGCTGACAGAAACTGATGAAAGTCAGATAATGTCAATCTCTTTTTTGTTCCCTGAGTCAGATAAAGGCCTACTGAACAGAGTGAAACCACCTAACATTAAAAATGTGAAAGCATGGGTCATGAACTGGTGCATGTTTAAGGGAACAGGTGGTCAAGCAAAGAGAACTTTTCCTTGTTGAACAGTGCAAAGTTGAGCTAGGTTGCTGTGAGAGGTACTGTATCCAAACAGATCAAACAAGTGTTAACATGAGTGTTTCCTTTCCCATCAACATACTGCGGCTTGAGTGTTGGTTACTATATTAAAACAAAATGGATTTTAAATATGATTTAATTTCATCCTGGGAAATATGTGTAATTCAGTTTTCTCTATTATTCAAGCAACTCTGTCAGTGCATTGACTACATCTGACAATTCAAAACTCAAATTACCAATACTGCAGATCTTTCTACTAAGCAGAAACTAATGCATGTAAGAATTTCTAATGTTTGTACTTCCTGCGTTTCCTGAAATATTGTCAGACACCTCCCAAAGCAGACAGTGTTGTTCGCTTTGTCTTCTTTACCAAGCTAGGTGTACCCTATACTTCTTTGCATGATAATGAATTAGTTGACTGGTTACATGAGCTTTATGGATGTGAGCCATCCTAAAAGTATCATTATAGTACACACTCACTGACACATGAAAATGTTTTCCTCTTCACTATATTTATTTATTGTGAATATTCAATATACTTTACTGAGTTTGACTGGTGGATTTGACTAACTCTGAATTTTATATTCAGTTCTTCTAATTATATCTCTGTAACAATGAAGGACTCTCTTCATTGTAAACTGGTGGTGAACTACATGTGCAGCTTAAATTTTTATGTTGCCCAGTGTATCTCTAAGTTCGGAGCTATATAAGAATGAAAGTATGATATGATTTCATACATTCTGTACATCATAATTCTTATGTGATTCCTGCATTTGACACAGTACATGGAAAGGATATACCTGATCTATCACTTTTATTTTGACTAAGTATTTTTCTCTAGTGGATATTCACTTATTATCATTATCACTAAATAATGTGTAAGAAATAACATTCTAATTTAAATTATGTTGACAGAAATTTTAAATGAATGCAGAACCTTGTATGAACTGTGAGACTGAAAGGAGGGAGATTGCAGTTACATAGCTAACAAGAAAAAGTTAAACAATCAAAACTGAAGCTAAAATTAGCATATGTTCAGAGGATTATTGATATTACAAGCACATATGAAGTGGAGTATTGATATTTCAAGCTGTGAATACTTATTTTTAATATTTACACTGGTGATTTATCCTCTTGCGTCATACGTATGCAAGGGTTAGCACATCCGTTACTCTTGCTATTACTCTAGGATTGTATGTTATATCCTTCATGTCAGTGAACTGACAATGTGGCTGGAGGCTGAAGAGAAGAATTCTTCCTTTACATACTGATTTTCTTTTCGTTGTGTGATTGGGTTGCCATTTTATTAAAGACATCTTTTCCCATTTTTTTCCTCTGTTTAACTTATGATTGTGGTTGAGAGCGAGTAGGTACCTCTTTGCAAACACACATGAAAAATGTTACTGTTTAAATGTTGTTGGGTTAAATACAGACATGATTACATATAAATTTCTCTGACACACAACTCGATGAAATGTAGGCCATAAAACAAAATACTTGCTTTAATTCATTGGATCAAATTCTGCCACCTGGTACAGCTGTCCAACCCAACCCACATCAAGCCAATTTCAGTATAAAATGGAGTAACTAAGAGTACAATTTGGACCTAATTTAGGGTTTAATCCAAAACCTATTGAAGTCAGTGGAAGATTTCCTATTAACTTTAATTAGTATTGGATAGGTCCATAATGACTTCAATTCACAGTCAGCAGGGCTACATGAATGTGGATGGTGGCAGGATCAAATGCAATCTGTTAATGTTGGGGGAGCTGCATTTCTGGGTTCAATATTCTTTGCATTTCCTTCAGTTGTAAATAAAGCTGTGTAGTGTTGGGAAACACTGGCATCCTGCATTGAAAGAGAATACTGTATGCTATGATATGAGTTTATGGCAGGTCATGTTAATTCTCCTGAACTAAGAGGGGTGAATACAAATGGTTTTACTGTTAAATCCATTTTGCAGACTATAATAACCATTGTAGAAAGGTTATAGCAATATATATCTACTGTAAGTGATATAATTCATTATGATTTTGCATAGTCAGAAGACATACCAGCCTTCAGTAAACAAATTTTAGTATTGTGTAAAGCTCTTGATGTCAGAGAGGGGAATGGATATTGGAATGAGAGGTTGGTGGCAGTTTTCTTTTTTGTCTTGACAAATAATGTTATTGTGGAGCTGTTTCTTCTGTAGTAAATTATGACATCCATGCTAATACCTCTTTTACAGGATTTACACAGTATCTCAGAAATTCAGTATTGGTCATCATTAAGTTAGGACTGAAAAAAAAAGTACCGGGTAGTTCTGATTTATTGCCCTTATCAGACAATGACTGTTAAGTTAACACTCCCGGAAGCAGTTTCAATTTGAAGCTGATGGAAAGCCAACTTTTGAGCAAGTTTGTCAGTTTAGAAATGCCCATAACAGTAGAAATACTACATAGAAAATCCTATTGAAGAAACCTCAGAGTAAAGGATGGTGACAATCCCATTGCATCATAGAGGCAGGGTGATACCTGTGGTCAGGTACAGAGGAGTTCACAGAACACAATTTTACAGGTAAGGGGAAAATTCCAGTGTAAGATATCTTTTTGTTCTGAAAACTCCAAAATGGCATAATTTAAAAAAAAAAAATTTGGGGGGCCTTTAGTTCTAAATGGGGATCAGTGGCTTCATGTATTTTTTTTAAATTATCTACCAAGTTGTTTATTTAGAAGAGCTATAAGACATGCAATAGTATTTTTCAACCCATTGCAGTATGTAAAAATTTTAGCACTTGGACTCAAGGCTATGGACTTCTCTCAAGCAACAGAAATTTGAGTGAAAGTCATGATAATAATTGAGTCAAGTGTGTATATCTGTGCATTGAAATGCAAATATGGACCTTGATATGCAACTATGCCAGCTGTATCATGGCAAAGATTTCCAGACTCCCGTGATCGCATGGATCTCATTGCAGGATCAAGGCCTGAGAGGTCTGCAAGTGAAAACTAGTCTCTACAGGTATCTTTACATAATTCACATTTCTAAACATCTGTAAGTATTTGCAAACAAGCTACCATGCAGTGGTCATTACCCAGACTTGTAGTATTTTGAAATATATCATTTTTCTTTCCTTGTTTTAATTGGCAATATTAAAAAAGGATATAAAAATAACATGAAGATTTTTCAACTCAGTGGTTAAATTAAGGAAATTCTAAGCCCTGGCAAAGAAGAGTGTGTGCGTTCAACTTGTCACGTTGTGCTGAGCGATTGTAAAAGGCTTGAATCACTCTGTTACTACAGTACACAATGTTTAAGTGGCAAATAAAGAGTGGAGTTTCTGCATTAACTATGAATTTCTCTACTGTTGTATCATAACTTTTTATACATTTGCATAGATTTTGTGAGAGTCTGTCTGTCGTCTTTACTCAGTCCTTTCTCTATTGATAACAAGAACTGACTTAATGGGAGTTTGACCTGAGTAAGGATTTCAGGTTGAGCCCATACATTGTTATTTTGTAACTATTCACCCTTATTGTTCAAGGAAATTTATACAAGCTGGTGTTCTACAGCAGTTTTTTCCTAAGGCCGTCGTTAGCTGAAGTAGGTTGTATTCTGACAAATGAATAACTGAGAGGCATGTGGTTAAGAAAAGGTGTGTTAGAGCTTATTGAAATTTCAGAACCAATGAGACACATGGATGATTGTGCACTAATAAATTTGTTAGTCTCTAAGGTGCCACAAGTACTCCTTTTCTTTTTACGGATACAGACTAACATGGCTGCTACTGTGAAACCTGTCACGGATGATTAAAAGGATTATTGAAAAGTAGTTTCCATAATAAATACAGACAAACCAGGTCACTGTCCCTGTCCTCACTCTCATTTGACTCTTGACAAAATGATTTATTTTTCATTTGGTTAACAACGTGGTTTCACATTGCATAGTTCTTATAATGATGCAGTGTGATATTGGATTTAATGTTTTTTTGTTTCTTTGTTGTTTTAACATTCCTGACCTGTTGAGTTGGACCAGTTTACACTTCCATAAATAAGTGAGCTGTAGCTCACGAAAGCTCATGCTCAAATAAACTGGTTAGTCTCTAAGGTGCCACAAGTACTCCTTTTCTTTTTTCTTTTTACGAATACAGACTAACACGGCTGTTACTCTGAAACCATAAATAACTTTGTGCCTGACCCTTAGAAAAATCTCCCACCGGAGAAAATCAGAACAGTGCCTGAATAAATATTGCAGAAAATGACCCTGTACTAACAGACATCTAAACCATTTGGCTTGAAATTTAGATTCAGGTAGGACAGCAGCTTTTTATCCAGAAAGTGGTTACAAAAATTGTCTCGATATCTTCCTTTAAAATCAAGATAGTTCTTTTTTATACTGCTTGAGAGAAGACTATTTTCCATGTCTGAAGTAAAACAGAGGAATGTACTTAAAGACATATGAATGAATTTTCTGACAGATGATGGTATGCAATAATCAGAAATTAATTGTATTGTATATATTTTCAAGTTAACTCTTAAATAATGACTCCATCTAACCAAGGGGCCTCTTATTTGAAAAGACTTTAATACTGGTGTTAATGTGGTATGGGTACAATTTATATAAACTAGATTGAAAAAAATTGATAAAATAGACCTATAAAGATCTTCATTGCATGAAGGAAGGACATATACTGACAAGTTATTTTCATTGTTACCTGTGGACAAACAATGATAGAATTTCATATGAAAGAATCGCAATATTGTTAAATAATAAAATTGAGTTGCAACTATAGTTCTCAGTTAGAGAATACAGAATACTGGTTTCTGCAATGTTATTGCAGCCAATGGGCATTTTGCTTGAGTAAGGGCTGCAGATTTGGACCCTCTCAGTTAATTTCTGCTCTGAAGTACACTGGTATAAATTCAGAGTAACTAAGAGCAGAGTATGAGCTTTCTAACAAGAGGCTAATAAAAGAGGATACTATTTCAGTTTTCAATTCCCACCTTTTAGCATTGTTTTTGTTTTGTCTTCATGTCCCTATTTTCATTTAAAATTGTTAGATGGCATTGCATATTCAGAGCCAGATTGTGGAACCTTTACTCACGCTGAGAGAAACTCACTCAATTGAGTAGACCCTTTGACTAAAGTCAGTGTTGCCAGCTCCCACAATTTTATTGCAAGTTTCATGGTATTTGGTGTTTTCCTTAAAGCCCTGTTTTCTCGTGTTCAGTGATTTATTCAGAATTGCAGCTTTTAATTAAAAAAATAAGTTTTTCACCCATCATTGTGGAGAAAACATGAAGTGAGTTTACCCTTGAGGCTCAGAAATCAGAAGACAAATAAACAGAATCCAAAATTTATTATTTAAAAACGTGTCTCCATTTTGGGGGGCCTGACTCATGTTTTTTGAGCACTTGGGGTTGGCACTACTACACTCAGCAGAAGAAGCAAAGACTTCACAATCTGACCATCAGTAACTTCACTGTTACTCATAGTTTTAAATAAATATTCTGCATTTATAATTTGTCATGGTTTATCATCCTGATTTTCCACATTACTTTTATGTATGCTCTGATACAGCCTATTGTATGTGCCATTGTCAAATGCAATACACTTCTTTGTCTAACTTTAAATTTGCTGATTTCTTTCTTTTGTTTCCATCATTCCATGCATTTAATTCATTGAAGAACAAGAGAATTATAACTCTTCCTCAAAAGGTAAATATTCACGTACATTTTACAAACACTTGACAACTGTGAATTTTATCTTCCTCCCCATTATTTTCCGTGTTAATACGTTTCATTCAGTCATCAATGAAAATCAACTAAAAAAGTTCCATCTCAGATATCTAGCTGTTATCTGGTTTATCCCTCTTTACAACTGGAAAATTATTTGATGTGTGATTTCAAATTTCTGATTAAAATGGTGCATAGTGTATTTAACCTGAGTCCCTTGATCTATGTGCAGTAAAGTACGTGCTACTTTGGGTAGAAAGTCAGTCCAGAGGCCCAGGTTGTACCTCTCCCCAAGGTCTGCCAGTTGGCTCTGTGCATGGTTTCCATTAATCACATAATGGCATGTGGAGGCACAGAGGAACAGCCATGGCACCATCCTGTCCTCTCCTTCAAAGTCCCTGGACAATGCTTCATAAGTCTGAGGTCAAACAGGGGGAGTGGTTGGAGAGTGGAATGGACAGAGGGATGACAAACATTATCCCTCCTTCAGATGCAGGGAGATTCTGAAGAAGGATAGTACAGTTTGGGGCTGTGTTGTATATTCTTGGCATGAGGATCACCACTGCCAGAGAAGTCCTTAGTAGCACAGCTCCTATGGAGCTATGCTGTCAGGAAGCTACCTGGGAAACACAGAGGCACCCCACATGGTTTTGGCCTGCCATGGACCCGCAATGATCAATGTTGATTCCTGTGGCTTATTCCAGGAAGGGGAAGGGGAATCATACTTTGCACCTCCCCGAGTCAGGACTATGTGGGGGCAATTCTGGCTTTTTCTGAAAGAAGGAATGATTCAAGACAAAGTCTGCTTGAGGAAACAAAGAAGAATTCAAATGAACAATATTTAACTCTGACAGTAAAACATTGCACTAAAGAAACATTAATCGCAGTGATAAACCCAAATTAGAACATCAGATTCAAGTCCTCCCAGACTCTGGAAAATTCTGATCTGAATCTAAACTTCATAGGCTGTCGCCCAACCATCAGAGATCTGATCAGACTGGATATTGGATTTGAACCAGAACAGCAAATACTATCTGCTTTGAGGAAGTTTGGGTCTTAATCTGAATCCCATCTCCAAAGTTCTAGGCCATTTTGTACTAACAGTTCAGGACACAATGCTGTGCAGCAAGTTTTTAGTCTTTTCATGGTATATATTCAACTTTTATTTTTTACCACCTGAGAAAGTGCCATAAAAAGAGCAACCACTTCACTTTGTTCTGTGTTCACTTACTTGGTTTTCACAGAACATACTGTATATGGCCCAATCATTCAGTACTTATCTAGACAAAATTCCTATTGTCTTCAATGACAGTTTTATCTGGTAAGAACTCCGGCATCCATTCTCATAGAGGCATATTTTCACCATGATCTGAAAATAATTCAGTGTTAAAGGGACACTGTCTACTTTCTAAGGTCCCCATGCGCAGACAGAAGTTACATTAAGGTTTGTATGTTGTTAGCAGGCCAGCATTTCAGTATTGCCAATCCTGTGGCAAGATTGGCTTAAAAATCATGAGTTTTTTCTAAGGCTCATATTTTGGACTGTTTTCTGATTTGTAAAGACAGAGGAGGTATCACCCCATTTCTGTGTATGTATATCAGGAAATTCAACCTAAAATGAACAGTTGGAGGACCTCCTTCCTTTTTTTCTGGCTGATAGATGAGACACTTCACAATCTTCCCCTGATCGCTGGTACTGCCTTCGGCTCCCGCTCAAAGCCCCATACCTTTAGTGGGTGTTGCCTCCCGCCTCACACTCTCTCCTTCTGCTTGTGACTGCACCTGTCCAGCTCCCACTGTAGGTTCAATTTCCCAACTCTGCTTCTTCCCATTCTCTGGATATTGGAGCAGCCCCTGCCCAGTCAAACCCACCCCTCACACACGCGACTGCTCTTGACCAGCTCCCCTCCATACAGGAGCTCCGCAGCAGTGGGGAAATAATAGACTCCTGCAGGCTGGAGAGGCTGGGTGGACATGCTACAGGAATCACTTCTTTCCCTCTTCTGACTTCCCATAGCTCTTCTCCTCATCAGCACAACACTAAGTGAATGAGGGGGCAGGTGGGAGCTGCCTCTGCTCCTTTTTGTAACAGCTTCCGGTTGCCTCATCTGCCCCAAGGTCTGCTGCTCCCATGATGCTCTGCACAGGCTGTGCAAACAGGGCAGAAGAGATTCCACAGTAGATTGAGCAGTAGCCTTTGCTGTTGGCAGCCAGGCCTGCAGCCTAGTGCCTGTGATACAGGCTCCCAGTTGTATTCTCCGGTTGCTGTGGCCAGAAATGCAACATTATTTATAGGTCAGTCAGAAATCCAGAGCTATGAGGAGCTTCTTACAAGATCAAGAGGAGACACTATTACTGCTTTAACACCACAGGACTTGTAAAAAAAAATTACAGTCATCGGTGAGAGTGATGTTTTCCACATGCTAGAGCGGTCTTGCACTACCACAAAAAAGTTCCATAATCACAATGACTTTTTGAAGAGCACTGTTTCTCTTTCTGTCATATAAATGCAACAATATGCACTTGTGTGGAAGAAATGAGACATCTAGTGGCCAAGGAGAATGGGAATTTTTTCAACCAGTTGCAAAGAAATTCTCTCATTTTCTTATATTAACAATGTCCTGGCCAACATAGGGAGTGAGTATGGTACTGAACCTGATGTATCTAAAAAACCAAAACAAAAACAAAAACCACCACCTTATTACTAGAAAGTACATTACAAATTTAGATCCACATACCTTCTGGGACCAAAATAGGCTATATTGTTCTATAGTCCCTAAAGACACAAACAATATAATATTCTGCTTCAAACAATTAAAAGTTTTACCATGTTGGTAAATAGTAAAAATGACTTTCAATTAGTCTTAGACTCCTAAGGGCCTATGTTACTTTTGAAAATCAGATTTAACCTCTGAAGTAACTTAGGTGCTTTTTGAAAATTTTACCCTAAGGTTTAAAGGGCAAAAAATCAAAGGGGAATATTTGATATCTACTAGGTAAGTTCTACAGCTCCCAGAATCGTGTGGCCAGTCTCTGCTAGTCCTAGCTTAGGTTGAAGCAGCCTAGGGCAGTTCTACCCTATGGTCAAAAAGAACTGTACACTCACCTAAGGATTGATAAAACATGCAGTGCAGCCACAACTCCTTCCCTATCTCCTATACCACAGCCTGCAGATGGGCTAACATAGGAGCCGTTATACCAGCTCTAGGCTGGTGCGATGCCAGAAACCCCGTCTGTGGAGTTACGAGGTCCTTTTGACCACAGCAGCAAAGCTGGAGTGGAATTGGGCCCAAAGTTCTTAGAGCCATTCTGCCATTTTGATTCCACTATCTGTGACTTGGACTGCTATTCACGTCACACTAAGGGAGAGTTAACCTGAAGTGAATGCAGAATAGTTAAAAATAATCTTCAAATGGTTTCAGATTAGTCCATGCAGCACACTGAAGTCTTTGAGTACTGGTGTGGGTAGTAAATTTGCTTTGTGTTCATTATGTACACTCACCAGTGTTAGAGTTCCTGCATTGCTTAAATGACTCACAACATTTATTTATAGGAGCATAAAACTGAGTGCTAATACATAAGATATTGAAAGCTTACATGTAGACTGGGGCAGAGATTGCCTTCTTGTGTGCAGGTGGATGATCCCTAGCATTTTGGGTGGTACCAGACTACAAGTAATATTTAAGTTTGGAGTCGGAATAACATTTCATTCATTTTTTTCCAATGAGTGTTTGGATATACTTGCTTTAGCTCCCTCCCTTCCAGATGGTTAATTAATTATTATTCTTAGTCCTATCTGAGTAGCTGCTATTAGGACAGAAAGGGTAGCTGTATACAAAAATCTGTAATTTCATTGGGGATCCTCCCTATAATAGTTAAATTTGAATGCAAGATAACTGTATGAATCATCTGAGTCCAAAATTATCAGTTTTATTACCATACATTCTAAAAATGTATGGAAGGCAATATAGTTTGTACAAGAAACTGAAGGCTCTATAGACCTAAATTTGTCCAAAATAAACTCCTTTTTCAAATGTAAAATGAAAACCATCCAGAGAAAGTGAGGGTGAACAATGACGGTTGTAAAATAGTAACTAAATACTTCATTCACTAAATTCCACAACACTTTTCAATTGAAATATTTGTAAATTATTCACCCAGCTTTCATGAACATAAAACTGAATCTGATTTTGTTTTTCATGAATATCTTCATTACCTTCTCATTATGTTAGTTGGCTGATTGAAGAAGTCAAAGGAGAAAAAAAATATCATGCAGAATTAAAATAGTAAATTGAGGAATATTTATTTTGGGTCTGATAAACAGTGAAATTGGTATTTATTCTCCCAATACCATATTTGGGGCACTCTCATTAATGATATCCCACATTCTTAAAGTGCTAGAACAACTTTTCAATGTGCTAAATTACCCTTCAGAAATTGCCTTCTCATTGTCTATGTTCTTTCTTTTATATATACTTTCCTTCAACAATTTGAATAGGAAATTGTCTAAAATTATTCATGGATTCATAGATTTTTACTCGAGAAGCTATTATGGTTATCTGGTGTGAGCTCCTGCATAACAAAGGCCAAGTCATTTCACCCAGTGATTCTTTGCATCAACCCCATATCTTGTGGCTGAGCTAAAGCATATTTTAGAAAGATATCCTCTTTTGATTTGATTTAAAGACATCATGTGATGGAGAATTTGCCACATCTTTTGGTAAGTTGTTCCAATGGTTAATTACCTAACTGTTAAAAATGTGCACCTAATCCCTGGCCTTAATTTATCTACCTTCAATTTCCAGATCTTGTGATACCTTTATCTATTAACAAGTCCTGTGTTATCAGAAATCTTCTCCTCGTATGTAGGTAATTATAGACCATGGCCAAGTCACATCTTGTCATTCTCTTTGATCATTCCGCAAGATTGAACTTCCTAAGTCTGTCACTGTAAGGCAGCTTTTCCAGATCTTGAATAATTCTTTTAGCTTTTTCTGAACCCTTTCCAATTTTTCAACAACATTGAATCTGGAATACATACACTCCCTGGAATAACTGTTCCTTTTGAAGTTAGATAAATTGAGTAGTGTGTGGTTTTCAATGTATTTTGAATGTCCTAAAACTGAAGGTCTGTTTTGCAATGTATATTGAAGATTCCTAACACCTCCCTGGTGTCCTTGGCCAAAATTTCCCTTGCCCGCTAGTGTTGTTCTGTTTCCTGGATGGCTGTTAGTCTCCACCCAAGAGATGATGAAATTTCAGTATTACTGTATGTGTATAGTTTGTGGAATGTTCTTTAGCTTGGAATCTGGTGAAGGACTTGAAGCTGGCCACTCACCGCATCCTGAAATAGCAGTATCCTGTGTAGTGATGTCGTCTTTATAATAATTCACTGCTAAAATAATTGTAATTCCTCTTTCACATAAATGTGTGTGTTTTTTTAATGTTGCTCATTGCCAGGATTCCAAATCTGCAAAGTCTGCATAGTGTAGTCTGTCTATGTTGGTTATTGGTGTATGTGAAAGAGGTGCAGGAATAAAAGTGTAAGGTGGGAAATCATAAGCTAGTGATAGAAAAGAACCACATCATCTTCTCCATACCCTGCTAATGCGATATTGCTACCTACCATATATTCCTTAGTATTTAGATAAGGCTAGGTCTCAATGCCTCACACATTGGGAAGATCACAATTTTTCATGGGAGATTGGTCGGCAATCCAGTGGGTCTTACAGTTAAATGATTCCTGATACATAACACAAATTTTCTTCAGCTACATTTCAGCCTATTACTCTCACTTCGTGATATTTACACCCATTATATAACTATAAAATACAAGTCAGTATTTCCAGGCTCCTAATCAGTTTATATCTCTTCTTTGAATTCCTTTTAATTTGTCAACACATTTCTTGCATTAAGGTTCTCTGAAATGTAAGCAGTACTAGGTATGGTCTCTTTAGCATTTGATACTGAGGAACTCTGCTGTCTCCTTGGTCAGTGATATGTGACCTGATATTTACAGTTCAAAACCCCCTTTGTTTTCTTGGTATTCACATAGCATTGCAAGATCAAATTTAGATTGTTTTGCTTTATCACATTTAGGCATATTTTTTAAAATATCTTTGCTTATATTTTTGCAAGAAGAATCTTGGTTTATTATTTCCTGCCCGTATTTCTACCCCTTTGTACTATTTTCATGTCAGCATTGGTGCTTGCAATCCCTCAATTTAATAAAATCTGCAAATATAAATTTATATGTAGTTTACCCCCTCAAATTGTTAGAGATGTTAAATAAATCCAGACACAAACCCATCTCCGTGGCACTGCCGATTATCATTGCTGGCCTTCGTTTGCAGACCTCATATGATTTTCAACCTGTACTGTTCAGATTAGTTCAATTTGAAGTAATTTTAAAATAAGATGTCATGCACTATTATGTCCACATCTTTACTAAACTCCAGGTATATTGCATCTACTGCATTCTGCCCATTTACTAATTTTGTAACTTGGTTAAAAACAAAATCTATTGAATTTATCTGCTATGGTATATTTTATATATGACCATACAGTTTATTGCTCATGGTTCTGTTGTTCTATAGAGGCCCTGGGGCATTTGGAGGGCACTCCTCAAAAAATTCGTAGTTGGCATAGTCCTTTAAGGACTGTCTTAAGTTACAGCAATTCTTGGCCTGCTCTAATTTTTTCCAGGGCTGGGACTAGAGCAGTTGCAGCTTGAGAATAAGAGAGCTGTAACCAACTCCCTAATATGTCTTCATCTCTTCCGCTCCTGCACTGAGCAGATATTTGTGCCAGAAAGATTCTGGCCCACTGGGAATTTGGATTTAATTTTTGTTTTACACAAGCAATTTAAACATACAGATACTATAAATACCACAAACTAATACTTGAGACTTGTTTTTCTTGTGATGAAAATCAAACAAGAAGTATATTTAATTTTAATTATAGCTTGTTTTGTAACAATAACAGAAGAAATATTTCCATCTTCAGATTACTATTTATAAACCATTACAAATTATTATGATGACTTACTCTTCCACTGCATACATACCACTCTTTCTTATTCTGTATACTCAAATTAGAAGTCCAGGTATGTAGTTTTACTTCCAACATCTGACAAGATTCAATTCTGAATTTTCTCGGACACATTTAGACTACTCTGCTGTATTTTCGTCTCCCTTAGTGCAGAAGTCCACCCACCTGGTCTTGACTGCATGATCAGAGCTTTATTTGTTAACTTACCTTAATAAAACAATGTCCAGTCATTTCTAGGTAAAAATGTGCATAAGCCAGGGAATGAACTGAACAATATAACTGTATGTCTTCCCTTCCACTCAGTGAGCAGCACAACACTGTGTAAAATATGGCCTAAAAATGTTAGGTAACAAAAGTTACCAAATATAATGAAAAGAGAAAATTCTTCAGGAAATCCTTGGGATACACTGGCAGCACAGTGACCTTAACTCTTAGGGTTCAAACTGCCCTTGGATGGTTCATTTGACTTTAGGAGGAGCCAAATACTTAAACATGCAAATGCAGAATTTCTTTATGTTAATAGACGACACATATATAATGTCCTGTGCAACACATTAAACATATATCCTAAGGCTAATGTTTCCAAAAGAACTTAAGGGAGTTAGGTTCCAAACTTCCACTGAATTTCAGAGGGAGTTGAGAACTTAACTTGCTTAGGTACTTTTGAAAATCCCAACCCAAATCTTTCTACAGGAATATATAAGCAGTAATCTATTAATACAGTGACATTTTACTGGTATTGCTTAGTTTAAGGCTTATATTGAATTCTACTTCCTCACTTAGTGGGATAAGACTGGCAGGGCAATCGCTACACCCCAAGGTCCAAGTTGGTGAACAGATGTGCCTCCTTTTCCTCTCTCCCTGCTCAGAATACATGTAGAGATCATATGTTGGCAGGGGCTGGTGCTGGAGAGCGTTGAGCATAGTCACACATTAGCTAATTCAGGTGTATATGGTAGGTACCGGAGGGAGGACAAATTGGCCCCAGCAAACCCCTCTCCTTGTGTATTTAAGCATTCTTGGGCTCAGAACACCCATTCTTGCTACTTAAAGCTGTCTTGCCCTGTGCTTTAGTTGGTGTTGTTATTAGAGCAGGGTTATCAGGGTTTCTCTGGATCTGATCCAATTGCCTTTTGAGGTTCGAAAGCATTTTTTAATCTCTTCTGGACAAGACCGGTAGAGGTATCTGGTGGGTTTTTCATCCTCCTAACAGCATGCTGGAGGTATGATACGTGGGGGTAAGAAGGGTAAAAAAAAATAAGAGGATGAAGCAATGTGTGTCAATAAATATTGTCACAAATTGTAGCCAGTGCCCAGCATGTAGAGTTTCAAAAGTCCAGCTCTTGGGGGTGAACCTAACCACGGGACCCAGGAGAGATACGAGAAGGTATTAAATCTTTGCAGACTGGGCTCTCTCGTGTCTGTACTGTCATTTCCACATTCAGTAGGTGGTTAGTGGGACCAGACAGTGTGCTGAATCATGAACTGAGCAGGGGTATTTAGCAAAGGGAGCCTGGCTTCATTCCTTAGTGGTATGGTGAGAGGCCATTCAACCCCACACTGGACACAGTTAATGTCTGGCCATTTGGGGAGGTGGGGAGTCATTACGTCCTCATATGTTAAAATTGATAAAGTTGAGGCCTGACATTTTAAATCCTTTCACACGACTGGCTTTATGCTTCTTCATGTCCTGAATAATGTGAATCGTTGTTCTTCAGCTCTCACATAGTTTACCCAGGAAGAGCCTGAAAACCCCTTATAATAAAAGCCCTGGGCCTAGACCTGCAATCCCATTGTGAGTAGTCCACTTGACTTCACGAGTAAGGGCTTTAGAATTTTCCCATCTCCATCTGGCTAACAGCTATACATCTGTGGATTTTGACCTCTACAGCTGCTGAAATGCGCTATGTGAACTCTCATCAAATAAATGCAAAGGCCAAAAATAATTGTAATGCTTTTTTTTGTGGGGGAGGGGAAAATAATAAATAAATACATACATAAAGATAGGTTTCTCCAAAGTACATTAAAATCCTGATAAATGAGTATAATATTAAGAAGAGATATAAACAATTAATGTAATTGACATTTTTAGACGTATGAACAGTTGTCTGTGAAATACTACTACCAGAACTGTCAAACTGTGCTTCCTTTTGTGGAAAGTGAATGAGAACTAACCATACAGTCCCAATGAAAGTTTCCTAGTGCAGTTCCCCTCTCCTAATATGTTATAATATTGACTTCTTGCCTGAGTCAGTGGGTGCTGATGAGACTTGGGATATGTCTACCTGGCAAACAAAAGGTGTGTTCTTAACTCGGTGTAGCTAACCCACGTTAGCAAACTCAGGTCAAAATAACAGTGAAGACATAGTAACTCCCATTTAACTTGGGTTAGCAGCTTGAGTTTAACCTTCTCCCCTACCCCAGGCTCTCAGTTAAAAGCCAAGGTGCTTTGTCTTTATTGCTATTTTAACCCTAGTTAGCTAACCCGAATGAAGAACACACCCTTTTTTTGCAGTGTAGAACTACCCTTAGTGTGGGACTTCTATCAGGTGTGGCTTCCACCACTGAACACAGGTTTCACAAGGGTGAAACTTGGCCCCATTGAAGTTAATGGGAGTTTTGTCATTGACTTCAGCGTAGCCAGAATTTCACCCATAAAGTTGGAGTAGCACTTCTTACTTTGTGTAACTATTGCTGATGATGAGGTTAGAGGTCTGTGAGTCTAATGCTTTAAAATGTAAATTAGTGTATACTCTTAGTGCTCAAGGTTGCTAAAAAAAAAAAAAAAAAATACCCCAAACCCCAACCCTCTGTACTTACACAAATTCTGAAAGGACATATACCATATTTCTCTTAGAAGCAGCTGTGCATTAAATGTTCATGTGAACTCTGGGTTACCTAACAACACTTTTCCAATAGACTAATTACATAACCAAGTAACATTTTTGAATCTTCACATCTGATTGAACATCCTTTCAGAACATTGAGTTAGATGCATAACAGATATGTGTTTGTTTATGCATGGCAGACAAGCTACAAAGTACCATAGTTGTATTTTATATATGAAATATGCATTTTACACATATCCTGTTTAGGAATATAAGAATAATGAATCAGTGGGCTTAAAACCATTATCTTAAATTATGCACAAAACCAAATTTATGATACAATTTTAATTCTATTCACAATCCTCACTGGTAGTTCTCATGTAAACTTAAATAACTATCAATTCCAGGTATAAATACTGGGATTAAGATGTCAGTCCTTGGTGGCACATGCAAAATAGGTAGGGTAGTGACCTAATTTAATCCTCTCATTTCTCCCCACAATTTATTGTAGATGCAGAATAAGAGGCCATCTTTAAAAATTTAATGTAGAGAACTCAATTTTGCCCTCAGATACCTCCATGCAACTTCCATTGAAGTCAATTGGACTTGTATTTGCATATCTGATGGTAAAACTGGACCCCTACTATTAAGGTACACATTTCCCAGCATAATTAGTAATCCAGAATACTCTGTGGGCCCAGTGTGGCATTCTGCATGTCTAGGATTTGCCAGACTGGGCCCTCCATAATGTGTGGATATTAAAGGTTACTACAACAACCTTGACTTTTGCATTTCTTGCCTTTAGAATTTAAAATTATAACTATATCAGATCATTAATGTAATTTGTTTTATTAATTTTCCCATTTTTAAAAAATAAAAGTAGAGGAAAAGGGATGTTCAAAATCGTGCCCCTGTGCATTTGCTTGTACCCAGCCAGCATATAGAGACATTCCATGGTTTACACGCTCAAGCGCAATAGATAGGTAGGTGCACAATCATTGTTTGGGCAGTTGCTCACAGTTTTGAATAGCTGACCTAATCTTCATACTGATTTCTGTATATTTCTATACTTGCAAAGAAAAAAAATGTAGGCATATATAGAACTCCACAATAAAACAATAACACAAAGCCCGACAGCCTCAATATCTAGAGAGACAAAGTGGGTGAAATAATATCTTTTACTGGACCAGCTTCTGTTGGTGAGAGAGACAAGTTTACACAGAGCTCTTCTGTTAGTTCACAGTGCAGACTTGTAAATACCATAGTGTATTAATTTTAAACTTAGTTGACATTCTGAATTTTATGCTTGTAAAACTGTTTTTTTTCAGTGACTTGTAATTCAGTGATTTTGATTTGTTTTGTTTTCCCTCACTGTCCTGGCTATTAACTCTCAGGGATTAATCACCTGAATTTTTTTTATTTTTAAAATTCATCAGTATTTGAGAGATGCATGTGTAAAAAAAGAAATTAACATCTTGACATCAGAAAATAAATTTATAAAGCCATGTGTAACTCAAAAGTAGGAGAAAGGACTGTGCTCAGATTTTTCCAAATTAAAAAATCATCTTTGCTGTGAGACAAATCAAGAATATTTCAGATGAAAAGGAGAATTTTTGCAGAAAATGTAAAAACTGACAGTCATAATGGAAATCTTAGTGTAACTTTAATATAGTGACCACTATAAGATTATTGGGGCCTAGTTTTACCACTTGTACGCATATTATGTAGTACTATATTCTGAGAGTAATCTCACTGTTTCCAGTAGGACTGCTTGTGGAGTTAGGTGCTACTTAATGTGAGTAAGGATGGCAGAATATCTAGCCCTTTAAGAGAAATATATGTAGCAGTTAATTTCTTTTGCTTCTTTTGACTGGAGGAACCTTTCTATAGAAACAGCCACCAAATACTGAGCAAAAATAATGGAATACATGTGTACATTCACCCAAACACACACAGAATCTTTCACATCTTCCCTCCTTTATTTTTTCAAAGGTACATTTGCAAACATATTCAGTACTATCTGCTAACTACTTTCAAGGAAAGAAAAGAATGTTCTCTATAATACTACAGTTCTTAGGGTTTTTTTAAAAAAGAACAGTAAATATTACAGTGGGGAAAAGTAAAAATGCAAGAAAACATTCTTCATTATTATTATTATTATTATTATATTATTTCTTTGCAAAAAAAGGAATCATGGGAAAGCAAATACTATATTTCTAAGGTCGATGAGGCACAGCAAGCAAAAATTATGCAAATTATTTTTGTATGTTTTATAGTCAGATAGAGAAAATTGTTCCTCCTTATAAATGTTTTAGTCATAGTAAACAATTACTGTGTTGGAAGATAGTGGTAGGAAATAGCTTCTTATTTAAATATTTTTAGTATTATCTGTACAGTGTATTAACACTTAGAACACAATGATAATATTTTTCACAGTCAACAAATGTGTGGTTAGAAACACATGTATGTATATTCTCTGCATCCAGAGGGCTTAACAAGTTTATAGTTCAGCCTATCAATTTAAATTCCTTTGTTCTTTTGACATCTATTACACTAGCTTGATAGTATATGGGAAATTTGGATATCTGTCCATTTTCAGGTAAAGACTCTAGGCAGCTGAAGTACTTGATTTATTAATATTAGCCTTCCTCTGTTCAGTGTTTACACCCTGCTTGTTATTGTACTGTTTGTATATTTCTTTGTTTTGTTGAGATGGAAATAAGATCAAAATTGCTGCTAAACCATTTATTTCTTTAGAAGTTTTTCACCACTTTTAATAGGCTTCCATTATGTGTTTTTACAGCAAGCTTAGTAGTGGAGGAGGAAACGCGACCGATGAAAATGAAAGTGCATCGTTATAATCAGACAACAGGGTCTGGTTCTAGCCAAGAATATGAGCGTGAGCAATATACTAAGGTAAAGTTAGCAGTATTAAAACAATATTTTGTTTGGAAAGGTGAAGGAGTAACATGGCTACTTAAAATATTATCCAATACGTAAGGATATAATGTTTACATATTTTGAAGAAAGCTTTTTTGAATCACAGCTTTATTATATCACTTTATATTAGACTCATAGTCAGAAAAGTGTATTAGACTTCAGTTTTTGAAGTAATCTAAAATGGGTTTGCACGATACAAAATGCTTTTGCAGATGCTTGTAGAGTAACATATTTGCTTCCTAATATTGCTACAGACATAATCTTTCCTGCTTGGAAATACATGAAGGGATTTTGTTTTCACAGTATAACTCAATCATCAGTTGAGTTTTGATCTTCTTTTCTCATTGAAATTTAAAATTTTCTTTTGAGACACAAATTTACATGATAAAAGTGTAATTGTTGCATTAAAAAGTTTAGTCCAAAGGTACCATATGGCAAATTCTGTTTATAATACATATATGTGCTTCCACAGCCATTTGACCTTTCTGCTGAATAGGTCTCAATTAGAACGCAGAAAATGACTTGTAGAGTTCTGTTATGCCTTTTACAAGCCAAGCCATAGAGGACAGAGCTGTCCATATGTGCATAATTGCTGAAGGCATTTGGCCTCCTGGAGCAGGAGCACTGAGGCAGGAAGGATGCTTCTGGAGGTCCTGGGGGAGAGGTACTTAGAGATAGATCATATGATTCCTTTTTAGAGAGACAGTATTGTTTCTCTTTAGTGTAAATAAAAGACCATCAAAGGTAGGGTTACCATATTTGAACATTCAAAAAAGAGGACACTCCACGGGCGGGGGGGCGGTATTTGCTTGCGCCCCCCGGCCCTGCCCCAACTCTACCCCTTCCCCAAAGTCCCCGCCCCGGCCCCGCCTCCTCCCCTGAGTGCGCCGCGTTCCCCCTATCCCCCTCCCTCCCAGCCACTCTGGGAGCTTGGGGGAAAAAGCAGGCACTCTCTCGAGTGATCAACATTCGCTCTCTTTCTTGAATGATCAACTCTTCTTTGGGAAAAATAATAAAAATCCCGGATGTTTTTAGATATTTAAAAATTCCTCCTGGATGATGATTTAAGAACCAAAAAGCCAGACATGTCCAGGAAAATACGGATGTATGGTAACCCTAAAGGCAGAACCAACCACTCTGGTGCTGTACTAGAAGCATTCTAACAACAAAAGTATTGCATTGAGACTATTGCATAACAATAATTTGCTTAGTATGAGCAGCCATAGGGTGACAGTATGAAGATAAAAGCATACTGTAGGAAGTTGTAAGTGCACAGTATTACCACCATCACAACTATAAATTAGTCAAAAATCATGAATTGGCCCCCTAGACTCATGAGAATATATTTTGGGTTCCTTTTATTTGCTTTCTGGCTTTTGAGCCTTTACTGTTCACATTTTAAAGCTTTTCTTCACATGGACTAGAAACGTTTGGGTTTTTTTAAACAATGAAAGCTGGGATTTTCACTCTCACTCCAGGCACTAGGGCTTCAAGAAAAATGCCAAACCTTGCAATCCTTGCAGTAAAATCAAGTTGGCCACACTAGAATGCTTCAAGCATGTACTCCACAAGCACAGGTATCCGACTGCTAGACACATTCCCCCCACTCTCCCCAATCCTGAGAACACAGCAACTTCCAGTTAAAATTAATGGGAGCTGCTGGGTCCTTAATAATTCAAAAATCAGGCCACACACTTAGGCTCCTAAATTGCTATTTAGGTTTGAAAACGTTGGTCTTCATATAATTAAACTGGAGAGCATTTCAAATATGGGAATATTTGTATAACTGGGATATAAAGTGTCATCAAAAATAGAAGAGATAAATACAAAAATTCCCAGGAAGAGGAAGATAATGTATTAGGCCACTGGTTGTCAAAATAACACAGATGCTGGTGCTATAACACTTTTTGCTGAATATTTCCAGTCAAATCACCTGAAAAACAGCCCTACTTTTTGGGTAAAAGTAAAATAGCTCATTTTATGTTGGGTTTATATTATAGATCACATGAGATAGATTCAATCAACCAGATACATGGGGGAAATACTATGTGACATGTCCCATGTGACCAAACCAATCAGTCACAAACTCAAAATACCGCATAAGCAGTAGCTTGTTAAAAATTGTGGGTATCCAGATAAAGGGAAGAGAATTCCCTTGGGCTTTTTTGGGCACTTCATTGTCAAATCATTGTTGATTCACAGCTGCAAGTCAAACTTCAGCCATAGTTGGTTTGTTCTAACTACATATATACAGTTGAAGTCAGACGTTCACACTGCTCTAAATGTACCCAATTTTCATAATTTTTCAACGCAGATATTTTTAATACAGATAGACATGTATTTCTGGAGGACAGTGAAACACTTATTAGATTATGTCTGTCTCAAAGACGATTATGTGCTTTGGTTGGCGTTTGCTATCAGCCCTTCAAATTCCTAGATTTCCCCCCAGTATTTGTCATGGGGCTGATACACCCCATGACTCTTTGGGGATGGGAGAGAGAGGTGCATTACAGCCCCGCAGTTGAGTCGGTAGGACTGTCCCCAGACTCGGGGCTGCGTGGCCCTGTGACCTTAGTCAATAGCCTGGTCCTTGCACTCAGGGCAGGGCAGCCTAGTGGCCAGAGTCAATAGTGTAGGTGAGCTGGACCACCACCCCAGCGTGGGTGGTGGCCAGGATAGGGGGACCTGGCCCACCTTCTCCACCAGATCCCAACCCAGGGCCCTGTCAGTAGCGGGGTTGCCCACCACCAGCTTGGCAGGGATCCTACCAAAACACACAGAGTTGTCTCCAGTTCTACCACCACTTCCCCGCAAAGTTTCCCTGGGTCACTTCCTACCCAATTCTCTGCAGTTTGCCACCTCTGGGTCTCCATGGTCTCTCCCCTCTCTGCTGTGTCCCAAGCCTATGTTTTGGGGTCTGTCTCCATCTGGCTGGCCTCCACGTCCTGGAGTGCAAGCATTCCTCCCCCAGGTGTCAGCAGCCCAGCTCCTTCCTCACTGGCAGTCAGCCCAGATTGAGCTGCTCTGCTGCCTTTTATATCATCTCCAGCTGGAGCATGCCCAACAGAGCTGAGGGGGCATCGCCTCCTTGGCCAAGAGAGAAGGGTTAACCCCTGCTGCACCACTGTGGGGCTGGTACATCCCATCACAGTACTAATATGGGGAACTGAGGCCAAAATTAAACCCTTAGCATTTAGGTGCTAAACTAAAATAATTGTATTACATCACTGTTCGTTAAGAAGGAATGTTTAAATATAAATGATCATATCTTAAAGGAAGCATGGTGTCCATCTATTGAAGTGACAGGGTTACCTTTTCTGGGCACCTTATGTCATTACAAAGAAGCTGAGCATTTCAAGATAAAGTTGAAAGTAAAATGAGTAATTTGTGCTGAGCTTGAAATCCAAAATATCCTTAACATGCACCTGTTTAATGTTCCAGCTGATTAAAATCAGATATAACATCTGAGCTGATGATCTTGTGTCACCTGATCCTGATATATGGGTGGATAAAGTTTTACACTGTGACCCATTATTTGTTTTTGTTTTTTAATCTCAGTTATTTTTAACTTGTCACTATTATATTGCTCCAGTAACTTTGTCATTTTATGCGTTAAGGTCGTTATTGCACGGATACTATAATGCAATCTGTTATAAATGTTTAAGGTATAAGGTTTAACCAAGTTCATTGTTCGACCACACCAGAAAAAAGACAGGAGGTAATGGATGTCATTTAATTAGGCTGCAACTTTATTCACTTATAATATGTGGGAGTGCCCATCAGTTCCCTGCTTTTCCAGATGTAGGAGCCCCAAATCTCTTCCTCAGCTTCCTTAAAGGAGTCTAGAAACAGGAGGGAGGTCATCTCCCTGCTGATGAGATGTAGAAGCTGCAAACTCCACTTACTCAGCTCCCTTAAGAGATGCTTTCCTTCAAACTCTTTTCGGACACATTATATCCAGTAACCATATCCCTTCTATACTGAGTACCGGCCAGGACATCTGCCACAAGGAGGCACCAGCAAAATGCTTAGCTCCCTCCCACACCTCTGCCTGGTTCCCAGATATTCACTGATTCCTTCCTGTTTTTGTTTTTAACCAAAGTGAACCATATTTGCATCCGGTGTTTGCTCCCAAAGAGTGTACAGCACACATCAGCTGGTCCAATAGCACACCTCTGCTTCCATTCCAGCTCAGGATTGCCTTACTCTCTAGGCCCAGATGTGAACTGCTCACCAACCTGGAAGCCCTTCCCGTGTGCCCAGTATAAAATATTGTGCCTGCAGGTCCACACCACTGCTCACCTGGCCTGTTTGCATGATTCTGAAAGTGGAAGTACAAGAAAATTAACTCTGATTTGTGTACACTTGAATGTCATTGCCTGAATTACTGTGGCCCCTAGCCCTAGGTGGGCCACAACTATTGCACCCCCAATCAGAAAAAGTGGGAACCAAATTCTTGCACCAGTAACCCCAGCTTTGAAAGCCCCTTTTTGAAAACTGTAACAAAGCTGTGAGGAGCCTTCTATCACCATGCATAAAGAGGGGCCGTATGGGTCTCATTGCTGTATAAATCCTTAATATTCTTACTGGGCAATTCCTTGCCTCACCCCACAGATGTAGCTATATGGACTCACCTTGCCCACTTGATCAGTTTTGGAAATCCTCATGGTTTAGAAAACTGATTGCACTTCCCATTGTAAATCCTTCCACTCCAAAGTCCTTCCCAAAGTATCCCTTGCTAACCCAGGCATTAGTTCACTAACTTTACAAGCTCCAAAAATTGCTACCAGGAATGCAGCTTTGAACAAGGCAGCCTCCTGGCTGCTTCTGCGTATTTGATTGAGAACTTGGACCAAATCTCTAAGGGCATGTCTACACTTAAAATGCTGCATCAGTGCAGCGGCACTGATAAAGCTGCACTGCTGTAGCGCTTTAATGAAAATGCTCTAAACCGATGGGAGAGAGCTCACCAGTAGGCTTAGTTAATCCACCTCACCGAGAGGCGGTAGCTATGTTGGCGAGTTAAGTTCTCCCACCAGCATAGCGCTGTCTGTACACAGGGTTAGATCAGTATAACTACATTGCTCAGGGGTGTATATTTTTCACAACCCTGAGCGACACAGTTATACTGTTATAGGTTTCTAGTGTGGACCGGACCTAAGTGTTTGAACAGTGATGGGAGAACATGGATCTTTTCTAGGACCCATGTCCTGAGATTACTCTACTAAAAACCTCTGGACTAAGAAACTACCACAAGGATCCAGGTAACCCCTCATTATACTGGCAACATAATGCTCAATGGTAGATGACACCATGTATTCCAGTACACTAGAGTAGACCATATTATTGACAGGCCTTCCCTCCTCTGAAATTTCACAAAATCATTAATATTCCTGTCACAGGCCCTAAGCATTATGGTTCTACTGATCTCTGTACATTCCTGAGAGCTGTCAAGGTTCCAGAGTACTACCAGCATCTGTTCTGGTTCCTGATTGCTCCCTGATGCTACTCTCTGATATTTGTCCATCTGAAATCATAAGAACATAAGAATGGCCATACTGGGTCAGACCAAAGGTCCATCCAGCCCAGTATCCTGTCTACCGACAGTGGCCAATACCAGGTGCCCCAGAGGGAGTGAATTTAACAGGTAATAATCTAGTGATCTCTCTCCTGCCATCCATCTCCACCCTCTGACAAACAGAGCCTAGGCCTTACCCATCCTAGCTAATAGCCATTAATGGACTTAACCTCCATGAATTTATCCAGTTCTCTTTTAAACCCTGTTATAGTCCTAGCCTTCACAACCTCCTCAGGCAAGGAGTTCCACAGGTTGACTGTGCACTGAGTGAAGAAGAACTTCCTTGTATTTGTTTTAAACCTGCTACCCATTAATTTCATTTGGTGACCCCTAGTTCTTATATTACGGGAACAAGTAAATAACCTTTCCTTATTCACTTTCTCCACACCACTCATGATTTTATATACTTCTATCATATTCCCCTAGTCTCCTCTTTTCCAAGCTTAAAAGTCCTAGCCTCTTTAATCTCTCCTCATATTGGACCCGTTCCAAACCCCTAATCATTTTAATTGCCCTTTTCTGAACCTTTTCTAATGCCAGTATATCGTTTTTGAGATGAGGGGACCACATCTGTAAGCAGTATTCAAGATGTGGGCGTACCATGTATTTATATAAGGGCAATAAGATATTCTCCATTTTGTTCTCTATCCCTTTTTTAATGATTCCTAACATCCTGTTTGCTTTTTTGACTGCCACTGCACACGGTGTGGAGGTCTTCAGAGAACTATCCACGATGACTCCACGATCTTTCTCCTGATTAGTTGTAGCTAAATTAGCCCCCATCGTATTGTATATATAGCTGGGGTTATTTTTTCCAATGTACTTTACTTTACATTTATCCACATTAAATTTCATTTGCCATTTTGTTGGCCAATCACTTAGTTTTGTGAGATCTTTTTGAAGTTCTTCACAGTCTGCTTTGGTCTTAACTATCTTGAGCAGTTTAGTATCATCTGCAAACTTTGCCACCTCCCTGTTTACCCCTTTCTCCAGATCATTTATGAATAAATTGAATAGGATTTGTCCTAGGACTGACCCTTGGGGAATACCACTAGTTACCCCTCTCCATTCTGAAAATTTACCATTTATTCCTACCCTTTGTTCCCTATCTTTTAACCAGTTCTCAATCCATGAAAGGATCTTCCCTCTTATCCCATGACAACTTAATTTACGTAAGAGCCTTTGGTGAGCCTTGTCAAAGGCTTTCTGGAAATCTAAGTACACTATATCCACTGGATCCCCCTTGTCCACATGTTTGTTAACCCCCTCAAAAAACTCTAATAGATTAGTAAGACATGATCTCCCTTTACAGAAATCATGTTGGCTTTTGCACAACAATTTATGTTCTTCTCTGTGTCTGACAATATTACTCTTTACTGTTGTTTCAACTAATTTGCTTGGTACTGATGTTGGACTTACCGATCTGTAATTGCCAGGATCACCTCTGGAGCCCTTCTTAAATATTGGAATTACATTAGCTATCTTCCAGTCATTGGGTACAGTAGATGATTTAAAGGACAGGTTACAAACCATAGTTAATAGTTCCGCAATTTCACATTTGAGTTCTTTCAGAACTCTTGGGTGAATGCCATCTGGTCCCAGTGACTTGTTACTGTTAATTTTCTCAATTAATTCCAAAACCTCTAGTCATACTTCAATCTGTGACAATTCCTCATATTTGTCACCTACAAAAGACGGCTCAGGTTTGGGAATCTCCCTAACATCCTCAGCTGTGAAGACTGAAGAAAAGAATTCATTTAGTTTCTCTGCGATTACTTTATTGTCTTTAAGTGCTCCTTTTGTATCTCGATCATCCAGGGGCCCCACTGGTTGTTTAGCAGGCTTCCTGCTTCTGATGTACTTAAAAAACATTTTGTTATTACCTTTTGAGAGAACACATTAGCTATGTCTTTATCAATCCCAGGCATATGCTTGGCAGAAAAACATATGTTAAGATTTAGCCACTAGAATCATAATGTCCTTACCAACTTCATGGGCCTGGGAGATCTGGAGGACTGGTGATTGTTAACATGTACCACGGCAAAGTTGTCATTACAAAACTGCACTTTTTTGTTTCCAAAATATGTTCCTCAAATAGTTACTGCTACCAAAATGGGAAAGAATTCCAAGAGTAGTATATCTTTCACTATACCAATCTTTGTATCCAAGCTGAGGGCCATTTCTGGGCATACCACCTGTCTTGATAAAATACTCCAAACCTGTTCCTCCCGATGCATCTGAATGAACCTTTAAATCTGCCTCTGCCATCCTTTCCTCCCTCCAAAAAGACACTCTGTTGATTCAGAAACTGCTCCAAAACCCTCAAATCCTCCTTCATCTCTTTATTAACCCTTATGGTTAAAATGGTTGGGCTTTGCTATTCCCATGACAAAATGCCCTGGAGCCACCACTTGGCAGCCAGATCCTGGTAAAGAGGACCTATCTGGGGCTGCATGATGTATAAATACCCCCACACACACACAATCCTCTAGTCAGCAGG
The DNA here is from genome assembly GCF_965152275.1 of Natator depressus. Lineage (NCBI taxonomy): Eukaryota > Metazoa > Chordata > Testudines > Cheloniidae > Natator > Natator depressus. Next base: position 58,415,381 of record NC_134236.1, read on the forward strand.
AAGGATAGTGCAGTGATCTGACCTGACCTGCCCCCAATTGCTTCCTGCCCTTCTTGTCCATCCCTGTAAACTTTCCCCCTTCTCTTTACCCCTGGTAAGAAGCTCTTAAAGGGGCAATGCTGTTTTTCTTCCGGCTAACCCTTTGCATGCTGGTTGTGGAGGGCACATTCTCAGCATTTTAACTTTGTAGGCATTCTTCGGTTATGAAATTCATGACCCTGAACCACTGTAATCTGATATGTATATTGGTAAAGGAAGCAGATTGATTCTTAGTCCTATAATCTTTCCTTGTCTACAGTAGTTTTTATGAGACAAACAAGAAACCATAGACTAGACAATTTAATACCAGTTGTGATAAATATCTGATAAACCATATTAAGGGATATGATAGCTCTTAATTTAAGACTAGCTAGTGTGGTCTTTAGCAAGAGATGGCCATATTCAACAGTCTTACTAAAGTTCTTTAAAAAAATTATTAACATGATAGAAAGCGAAAAACAATGAAAGCTATAGAAGATGGACTTATTTTTATGGGTAAAGACAAGTTGTTGAGGTGATCTAATATACATTTTAAAATTCTGAATGTGAGTGATGAAGTAGATGTAAAGAAATTGTTCATATTAGTAGCAAGCATATAGTTTGCCATCCCAAAGCAAAACCAATTTCCCCCATACTGCCACCAGTATAGGCAATGAAGCATATGATTATTGCTTCAGAAAAAGATGAGCCCCTCTCCCCAGTGAGCTTGTGGCCAATTATGAGGTGCTGTACATGGGGAAAATATTCCTTTCCGGGTCCTGCAGTAATCAGTTAACACCCCAAAGCATGAGCTTTGATTGTTCCCCTCTTACCATGTATAACTGTAATTGTTCTGTTGGGCACAGAATTATCTAAATGCTGTTAAAATCCTTCGTGTTCTGCTGCATCATTACCTCCAGTAGTGAATTCCATATGCGAAGAAGTATTTCCCTATTTATTTAAAATATGTTTTGTATTACACATACATTTTTTTTCTTTCAAGCAGCCAGACTGCGACAAGGCTGTACAGCTTCCAAATTAGATAAGTTCATGGAGATAGGTCCATCAGCCAAGATGGTCAGGGACATAACCCCATTCTGTGGGTGTACCTAAACCTCTGAGTGGCAGAAGCTGGGACTGGACAACTGGGAATGGATCACTTGTTAATTGCATTGTTCTGTTCAGTCCATCTGACACCAGCCCCTGTCAGAATATAGGATGCTGGCCTAGATGGACCATTGGTCGGACCTACTATGGCCGTTATTATGTTCTGAGCTAAAACTGGTACATTTTTTCCAAGCATGCAGTTCTGTTCATTCTGGTGTTGGGATTCTCATTCACTCTCACTATATGGTTATTTTGCATATTCGCAGTATTCAGCCATTAACCAGGCAGCGTTGAATAATCACAGTCCAGCTATTTTTCAGTAAACATATTGTGAATAAGCAAATCTCTGCATTAGGACGACTGTAATCCTTCTCTTTGTGATTGTCTTTTGTACTCTGAATTTCAAGCTGTTTTGGAAGCCATGTAGATGCTGCTTCAGCTCCTTACTGGCTTCAGTTGAAATGGAAAAACTCCATAATTTATATGAAAGGATTAAATGAAAAAACAAAGAAAATGTTGTTGTGAATCTAATGAAAGGAAAAAAAAATTTTTTAAGTTTTAAGAAGTCTTTGACTCATTTCTCCCTTTACTATCTAATGAAGTGAGCTGTAGGTCACGAAAGCTTATGCTCAAATAAATTTGTTAGTCTCTAAGGTGCCACAAGTACTCCTTTTCTTTTTGCAAATACAGACTAACACGGCTGCTACTCTGAAACCTATCTAAATATCAGTAAGGCTCTTGTCCCCAGAACTACTGTAATATGTTTGTGTTAATGCTACGTTTTTGTTATGTGTGGGAGACTCACAGGCCCTGCTATAACGTGATTCTGGATTTACACCGGTGTGAGAGAAGAATTTGATTCAGGATCTTAATATGCACTTTTTACATACTGAACATATGCACAAACTCCAAAGCTGTTCTTGTTCCAGTCAATGCACAACACATTTTTAAAAGAGGTGTTTATTCCAGATTCCTATTGATGAGAGCTTTATAGTAAGCACTTAAAAGGACACCACTCTAGATTGAGGTACATTGCTAGCTCAGTTAATACTTTGAGTATTTTGAAAGCATTTTGTTTAACGTAAACTTATTTTTCATTGAAGCCCTCGGTTAAGACTTAATCTTTAGGAAAGCTACAGTGCTTGTCATATCCTGCTCAAAAAAGGAGATATGACATTTAAGAGGGGCTTTATTTTAGGATCAGGCTACATAGATTTTGATCTACAATTTAAGTCTTCCAGGAGATGAGGATTGGCTGTTAGCCTGGGATTTGGCAGACCTGTGTGACCCTGGGCAAGTCGCTTAGTCTTTCTGTGTCTCAGGCCCAGATCTTTAAAATGGGGATAAAATGCTTTCCTACCTCAAAGGGTTTTTGTGAGGATAAAGATTGTGAGGCATTCAGATACTATTGTAACGAGGACCATATAAGTACCTATGATAGAGAGAAGCCTTACGGAAGGGCTGTGAACTGAGCAACTGTGTTCAGAGCTTTGCATGAGACAGACAGAGGCTCCATAAAGGCTGGTGTACACAGTGAGCTTTATTGTGTGCTGCAGGAAAGCCACAGGATCTTGACTGTGAAGCTAAATCCTAAGCCCCTTTATATCCCATAGTAGTAGGGAGAGTGGGGAGAAAGAAGTAGAAATGAGCTTTGATCCCACTAAAAGATTAATGAAAAATGATCTGTGAAATTTGCCCTATAACCAAGAAAATATTAAAATCCCAAGTCATTACAGAACTGGAATAACATCCAGCAAGAACATTCTTTTAGTTTGTGTCTCCATTATTTCTACTGAAGTTAGTGTGTCTGCAGTTCATCAACCCCCTTTTTCTACTTTCACTGACACAGTACAGGAGCAAGCTATTCCATAGGTGGCAAGTGAACAGAATAACTGCAGTACAAGTTTACACTTCAGATAGTTATATTGAAAGAGGGCTATATTTTTGTAACCCAGAATAGGAGTTATAACTAATGCTGTTACACAGCAGAGGGAATGGACTTCCCATCCTTGTTACTATTAATGACTAAAAATAGACCTACTGCGTAGTAGTTGTTATCAGAACAAGTACCATATTCTGCTTTTGGGATGAGCAACAAATTTTTGGAATAAAAACACCCTAAAGTACCATGTATGGTTGGGAGAAAAATAATGGTTGCAAAAAATTCTCATGCTTTAGTTTATTGAAGATTTACAGATATATTTCTTTGATTCTTTTTTTGCTTTTGTGGCCATTTAAAAATGTGAGAAGAAAAAAATTGATTATATGAATTTTCTTAAACAAGGTTTGGAGTCCACTCAGACAGCTGAAAGTGTATTGGGATTCTAGATGAATAAAAGACTCCTTCAGACTTCTGCTGGAGAAAGCTCCTGAGCATTACTAGGCATTATAAAATGTGTCTAAATTACTGTGTATTTACGTCCAGCGCTAACCCCTATTCTTTCTTTCTAAATAGCAGATTTATCCTAGCCCCTTGAGCCCTAGCGGGGGTCTCTACCAAATTTTAAATAATAGTAATAAGTGGATCTCTTTCAGTCCATGGCACTTTTCCCCCTATCTTGAAGTGGTTTCCACGATATCAGGGTTTACAGTTTGGTTCAATGGCTCTCAGCACCCCCACTATACAAAATGTTCTAGCACCACTGCTTGGCAACAATTGCCTAGCCTGGAGCCACACCTGAAAGCTCCATTTAAGGGAGCTTCCATAGTGCAGAGAGTATCTCACGTAGAAACTAATCATTCGCGGGCGCAGTGTTTTCTAAAATGGCTTATGATTTCCTCTGGTGAGGCTTGAGTGTTGGGGGGATATTTTTGGCTGTGTGTGTTGTAATAAATCCATAGCAAAATGGACGTCATTTAAACTACGTCCATGCAGCATAAGGAATAGAACTGTCTGCTTTAAAATGCAGGCCTCTCTCACTTGGGAATAGTAGAGACTCTTTATTAATATCCGTAGCAGTACTTACACCATTTTTGTAGGAGGCAACAAGTACCACACTTGAGCTGGTCCAACATTCCATCCAGCCGTGGCCACTGTATACCTACATAATCATGCAACACTGAGATACCTTAAGACTACTGTTAACAAAGCAAAGAAAGGAATATAGTCAGTGTATATTGAGAGAGAAGCATAGATAGCAAAAGAGGAAAGATGGACAAATCCCAAGGTTGAGAAAAGATATGTGACCACAACATTCCAGTGATGTGCACAAAGTACAATAAAGGTGTTGCAGTCCAGGAAACCAACACACTTGAGCCACTCCTGAGATCCTGCTGCCCTTTCAGAAGAAAAAATATATGGAAACATAGAGTAAAAGAGACTTACGTTCAAAACACATTGAGAGGCTTCAGATGAGCCGTGTTGTGTATCAGTGGCCACTGAGCAGCTAAACTAAGAACATGTGCTGGGAACTAAGGAAAACGTATCTGGCATCAGGCAGAAGCAAGACTCTCATCCAAGTGAAAAGCAGAAAGACAAGGGAAGGTTATTTTGCTAGTGACAACTCATCAAATGTCTGAGCCTGGGTTTCCTATTCCATCAGGCTAGAGAAGACACCAGTCTCCCTACTGAACAGAAAATCAAAGTTTCAGCTTGCATAAGGGATCCACTGTCACATTGTAGCTAGTTACAAAAGTTTTCAAAGGACATGAAAAAGAACTTACTAACTTTAAACTTTGTTTCCTCTTCAAAGTCCAATCCTAACTAGAAAAATCACGATTGAGAGAACAGATTTGCCACTCCTACACTGGTAGGATTGCTTTGAGAAAAGGAGGAAACTGTAAAAGGCACTTGTGGGCCATTTATCCTATTGCAGATACTAAGAGTATAAATCCTTGGATCGGAGTGAGAATTTACATTTATATTTTAAACAAAATGTTTTTATAGCGTTGCCTGTGGGGAAATCACTCCTTGTTTTGGCTTAAACAAACATGCAGGGTGAAATTGTGGCCCCATTTAAGTCAATGGGAATTTTGCCATTTATTTAAATAGGGTCAAGGTTTCACTTTCAGTTGAAGTCAGGAAGATTAGGGCACTCCATACTTTTTAGATGGCACCTGTTATAGTCTATGGGAGTTTTGTCATGAACATCAATAAGAGCAGGCTGAGGACCTAAGTTTGTAACAGAAATTGGATTGGGGGGGGGGCAGTTGTCCAATTTTTGAGACTCTGTGAGTGTTACATTTAACTACAGTAAGAAGAGAATTCATTCCCACAACTTATTGCAATGAGTTTCTGCAAATGTGAGCTTGATGGGAAGAAAATGTAATGACATCTAATTTCGTGGGATTCTTTGTACTCCAAGCTATTACTCATCTCTTCCCATGTTTCAGCTCAGGGCCTTGCTGGTTTCACTACAGAATAGAGTTGAAAACTCACCTTTGCCAACCCAGTGCTTTTTCTGTCCTTTTTCATTTGCAGGAACTCTCTCTCTCTCTCTCTCAGCTGTTTTTACACAAACCACCAACAGCCTTCTCACAAACTCCAATTACAGACTGAAATGCCCAAGGAATTAATATAGCTGCCCCTGGATACACACAGTCGTCAGTATGAACCCTTCAGTGTTTGATTCATAAATTGGTTTGCAAACAGGATTGGTTCACAGTAGTAAAAATTCAGAAAGTTCTGATATTGCAAGCACAGGATAAAAGCCTTTAGATGTAATACATTTTAGTTCTAGGTCCGGCGTTGTTGAACATTTATTAATGACCTGGATGTAGGAGTAGAGACCATACAGATAACATTTCTGGATGACACAAAGCTGGGTGAGGGGGTTGCCAATACTTTGGAGGATAGAGCTAAGATTCAGAGGGATCTCGATAAATTGGAGAACTGGGCTATTGACAACAAAATAAAATTCAACCAAGACAAATGTAAGGTGCTTCACTTAGGGAAGAAAAACCAAATGCACAAATACAGAATGGGGGGAAGTGGCTTGGCTTAGCAGCACTGCTGAAAAGGATCTGGAAATTTTGATAGATCACAGCTTCAACATGAGTCAGCAACGTGATGCTGTTGGAAAAAAAGCAAATGCAATTTTTGGTTGCATTAACAGCAGCATAGCATGCAAGTCATGGGAGGTTACAGTACCGCTCTACTCAGCGCTGGTTAGGCCTCAGCTGGAGTATTGTGTCTGATTTTGGTCACCAATGTATAGAAAGGATGTGGAAAAACTGGAACGGATCCAGAGGTGAGTGACAGATATGATCAAAGGGATGGAATGCAAACCATATTAGCAAAGGCTGAAGGAACGGGGTAAGTTTAGTTTGGAAAAGAGGAGATTAAGTGGGGACATGATAGTGGTCTTCAGATACTTGAAAGGCTGCCATAAAAAATATGGTGAAAAGTTGTTCTCTTTTGCCAAAGATGGCAAGACAAGAGGCGATGGGTTCAAACTACAGCATAGCAGTTTTAGATTAACTCTCAGGAAAAACTTCCTAACTATAAGAACAGTAGGACAATGAAACAGATTGCCTAGGAAGGTTGTGGAAGCTTCTTCACTGAAAGTTTTCAAAAGGAGGCTGGATAGCCATCTGTCTTGGGTGGTTTAGACACAACAAATCCTGCATCTTGGGCTTAGCCTAGATGACCCTTGTGGTCCCATCTAACCCTATGATTCTATTATTCTATTTTTATACTCTAACTAATGTTGCTGATAGGCAAATACTTGTATGACTGAAAGAAATCAGAGAAGTATTTATTTTCACTTCTCACCTCACAAACGTAACAAAAAGTATAAAAGTAAAATATGGCATGCTAAGGTGGGAAATATACTCTCTCCTGTTTCTGAAAAAAAAATCCACAATTTTTGAATCATCCCTCAATGCTAAATTTCTGTAGTTCTAATTCCCACCCTTACCTGAATACAACTTTGCTGTTATGAGTTGGCTCTCTAAAGTTATTTCACAGATATATACACACATGCATAGTGTAGATCACAGATTATTGAAGAACAAGAGCCTAATAACAGACTTCAGATTTTCAAATGGAAGAAATGAGCATAAGGCAAAGGCAATTCAATCACTAAAATCCTCAAGCAGTTACCAATATAACACCAGTAAGTGCTTAATATGAGGCACATGGGTTTAAAATATATAGGGTCTAATACTGAAAAGTACTAAGGACCTGCAACTTCCACTGATACCTTTTGGAGTTGCTGGTCCTTAGCAACACTCAGGATGTGTGCAGTACAACTGAATATTGGTGAAAATGACTCATCCTGATTGCCACTGGATTCATTGGACAATCTGATTATAGTGCACTAGTGTTATAAAATATCAGAGAAATATGATTCAAATATATTTAAGAAACTTATCTTGTATCACAGAGGCTACAAGCAACAAATTATTATCTATTCTTCCTTCCCTTTCTTACCAGCAGATTTGTATGTGATTGGCAGAGAATGAGGGGGAGGAGTTTCCTTCAGCCTTGCATTCTGGATTTTTGTTTACTCTTGCAATTCTGGGTCCTCTTTTTCCTACACCCACAAATGTACAGGAGAAGGTGCATTTAGTGCATGCGCTAATGACAGCCCACGCAGATAGTGTCTGTCACCCACCATGATGCTTTTCACATCTAAAAGCAGAAACTATGAAGTCACTCCACAAACTGAGCTGGCCAAAACACACACATACCCCTCAACACCATGAATTTCTATCTAAAAATCGACATCCTCAAGGGCCCTGAGCTCAACACATTGGATTTTCAAACTTGACTGAAACCCTGTGGATGTGTCATGTTGTAGTTTTTAAAAAGGAAGTCTACTTTGGTAAAACCACAGAATGAAAAGCAATTAAGGGATTTATTGGGTGGAAATTTCTTCATTGCTTTCCCATAAAGTCAGATGAGGTCTGAGAATCAGAAGAGGGTGATTTTTTTAACATAAAGTAGATGGAGCAACATGAAAATTATGATTCAGAGCCTAAAAGAGGCTTCATCTTTCATTAGCATTCTTTGACCAAATGACTTCAATATAATTTTAAACACTATTTTTCTTGCCTGTGTTTTCTCAAAATGATAATAAATAGGTAGATCACAAAATGACGTTGGTATGTAAGTGTTGCATTATTTTAGCTACTGTGCTCAACCAATGAACTTTTTCATTTATTCAAGTACCTTTTATCAAAGTAAGGTTAAGCATTCAGATTTCAAGTCATTTATCACTTACTAATTATTAGTGAGGATGGCTTTGTCAATCTGTGATCTTCTTTTGTTGCATCCCAATGTATCCATCTTTGGCATATATGTAAACTTCAAAAGAGCCCTAGACAGTTGCACAGACACCACAGAAATGTCTAGAGGTAAATAAAACATTTTATTTGTACAAATCATAATTTGGTGCACTAAATAACAAAGAAAATAATATTCTAGTGTTCCATGGATCACAGTTTAGTTCTGTCATCTCAGCCATACATTACGGAGCCCATCTGCTTGAAGTAACCTATAGTATTTTCAGTTTTTTCAAGACATTATTAGAAATATATGCTATATATTTATAATATATATATAAATAATATATACATATAAATAACTTTTCTGAAGTTATTGGGACTGCTGGATATTTCAGGAGTTTAAAAGAATTGTCCTCCTCATTTGTTGTGTGAGTATATTTCACATTTTGAAAAGAAACCTCACACTTTTTTTTTTTAATCTTTAGTATAACATACAAACAGATCAGTACAGAAGTTGTGATAACGTCTCTGCCAAATCATCAGATAGCGATGTCAGTGATGTGTCAGCCATTTCCCGTACCAGCAGTGCCTCACGCCTCAGCAGCACAAGCTTTATGTCAGAGCAATCTGAGCGCCCTAGGGGCAGAATCAGGTGAGTTTATGATGCTGTTTTAAATGTATCAAATCTTGTTTGGTGTAAAAATAAAAAGAATAAAAATAAAATAAGAAATATAAATATTTATGATATATAATACAATATATTTAAAATATCATATCTTATATATAAACACACACACACATAAACATACACGTTATCATCCTAAGTCTTTTGTGAAATGAACATATTTTTCCACCTTGGCATCCAGCCATTTAAACAGGTAAACAAAAAATTCAGACAGGGCAACAGCAAATTTTTATATTTGTGCAAGGAGAAACCCAAACTTGGAGCAAGCTGGAAATTAGTACTTTGAAGCTCTGATCCAGCAAAGCACTTAAGTGGCACTACTTACATGCTTAAAGTTGCACATGTGCTTAAATGCTATGGGGACTGGAGCCTAATTTCTTAGTTTGTGTTGCCACAGAGGTCTTGATGCCCATACCGCCCTCTGTGCAGTATCATTGCCAAAGGGCCTATTTCTATTAAGATGGAAGACAGCTGAGAGGGCTCTCCACCTAACAGGATCAGGGTTATTAGAGAGGAAAGTCAACTAGCTATAGTTTAAAGCAGTGGTTTCCAAACTTGTTCCGCCGCTTGTGCAGGGAAAGCCCGTGGTGGGCCGGGCTGGTTTGTTTACCTGCCGCGTCCACAGGTTCGGCCGATCGCGGCTCCCAGTGGCCGCGGTTCGCTGCTCCAGGCCAATGAGAGCTGCTGGGAGCGGCGTGGGCCGAGGGACATACGGGCCACTGCTTCCAGCAGCTCCCATTGGCCTGGAGGAGCGAACCGCGGCCACTGGGAGCCGCGATCGGCCGAACCTGCGGGCGCGGCCGGTAAACAAACCGGCCCGGCCCGCCACAGGCTTTCCCTGCATAAGCGGCAGAACAAGTTTGGGAACCACTGGTTTAAAGAGAAATTACGTGGCCATCAAACAACTGCAGAAGTGAAAGGCTGTTTCTTGAGTTTGTGTAAAGGACAAAAGTTGTCCTTCAGAATGCATATAAATGGTAATATGTCAGTTTGCTGCCCACAGTACTGTTGCTGCCCTTTGCATTTTCCATAAAAGGATTTAATTTTGCACAAAAAAAACAACCAAAACGCAAAATAAAAATCATTAAGTATTACCAGATTTACCTCTTTATTCTACCAATAGATCAATTTGTATGGTTAACTCAACCTTTTTCTCTAAGTGTGTCTTTGTTGTGAGTGAACATGTGCGTGTGGGCACATGCAAACGCACACTGCCCCCTGCAGACAGGGAGGATTTTATTTTTAAACGAAACCATTTTGATGTAAACATTGGTATATAACCATAAATTGTCTGAGGAATAAGACTTTGGGGCTAACCAAAAAAAAAAAAAAAAAAAGCTCAACTCAAAATAGCCACCTGGTGTTAAAGTCCATAATATAAACACTAGTCCTTCATAGAGATCCAAGAAATATTGACCTCTGACCAGGTCAGGTTACTTTGGTTAGGGCAGGGAGATCGAGCCTTTCTTGTCCAGGCTTCACTCAGAACTGGTCTGTAATAGAAGCAGCCAGCCCTGACTCTTCTTATATTATAGTACAATGAACAAAACATAAGATCATTATAAGGTAACTATAATTACAGTGTTATTCAGTAAAAAATATGGAATTTTTTTAAAAGTGTTTGAAAAAATGTTCTTAATCTGACTTGCTATTCTTCCAAACTGAGAATCAGATGCTCAGTATCTTGCACGCCTGAAACTCTCATTAAAATTAGTGGGAGGTCTCAGAGGAAAATTCAGGCTCCACTGACTTGAGCAGGGCAGGATTTCATGCCAGAATTGCAGGATCAGACATTATGATTAGACTGAATTTTGTGATATTATCAATAATTACCACTCTTTTACCCTCTTCAACTCTTTGAGCTCAATCCTATAAGAATTTGTGCACATGACTAACTTTCCTGAAGTTAACAAACCTATTTATTTTAGTGAGACTGCTCCCATGATTAAAGTTATTCACATGCACAAGTCTTTGCAGAATCAGGTCCTTATTCATGTGAATGTTCCTTGTGCATATAAGCTCAATGAAGTCAATGAGACCAGTCACACGGGTAAATGTTGCAGGATCAGACCCTTACTACTTAATTATCAATATTTTTAGAACAAACTATCACTTTTTCAGACTTTTTCCTCTTTCTCACATACTGATAATAAGTCAGATCCTACGGTATGAAATCTTTACAATTAAATAACCCATAATTCCTTTTCAGATGTAACTTGCAGTTGGTAACTGTGTTCATTCAAAAAGTATTTCTTACTGAAATTTAAAGTCATTTTAATGTAATGTTGAAAAGTGTTTCATCAGGTAAATCTAGAGTTAGCATCTGTTGTTCATTATTTTCAATTTGAGCTGTCTACATTTAATTTTGCATGCCTGCATGTTATGACTATGGAAAGGTCAAAGTCCTTAGAGATCTGCAAAAATGATGGCAAAAAAGAAAGAAGGATATCATGGGAATTAGATGACCAAATGGGGCACAGTGAAAAGAAATTGGATATGGAAGACAAGAAAAAGAGAAGGCATTCTGTTGCTGATTTGAGGTAAAGGTTAGCTTCCTGTCCTCATGTGTGTCTCCTAGCTACTAGCTCCTTCTAGTTTTAATAGTTCTGTAGCCTGTGTGCTATACAAGCAACATTTTCTGTGCAAAGCTTGCTTATCAAATGGAAGAGCAGAGGAAACTCATCCAAACCACGTTCCTACTCCCACCTTCATCAGTTAACATCATTTGCATCAGCTTCTTCCCAGCAGCCATCTAAAGTGTGTTTTTGTAATATTGTGTATGAGTGTAAAAAGTTATAACATGTCTAAATGATGTGGATGACATCAATGACTTTTAAGCATGAAGGAAGGAGGGGAATCAAATTTACAAATACAGGGGATGCCAGCTGATTTTCGAGAAAATGTAGCAAATTAGATTGAAGTAATACCTTTAGTTAATATTAATAACTAATATCTGTATGAAATTAATATTGATAACCCCTTTTGACTGAGCCAGGGAGCATTAGCTTACTAATTTTAATACTGAGTTCTTTTCACATTATACTTTTTACCTTAGACAATTCTCTCAAATCAAGACACTTTGTTATTTTAAATCAATTTTATTCAGCCACTGCAGACAATTTATGGAATCAGCAGTTGAAATCTGTGAATCGAGTCTGAATGCACAAGATATTCTAGTCATATAAGAAATACTAAATACAGTCTTGGAAGCAATTTATGTAGATTATGATTAAGGCTAAGCAACAGTACAACAATAATTCTTTACAATAGACAACAATCAGATATCAGATTTCTTCCAGTACCTCTAATTAGCTAATTCTCAAGGAAAAGAGGTTACCCTTCATCTGAAGGTACCGCATGATATTTGAGCATTCAAAGGTAAGATCAAATGATTATGCATACATACACTCTGAGTATGAACGCCTGAGATTCAGAGAGCTCTTAAATTCAGTAGCTTGTTCAAAGGGAAGAGAAATTAGTCCCTAGTTTAAAAAGATTGATTTTAAAATATCAAAATGCTTTAAAATACTCATTTTAGGGTTTCTCTTAAGCCAATCTCCTTGTCCTTGTAAAGAAAAATCTTTTAGATGAAATTGTTCTTAGATCTGAATTCCAGCTTCCTAAGGTCTCACAAGAATTAGAAACAATCCTGAAAGTTAACTTTTAAGATACTTATTTTAATCAAACTAAAGTTTTCAACAGTCTTGAAGTGAATTCTCACCACTCTTCCTTGTATAGCCCTTTGATAAAGCAAGAGACTGTCCAAGGTATGGCAATTCTGACTGTATGGATTCTGGAGCTTTTATTGGGTTCAGTGTCGTCTCTAAAGTGTCCCACGGGATCTTAGCTTGTAAGTCCTTTTTCTGTGAGACAGGTTGGAGGGGAGCAGCCTACTGAATGCTTGTCAGCTGAAACCGCTGTTTTATACACAGGTTTTGTACCACTTTAACTATAAGGGCCTGTCTGCCAGGCAAGTTACCATGTGCCAAGCCCGGATGTGTTTCTACAGCTCACCAGCTTGCCGTGCAGCATGATCCTGTGTTGACACTGTTACAGCACAGGTAAAGTCCCAGAGTGCAGCTTGGTGTACAAAGCTTTCAAGTATTATGCCAAGCTGCACTTGGGAATTTTCACTATACTGTAGCAATATTAGCATGGGACGGCATGAGCTGGTGCATTATAGATTCACACCGTGGCTTTCTGCACAGTAATTTCCTGGGTAGCTAAACTCTAACAGATTAGACAATTAAATTTATATTTACCAAAAGAAGCTATACCAGTGGAAGCACCTTTATAATGGTGTAGCTGTGTCCACACTAGGGAGTATGTAAGGAGGCATTTGCTTGCTCTCGCAACAAATCAGCCAGAGACCCCTTCTGAGTGCAATCACCAGTGCTTTTTATTTTCAGTGTCAGCTCCCACCACCTTCTATTTACAGTCTGCTCCAAACCAGCAACCTGGGGGACAGCTAGCTTTTCCAGCCGGCAGGGATGCACATCCCTTGGCTCTTCCCTTTCCTTTCTCTTCCCCCCTTCACTTCCTTCCTGCCAGCCCTATATAGCCCCCTGGCTAATAAGGTGCTTTTCTTCTATCAGTTAGGCATGGCATACTCAGCCAGCCCCAACTGATGATTCTTAATTGGAGCTCGACTAACAGGGGACTGGGTCAGGACCCCCGGCCAGCACCCTGTTACAGGGTTATACTGCTTTAACAACATCTGTTTTCTAAATTGATCTTGCTTTTTATCTGGATAGAACTAAACCTTTCCATTCCTCATCTTGTCTAATTGTTTCATATGTGGACTGAACGAAGGGGCAAGCAGTCTCTTCACAGAGTCTCCAGGTGTATAACTTCCTGTATCATGACAGCATACGAAGAAGCCCAGGCTACACCTTCTCAAGCGGTATGAGCTCATTCCACAAAAGCTCAGGTGACGTCAACGGCGTTTCTAAATGACATTCCTATATCAGAGATTTGGAGGGTGCCCATTCGGACCCCTGTGCATACTTTTGCAAACCATTACGCCATTATGGCTGCATCCAGATCAGATGGAAATTTGGGAAGGCAATCCTTCAGTCCTTCTTTAAATGGACTCTGAGCCCCACCTCCTGCGAGTACTTGCATGGAAGCCATCTGCATAGAATACAAGGCTGCATCTACTTGAGCAAGAAAAAACACTTACTTACTTGTAACTGTTGTTCTTCAATATATGACGCAGACATGGGTTCCACAACCCACCCTCTGTCCCCTCTGCATCAGAGTCTGTTCTTCTGACATTCGGGACAAAGGAACTGAAGTGGTCAGAGTGGTGCAGCCCTTACATGGCCGGGGCAGGGGCTAGGCAAAGTTCTCTGGCGCATGGGGCCTCTGCATCGCATCTCAAAGAACAACAGTTACAGGTAGTTAAACTTTTTTCTGCCTCCTCCAGTTAGCATGGGCCAGGTCCTCTGCACCAAAATCAACTTTTGAACCAAACAATCACAGCTTTCTTAAAGCCTTACTTACTGGCGTTCCTATTGGATGCACAGGAGCCAATAGGCTTATGCTGCAACTTTCTGTCCGACAAATCAGCCACACAGCACTGCCCCCCAAGATGGGGAAAGAGGGGTTACAATTCTTAAAGGGGCCAGGTGTTTTCTTTCCCCTGCTAGCCAAGACAAAGCTCCCCCACCTCTGAGGCTGCAGACGGTTTGGGGGTGATACTCTGGTTTCAGGTCATGGAGAAATGACCTGAGTGCTGACTGGCTGGCATGACACTTTTGGACAGGAAAGAGGAGTGAAAATTCACTCTGAAAAAATAAAACACAGGGAGTGCAAGGATAGAAGGGTCTATTCCTGTGTATCATGGGTGTGAACGTTCATTGTCGTCAACAGCAGAAGAGATGAAAATATTATTAATAGCAAAACAGGGCCTTCTATACTTGTGTGACTAAGAGTTTCAGTATCTTTTAATACATAGTTGATATCCAGGCCCCTAATATGTAATGGATGTTGCTACCTAGGCAGTGACTAGATTTTTGCATTTAGGCATGCGTTGTTTCAGTTCCCAGTTTTGTTTCATACTGTTTATTGCACAGTTCTCATATATAAAATGTCCTGTGAGCCTGATTGTGCACCGTAGCAGTCACTCCAATTTGAACATGAGATGTTTGAACATGGATCAAATTCAGTGGGAATGGGATCAGGCTTCCAGAGACAATCTTATCTGATAAGATGTAACCACAACTGGACTTGTTGATTTGGAAATAGTTTTTCCCTTTTGCTTTTCGGCCCATCCACCCTTTCGGTGCTAGTGCTATAGTGCAATTAGTACAACAGGAATACTGCATCACAAAGCCTCAGCATCTAAATGTAGCCTCAGGCTGTGCCAGCCCAGGAAATCATAAGGAACCAAAGGCATTTAAATATTTTTAAATTGATGAGGCTTTGTACTGAGTAGTTTCACATTAATTACAAAGGTAATTACAAATCTGTATATTGACTTTGTATTATAATATCCTTATATACTGTGGCTGTAGTTAATATTTTTCTCAATGATTAATATAGAATAATTAAATCTAAAACCTTTTAAATTTGTATTACAAGGACTTGTAGACAGCAATAGTAGAAGTGATAGCAAAAGGAAGCTATTATGAGAGCTTGTGAAAGCTGTTAAGTTATTTATAAAGCAAACAAAAGCAAATAATCACCGGTGGGAAAGGGAAATAAATCTAGTCGTGTTCAAATTGGAGTTACATTTTCAACACTTGGTCTAAGGTATTTGCCATTCACAACCACACCGACATATAAGTGGGGGTAATAGTACTAAAATCCTGAGCAGTGTTATTGGCTAATGGGGACTCATCAATATCGCAGCTGGGCTCAATCCTGCATCCTCTGTGCATCTGGATTTCACTGGGAGTTTTAGGTGCCCAGAAAAAGTAGTTTTGGGCCCATTATATTAGCAACAATATTCATCATTTAGTTACTGTACTTCAGCACAGCAGGAACCATAAACTGAAAATGCAAAAGCTGGGCCAGTTCCTACACTTATGTGTACAAATACTCACTTTTTTTTCTGGTGATGCTACATGCCCTCATCTCAGATTACTGTCAGTTGAACTGGGGACTCTCAATACCTTGTAGTACAAGCTCAGCATCTTGAAGGTTCATGATTTTTGTATCAATTAGGTCTTGATTCAGCAAAAGACATGCTTAACATTGCATTAAGTACATGAGTAGTCCCAGTGAAGTAATTAAGTATGTTCTCCGGTGCTTTGCTGGATCAGGACTTCAATAACTCCATTTGCAGTTTTGTGAACTACATGCCAGAATTTCTCAAAATGTATACTTTATAGAAGCTATGCAAATGGCATATTAGACCATATTCTTTTGTTGAAATACCTCTGAAAAATATTATGTTTTAGTAGAAAATTCAAGGTGATAAATGTACCGTAAATGTAAAAAATCACACTACATTTAAAGATTAGATTGGTACTGGTCCTAGAGACTTCTGCATTAATCTGAGTTATTAATACTATTATATAAATTGATAATTATTTATTTTAACACATTTCAGTTATGGTATAACATATGATTATATATACACATTACTGGGGATATACAATAAGTAAAATTAAGTTACAAAAGACACAAAGCTGGTGGCACAGATGAACCTAAAAAATTTTTAATAGATAGTGACAGTGCAAGCATACAGTAGCTAACTTTCTCCTTTAAAGCCAATAGGAAGTACCTACGTAGTTTATTTGGATGTTTTATTTTGGAGACACCACAACTTAAACTAAGCAAAATAATCACAATTGTTAATTGTGGATATTTTATTATTAAAGCAAGGAAAAGAAAACATCAAACCAGACAACACAAAATTGTTAGTTACTTCCGTTACAATCTCTTCTCCATGACCCTCTGTGGAGAGCTTTTAACAGAGATTACTCCTTTGAGAGTGGGCCTGCTCTTGGTAAATTGAAACCAAGGTTTTATTTCCCAAAATTACGTGAGTCCAGTTTTGGTATATCATTTGATAACAAAAAATGTTTATAGATGGTTAGATGGCTTAAGGGCAGGTGGCTCCTGTTTGGTACATCATTGATAACCTAAATAGTTTATAATTGGGCAAAGTAAACAATCGGGAAGCAGCGCGGGCCAAGTGATGTGCTGGCCGCCGCTTCCCACAGCCCCCATTGGCCTGGAATGGCGAACCACAGCCAGTGGGTGCTGCAATCAGTTGAACCTGCGGACGCTGCAGGTAAAAAAACCGTCCTGGCCCACCAGCGGATTTCCCTGATGGGCCGCATGCCAAAGATTGCCGATCCCTGGTCAGAAAATACACTCATTTGCTTTGTTTGACCCAGGGTTACAACCTGTGTGTTATAGCAATTGAACTTTTATTATATATTTTGTACAAAGCACAGATTATAGTGATCTTTACATCTTTTAAACATAGCACAAAATAAATAGTATAAAAGATAAAACAAACTAAAGTTAGAAAAACCGCCTTTTAAAATATGTGTAAACACTCCTGAGGGTCATAAACAGTTTTATGACCGAGGAGGTGTCATCTTCCTGACATTGGCTAGCTTTTGGATGACAGAAAGGAGAAGCTTTTTGTAATTTCTTTGTTTAGCTTGAACATTTTATAACATAACCAACTAAAATATAGACAGGTATTGTTACATTTTCCAGCATCCTGGCTATAACATACTTATATATTTTAATATTTAGTAAAGGACCAAACAAATTTTAATGACCTAACATTATGAAATTAGTTATGATAATTCTATTAATATTATTTTTGCATCAATATTGAGGTCTCTCTACCACACCTTGCTCAGTATGCTGAGCTTGCTCAGTATTTTGCAAGTGGCAAAAATAAGCTTCTTTTCTATTCTGTTCATAGGACCACAGGAGATATTAGTATTAATGTGTTGTTCATTCCTCTTTTGAGGACTCTGGGTGTTTGAAGGATGGCCCAGTTGCAAATGTAATATATGTATCACCTGTAACATGGATATCATGCTGCTGTCATATCAATAATAAGCATATCTTGGAACTTGCATACATGTTATGCATGCCATTTAGCGTTCAGATCTATGTTCTCTAATTTGAGCATGGACCACTGGCCTCATGATAGATCTGTCTCTAAATGGTAACACATGTCAATTATACACAAGGGACCAGATCATCTACTGTAAATTGGCATATTTCCATTGACTTCTGTGGAGCTATGCAAATTAATACCAACTAAAGATTTGGCCCTTGATCCGTATTCATTTCATTGTATTGCTAATTTACGTGATTGAATGAACCCATACACGGCATTTCATTATGTGCATCAACAGAACTACATTTCAGAGTTCTCAGGCAGGCAGGACAACAGATTGGATAGTATATGTGCAGCAGTAATAAAAGTAATACATCCTGGTGGGTGAATATTCACATCTGTTTCAGGTGAGATTTCATCTTGGACACATTTAAGTCACGTCTTTTATTATAGGTTGTTATATTTCTTAGGATTCTGGGCTGTGCTCCCATTAGCAATTTATCTTCATATTCTTGCTGTCTTTCTATAAGCTTCTGTAGGTTTGTGCTATGCATAATAGAACATTCATATTTTACTTATTTGCTAGGACTATAGGCAATCAGCTAAATATTGGGTCTTCTAGAGTCATAAATTAAGGTGATTTTACTAACTGTTTTAGCACCGATAGCTACCCTCAACGAAACCATACTCATTTATTCTCACAAAGCAAATTGGCATGGATTTGAGAATGTTATAGTCAAGTTATACGTTTCTATTTTGGAGACTCTTTTCCTTCTGATTGATTATTTATATCCATGATGTTGTGCAAATTCTCTATTTCTATTTCTAAGGTTGTGCTTCTCCCAATTTACTTTGACTGAAGACCTGAATATTTCTTCCCCATTCCCCATATCAGGTAGTAGGCCCTGTAATTTTCTCTAACCTGGTATTTTATAAATTACCAGAGGATCTCACTCAATTCTGAGTCTTCCACCAGGTCCGTATTCTTCTCTTCACCAATCTACCATCCTACCACCTTTTGGTTTTTTTGCGTGTTTTTGAAATTGTTTTCTGCTTCTCAGCTTTCTACTGTTTCTGACACCACAACTGCGTACTGGAGGCTACTTCCTATGTTACTGCTCAATCTACTTACTACAATTTAAGTTTACTTCCTCAGGTAACAGACAACTATTACTTAGCCATCATCCCGGTTTCCCATATGCACACAGGACTCAGTAAATCTGAATGATCCCACAGACAGTTCAGATCCATAGGAAAATTCTCAGTCCACAGCGTTGGCCTTAGTACAAAGACAATGTGATTATGTAAACATGGCAAAAAGTTGCATTACATTTTAAGAATTAGAATGTGATGATGATTGCATTGATTTGTTTATTTTAAACAGTTCAGTTTGGCCACTTCAATGGTCCAGTAATTAAACAGAAATACAACAGTTTAACACAACATGGAGGATGGGACACCAATAAGAAAAGAATTGGAGTGAATACTGTGATCTGCTGCTGTATTAGAAATGGTGGGTCAGAATGAGGCGCATGACTCTGAGTTGTATAGGAGTATATTACAGACAGTTTGTCTCCAATGCGGTTCTTATTTAGCTGGTTCCTTGTGGCCTAGGTTTTGTCTTATAAACACATAATAGAGCATTTAGGTTCATCCAGTGTGAGGTTCACTTTTGATTTAAGATAATAATCAATACTTTTGATGCCGGCAGTTCAATTGTTTATAGCTATCCTTGACATAATGAGATTAATTAGCTGATATTTCTACAAAGGATGTACTACTTCCACAGCTGACTATGTCCACAGCTGCAACCAGTAGTGTTGGCAGACTGCAGACGTTCCATGGCTATTGTTATCATTAAAAATAAAGTAATAAAAAACCCTCGTTGGACTCATAGGCCTGTGCCTTTGCCATGTCTTCAGAAGATTCCTTTCCAGCTTGGAATTTTCCATTACAAATTACTTTTGTAAAAATAGTATATTTAAGTTAACTTATTACTCTGTACATTTTTTCATTTATTCTATACACAAGATCTCTCAGTGTTAATTGATTGGGGGAATTGCATCTGGAGTAACACTAAGTCCATATTCTAAAGAAACCCAATATTCCTTGAGATAATTTGCAGAATTTAGCCTGCACTTTCAAATTCATATTACTATAATAAAATAAGAGGAAGTTAAAGGTTATAGAAATGTTCTAGATTCAAACAAGATCTAAAAAAGCATTGCCATAAAGTTATATATTATACATTTATTTATTTTGGCATGGGTTTTCAAAACTGAGTGACCCTAATTTGCACTACATCAGATGTTCACATGCATTTGCATGGATACACATTTGCATAGATTTGGGTGCATTGTAATCCATGATTTGCGTGTTATGCACACAAAGGATGTACGTAAAAAAATTTGGGTATTCTTGTCAAAAACAAACAAAAGCTATCTTGAATATTTTACCCAGTGGTAAGAACTGAATATAAAAGCTAAGGAACTTCACATCTAAGTTTAAAGTGTAGTTCGGTACATTTTTACCCATCCCATTCTACTGTGGAATGTTGTTAGCTGAAAAATAATTTCAGGGTAGACAGGGTTACATAGCAATCTAAACTTTTTAGAACCACCTTGTACTAAAGATAGGGATCTGTTTTTGTTAGGTACAGTTTTAGAAACGTTATTACATTATTTACAGTTATTGTCTACAATTATTTATAACTTAAAGCTCTAGAAAAGCCTAGCACAGGATTTTATTTTTTCAGCTCATGTTACAACCTTGCACAAATTCAGCTGTTTTGGCTGAAAATTTTAACTATTTAAAATGGGTTTTGGCTCTAAAGATAAAGGAAAGTACAGCAGGAGTCAAAAACAAAACAAAATACGTCTCGCGTCACCTTTTTCTTTAAAAGCTGCAGTTATAACACAAACGTCTGTTGTTAACAAACTGGTTCTTTTGCACTTTTATCCAGCTTCTTTCACAGAGGAAAGAAGTTAACTTACAAACATCTTCCAACAACGAAGAGCTTTTTTAAAAGGAGTTTAAATATTTCCCTCCTTTAAAGTTTAACCAGCAAAAGTTCAAAATGATTGAAAAGTTAATCAGGTTGGACTAGAATACAGCTGAATTCATATGCAGTAATGGTGCTCATTCCTACTGTCTTGCAGTGGTTTAAAACAGAGAACTAAGAATAAAAGAAAATAGTCTGAGTAGTGTTTAGCTGAAAGCCAAGCTGCCGAGATGAGACCTGAATTTATTTGACTATAGCAGTTCATTCCATTGACAAAGTGCAAAATGAAATAATGCCCTACCTACAACCAAAGCATTTCAAATTAAATGGAGGAATTGTTAATAGTACATGACTAAGGAGCTGGGGGAGAAAAAGATTAATGAATTAAATAAAAAATGTCCAATTTAAAAACCGATACACAGAATTGTAAAATCAATATAAAAGGCTACTATTGACTTACTGGAAACTTTAGGGGTTAAGTCTAAGGCAGGCCTATCATGAGCATGGAATGTCTCAGATGCTGGAGATAAACCACAGTCTCTAAATAAACGTTATTAAAGGCCCAGCAAAAGAGGGATGCTGTAACTGAGCTTCAATCTAAGGTGTGATCTAAATTGTCCATATCAGACTGAGAAATAAAGGAGCATGCGGCGACCAAGTCTGTGAGATGGTGGAAGATTTAATTCTGGCAAAGGAAGAGCCCTCTCCAGTGGCCTTCCAAACCATATAGGCAGCAGAAAGCTGCAGCAGATGCTGGCTACCTTCTACATAAAGCCAGATGGGATCAAACCCTGTCTGTTATGGAACTTTCCAACCAAAAATGGTCTGCTTTGATAATAGGTCATCTCTTTGGCACCCTGATTACCCGGAAAGTGGTAGTGCATGCTCTTCTCTCTCAGTTTTGAAGTGGATGTGGGAGGTATATTTGAGACAACAGTATCTTTTCTTCTACTCCCTAGCTCTCAGGTACAAAGCTGTTAGCTAAGCAGAAGGGATATCTTTATGTTGTGTTGCCCCTTTAAAACTCTTCCCTATCTGAATGGCATTCTATTAGTTAGGGGGAAGGCCACTCTCATGTTGGGACTGGCTGCTATTGCTCTCAAGAGCCAAGAGCCTGGCTCTTGACAGCAATAGCAAGAGCCTGTCACTACACAGGAGTAGACAAATGGGTTAGGGGGAATCTGAGTCTATCCCTTGGAAGGTGAAAGATTTTGGTCAGCTTGTTTCATGAAATTCAATAAAGACAAGTGCAAAGTATGACACTTAGGAAGTAAAAATCAAATGCACAACTGCAAAATGGGGAATAACTATCTAGGTGGTAGTATTACTGAAAAGGATCTGGGGGCTATTGTGGACCACAAATTGAATATGAGTTGTCAGTGTGATGCAGCTGCAAAAAGACTAATATGATTATAGGGTGTATTAACAGAAGTGTCATATGTAAGACACAGGAGGTAATTTTCCCACTCTACTCGGCACTGGGGTGGCCCCAGCTGGAGGACTGTGTCAAAGTCTGGGTGCCACAATTTAGGAAAGATGTGGACAAATTAGAAAGAGTCCAGAGGAGAGCAACAAAAATGATAAAAGGTATAGAAAACCTGATCTATGAGGAAAAGTTAAAAAAACTGGGCATGTTTAGTCTTGAGAAAAGAAGACACCAGGGGAGACTTGATAACAGGGGTGTTAGAATCAGTTGCTCTACACCTCCTTTGAAGGTAGGACAAGAAGTAAAGGGCTTAATCTGCAGCAAGGGAGATTTATCTTAGATATTAGAAAAAACTTTCTAACTGTTAGGATAGTTAAACTCTGGAATAGGCTTCCAAGGGAGGTCATGGATTTCCAGTCATTGGAAGCTTTTATAAACAAGTTGGACAAACACCTATCAGGGATGGTCTAGGTTTACTTGGTCCTGCCACAGTGAAGGAAGCTGGACCTGATGCCTTCTCAAGGTCCCTTCCAGTCCTTCATTTCTATGATTCTATGCCTAAATCAAAATTGAGCATCTGCTACTGAGTGAGGAATATACATTTGAAATAAGGAGAGGTCTCCACAGTTGTATGTAACCAAGGGAAAACATGGTATTTCTTGCTATTTATACCGGTTCGCCCATCCAGGCACTTATTTGGCCCTCATTGCCATAGTTTCTTCTATTTAGATGCCATAGTTTCTTCTATATAGACTTATTTGGCCCTCATTGCCATAGTTTCTTCTATATAGTTTCTTCAAAATAGGTGCTGAAACAATTTTTATAGTGGGGATGCTGAGAGCCATTGAATCAGACAACAAACCTTGTATATAATGGAAACCACTTGGAGCCAGCCCCCCCTAGTTCCAGCACCTATGTATAGGTGCACAAAAGGACTTAGGCATAGCAGCACTTGGTTTTGTGGCACCTAGAAACTCACAGGAACCACACTGCGATTCGCAAAGCCTGCGTTAGGTGCCGAGGTTCCTATACAATTAATGGGAGGAGATAGGTACCTTATGATGCCACCCACAAAAGCCAGCATTCTAGACAGGGAGCCTACTACACTAGCCACTGGGAGATGCTAATGAGAGATGTGTGCTAAGCCCTGCCCCCTCATGGAGATGGGTGCCTAAGACTCGGTTAAAGGGAGACACCTGTCTCTGCTTGCAATCCTCTCCTGGAGTTGGGGTGGGGAGAAGAGGAGGACCTCCCTAATATCTTTTAGCCCCGTATTTAGGGTACTCACCCGGGATGTGGGAAACATCCTGCTCAAGCCCTCCTGATGGAGAGAAGAGATTTGAGCAGAGATCTGCCACCTCTCCAGTGAGTTCCCTAATCACTGGACTATGGGCTATTCTGATGTGAGGGTTCCCTCAGGCTACAGAGTGTATGCCCAGTGGCAGAAACATAGGTGCCTAGGGACCTTCGACAGCAAAAACATAGGTGTCTAGGAAACTTATGCAGTGGAAATTTAAACGCCCAGTGAGTTTAGGCACCTACAGGACTGTGCATCACAGTGGTGCCAAAAATAGGATTTAGGCTCCTAATTTCTTTTGTGTGTCTGCTCTCAGCATTTCTGTGGGCAGCATTCATAAGAGCTACCTTCCATTGGGCAGGTGGTGTTGTTTTTTCCCCTGAAATAAGAAATAGTATTTTAGTACAGATTGATATTTTTAAAAAGTTAGTTATTCAGTTATTCACAGTTTGGCCCCAGGTCTCCTAAAAAGTTGACTTAAGGTTATAGTTGGAGGTGGAATTCATAACTGAAGCAAAAGAATGAAGGTATCAGACAGAATAGAAAAGAGAAATGTATGTCTTCCAATATGTTAAGGGGTGTTAGAAAGAGGACAAAGTTATTAAGAAGTGGAAAGTCAGAAAAATATGTGTAATATGATACTCAAGATGGGTGGTCTAGCAATGCAATATGCTGACTGAGACTGATAATGTCCAGGAATAGTGTAGAGTGTCATGCAAAGGGATCTGAAAAGAAATCAAAATGAATTTAAATCACCAAGGATCCTCAGGCTCTAATACTCCGCAGATGAAAAAGAGTAAGGAAACATAGATACCTACAGCTTCAGCCCTTTATTAACTACTGCTTTTCCTACTCTTAATCCCATTGCAATTCTCATTTTAGGTCAAATTCTTAATAACATTTTACCAGAATTGCTTTGTATCTCACCTTTTTCAGACGTTAGCCTAAAAAAAGGAAACTAAAAACATTCTATTGGTGTCTGAGACTGATGTGAATACTCATGCAAAAAAATGAGATAAATTATTCAACAACAGTATTGTTCATTTAATACACTCATCAAAAAATAGTATTTCACTAGTTTTATTGCCGATACGTGAGTTCATGTAGTGGTATAAACAAATCACTGAAACATGACAAAACCTCAAATTAATACCATATCCTTACTTCAGAATTATATAACTTGGAGGAAGTGGATGGCTCCTGTGATTATTAATGAAATACTGTACACAAAAAATTATGTTCAAAGAGCATTATGGTTGCAAAGTCAAGCACTCAGAAATTAGGGAATGCCAGAATTAAGGCTGTCTGTGCAATTTTAATTCAGGCCCCCTGGTGCATATGCATTATTACAGTCATTAATGATGTGATCATATAATGTTTTTCCACAAATCCATGCCTTATTCAGTACAAGATGGACTTGCTCTGAGGATGAATCAGGGTCTCGTGTTGCAGAAGCTGAAAGGTGTGTAGTGAATGAGGAAGTATTGCAGGAAGAGAAAGGATGGTCTCATGGTTAAGGTAGTTGAATGCTGCTCTGAGGAACTGAATTTTATCTCTGCCTTGGCCACAGAATTCCTGTGTGATACTATGCAAGTCTCTTAAACCACATTTTTGCAGTTCATCATTAATTGTGTATTCCGCATTTTCTGGGTGCCTGATTTGAGACCCTGGGGTCTGATTTGCAGAAATGTTGGGCACTCGCTGCTGCAACTGAAGCCAATTGGAGCTGCGCTGTGAACATATACATTACTATGTAATGCGAAGTACTCTGTGCCTTAGGTCCCCATCTGTAAAATTGGATAATAATACCTAATTATCTCTTAGGGGTGTTGTGAAAATAATTATGTTTGTGAAGTATTCCGCTGTTAAAGTGATGAACACCATCGAAAAGACCATCAGGAAGTTAATAATTCTGTCTTCAGTGTGGGGTTTGTATAGTGTACACTGGGGCCACATCTTGAACAATGGAAGCAAAACAAATTATTGAGTAGTTGCTCATTAAGTGAGCAGTATCCATCTTGCGCACTGAATGAGGCCGGGGTCCTGTGGAAAAAATAGAACATGATCATGTAATTACAGACTGTATCAGAATGCATATGCATGGAGATGGGTGTGTGTGCGGGGTGAATTAAAGTTATGGATATAGAATTAAGTTTCCCTCATTGGAGCCCAGTATCAGTTTCTGCCCCCCAGCTCCCAGTTCCAACCTCACTTTCCCCCTCCACCCAGTCTCCAGGTATGTCTATGCTAGAGCTGGACAGTGTAATTCTCAGCTCCAGGAGACCTGTGTTAGCTGTGATTGAGCTAGTGTACTAAATATAGAGTGCAGCCATGGCAGTGCAAGGCGCTAGCTGCCCCAATGACATACGTAATGTCTTGGATGGGTACATATGGGGCAGTTAGCTCCACTCCCGCTCATGCTGCTGTGGTACACTTGTGTTTTTAGCCCACTACCTCAGTCAGAGCTAGCGTCAGTATGTCTCCTTGAGCCGAGAATTACACTTTCTGAAACTGAAGTTTACACCTCCAGCTCAAAGTGACGACATACCCTCAGCCTCCTTGTCCAACCATACCAGTTTTTGTCTCCCTGCCTATTTCCAGTCAGCCCCCAACTGCTTGTCACAGTTTCTCTCCCTCCTCCAGTCCCAGTCTCACCAGGCTCCTTGCCGCAATCTATTCCTTTCCCTCTCCTTCCCCCTAGTCCAGCTCATACCCTCTGCCTTTGAATCAGACAGTGTCCTCCTGCACTCTGCCTGGGCACCAATAGGGTCACTGAGAGCACAGCAGCTACAGGCTCCCTGCTCTCAGTTCCAGTGCCTGACACCATGCCCCCCGCCTCCGGCCCAGAGTAGCTGGGATCAGCAATTACAGGGAAAATCTAGTTTTGTCCCTGTAGCCCTGAACTGGAGCAAGCCTAAGTCGCCTCTGTGTGGACACCACATGCGCAGCCTGGACAGCACTTGGAGCTGTGAGGCCATGGAGTATGCTCTGTGAAGACAGAATCTTTGCAGATTTTAATGATTAAACTTCTCTGTCTTCACTGAGCATGTGTAAACTTCAACCTTTCAGAGATTCATAACTTGGACAAAACTGGGCAGGTTTTCTCAGGAACAGCAGAAGGTGCATCCCCGGCACAAAGGCCACCCCATCTGCCAAGTCCCTACTCCAAAGTTAGGGGGCACTAGGTTGAATTTTTTGACAGTGCAATATGATGTGTTTTCCCTAATTTCCTTCTCAGAAATGACTGAATAATTGCAGCAGGAACTTTCCAAAAAAAATCAGCCTGAGGCAGACACCAAGCATGGAAAATTTCAGCCGAAATGGTCAAAGTTCAAAGTTATAAGCAACTGAAAACAGGGTCCTTATAATGGGCAGCCTTAATAATAGGAGTCATTGACAGCCTCACCTATAATAAGACCTTTCTTCTCGAGTCCACCAGTTGGGATCTCCCATCGATCAGTAGTAACTAAAAGTTCCTCCCAGATAAATGCTAACCAGACTATGTAAAATGAGTTTGTGGTCTCAGGTTGGTTCCTGTTGTCCACAAGTTACTGTAGTTCAAAAATCAACATCAGAGTTGGGCTCACTGCAACTGAATGCAGTGGGTCTTTGTCTGGCAAGCCAAAAGAAGAAGGAATCATTGTTTCTTTAAGGTTCCCCTCTGCACTGGGTTGTGAGGCAGGAAAGAGAACATACCCGAATAGAGCTAAGGGAGGAACAGGAAGTGGCTGGTCCAGGTAGGAACAGCGCCCCTCCAGGTGCCCAGGATGGTCTAGGTGGTATTTTTACCCCAGGCAGGTCCCTCTCTTTCAGCAATCATGGGCTAGCAACATCCACCTTCCCACCCACGGGACCAGAGAAGGACTGGGTTTTATGATCCACTGTGGGCATTGTTTCTAGTTTCCTTTTAATTTGGGGTTGGGCAGGAATTTTTCCCTCACTGCTTGACTGACTGAGATAGGGTGGGGTTTTTTGCATTCCCCACTGCAGGTCATGAACCCAGTGAGTTAGGCAAGGAGATCAGGTCAAGATGCTGCAACTTAGTAGGTAACCTGTGTGGTAGGTGTCCAGTGTAGGATGTAGATCCAGTGAGGATGTAGTTCCCTGATAAACAGGAGTTGAAAGGGGATTTAGGAGGAGACATCCCCGAAGGATGCATTCCCTCACTTCTTTTTCCGCCTCTCCCCTTATCCCTCATACAAGGGGAAGGTGGCAAGGTCCCAGCTGATGACCACCCTCCCTAACAGGCAGAAATGATTAAGAAAAGAATGGCGACCTGCACTGTACAATGTATTGCCGTGAGGTCCTAGATCTATTAGTTGTGGTCTAGTTAAAGATCCATTGCATCTTGTCTTTTTTCTGGCATGGCCGGGACAATGTTTCATGAACTAGCATCTTTGTTGTCGGTTTTATTGAAGAGACTAAGAAATGGGTGGGCTTGGAGACTGACTAATTTACCCCTACCTCGTCAGATAGGTTTGCACGTTGGTGGGGTGATGTGACTGTCATAGCTATTCTTGTCATAGGGAAAAATAGAAGATGTTAGTCTCCAAGATTATTAATGTGGCTGGCACCTTTAATAAAAAACAAATTTACCTCAGCCATTCTACCTCCGCCAAAATACAAAAAAATACAGGAAGAAATACAGCCTGGCAGTATGGTCATTTCCATATAAGCCAGGGTAATTAATGCTTGAATTATTCCTTGGTGAAGCCAGGGTAATTAATGCTCAAATTATTCATTATCTAAAGATAATGATTTTTACAAATCCTTCAGTGTAAAGTGTTTATGTGACTGTCAGAGAGAGAGATGAAGTCTTTAATCCTTTTAGAACATCTTCACATGAAAAATCTAGTATCAGGCACTGCATGTGTATTTTAAATTATCTAATTACCTTCCTTCTTCTTAAGAAACTGCTACATTATAACATTTTTAAAATTGTAATTTATATTATTATTAGCTAGTGTCCATGATATGTGACATCAGAAGTATTCCCTCTTCTCTTCTTCACCTCTACTCCTTTCTATTCTTCTCCTTTTCTTCATCTCATCTCCCTTTTCTTCCCTCCTCCCTCTCCCCCTTCCTTTTCCCTGCTCCTTTTCTATTTTGTGTCTGTTATCAGTACTGTTATTGCTGTTGTTTATTGTTTAAAGACCAAAAATAATGTGCTTGCTACTGACAATGCATCTGTATTCCATAAAGAGCAGTGAGCTCACACACACTATGTGCAGTTCATCTACTGGGGACAGACAGAAACAAACATAGTGTTTTATTATGGAGTTACAAATCGGTTTTATTAGGGAGACTTATTCAAACAGCAAAGGAAAAACTGTGATTTTAGTGCACTATTGGTACTGTTGAGCAAGTTTCCTCAGTTGTGTTGAGAAGTAGTAGTGTTTAAGAGTTACTGCACTTCTCACTGAAGGATGCTGGCCAGACTATTCATTTATTAGGATCGGATGAAGTGAGCTTTATTTGTCCACAGAGTGATTGTCCACAGAGTGATTTTTAAAAGTGAGTTTGTTCATCATTTGTCCAATATATTGTTAATATGAACACATTTCTGGATTTTTACAAACAATTCATTAAGCTATTGCTTTATATGTTTCATACTTGTATTTAGTTAATTGGGCTGTGTGATTTGTCACCTAACTCACGTTGTATTGTAAGTATTGTTTCTGCTTCCTAATTGGATGGCTCCCAAACTCTCAGATAGCTTTCTAGATAGCCATTAAACATTTCCAGCATCAAACTCCCACAAATATATATTCACATGACTTTTTGACTCCATTTATGTGAACAAAATTTTATTTCTGGCAACAAAAGCTAACTTGTACAAGTATTCTTGGAAAGCATATTAAAAGAGATTGCAAATATGCAATTCTTATGTAATGCCCCTAAATACTTTTTGAATTATTTTCCCCATTTTACTGAAGACTGACAGTTCAGAAATTTAAAAACAAAAAAAGGTTGGAGTTAGTACAGACTGTACAAAAATTACTGAGTATTTCTTTGGCCCAGCTAACATCCATCTGATGTGAAAAGAACTCAGTTTATTTTAGTCTTAGCTGGCAAAAAAATCAGTAAAGAAGGGTATGTTATCCCCTGTGTTTTCTGAGAAACAAGAATATTCGAATTAATCTATTAAATGCTATATTTTGTAGAGGCATAAATGTTAAGGCAAATATAATTTATCGTAGGTAAATATATTTCTAAGGTTGACAAAGCAATATAGACAGACACTTTATAGTTTGGAGATATTGAAATCTGAGAAACTTCTAATAAAAAGAGTTTATTTTTTTTAAATGTGATATTCATTATCATCTTTCCCTTTGGTCCAAAACTATTGCATGCTTAGATAGTTATTAGTATTAATGAGCTACTTCATTGTAAAAGGTTGCCACGGGGGCTAAGAATTACTACATGATTCTGCATTCAGCAGAAAAGGCAAGACGCTTACTAGCTAGTGCTGGTGGAGGCTGGTGATTCTAAGGATTCAAGTCATTACAGCTATGTAAAGACAAGCCTTATCTTAATTTCTTCCATGCTGCAAGGAATACTAGAGATTATTTACTTACTGATGGCTCCTTGTATTGGAAAAACGAATGGAGTAAAGACTGGTGATTATGCACATATATATCTAAAACATCTCTTTATGAACCATCAATATGCCTAAGAGGATGAAAGAATCATGATTTTAGTTATGATCATGACTAATGACTAGCTTAAATTTTTAACAGAATTTATTTACATAGCTGATATTACATAGGTGAATTTATTGGTGAAGCATGTTCTAATTAGCTATTCAATATTTACTTTTCTTTTTCATGTGATAAAAACGTATGTATGACTGGTATGCATTTGATACAAATACAGAAAAATAGCTAACTGTGTTTCTAATGTGTGTTTCTAAATGAAAACTATTTCCTTATCTATGCAATATGTATTAAAACACTTTAAATATATGTAATTGATCTCTGCCTCTGGGTTATATAGATTGTTTACATTGTGCCTGTTCAGTGTTCTCTTTGCAGGATTTACTTAATGGTTATTTTTTATGCCAGTTGGTTAAGAACATACTACTCTTTGAATAGATATTTGAGTCCTCATGGTTCATTCTTCATTCAGGTGAATGAATGAAATACCAGTGAAGTACAACTTTCAAATAAATACAACAGATTGCAAAAGTACTGTTTTCATATTTGCTTCTGGCTATTGAAATACAAAGTTAATTTACTGGAGTTTGGTAGGGTTGTCATTTTACTTACAATCCATTTTAGTTACATAAATTATTGTTTTGGCAGATTATAATTAAAGCTGTTTTTCATTCATAAAGTAAACTTTCTGCTCCTTTTTAGCACGCAATATGATTAGAATTTAATAATCTGTCAGGAGTGCATAGTGCTGAAGGACAACTCATATGGTTTGAATTTAGGGCCCTATCCTGTTTTCATTGAAGTCAATGGGAGTTTTGTTATTCCATTTCAGTGG
Organism: Natator depressus; assembly: GCF_965152275.1. Lineage (NCBI taxonomy): Eukaryota > Metazoa > Chordata > Testudines > Cheloniidae > Natator > Natator depressus. The sequence goes on from NC_134236.1 coordinate 58,446,616, forward strand.
AAGAAGAATCAGACCCTTAGTTTTCAATGTTAAAATGTTAAAAAAAAAAAAAACGATAAAACAAAATTAGTTATTTTTGGTCTAGTTAAAAATGGTTTGTTTCTACATGTGGTGGGTAAAATATAATAAATATTTAAGTCAGTTATCTGTCATTAAACCTATATTTTCATTTACATTTCTCTGTAAGCCTTATTAATTATTCATATAAATAACAATCTAAAAAAGGCACATAAAAGTACAAATCAAAGAACTAGACTCGACCAAAAATGGTTACAAATTAAGATACAGATACTACTTATTTCATTCATTCACCTTCATTCTTTTGTCATGTAAAGTGCAAAAACTATTACTAAAAAATCAGTGTTTCAGGATGTCTGAGGTCCAGTGTTTTTAAAGTAAGTAATATGCAAATCCAAAGAAATCCTAGTATATGTGATGGCTTGAATACAGGATTTTATGTAATTAGGAAAACTATCATTTTTTACATCTACTATGGGTGACTTTTTAATAAAAGGTATGAAATTAAGTTATTACATAGTAAAATACCAAGATTTTCAAAACATGGAAGTTCTGTCCATAATACAGAAATACAGTTAAATTATCTGCAACTGGAAATAGTGTACACATTCATGATTTTTAGTTTGTTAATTCTGTTTGTGAATCAATATTTAATCATTGTTAATTATACTGAATGGCTGTAGCCACTGTAGTAATGATAACAGTGTTGCTATGGTGATAATTAGAAACAACTTCAGCTTGGTGCTGTAAAGATGTTCATCTGGAATAGTAGTTACAGAGAAAAAGATGCTCAGAGAATCTTCAAGAGAAGGTTAGGTGACTTATATCACTGAAAATCAACTGAGTATATTGGTCCAGACTCTGATCTCCATTACCCTTGTGTTTATCTGGAAAACTCTATTCACTTCAGTTAGATTTCCACTTTGATAATTGAGTCTGAATTGACATCTTAACTTCAGAATCTACCAATTTATGTTCCAGTACTGCAAAAGAATTCTGGACGTGCTTAAATGTTAGTGTGAAAATAGTTCAGCTGAGTCTTTGCAGGGTCACAGTATAGTCGTATCTAATATAAGCATTAAGGTGACATGCAAAGGAAAAAAATTGCACTTGTGCTTTTTTTTTTTTTTTTTTGCTTCTTTATGATGTATAAAGAAGGCTGGAAATGTATTTCCAAAAACAAAATTGGTGGGGGGAGGAGGGTTTATGTGTGTCTCGTCCCAGCTACAGACTCGTTTGTGTCACTCTGACCTTTTCCTAGCTAGCTGTATACCACCTTTCTGCTGCCAATGGCAGCAAGCAATTAGCAAGAGAGTACTACACTCCAGTGATCCGCAAGGGACCATTGCAAGCTGGAAGAATTTAGAACAGCTCTGCAGTCATAGTAAGTAATGTTGGGGTTGATTTAGCCCAGGTATTGGGAGAGCACAAAAAAGGCTTCAAACCACCTTTTCCCCTCCCTTTTCAGCTGTGCTGAGTTGAGGTCTGGTGCAGCTGAGGATCTGGCCCGAAAAAGTTCGGGTCCTGTACCTTTATGTCTTTGTCTCCACTAGTCTCTGTCTAGTCTATTCTGACAGCTGTTCTGCATTGGGGCCCAGCAGCTGTGGGACAGCATCAGTGGAATTATACTAGTGAGAATTTTTAGGAAAAATAGGTTAATGCAGACAAGGCCTATGATGATGGAGTTTTAATGAAAGGTTGACACACTCAAGAGTCGTGAGAGTGAGAGATGAGCAATTGATAGGGGATAATATTTTTAAGTGAACTGTTTAAAATTTTGGGTTTTTTTGTTTATTTTTGTTAACATTTATTTAGCTTCAATAACTAACAAATATTTTGGACAAATGCCATCTCTGTTAAAGATTCAGTAACCTAATCCCTGTAGTTAAGGTGTGAGAATTTATAAATATGCATCTCCTGAGACCTCCACAGATTCCTCCAGCCAGCCCAGGAAGACAAGATTTGAAATTTCTAAGATAAAACAAGCAGAACCCCAACACCAAACTTACCCAATTTTTCTCTTTAAGAAGAACCTTTGATGTTCTTTATATATCATAAAGAAGCAAAAAGAGGAACTACCCCAATTTTTAATAAGGCTTTTACAGGTCACTAGGAAATGTAGTTATAAGTTTTGAATTGTTTAGGAAATATATATATGAGAAATGTACAGGATTTCTTTTTAAATTTGCTAAATTATAAAGTCACATTTCTTTATGAATTAGAGGAAATTATATGCTAATAGATTTTATGGGGAAAGATAATAATGAGTCATAAAAATCAAAGCAAAAAATCGTGGAAGTGTAGTAACAAAAATATGTAGGCTTGCTCTGAAAAACCTGAAAAATCTTAAGATTCATGTTTGTTTACCCCATGGCTCTGTCCCTATAGCCCCACCCCTGCACTGTGGCTACATGAAATGGCAGTGGTAAAGGTTCACCCGCCCAGAAAAGTAAAGCAAGGAACATTGAGCCACTTCTTGCCCCCACATATGGCAACTGGGGACTCTTCTCCCCAATAAAGGGGCAGTAGATGGACTCCTAGAAGCCTTGGTATATCTGTGTGGGTGGGTAAATGGGCCAGGCCTGCTGCACTGCCATAAACTAATTTCTGCTGGGGTAGTGTTGGCAGGACCCTGGTATAGTGAGCCATGCAGTTAACACCCTATTTGAATGTGTGGGGCAGATCACACTACTCAGAACTATTGTGTCAGGGTCAGGCTGTCTGCAGACTCAGACAGATAGTATTGCACTGGTTACACTGGGTTCACATTCTCTGTCCTTTCTTCTATAACCATGAGGGCTAGAAATTTACTTTTTAAAAACAAAATGAAAGAAGAGATCCTGAGGTAATTATGGTAGCCTAGGAGCTGGCTCTCTGCCACAGGACAATAGGGCCTATCTCATATCTAGCCTCATCTGGCACTTGGGAGCATTGTTAAAGCTCCTGGTGACTTTTTGGTGACCTGTGTAAAATGAGTTGCCCAAGTCAGTTCAGTTTCTAACTGGCAGCTTGTTGTTGTTTTAGTAGAGAAGCTAAAAACTGAGCTATCATAAGACAAACTACCCTCAACCAAGAACAAGAACCCTAGAACAGTGGTTCTCAAAGCCGGTCCATTACTTGTGCAGGGAAAGCCCCTGGTGGGCCGGACCGGTTTCTTTACCTGCCGTGTCCGCAGGTTCGGCCGATCATGGCTCCCACTGGCCACGGTTCGCTGCTCCAGACCAATGGGGGCTGAGGGAAGCGGCGCGGGCCGAGGGACGTGCTGGCCGCCCTTCCTGCAGCCCCCATTGGCCTGGAGTGGCAAACCACGGCCAGTGGGAGCCACGATAGGCCGAACCTGCGGACACGGCAGGTAAACAAACCTGTCCAGCCCGCCAGGGGCTTTCCCTAAACAAGTGGCGGACCGGCTTTGAGAACCACTGCCCTAGAACATGCGTACAACATTTAATGTTCACACATAAAAGTCCTTTGCCAGTTGACAATCATACAAAGCATAGGCGCTGACTCCGTGTGTGCTCTGGAGCTGGAGCACGGAAAAAAATAGTGGGTGCTCACCACCTACCGGCAGCCCCCCAATCAGCTCCTCTCCCTCCCTCCCCCCAGTGCCTCCCATCCACCAGCAGCCCCGTTGATCAGCTCCTGCCTCTCCCCCCTGCACCTCTCGCCTGCTGCGTATCCGCTGTTTAGCAGAATGCAGGAGGTGCTGTGGGGGAGGAGAGAGGGCAGGGCACGCTCGGGGGAAGGGCATGGAATGGGGCAGGGAGGGGTGGAGCAGAGGCAGGAAGAGTCCAGGCAGGGGCCGGAAGGGGTGTAGTGGGGGCAGGGCCTGAGGTGGAGCGAGGGGTCAAGCACCTCCCAGCAACTCATAAAGACGACGCCTATGATCCAAAGAACAAGTTGGAATAGACTAGTCTTTCAGAAGGTTTAAAATATGGCTTACACTGAAACAATGTACAGGCAGTGTGATGTGGGCGTGCTGAAATGGCTCAACTAATCCTCTCACCACCCAGTGCACCTTTCAAAATCTCCTCCAGGAAGTGGGCTAAGGTACCCAGAAAATATTGTGAGAGAAATAGTTTAAAAAGGAGCTAGGGGAGACAAAGGACAAACCTGCTACGGTTCCTCCACAGTATTGACAATCTAACACTGTCAATATTTTTAAAATGTGAAGTTTAAATATGAAGTTTCAAAACTTCCAAATATAACCTTTCAAATGCTATGCAGTATTTTCCTAAAGTGTGCTAATTGTCCTAGCAACCTTCAGTTACAGAGCTAGAAAATATACACTTACCTTCATGTTCTATAATTGAAGTTTCAGAGATAATCCTAATTTGTATTCCCTGTTCACAAAAGAAGTTTCTAAGTGGATTTTGTAACTTTCATTAGAGTATTTCGAATTGGTTGGTGTATGTAGAGTAAATACAAAGAATGCATTAGCTGCTGTATTCCTATGAGTTGGGTAGTCCTGATTCACATTCAGTTGGCATTGAAGTATTTGTGGGAAAGAAAAGGGGAACAAAATGTGTGTGTTATATGAAATAAAATATGACTGTTAGGTAAGATATTTTGAAAAGTTAGATTTTACTGCAGTGAAATAGATGTCATTATAAAGAGGTTGATCTCGCAATAAAATAGTAAAAGCAAGTGAGGTAGAGTATTTAGTTTATGAAGCAATCAGCATACTTGTAAAACAGTTTACTTGGGTATTGAGAGCAAGAGGGAGAATTTATCTCTTCTCACGCCACACCCACAAAGGTAATATTTCGGTTATGTGAGCCTACCATCATGACTGGGGTAAAAAGGAAAAGAATGAATCTGTGTACAAGTATGATGGCCTTCATCTATGATAGCACCAGGGTTTGAACTGGGGACATTTAGGGTGTAGCTACACTGCAGCTGGGAGCATGCCTCCCAGCCCAAATAGACAGACTCTCATGAACTCAAGCCAAACTAGAGGCCTAAAAATTGCTATTTTGGGTGGCAGCTCAGGCTCTCACACCCACCCAATCCCCTGGGTCTGAGCTAAGGTGGCTAGCCCAAGTCTCTGCCAGTGCCATGAAATTCACACTGCAATTTTAGCATGCCAGCTTGAGCTGAGTGAGTACAAGGTTGTCCCCAGTTGCCATGTAGACATAACTTCAGTACTGAATGCATGACGCTCTACAGTTTCAGATAAAAACCAGGCTCTGTAGGTTTGGAGCTGTAACAGATTTGCATCATCTGTGAATTTGGTACAGAAGAGGACACCCACTGACCACTAGTTACACATTAGGTGAATTAATATTAGTTTGGCATATTGTGCTGACTTAATAAAGAGTGCCCTCCCCATATTGCAGGAAATTTAATTGTTTATAAAGTCTGATCTTGTGGTAAAAAGAAAAATGATTTTATTTTTTTAAAAGTGCTGGTAACACAAATTCATTGACAAAACTAAGTTCCATTATTAGCAAATTAAAATAAAGGATTAGATTGATACAAAGGAACGTTTTCAAAAAAAATATTTGTTTGTTCTCAGAGAAATATGCAATCTGCCAAACAGCTTGAGAATTGTGTTGAGAGTTGGATCCATGGTTGAGCCACATCTGTATTCCCACTATGAGCTGATAGGATACAAAGAGATAATGTTTTATGCATTCTTTTTGACTATGAGACACAATGCTCTTAGAATCCTCCTTCCAGCTATTTCAAAAGTGCCGTGATGGCGGACCACTATGCGTGTGTTAAATGCCCCATCCTTACATCCAGTGTTAATGCATCATACTATAGTGCATAGATCTAACAGTAAACTCAAAAAGTGCATACCCTGATCAGATTGGCCTAATGAGGTTGAGATTGGTTTTGGCCATGGACAAGTCCACAGCATGGAGATGCCTGAGGTAATTTTTAAATTTTATTTATTTAGATGTATACAATCCATTGAAAAGCCAGGAGTCTTTTGTCTTGTCTCCTATCCAGGAGTCTTGTGTCTTTCCTAGTGTACACATGCAGTCATCTGAAGGCAGGCATTATAGAATCCAGATAACTAATTATTAGATTTTCAATGACAAATGTTATTTATATTTAAAAAATCAGGTAATTAATTATCTTAATTTTGCTATTTGCACCAGCTGCAATTTGACTATACATAAAACTGGGTGCACAAATTCAGAGTCTATTTTAGAAAATGTGGCTTTTAAAATTAATTTATTTGAGAGGTCCTTCCTGAATACCAGATCCACCAAACTCTGACTCATTCAAGAAGTTTGAACTCCTGCATTGAAACTGGTAGAACTTCTCCTATATGTAAGGACTACTCAAATGAGTAAGGGTTTGCAGATTCAAGCACTTATTTGCAAATTTAACTTAATGGTACATATTCATTGAAGTAGTTACTTAAAAATAACGTAATTCTTGTCAGTAATACTCAATCCATTGAATTTTATAGTTTGCTACATGCTTTCATGAAGACAATATAAATGTAGTAACATCTTGTACATAGATCCTTTTCTCTGATGCTTTTTGTACAACGTCTTTTTGTGCAATGATGTTTTTGGAAAAAGGGAACAGTTTAATTGAAAGGGACAATGTTTTCTTGATAACTGCTGCAGGTTCTTAAGGATTCAGATTTGTTAAGGATTGAGGTTTTTGTATGCAGCATACGAAGAAATATAAAACAATGTTGTATTGGAAATATCAGAATGTATGTGTTCTTCCCCTATAAAACAAAAGTGGTTTGCTACATAGGGGGAGAAGGGGACCTATATTAAGCTCTTTGTGCCTCAGGTCGTCCACTAAAAAGTCTCCTTGAGTACTGCAATGCAGCATAGCACATTATCTAAGACAAGAGTATAGATGTTTTAGTTTCCACATAAAGCTTCTTTGAAGCTTACAATAACAAGCTGCTGTGTGATAAAAGGTGATCAAACAAATATTTATACGGAAGACAGAGAATCACTTTTATACAAAATAATAGTTTTCTTACAAATATTGCAAGATGTTATTTTTCCTGTTTCTTGTATCTCACAGTGACAGAGGTTATTATGTGTGCTGTTTATATTGTGATAGATTAACAAACCTGGATATGTGGCAATAAAAACACTCTAGATTTGTATTTATTTTATACTTTTCTATGATCACTCTTTGGACAAGAATGGATTAAGGCTTAACGATGCCCAGATCCATGGAAACACCAAGGCAGTCACAAAAGTCAGGTCCTCCCCACCTAGGAGGAAGACTCTTCTTCACAGCCCAGCCCCCTTCACTCCTCTCCTGACAAACTTTCTTGTCTATCTTATACTTCTTACTGCTTGTTCTTTTTGCCAAGTGAAGCAGAGAAGCCCACCTCTCCATCCAAAGGAGGCTGCCTAATCAGCCTCTTCTTTAGGGTGCTGGTATGTCATCACTTCTGAGGAGGCCTTGGCAAGTCCAGTTCATCAATAAATTTCACTTTCCATTTCGAAATGGAGATTATAAAATACTCAATTAACCATCCTTCAGACTTATCCCACTGTGTTTTGTTTATACATTGCAGTAAAGTTAATCAGTAGTGATACAACTAAGATCAAGAACCCAGACTGTTAGTCTAATTTAACAACTCCAAAACATAAAGTGGGTCAAGCTCCAGTTTAAATTCCCAGGTCTATATGGGGATGATTGCCAACTTAGCACTACCATTAAAGATAAGGTAACACCTAGTATTAGGAATCTGAGATGTTAGACTTTATTAAGTAATTTACAAAAAGAAAAGGAGTAGAAACATCATAGAATCATAGCATATTAGGGTTGGAAGGGACCTCAGGAGGTCATCTTGTCCAACCCCCTGCTCAAAGCAGGACCAATCCCCGACTAAATCATCCCAGCCAGGGCTTTGTCAAGCCTGACCTTAAAAACTTCTAGGGAAGGAGATTCCACCACCTCCCTAGATAACGCATTCCAGTGTTTCACCACCCTCATAGTGAAAAAGTTTTTCCTAATATCCAACCTAAATCTCCCCCACTGCAACTTGAGACCATTACTCCTTGTTCTGTCATCTGCTACCACTGAGAACAGTCTAGAGCCATCCTCTTTGGATCCCCCTTTCAGGTAGTTGAAAGCAGCTATCAAATCCCCCCTCATTCTTCTCTTCTGAAGACTAAACATCCCCAGTTCCCTCAGCCTCTCCTCATAAGTCATGTGTTCCAGTCCCCTAATCATTTTTGTTGCCCTCCGCTGGACTCTTTACAATTTTTCCACATCGTTCTAGTAGTGTGGGGCCCAAAACTGGACACAGTACTCCAGATGAGGCCTCACCAATGTCGAATAGAGGGGAATGATCACGTCCCTCGATCTGCTCTCTATGCCCCTACTTATACATCCCAAAATGCCATTGGCCTTCTTGGCAACAAGGGCACACTGTTGACTCATATCCAACTTCTCGTCCACTGTAACCCCTAGTTCCTTTTCTGCAGAACTGCTGCCAAGCCATTCGGTCCCTAGTCTGTAGCGGTGCATTGGATTCTTCCGTCCTAAGTGCAGGACTCTGCACTTGTCCTTGTTGAACCTCATCAGATTTCTTTTGGCCCAATCCTCCAATTTGTCTAGGTCCCTCTGTATCCTATCCCTACCCTCCAGCGTATCTACCACTCCTCCCAGTTTAGTGTCATCTGCAAACTTGCTGAGAGTGCAATCCACACCATCCTCCAGATCATTTATGAAGATATTGAACAAAACGGGCCTCAGGACTGACTCCTGGGGCACTCCACTTGATACTGGCTGCCAACTAGACATGGAGCCATTGATCACTACCCGTTGAGCCCAACAATCTAGCCAGCTTTCTATCCACCTTATGGTCCATTCATCCAGCCCATACTTCTTTAACTTGCTGGCAAGAATACTGTGGGAGACCGTGTCAAAAGCTTTGCTAAAGTCAAGGAACAACACATCCACTGCTTTCCCTTCATCCACAGAGCCAGTTATCTCGTCATAGAAGGCAATTAGATTAGTCAGGCATGACTTGCCCTTGGTGAATCCATGCTGACTGTTCCTGATCACTTTCCTCTCCTCTAAGTGCTTCAGAATTGATTCCTTGAGGACCTGCTCCATGATTTTTCCAGGGACTGAGGTGAGGCTGACTGGCCTATAGTTCCCAGGATCCTCCTTCTTCCCTTTTTTTTAAAGATTGGCACTACATTAGCCTTTTTCCAGTCATCTGGAACCTCCCCCGATCACCATGAGTTTTCAAAGATAATGGCCAATGGCTCTGCAATCACATCCGCCAACTCCTTTAGCACTCTCAGATGCAACGCATCCGGCCCCAGAGACTTGTGCTTGTCCAGCTTTTCTAAATAGTCCCGAACCACTTCTTTCTCCACAGAGGGCTGGTTACCTTCTCCCCATGCTGTGCTGCCCAGTGCAGTAGTCTGGGAGCTGACCTTGGTCGTGAAGACAGAGGCAAAAAAAGCATTGAGTACATTAGCTTTTTCCACATCCTCTGTCACTAGGTTGCCTCCCTCATTCAGTAAGGGGCCCACACTTTCCTTGACTTTCTTCTTGTTGCTAACATACCTGAAAAACCCTTGTTACTCTTAACATCTCTTGCTAGCTGCAACTCTAGGTGTGATTTGGCCTTCCTGATTTCACTCCTGCAAGCCCGAGCAATATTTTTATACTCATCCCTAGTCATTTGTCCAATCTTCCACTTCTTGTAAGCTTCTTTTTTGTATTTAAGAGCAGCAAGGATTTCACTGTTAAGCCAAGCTGGTCGCCTGCCATATTTACTATTCTTTCTATACATTGGGATGGTTTGTCCCTGTAACCTCAATAAGGATTCTTTAAAATACAGCCAGATCTCCTGGACTCCTTTCCCCCTCATGTTATTCTCCCAGGGGATCTTGCCCATCAGTTCCCTGAGGGAGTCAAAGTCTGCTTTTTTGAAGTCCAGGGTCTGTACTCTGCTGCTCTCCTTTCTTCCTTGTGTTAACCAATTGGTTAGTCTCTAAGGTGCCACAAGTACTCCTTTTCTTTTTACGAATACAGACTAACACAGCTGCTACTCTGAAACCTGTCATTAAGTAATTTAGTTTGTCCCTTTGCTAAAGTGGGATTTTTCCCTAGAGTGTAGTTCCCAATGCTCTGTCCAGTCTTTGTCTGCAGCATCAAACAGGAGGTTTATAAATAGAGAGCACTCAAATTCAAACAGGTATTTGCTGTTTTATCAAGTGGAAATGAAACAAACAAACAAACCTGGCTATGTGATTTGCTTTTTGAGTTAATTTAGTGAAAGACCCATTGGTTGGTGGACAAATAAAACTGACTCATCCAGCATCAAATGCCTCAACAACTATATGGGTGAAACCAGACAATCATTATGCTCTCCAATGAACTCATAGAAAAATGATAAAAGACAAAAACACCATATCACCTGTGGGCAAACACTTTTCACAAATTGATCATTCCATATCTCACCTCTCAGTACTCATCTTTAAAGGAAACCTGCACAACATCTTCAAAAGACAAGCTTGGGAACTTAATTCATAACTCTACTAGATACTAAAAATCCTGGATGCAACAGAGACACTGGGTTTATGGATCATTACAACAGTTTGTAACACACCCCACTGCTTGCTGACCCCTAATTGCCCACTTCATTTTAAATGGTCTCCCCTAACATATCTCAACCCCTTCTGGTTAACAATCTGTGTCCACTTGTATTTAGCTCAGACACACTGGTTTCCTTCCTCAGACCCTAAGAAGAGCTCAGTGAAGCTTAAAAGCTTGTATGTTCCACCAACAGAAGTTGGTCCAGTAAAAGATATTACCTCTCCTACCTTATCTGACTCATTTGTGACATTCTTAAGACTATATTTTTTCCTCCGTAGAAGGATTGTTGCATTTACCTGAGAAAACCAATAGGAAGACATAGAAGATACTCAGATAAATTACATCCTTGCTTACAAGGGAACCAGTCACATTTGGCAAGCTACTCAATTGACCTTTGAGGTCCTTGGAATACATTGCCTTATAATAATGAATAGAGTTATTTTAATGGGGGTCTGGTTATTTATTCTCCTCTTTTAGTAAAGAGTATCAGGTAGCAGAGTCTTCTGTATCTAGTGACAGCCCAGTCCATTGCGAGCAATGCTTATAATTATAAAACCTACCTGTGTTTTGTTTAATATATTTGTTTATGTTGGAAGTAAAATTACTGGAGTATCACTGTATATATTCAATGGATATATAGACAAGACTCCATGTAATTGATACATCTCTGTGTTTCTACCTTTTTGAAGAACCATCATGTTTATTTTTTTGTAGAAGTGAAGGATAGATTACAATCTAGAGAGCATATCGTTTGAGAGATGTCAAATCAATTATATATTTGGATACCAAATAAACAGAGTTATAACAAGATTTTACTTTAAAATGACTGTTGAATTAATTTGCTAATCAAATGCATTTCATTTTGGAGACACTATTACACATACACTTAATGTAAATGTTTTTACTTTGTAAATATAGCACGTTTACCCCTAAAATGCAAGGCAGACGGATGGGGACTTCAGGGAGAACCATCACAAAAAGCACAAGTGTGAGTGGAGAGATGTACAAACTGGAACATAATGATGGGAGTCAATCAGACACTGCTGTTGGGACAGTTGGAACAGGTGGGAAGAAAAGACGATCCAGCCTCAGTGCCAAAGTGGTTGCCATAGTATCTCGAAGGAGCAGAAGCACATCCCAACTTAGCCAAACAGGTGAGTGAAATATACTCAAATTGAAAACAGGTCCCTTTAAATATTGAAGCTTATACTTTACCCATGGGATATGGACTAATCATACGTGTATGTCAGAATGTAGTACACTGAGAAAAAGCTCTTTCCATCTCAGAAGGAGTTTTTGAGTCATTTAATTTTGTCTGATTTCTAAACTTGGCAAAGAATCCATACAGTAATGTTTTAAAAATATCTATTATAAATCTCTTCTGTCCTGACGAATGAATGTGTTTATCTCTCAGAAGCCTTGTTTACATGTAGGCAAGGAAATGCAAAGAGACATATGTGGGTATCAAGAGTTTATGGGTTAGACATGAATGACATACTGCATGTACAAAATCTTTTTTTGACAGAACAATTCAGTACAAATGCAGGACTTGTAACCTGCAGCATATAAAGGTCAGTTATGTAACACGAATAATTTTAAGGTGTAGGTGTAGTACCAACATGTTTAATATTATTTTTAAGAGATTACATCTTATTTCTCAATTAAGAGAAAACCTAGTGTTTTCTATTTAAAAACAACACCGGCAAAATGGGGTCAGTGAATTCAAATAAATTAGAGTGCAGCATGATGCTTCATTATGCGCTTTAGGGGTTCCAATTCTTTATTGCTACTTCAGAAATCTTAAAAGCCTTGTATCTGTGTGGCCCGAAGGGGAAACAGCTCATACAGAAAGAAGCAAAAGGAAGAAATGTTTTAAGGTCGCCAGTCCTGCTCCTGCTCCTGCTGAACTCGCTGAGTTTTGCTATTGACTTCAGTAGGAATAGGATCAAGCCCCTTAATGTCCTTTGTTGCTAACAGAAAGGAAAGCTTCAGAATAGCGCAGCACCCAGGCATACTGTAGTGTTTCTATCACACAGTTAGGATAATCCCAAAGTGAAGGTAAGTATCAATTTTGTGTATTTGTATTATCAAGTCTCTGCTTTTCCTTGTTTTTCTTTTTCTCTTTCGTGAGCAGTAGAAGCAAGTTTGTTTTTATTGAGATTTCAATTAAAAATGTAAATATTCATCTACTTCTAGTCTTATGTTTTGAAACTGAACAAGCATGCTAAATTATGCATTTGAGTCAAGTGATAGCTTTAATGGGATCATTTGAAGTCCAGAATTAGAAGTTATGTTAATACTATGTTGTGCTGCTCAGAAATGCAATAGGGTCATTACCACTCAGTCTCATTAATCTAAGTAGCAAACAGATCGTTACTTAAAATAAACCGTATTACTTCAGATCTACCAAATCAGATACTGTAATTTAAAATTTAAAAGTGGTCTGGCAGTATTCAAAGTGTCTGTGCTGATATATTCCCCTTTTATTAAGAGCTACATATTTTAATTTTATTTATAATTATTTTTTTATTTAAAGCTTATATAATGTGGTTTGAAACTGCATTCCTTCTGAACTTCAACCCCCAATGAAACAGGAACAGAGGAATTAACATACTGGATTAGACCTGTGATCCACCTAATAGTCTGGTACTCTGTTTTAGACAGTGGCCAGAACAAGCTGCTCCAGAGAAGGGTGCAGGAAACTCCCCAGAAGGCAGAGGTGGAGTAATTTGCCTGCCATGAATGTCTTGCTCTGATCCCTAAAACTTATAGAAATTGGCTTGAACTCTGAACTCTGAAGTTTTATATCATTTCCCATAGGGTTTATTTTTGTTTGTTTAGGATTTTTTAATGCATTAATTACTTGTAACTCTGGATATATTTGTTATCCGTAAAGTATACAATAACTCTTTGAATCTTGTTCAAATCAGGTTCAAATTTCAAATCAATTGGAGTTTTAGGTGTGCCAGGAATATAGCATCAGGCTTTTAATTTGTAAAGTTTTTAAAAGATAATATTAAATTCAGCCTGAGGAGACTCATGTTATACTATAATTCTTTAGAGTACTCAATGTCTTCCAGTGCAATGGAGACCATTGCAGTGACTTTTGCTTGCGAAAATATGATTGTGTAGTACTTTCAGCCCTAAAACAGTGTTTAATGTGATTCTTAGTTTCCCTAATTGTAAACTCAGACAGTTCTACTGCAAGGTAAAATCTAAGAAAATTCTGTTTATTACGTGTGATTCCTCCAAATATTCCCAACACTACAGAAACTCAGTATTAGAATAAAAAGTACCTCATTCAAAAAGGACAGGAATCAAATATTGACCTAGTAGACAGAATTGCTGACATTGCTTTGAAAAAATTCAATAGTGGAGTTCCAGGTTTCCTGAATCTGAAAGGACAATGAAGAATAATGTCTAAATGTATACAGTGCAATAATGTGAAAATCCCAAAGGCCCTTGTTTGGACACAATTTTTAGGCCTGTACAGAAATATAACTTTATGTGCTTTCAGTAAAATATATGTCAGAAACCAGTGAGTGTTAATTGTATTTTATTGGATTAATTTAGGCACCTAGGTATAAGGCCTGATGCTCTCTTTCCAAGGAAAACCCATAGTAGGGGACTAAGTATTCAAACTCTGAGTCCTAACTCACAGAATTGTTGTCACATTTTCTCTCCAGGAAGAGGGATTTGAGGCCACACACGAAGAATGGGGGAAGCAGGGATTTCAGTAAACAGAGCCTGAGGAGCTTGAGTGAACTGGGTGGCACCACTGCAGATCTCAGTGAATTTGCAAGGAGAGTTAGCCGTTCTGTATTGGTCCCTAAATTATTTCTTACCTTGATAGTCCATCAACCCTAGCTTCAAGTGTAAGATACGCTGATCTAATGCCTAAGTGCATGTATATATTAAAACTATATAGCTCTTTATCGAGCTTATCACTACCTATAGGACTATATACCTATCCTTTACTTATGTATTTTGAGTGACATTGTTTAAATAAATGTAGGGTCATACAGTATATAAAAAAATTACTATGTGTCTAGAGAAAAGAGGGTAATTCAAGCCAAATAAAGAAATCCATGAAGCATCCTTAATTTATTTTTGGACCTGCTACACCAGGGATCAGCAACCTTTGGCACGTGGCCCATCAGGGAAATCTGCTGGCGGGCCGGGATGGTTTGTTTACCTGCAGTGTCCACAGGTTCGGCCAACTGCAGCTCCCACTGGCTGCGGTTCGCTGTCCCCGGCCAATGTGGGCTGCAGGAAGCAGCGCAGGCCGAGGGATGTGCTGCCTGCCACTTCCCGCAGCTCCCATTGGCCTGAAATGGCGAACCGTGGCCAGTGGGGGCTCCAATTGGCTGAACCTGCAGACACTGCAGGTAAACCATCCCAGCCCGCCAGTGGATTTCCCTGATGGGCTGCAAGCCAAAGGTTACCGATCCCTGTGTTATACTTTTATAACTCAGTATTGACTTCTCTATTTAAAATTAAAATGTGTAGGTTGCTGATTTAGTAATGTAAACTAGACCCTTTAAAATAAATGTATAAATATTTATCTGTTACTAATATTTGAAAATCAGCTTCAATAGATAGACTTTTTCACAAAAAGTTATAAATTTATATCACCATTAATATTGTGCAGCCTTCTAAAAAAAAGTCAGAAATGCATTTATGCTGTAGATCTGTAATCACCCAATTGAAAAATGCACATTTATTAAAAATAATTATAAATATATGTAAAGATTTATTAGTAGATTTGAATAGCCTCTCCTGTGCCACTCAGGTAGTTTAATAGAACGGTTATGCTATTTACCAGAGAATATGCAATCTTAAGAAACTACTCATGACTTGCATATAAATTTGTTTCTAATCCCACGCCTTCAGGCACCGCTCCTGCAGCTCCCAGTGACCACAGTTCCCAGCCAATGGGAGCTGCGGAGCTGGCGCTTAGGGCGGGGGCAGCCAGCGGAGACCCCTGGCCACCCCTGTTCCTAGGAGCTGGACATGTCAGATGCTTCTGGGAGCCGCACGGAGCCAGGGCAGGTAGGGAGCTTGCCTTAGCCCCTCTGCACCACCAACCAGACTTTTAGCAGCCTATTGAAATCTCCAGGATTGCTTACAATAGTCACTGGGAGATTGATGCCGATTCCGGTAGACTCCCAGCCAATCTGGGAGGGTTGCCAACCCTAGCTCTACCTTTTAAAGCCCTCATGATCATTACACAGTCATGTTGCCACTATCTCTGCCCCAGTCTCCCTAAACTTGAGGTATTGTCAAGCTGTGTTTCCATGGTGCTGTGCATCTGTCGGACTAGATCACCTGTGTTTGGTATCAAAGAAGAGTTATACTGGGCTAAATTGGCAGGGTGTTTGCCTTCCTCACAGCATCACGGAGGCCCAATTTTAGGTTAAAAGGAGTGTGAATAGGAATTTTTAATGTTAAGAAATAATGTTGAAGGGGTTGGTTCATCATTACTTGTATACAGTGTCCCCTGAGGTCAATGGCTGAAAGGACTGGTGCCCAGAGAGAAATATAACTGAAAGACATTGGATATAGCTGGTGGACCTTTTATTAGGGAGAAGGGGAGACTTTGCAGACTGAGCTACCCTCATTCCCCATCACAGAGGGAGGGAAGAGAGGATCTTGAGTTAGGCTAAATCCTAGGAGTTAGGCTGAAGAGGGCCAACCCTCATATACTGTTTATATAGTGTGAGGTAATTTACCCTGGACTAGACTTAATAAAACCCATGAATGCATGGGTTGGGGGAGAGCCAATAGCACTTCCCAGTTATAGTTAAAGTTGTATCCTGCTCTTTAAAATCGGTCCCTTTATCTATATTTCATTAGCCTCATTTTCAATATTTGAAATGTGTCAAAGTGCTGATCTTGATGCAAACACTTTATACTGCAGTAATTTCTAGCATCCTGTTTAAAATATATAGATTATATGGACATGTGTGTGCCTAATGCCTAATCCAACCCCCTTTAAGGTAAGTATAACTCCTATTGACTTCATTGAGAGTTGGAGCAGGCCTATAAAGAATACACCATGATGTGATGGTGATGGAATAAAGATTCTACTGGTTTGAACTGGCAATGGCTATGTTACTCGTAAGTGCCAAATCCAATAAAACCTTTTAATGAGTCCAACCATGGCACTTATTTCACCAAAAGAACTATTTCAGAAATCTTTTAGAGTTTTATTTAAACGTATAGGGTGATCTTCACCCCCTGTAAAGGGCCAATATTAGGCCTATACACTCTTTGTTCCTATTTTCACCCATGAATATGTCGTGAAAATTGTGTAATGCAGAAAATGCCATTCTTTGTGCTACTCCATAATCCATGAGAGGCAAAGCAATGTTTATTGTGGAAGAATTTAAAGAATCGGGACGATGTGTTACAGCTGCATGCTTGCTGGTCAAGAACAAGAAATGGAAGAAACTAAATTGAATGGTTTATATAACGTAGCACATATTCTCCTCCACTCCTGCCAAACAGGTTCATGAGGAGAACAATGAGATTCATTTTTTTTTTAAAAAAAGGCCAGTTTCTGGGTTCCTCTATATTAGAATGCCTAAGTGGAGACACCCAGGAGTCTGATTTGTCTGAGGTGCTGAACAGCCGCACCTCCAAATATAAGAATCATGGCAGTACATCGCAGGGAATCATGATAAGTTATTTTGTCATAAAAACCAAAGTTATCCATTGTCCTTATTCCTGCTTGCAAAGTTGCACTCTAGAAATAAATCAGATCTTATTTAAAAAGGAATCTTCCATCCTCCTGATGTGGAGGATGTACTGCGGGTTGGTGCTGTAATCCTGAATTTTCTGAAGACCAAAAGCTGTGAAAATCTTTGTATACCTGTTTTCTTGACAAAAATGAAGACACTGCTACAGAAAGACTCTGTAGACCTGAGTAGACTCTGTAGACCTAAGGATAGCCTTAAGATACTGGCATGAAACAGACATAGGTGAGGCATACATGTGTGCTCAGTCAAACCTAAGACTGTTCTGCAATTGAGAATTATTTTCCTCAAAAGTCACTATCAGATGTGAGCAAAAAGACTTGAGTAAGCTTGAGGGAATGTCTACATTAGAGCTGCAGGTTTGCAGCTTGTGTAGATGTATTATAGCTGTACTCTAGCTAGCTAAAAATGGCAGTGTGGATGTCACAGCACGGGCTTCAGCATGGGCTACACAAGCTAGTACATACTCAGTGAGGAGTCAGGCAGTCTTACCCTTGCTGCTGTTTTTAGCAAGCTATATAGAGTACAACTAGCATGGGTATGTCTACACAAGCTGCAAATCACACTCGCAGTTGCAGTGTAGATGTACCTTTAGGGTACGTCTACACTACCGTTAGACATAAGGGGCTGTTTAATTGTGTAGACATTCGGGTTCAGGTGGAGCCTGGGCTCTAGGACTCTGCAACATGTGAGGGTCCCAGAGCTCGGGCTGCAGCCTGAGTCCAATTATGTACACTGCAATTAAACAGCCCCGCAAGCCTGAGCCCCGCAACCCCAAGCTAGCTGGCACCAGCCAGCCGTGGGTGTCTAATTACATTGTGAACATATTCTTAGAGAATCATATGATCTAGTTCTACCCCATAAGCTTTTAGTCTTCCCCACCACACAGCATGAGTAGAACCTTCCCCACCACATAGCATGAGTAGTCACCTGAAGTGTTTCCCTTAATTAAGGGATAAAGAGAATTCCCATACATACTCTGGAATTCAACTTTGTTTTCCAACATGTCAATTTCAGAGGCCAATCCAACAGTCCACTCCTAATAATATTGCACTATCCAGTTCAGCAAGCTACGTCAGTGGTTGTTTTCTATATATGGTCACAGAAGCTGATGTGAAATTCCTGCTTATCTGGCTGATCGGCAAGCAAGGCTGCTTTCTGAGAATAATGCTGAGACCCATGGATACAGATGTCATTCTCTGGTTACTTTGTTGAATGACTGAAGTTGGGTAAAATTTAGAAAAGGCAAACCTATTCAGTAAATACGTGTGCATGGGCTATAATCATCCATTGGTGCACAAGACAATAGCATACCCAGTCACTGACTGACTGCAAGCGGGCATTAATCTTCAATGGTAAAAATAAGAGTGGTTGGAACACTTGAAAGGTAAATAAGCAGAGGACAGCAGTCCCCAAACCTAGAGCCACGTACTTTCACAACAGACACTGAAAAATATGATGCCAGTACTTCATTTTCACAGTCCTTATGTGTGACCATGCCAGCCTGAGTGTAAATTACACTTACAAAGAACATTCCAGGCAGAAAAGAAGGTCTATGGATAATGTTCCACCTATCTTGGCAGCTGTGCTGTGGCATACCAAGAGACTGCCAGAGAGGATATTATTAGGGACAAATTTTAGGCATTTAATATTTTGGAAATAAATATTATTTATATTTTTATATTTATATTTTTATATATATATATATTATACTTATATAAATAATATTAAATATTATTTAATTAAGAATTTTATCTAATAAAACTCTAAAATTCTTCGGACATTCCATCAGTGCCAGAGTTCCATTCAACTGTCAGACACACAAATAGCCTTGTGCCAATACCACTGTCTATCACACCGACAAATATTGTCCCACTGTTGCTTTGTACTCCCTTGTCAGTCTGTCTGTATCCATGTGTTCTCTCATCTTGTAATTAGGTTGTGAGCTCTTTGTGGCAGGGAATGTCTTTTGTTCTGTGATTGTACAATGCCTAGCACAATAGGGTCCTGGTCCATAAATAAGAGTTTAAAACTGAAAGTGAAAAAGATTTCCCTAACCAATTTAAATTACAGAAGAGATCTAGGCAGGCCGATGTAATTATCCAAACTGGAATTTTGCAAGAAAAAATGAACTAATATTCCCTCCTTTGCTAAGAGTGCTGTTGCATCTTCAGTGATCACAAGTGACTCAAGAAACTCTGACAGCAAAGTGACCCCATAACCTTTCCACTACTCCACCCACACCAAACTCCCTACCTCTCTACTAGGATGTCAATTCAGTAATGACTCAAAAGGAAGAGTGCTACCTCCTTAACCAGAAACACCGATTACCACAGCATCATGGCTTTTCCTTGACCAGTTCCCAACCAAGTACTGAACAAGCTCAACCTGCTTAGCAGAGGAACACATAAAACCCACAACTTTCCTCTATTTTAGGGGCCATTAGTTATTTTGTTATCATTGGGGTTTTTTTAAATTGTTTTCTTTTAATTAAAAATGTCAAATTGTCAAACTGTATCAGAAATATTTGGTGGCCCAGGCAGTGAGATAGTTAATTTTCTTTTGTTCTACTGTTTGACAAGATACGGCATGATGTCTGTGTTTTTATGAGATTTCTAATATTTTTGTTCTCTTTCACTGTCATCTTTTATTTGGCCAGATTTGTTATTGTTAGATCTTGACTGTTTTGATAGTAAAGTAGATTTGGGGAGGCTTCCAAGAAACAAAGTTACTTGGAAGTTGCAAACTATAAAACAACCCTCCTGGACCAGCATGTCTATAAAGTTCATTTGTGGTTAATTTTCCCGTATGGCACACAGAAGAGCAATTCCAAAGTACGTATTTGTGTTGTCTGCTCACCACTGCAGGAAAGCCTGTTTAATACTAGCGTATATACTCCTCTACCCTAGTGTAACTCCATTTTGTTAGTCTGAGGATGCAAATTTCTGCCATAAAACGTCCCTATATACCTTTATTATCCTGTGTAGTTGTAGAATAATTCATGGTAACCTGAGGAGTAGTATCTCTTTCTTTAACATTTCCGCTCTCAGCCAGGATTTAGCTCACTTTAATATATCAGGAGCCTGCTTCCTCTGGTTATTGTTAATTTTCACAGACTTAGCCCTTTCAGTCTATTTCAGATAACTGAAGCAAATCTCTGAAGATATTTACATTATTCCACAAAAAAAGTATAGAGAATGGGGAAAGGACATGACATCAGTGTGGGTTTTCCTTTTCAACTAAACTGAAAAAAAAAATGTTTCTAGAATACCAGCAGTGGATGCTGATGATGCCTTTGGAGAGCTGTCCATAATGGGTCTCTAAACCTGACGACTAAATAGTAAAGAATATTTTGTTGAGAGGAACAAAACCTTCATTCAGATGTTGCTTTAACTCACATAAATGCATCTGCAGGAGGAAAAAAAACCCACCACCATCAGATGAAGAACGATATTGAAAGAAAAAGAAGAGAAGGGAAGGTAACACAAATTCAACACAACACCAGCTTATTTCTGTGAGATGAACACTTTGTTCTAGTGATGATTCTTAATTCTTTGAAACGAGTGAGTGAATGTAAGCATGTTCTTTTTTATTTGCTGTTGCCATCTAGCTGAGGAATTCACTACCCTTAATAGAAACATAATTCAGTCTGAGTTACTCATCTTCCAAAAGATTTCCTAATAAGGGTTAGTATTTTCAAACAAAGTCCAGCCTGTTCTGTTGAATTAGTGTTACATATGGTTCTTTTCCTTTTTCCTGAACTATAAATTTTGAGTTTGATGATGCTTTGCACTTGGTTGAATCACAGTAAAGTACTGATTTGCTGTGGTATTTATTAACACTTTTTCCCCCCCTGCAGTTTTTTTTACACAGATGCCTGCAGAAAGTGAATCCCAGTCATTGTATTTTTCGTTCTTACCAAATTATAATTGATTTATGTTTTAAAATTCATGCAAGTTTAATGTCAGGAAAATTAAACTACTGTGAAACAGTACAGCCATCATTTTGTCTGTGAGTTTGCATGCATGTAAAACAGCACTATAATTAAAAATATTTCAAATGTATTTGTTTAAGGAAGGAAGGACTTTGTTCCTCTTCTGTTTCTATTTTGTTATCAAACAGTGAAAATTAAATCACTGGAAAATAGTTCTCATTCATTTATGAAATATAGTAAAAAGTGATCTTATTAGTAATGTTTGCTGTATTTTCATTCAGTTTTATTTAACCAGGACTATAATTTGCTTTATCATCTGACCAGTGAGCTCCTTTCATACTTTGGTCCCATATGCTACACCATGTAAATATAAAAAGATGTATTGAGATAATATCAAAGTTGTGACACAAATTGGCAGGAGACAGAATAATGCCAAATTTCTGTCAATGGGGAAAAGGCTAGTGCCATCTTTCGGTCAGGATTTTTTGACACAGAGGGGTAAATTAAGACAGTGTGTCATCCTTAAGCTTGAATTTCATTGTTTGTCACATCCTTCGCGCCTGAGCCTGCCCTAAATGCGTGGCTTTCTGAGACACTGAAATGTCTCAGAAGCTAGCTCTGCCTGCAATCATCAAAAGAAAAAGCACTCCAGTTCTGTGTCACAGAGTTGAATGGCTGCCTGGGGAAGAGACAACGCATCCAGATAAACTTGCTGTTTCCCATGGCTAAGCATCTGCCTATAGTTAGGACATGTCCATCTCTCCACATGAAGCAGAGACCCTGAAGAATACCATGAAGCAGTCCAGCTGGAATAACTGCTCTGCACAGACTAACCAGTGCAACTCCCAGTTGGATAAAATGGGGCTTGCATTGGTGTGACTTACTCCAGTAAAAAGAAAAGGAGTACTTGTGGCACCTTAGAGACTAACAAATTTATTTGAGCATAAGCTTTCGTGAGCTACAACTCACTTCATCGGATGCATCTAATGAAGTGAGCTGTAGCTCACGAAAGCTTATACTCAAATAAATTTGTTAGTCTCTAAGGCGCCACAAGTCCTCCTTTTCTTTTTGCGAATACAGACTAACACGGCTGCTACTCTTACTCCAATAAGTTACCAATATAAGTTGCACCTGTGTAAGACCCATTCTGTGCCAGTGCAGTGTTTGTTTTGCATTTAAACCCAGGGCCGGATTTAAACCTTACGCACTCCTAGGCACAGCCTCCTCTCTTGTTATAATTTTAAAAGATATATATTTGTTGTGTTCTGCTGCCTGGTTATCTTGTTTGATGGATGTTTTGATACTATCTAATTCTCATCGATAGATACTTTTCCCCTTTCTATGAGTTTATAAAATATGCAGTTTATTTTATTCATAGAAAAATTACCAGATTATACTGTTTAATATATGTGTAAGTATTGATATGTCAGAAACCAAACTTCAGGAATGAAGATTTTTCTGAGGCACAGAGACAATAGAAGCTGTGAATGTGACAATGGTACATGAGAAATCCACATATACCAGAAATCCAAGAATTTAGGACTCTCCTGCTAATTTTGCTGGATTCAAATTTTTGGTTTTCCCCAAAAAAGAAGAAAAAAGACAGGTCAGTCACTGGCAGAAGGCATTGTGAGACACGGCTTCAGGTTGTCAGTACGGATGAGGTAAAACCTGCTTCTCTAGCCTCCAGCCTGGTGTGCAGTGCTGTGCTGCTGTCTCCTCTACGGTTCCCTTCTTGGTGGCTCACAGCCTCAGAACTTGGTCTGACAAGGAGCACCGAGAGGAAGCAAGGGCTAGAGCTCGGGGAGGCAACTGTCACTATGGCTTAGTTTGCTTGTTTTTGTGAATTGTGCAGGATAAGGGGGAAATGGCTTAAGGATATGAGGTGAGCACAGCTGTTTACAGAGATGAGGATAGACTGCTTTGGTTTTAAGTAGTGTCTTAACATTAATATGTTGAATGGTTTTGAACATTTTTATATGGGTTTTATATAAACCCATTTTTATATGGGTTTTTTGTCTTTGGAGAATATTAAATGCATTTGGGGCCCTGTGGTTTTGGTGTGTGTTTACTAGTATTAGAACAGAACATAATTTGCCACAAGTTGGCACAAGATTCCAGATAAATGCAAAATAGACTATCATTTTTACTGACCTGTTTATAATATCTGAAAATCTTTTTTATTGTACCTGTTCAGTTTTTCCAGGGGAGGACCCCTGGTGCCACTGTTTTGATTTGTTTTGCTTTCACCTCCTCACTGACTGACCAGAGGTCTCTTTATAGCTCTTTAGCTGAATGTAGATTTGATGCCACAAACTGTTCTCTCTCTCTCTCTGAGTCTGCAGGCAAACTGAAACAATGAGTTATATTAAGATGTGATCTAGGATTTGTATATGAAAGTAGATAAACTTCAATCATTACTCTTCCTAAGAATGCTCCTCAGATGTCTTATCTCCTCCCTGCCAACCCTGTCTCTCTCTTGGGGCCAGGGTTGTGGGGAGAGATTTCATTGGCAACCCATTCATCTCTCGTTAGTCTAACTGAAAAGTCACTGTGACATTAACAATGATGTTGAAGCCCTAGTACTGAAAATAAACGGACAAGGTAAATATGCAATGGGATTGACCTATTCTGGTTACATACTAATACCACTTTTTTACAAGATCAGTTTTTATGGATAAAAGAAGGAATACATTAGAGAAACCACCTTGAGGGGCTTATCTATTTTTATAAATAAATCCCAGTCCCCATCTGCCTCTGACAGACCTCCCCAACAGTTCCAGGTTTAAAGGGACTGTTCCACTTTGACCCACAACACTCACTGTCCCAGTTGAAGTAGTGCTTGTCCCATGGGGCTGGTTGGGCTTGGCTCCTTGCTTAGGGTGTTGCAACAGCCCTGGTGCCAGGGGGTCACAACTCTGCTCAGGTTTGGCTCAGCCCCCCTGACAGCGTGATGGCTGGACCAAACTTGAGTGAGTGGCATTGCAACTCTGTGTGCCAGGTTGCAACACTCAAATTTGGCCCAGCTGCCCCCAGAACCTGTTGTGGGGGCTGAGCCAAACGTGAGCAGAGCTGCAACCCTGTGTGCTGGGGCCAGGTTGCATTAGCTGGAATGAAGAGCCAAGCCCAGCCTGCCCTGCAGTACAGGAGCCACAGAAGCCACTGCTGTGCGGTGAGCTTGCTCTGCAATGCCCTCGCCCGTGGACCTCCCCCCTGGGGGCAGAACCAGTCCCACTTAGCCACTTTACATGTTGGGAGGTATGCTATAATCATATGTTAGAGCCAGATTCTTCTATCCTCACTAGATACAGCTACTTATGTATCCCTCATCACCATAGTGTTTGAATGCCTCACAATCATTTAATGGATTTTCTCTTCACAATGCCCCTGTGAGGAAGGAAAGTATTATCCCCATTTTACAGCTAGTAGCTCAGGCTAGATTAAGTCTCAGTTGAAACAACTAAGAGGACAATCGTTGCCTTTTCTCCCTCCCTCAAACTGCTGTCCAGGCGACAGGCACAGCCTGGTTGTATTTTAGATAGGTTTTTGGTGTTCACTGTACTAAGTGCTTTTTACTGTGTGAACTTTCACAATGCTGGGCTAAGCAAAATTGATGCTTCCTTGAAACTGCAGCTTGTCACATAATAAACAAGCTTTGAAGCTGCAGCAGGTTTTGTTTCCCTTTTTCCTGAACAGTAGCAGAGTTCAGATTACACATTCGAGCCTTAGAGTGTTTCTGGCGGGTAGTGACCAGACTCTCAGCACGTCTTCATTACTCCTTTTCATTGTAGTGGAGCTGCCTCTATTTAAACAGGTACTTTTTTGTTTGTTGTGACCTTTCTAAATTTCTGATAATACTTTTAGAAGTAAAGTATTATGTCATATTATTAAATTAATTGGTGATTTAATTTCATTTCACTCTCTAATGAACAGATAACCACATCACAACTGACACTACTTGCTTGGTAGAAATCTTACCAGTCAGGCTAAGGATTGAATGAGCATGCAAACTGAACTAATATTTAGCCTTATTAATCCTGGTGAAATTTTAACCCATCTTTAAAGAGATTTGTATATATTGTTTCATTAATCAAGCTTGGAGCATTATAATAAGATGTTCCTATGGTTTTTGGTTTCTGATGCTAATTTTAGGCAATTTAAGAATACCTTATTTACTGACAGCTTCCTTTGTCGGATCATTAGAGACACAAGGTGGGTGAGGTAATGTCTTTTATTGGACCAACATCCGTTGGTGAGAGAGACTAGCTTACCTAGAGCTCTTCTTCAGATCATGTTAACCAGAATAATGGACTATTCTCTACAGAACAAAATTAGCCAACAGTGTTGTCACATTCTAGAAGATGGAAATGTCTCAATCTCAGTCTAATTTTCTAGTGATTATCTGAGAGAGTTAGAAAACATATGGTGGTATTATCCATTTAATGCTGGCAACGTGCTTGGTGTTGTACGCTATACAAAATAAAGATGGCCTGCTTAGTGGCACTGTAGGAACCTTAACCTTAACTTCCTTGACTTTTTTTATTTGAAACAGTGCATCCATGATATTACATTAACGTCCATTTTGGTGTGTAATTTGCAATATTCTTTTTTTTAAAAAAAAGAGGAAAAACCACTCAGACAAAATGCACTTCAGTTGGCCCAAGGGGTGAAGAAGGAAAACTTGAATCTCCTGCCAAAGTCAATGACTGGTCACAACAAGAAGTGGAAATAATGCCATTTTAGAGTAACAGTTTGAAACCTGCTGATCTTCCTTATGGCTCACCTCACTTGTCTCTTTCTTTCGGCATGTCTACACTGCAAACTTTTGCAGACGCAAGTTATATTGGCATAAACCCGCCGCAGTTAGTATATTGCTTGCAGGCCTGCTTACTTGACTCCTTGCATCAGTGCTGTGCTTGCTCACCAGGAGTTCTTGTTTTGATGCGCAGTGTGGTGCACCATGGGTAGGTATCCTGGTGTGCAACTTGCCCATGTCCAGCACACTGGAATTTGGGAAGTTTTGGCAATGCATGGTGGGGCAGAAACTAGTCATGCAAGGGTGACTGGGACTGCAGGGTCAGGTTTGCATCATGCAACATTCTCTACCCATAATGCAATGTTTATCCCATACTTTTTGCTGCTATTTTGAAAATTCCACAAATCTGTGCGGGACTTGTCAATGTCTTCCATCTCTGATAGAAACATGGAGCCTGCATAGCTCTGCACAATTGTCATGAGCATTGCAAGCACAGAACGCATGATCGTCCAGTATTTGCAGAGCCACAGAAATAGACACGGGGAACATGGTAGTTTCCTAGAGGTCAGATTGATGTGGACACAGCGAGAACCAATTCAAGATTGCTGCTGGCATTCACAGAGCAGATGCAAATAGTGGAGCGCCGCTTTTGGGCCCAAGAAATTAACACTGACTGGTGGAATCACATCATAATGCAGGGCTGGGATGACACGCAGCAGCCGCTGAACTTTCAGATGTGCAAGGCCACAGTCCTGGATCTGTGTGCCAAGCTCACCCCCACCTTCCAGTGCAGGGGAGTCAGAATGAGAGCTTCTCTGGCAGTGGAAAAGTAAGTGGCAATCGCACTGTGGAACTTGCAGTGCTAGATTGCTGCAGTGGGAAATAATTTTGGAACTGGGGGCCATTGTCATGTAAGTCTGCAGGGACATTAATTGTCTCCTGCTACGCAGCACTGTGACTCTCAGCAGTGTGCAGGACATAATGGATGGATTTGTAGCAGTGGAGTTCCTGAACTATGGTGGAGCAATAGACAACACACATCCCTATTTTAGTACCATGCCACCTTGCCACAGAGTACATCAACACATTTTTCTATGGTCATGCAAGTGTTGGTGGATCACCAGGGACGCTTCACCAACATCTGTGTTGGCTGGTTAGGGAAAATAAGAACATAGGAACGGCCATACTGGGTCAGACCAAAGGTCCATCTAGCCCAGTATCCTGTCTTCCAACAGTGGCCAATGCCAGGTGCATGACTCTCACATCTTTAAGAACACAGGTCTGTTCAGAAAGCTACAATCAAGGACTTTCTATCCTGACCAGCGGATTACCATTGGGAATGTTGAAATGCCCATAGTGATCCTGGGGGGCCCAGCCTACTCCTTGCTGCCCTGGCTCATGGAGGCAGACACTTGCCACCACAACAGCACCAAGGAACTTCCGGCTTGGCAGGTGCAGAATGCCAGCTGAATGTGCTTTTGGTAGATTGTAGGAGTGCTGGTGCTGTTTACTCACAAGATTGAAGCTCAGTGAGAAACAATATCCCAATGGTTATAGCTGCCTGTTGTGTCCTGAATAATATCTGAGAAGCAAAGGGGGAAAACTTGCCGCTGGAGTGGAGGGCAGAGGTGGAGTGGCTGTCTGCTGACTTTGAGCAAGAGCTATCCAAAGAGCTCAACAAGAGCTATATGGCTCAGGGAGGCTTTGAAAACACACTTTAACTGCGAGCCACAGTAATGCATTGTGGTATACTGTGCTTTACCTGGCCCTACAGTGTGGATACTGGTTAGGAACTGTATGGTATGTGGTGGACATCTATAAATATATACAGTGTAGTTGTCTCTGATCCTATGGGTTGTGTCACAGTGTACAAAAAAAGAATGCCTCACTACCACCAGGCATTCTGCATCATAAATGATTAGGGGACTGTAACACATGACTTATGAGGAGAGGTTGAGGGAACTGGGATTGTTTAGTCTGAAGAAGAGAAGAATGAGGGGGGATTTGATAGCTGCTTTCAACTACTGAAAGGGGGTTCCAAAGAGGATAGATCTAGACTGTTCTCAGTGGTAGCAGATGACAGAACAAGGAGTAATGGTCTCAAGTTGCAGTGGGGGAGGTTTAGGTTGGATATTAAAAAAACTTTTTCATTAGGAGGGTGGTGAAGCACTGGAATGCGTTACCTAGGGAGATGGTGGAATCTCCTTCCTTTGTGGTTTTTAAGGTCAGGCTTGACAAGCCCTGGCTGGGATGATTTAGTTGGGGATTGGTCCTGCTTAAGCAGGGGGTTGGACTAGATGACCTCCTGAGGTCCCTTCCAACCCTGATATTCTATGATTGATTCTATGATATGCTGGAAACTAATAAATATTAATTGTTTTCCAAACAGAAGAATTTTATTGAGTAACTAAAACACTTTTTAAAAAATTCTGTGCGAATTAAAAGCAAATACATTAAAATCCCAATAAATTTATGGAACAAAGCTTAAAGAAGGGGACAGAACATTCCTGTCCATTTTAGCTACACATACATCAACTGTGGTTCTCACAGGTCAGTGATTGTGGATGGTGAGGAAAATGTGGATGGTGAGGAAAATGAGGAGGGACTTGCTTGGTTGCATGAAACTGAGCATAGGGCAATGGCACTGAATACTGGCACCATTTTCCACCAGCAGTGGTGATTTTAGCTGATATCTCAAACCTGGCGGTAACAAAGGCACAGAGCACACAGCTGCTGCTGGCATCCTGAAGCCACCTGGGGCAGTATGCTGCTAGCCTGTTTACTGCAATGGTGCCTGCAGAAGTTATCACTGACCGGCATGGGAGAGTGTCCTGCGGGGGAGGAAGAAATAGGGCTGCCATCCCTAGAAACTTTTGGGAGGGGAGTGCAGAGTACCTCCATGAAAGTGTCATCAAGATCTCTCAGGAAGATTTAAGGGACATCTTTGAGTACATAAACAAATAGCTCCGCATGGCCCCGTGCCTGCCTAACTCTACAGGGTAACGAAAAGCAGATAACTCTACCTTTATTTGCTGTACCGCTACTTCTACAAGTGTGAATAAATTGATGAAAACTCAATAACTGTGTCCTGCTGGGAGGGCAGGGGGCATTACTGTAATGGGAAATAAATGTACACACCTGAGATTCCTTTCCCTGAATCTGGCTCACCTGTGCTCGGCTGCTGGGACTGACTGGACTGCAGTAGATTCTCAAACAGGTCCTAGCTTGTGGCATAGCTGGAGCCCCTAGTCGCATGTCCCCCATCCTCTGCCTCTTCCTCTTCCTTCTCCACTTCCTCCTCAGACTTCCTGTTCATGCCATGGGCCTGTGACTTGGATTCCTTGGAGGTACCAGTGGAGGTGTGGACTTCACCAAGTATGACATGCAGCTCTTTGTAAAATCTGCAGGTCTGCAGCTCAGCACTGCATTGATATTTGATATGCCTGCAGCAGTTTCTTCGCTTTCATGCACCACTGCTGCTGATCCCTTCTCCTGCATTCCCCATAGCTGTGTTTGCATAGCCTCTTCTCCTTACAGGCCCAGGAAATCCAATATCTCCTGTCTAATCCAGGCCAGAGCATGTCTGGAGTGTGTAGCTGGCATGGTCATCTGGGCAGTTGCACACAACAAGAGAGAGCTGCTAGGTAGGCAGAGATCTGCTAGATGTGCTC
This sequence comes from Natator depressus, assembly GCF_965152275.1. Lineage (NCBI taxonomy): Eukaryota > Metazoa > Chordata > Testudines > Cheloniidae > Natator > Natator depressus. The sequence continues at coordinate 58,476,310 of NC_134236.1, forward strand.
ACCAAGCTGGACACTCAGGATAAGACATTTCAAAAATTTGCGGGGCTTTAAAGGGCGGGGGAGGCCCTCCAATCTCCTGGGCAGTGGAGTTCACAGTTGTGGCCAGAGCGGCAGTGTCAGGCATTGTGGGACAGCTGCTGCAGGACTGTTAGTGTCGACATAAGTAACACTGTGTCTACATTTACCCTACATCAACCTCAATACACTGACCATAGCTCAGTGCCGCTCAGGGAGGTGGTGTTACTATGTTGGCATAAAGGAGACCTTGCATCAGTGGGAGACAAATTTTAAGTGTGGACACATGCAAAACTAAGTCTATGCAAGGCAGCTATGTAAACCTAACTTTGTAGGATAGTCCAGGCCTTTGTATCTGTACTTGTGTGGCACCCATCACCATAGTTTCTGTCCTCACAACACCCTAGTGGGGTGAGGAAATAATATGATTAGGTTTCACAAGTGTAGAGGTGAGACACAGATTTACGAGAATGGCTTTGAAGTCCATGACAGAGCAGGGATTTAAACACTGATCTCCTGAGTCCTAGTCTGTTGCCTTAATCACAAGACCATCTTTCCTTTCTGCTGTGTTTTCATCCAGTTTTACCATGGCCAGCCAACAGACTTCTTATCATCCTGTTATTACACAGAATAATTATATGCAGAGTAAGAGAGCTTCTGGTTGTCAAAGAATGTTTAGTTTTTGATTGGTTGGTGTCTGTAATTATAAAATATAAAGATATAATTATAAAATATAAAGATATAAAAATAGATGGCAAGAAAGGGGTAGCTTGAAGATTTTGTCTTGAAGGTTTGGGGGCTGAGTGTCTTCAAGGTTTTGGCACTTGATATTGCTGTTACATTGAAGAAATGGGTGATCTCATTAGACTGTTTTTCTGCTAGCCATTATTTTCCTTCTTGACCTCACACTCACAGCAATTTGGGTAACCATTTTGCATCCTTAACTGCCAGCAACTATGTACAGTATATACAAATAGGTACTTTTGAATTTTGCTTGGTAGATAAATTTATTTGATATTTTCTAAAATAACATTTTTACTTCTGTAATACCTGCCATTTGAGGCTCTCATAGCTCTTTTATAATAATAATAATAATAATTAATAATAATATAATAAATAATTGTACTTTGTTTTTATATAAGGATTTTTATCCATAGGTCTCAAAGCACTTTACAAAGGAAGGGTAAGTATTATTATCCACATTTTACTGATGGAGAAATTGAAGTGCATAAAATGACTTGCAAAGGTCACACAGTCTACAACAGAGTCAAGAATAGAAACCAGACCTCCTGACTCCCAATGCCATGTATTAACCATCGGAACATCCTTCCTCTTGGAATGTAATTGCCTCATGAAAGTGCTTTGGGATTAATTTATTTTAAAGGACCCCAAAGCATGTCATAAATAATATATGCAGAACCACTGAAATGGTGCCAGCTCTGATAGGGATGGCAACCACCAGCTGGTGCCCAACATATTGTTCATCAATGCAGGAGAGAGTATCCTTAGCTAAGGAGAGCACTCTCTAAGCAAAAAATGCCATGGGTTCTCAAATGTCCATCCAGTAGAACTGTGATTTGTATGTTCTCACGTGAAATATCCACATAATAAACCTGCACAGAACTCAACTTGAGTTCAAGGACAGAGTCAACCCCTACTGGAATTTGGACCTGTGGCCAAAGGGAATGTAGGTGTTTAATACCTACAACTTACATCACTAAAACACATCTCTGGTCTGGTGATGTCTAGTGTAGTCTGTGCCTTTGATCTTGGGTTGGGTTTTTTAATACCATTATTTTGTTTTCTGATATTTGTTTAGTGAAAATTGTGTGTGGGCTTATATTTAGCAGCTATTCAGAGATTTAAACTGAAGTGTTTTGTTTATTAAGAAGGACTTAAATTTATAATGTGCTGAAGTAGATTATGCTCTACATCGAAAAGAGTTAGTTTAATTATGAGCAATTCATGAGCAAATAGTGCTCCTTGCACTTCATTACTTGTAGTATTTTGTGATATTGACACAGTTTGTTAATTACAATCTGAATCAAGGTTCCACATAGAAAGAGCCTTAAAATCTTTCAATCTGGACATTTGTTGTACTGGTTAAGAAAAATCCTCAGATACATGCATTATGCAAAACCTAAAGGTGGTGTTTCAATGCCACCAAAAGTATTTGTTTGAACACTCAATTCTCATTCAGAATTAATTGGAATTGGGCATCCAGTACCCTGGCAGCAGTGAAAGTCTCACCTTAAGTGTATACTCACATTCTATCGGTCATTTTTGCAGTTGATGTTTTGTGCTTTAGAACAAAAAGTGGTTGTAATTGTTGTATTTTTGAGCTCATCTGCTTATACAACGACGGTCTCACTTTTAACAAGGTCTTTTTGTTCAGATTGCCAATATTTCCATCAAAATATTAGCTTGCCGTTGCCCTGAGTGGCTCCTGAAAGCTAACTGAGCAGAACGTGCATAATTACCCTTTCTGCTGTAATGAACAGGAAAGCAGCATGGGGGTCGCTTGCTGTCTGTCTTTGCTTAGGCAAGCACTCTGGAATTGCATATGAACATTTCAGGCTCATTGCTGATGACTGTGTAGTTTATTGTTGTGAGGCAGGAATTAATAGAATGCAACATACGACAAAGCACTCAGTGGATTAACAACTCGTCTGGTTTGTTAAATAGTTTAAACATTCAGCACACATGAGTCTGTTTAACTCAAAACACATTTTATCTTTTGGGTATCTGTGATGTGACTGCACCCCGCACTGCCTTGATAGGGTCAAGGAGGGCCTGAGAGGCCAATTAAGTTACCTGGGGTCACTTGTGAGAAGAAGGGCCAGGGTTAATTAACAGTGAAGCCCAGCTGGGGAAGGACTCGGAGAGCACTATAAAGCCAGGAAGCTCAAAGCACAAAGGGGACTGCCTCCTTTCTCTTACAAACGTCCCCCGCCCTGTCCCTCATACACACCTCCGCTTTCAGCCTCTTGGCTTTATAGTGCTGTCCCAGTCCTTCCCCAGGTGGGCTTCATTGTTCATTAATCCTGGCCCTCCATTTCCCAGGTGACCCCAGCTAACTTAATTGGCCGCTCAGGCCCTCATTAACCCTTTCAGGGCAGGTGTGGGGTTCAGACCCCATCACAGCATACCATATAGAAATAGGAAGTCATATGAAATATTGTATAAGTGCTGTCACTGATGTATACTGCTAAATATAATCTCCATTTCCCTCTGTTAAAATACGTCTGCATTACAGTGAAAACATGTCAGTATTTTTATATAAATACAGTCTGTTAAAGAATGGCATGGCCATGGGGCCAAATCCTATTTGTCTTCTCAATGAGTGGTCCCACTGAAGTCGTTGTGAGCAAGATTTGGCTCTGGGTGACATGAAACGAAGAATGATTATATAAGAAATTCAATGAAAATCTCCTCCCTTTACAGACGGGGAGGATCTAGGTGGAAGAATGCAGTCACAGTCGGGCTGTAGGATTTGCTCTATGGTACACATGCACACACACACATTCAGTTCTGCTGCAGGCACTGAGCTATGATGCCTCAAGTTCCTCTCAAAAAGATAGGAAAAATAGTGAAAAGTTTTTGATACTTTTAAAATGTTAACTCTCTTTATTACGTCTTTCTCCCATTCCCAAGCTAGGCAGACACAGAGCTGGGTCCTCAGAGAGAGAGAGAGATTCCTAGTTCTTCTAACAATAACACTTCCAGTACTGGGATCAGAATTGGCACTTTTTATTTAAAACCTTTTATTTAAAAAAGAGACTGTGAATTCCTTGTAAGAGCTGCTTCCCTTATTTTAGTCTTATGGCCTGAGCAACATCTTTTCCTTTAAGAGGTTTTTAAAAATTGTATATTTGTATTAAAGTGTATAATGAAGAGATCATTTGGATGTGTGGGAGATTGAAAACTCCACGAGATCAGCTCCGTTTATATAACATAAAAATACGTTAAACTGAGGAAAACATTTTTTGGGGCTTCAAGCTCCTTGGAGTGGTATTGAGTCTTTTCCTACACTGAAGTCCAAGGCAAAACTCCTATTGACATAAATGAGAGAACATCTACAATAAAAGAAGTATAGAAGGAATATAAACGTTCATGTTTCAGGCCAATCCACCATCCGGCTGGAGCTAGGAAGAAAGTTTGCCTCAGGGCAGGTTAATTTATATGACTAGCTTCCTCATTTTTAAAAAATCACCTTTCTAAGGTTTAATGTCATCATGTTACTTACTGGGACAATGCCTCCCCCAGGAATGTTGAACTTAATTACATGTGATAATTATTATTTAATGGCTCAGGTGAAGTTACCTCTTGAACCAACTCCTGTGTGGTATTTAAGATTAAGTCTAATTGTTTTCTTATTCTAGCAATAGCTGCTCCATTTAAGGTGTTGAGAGATTGCTTCCCTAAACCTTGTTGTGCTTTGATACTTCACGAGTTTACATGCAAGTAGTTGATGTCACCGACTATTACTGTTTTATTAGCCATTGTTGCGTGCCTGATCCTTGACCCTAAATATTGAGTATTTGTTATGCTTTACCTGATCAGGGGCTGGGAGTGTAAGCAATATATTTTTATATGTATGACTTGCGATTTGTATCTATACACATTTTACTAGTGCACTCTACTTAAATCTTCCATCTCATTAGATTCTATGGAATCTTTTAGATACAGTGCTACTCCCCTACTTCTAAGTCCTAATTTGCTCTTCTTGTAGAGTTCATAGCAAGGAATTAGAATATCCCATTGATATTTTTGGCCATTCCACTATGTTTCAGGAACAACTATAATGTTAAGAGTCTATTCCAACGCCAGGCATTTTAGCTCATATATTTTTGCTTTTAAGCATCTCATATTATTATATAGACATTTACATTTGGCCAGTCATCTATTTTCACTTATATCAGTCTGATATCCTGCTACTTGTGTGGAATTTACCTTTGTGATATAAATTGCTTCCACTTGTTCGGATGGATATGGATACTTTTATATTACTGATATCCCTTCTGTATAAATCTGACAGTTTGAACATACCCAAAAAGAAGCACTCTAATTAATGATAATAGTAATCCTGAGTAATGAGTAAAGCTTTTTCTCCCATTTCCATGAAAAATTAAATGCTATTTGGAATAATAGGTATAATATACAGATAATAAGAGATTAGCACATCTGTTACATAGAACCTGACCTTCAAACTGTTAGCTCTGGTAAAAGATTCGAGCATCATGGTATAATCCTTATATAAAAGGGCAAGTCTGTTCTACCATTGTATTTTCTGATCTCTGTCATGTACACTTAATGAATTCCCTTGAAAGATGTAATGCTACTCAATTTGGGTGACTCCATGCCAAGAGAACATAGCTGATTGAGCTAAGAATTACTACAAAAGGCAATCCTGCCCAACAAGGATTAGGACTGGAACCCTGGAGACAAGGTTTGTTTATTAATTATATGTTCATTTTGCACCCTTTTCCATTAGACCAGGCCACTGTGCCCATCTCCCTTTATGCCACATGCAAGCAAATCCAGAATTCACAACATTTGCTTTGCACTGTGATTGATTCCAGTAGCTCTCTTTGGCTCACATGGTGTTCATTTGTAAATCTCCTTTCATGCTGGGTTGTTTGATATGTTGCTTCCCCTTTTCCTTTTCTTCAATTCTGATATTGATATGAAATTGACAGTTCTCTGTATATTTACAAAACTATGTTGTTTTAGTGAAAGGTTTGCTAGTGCCTTCTACCTTAAAACTGCAAAAAAGCTTAAGATCAGTCCTGAATCTCAAGTTCTGCTTTTGCATAACACAAAAACATGAGAATTTGCTGTTAAACAGTTTTAAGCTATTGGAGTAACTCAGTTAGTTTTCTACTGTAATCTCAGTAATAGAGCATATGTACAAGTAGGTGGGTATTGTATTGAATCAGTAAGAGAATGGTCATTATATTTTTTTAATAATATACCTGCATTACATTTCAAAAGTACAGCAATGCTACTTTAGTAGTTCATATGGAGTCTTTGAAGTGTATTTACTTTAGAGGGCTAGATTTTCTTCAAGAAGAATAATCAATTCAAAATAAGCGCCATTTCATTTTATTACAGGAAAATCTTATACCAGCTAGGAATGCCCATATTTGGACTGGCTTTAAAGAGTTGCTGCCTTGACTGGTCTGTTTTAATTTATTTCTTTGTTGGCTGTAATCCAGAAACTGTCAATATTTGTTTACAGTATATGGCTAATTTCCTCTCTTTTATTTTCATTAGTGTACCTTTCATAGTGTTTAATGGATGTATTATACACAGAAATGTTATCAGACAAGCGAAAGTCATAATAAAGAAATCTTGTTTTGCAATGAAAAAATAGCATAATTTACCCGGAGAAAGCACAGAACCTGTTTCTTCTGTGTATATTATTACCCTCTTTTCTCTGATGTTATCTTGGATAAAGGAGATGCTTCTTCACTATGCAAGGTTTGCAACACAGACAGGAGGGCTGAGCTGAATGAAATATGATAAGCCAGGTGGAGCTACAAAAATAACTTGCATTTATTTGACTAGCAAAAGGAAAGTATGCCACATGAGCTCCTGCAACCTCAGGTCTTCACCTTCCATGCTGGAAGACAATGATGTTAATCAAAGCAATGTTGTTGCTGCAGCTATTTCTGATTGGTGGTTTGCATATCCAGCACAGTTGGAGTGTATGAGATTGTGTCTGAAGGGTTTTCTTGAATGCATATTTGAGAATGGGAATAAAACAGCAATATTGCACATCCTCAAGTTATTCTCAAGCATCCATTTGGGAACTTTGGCAGAATTTGTTGTCTTTGAACATGGTCTTTGGGAGTAGTTGTCCACTTTGAATAATATAAGTAAAAATGGAACAATTATATTATTTATACTACTACAGTATTTATAAAAACATGAGCTCTTTACCCAAGTCTCTAGGCATATTTATATATTTAAAATCATAATTAATACAAAAAAGTATAAAATACTACCCACAGCCAGCAACAGCGATCTTAACAATGAAATACCCAACACTATCTCCATGAAGTTTCTCCATGACTCATTTCCTATCCTAACCAATACTCAGACACAAGCCTTCTTAAGCAGATGGGCCTTGCGCCATCTGCCTGAAGTTCAACAGACTTGGTTTAGGGCTGACCAACAAAAGGAGTTCCAGAGTGTAAGTCCTTCCATTGGCATTTTGCAAAGTTTACATTTTGTGACTGTAAGTTGTCTTGGCTGATTTCTAATGTCAGGAGGTTAATAGATAAAAGGCAGTCTCTAATGTAGCCAGGACATGGAACATTACACTTCCACACTTCAATTTGTATTCCAAAGCAAACCAGTACAGCATTCAGAGCACAAGTCTAACATGCTAACTTGGCTCTTGCCGCTAAGCAAGAATGCTGTCATGTTTTATAGTAGCTGAAGTTTCAGTATAATCTTCAGTGATAGTTCCAAAGCAGAGTGTTCATGGTTCCTAAACTACAGATAATAGAGCCAGTATCCAATCCCCTGAGTTTCGTGAAATTGGAAAGAGAAGTTCAGAGGAAGTGGTCTCAGGATACAACCTGGTAGTTTGGCCAAGAAACCCAGACTTCTAACTCTATTTAGGGCCTGAGATTAGAGTTCTAAGAACAGAATGGGTTGCAACTTCCTTTCTTCTCAGTGTTGAAGGATCCAGCCGAGCCTGTGTGCTTCTAATCAGCCTTTCTCTTACTGATCCAGAAGAGCAGGGCAAACTGGGAGTTGAAATCCCCAGTGCGGCCATGAGTGTAGTCGGGATTTTGGCAAAGATTCCAGAGAATGGAGGTAGGTATATAAGGAACTTCCTTCCCTCAGAATAGGGAGAGAGAACTGGAGGGCGCCAACCTGGGCTAATGGTCTCTCAGGGAACATAGGGCATGAAATCCAGTTCCTCTGTGTGTTTGTTGTTTTCTTTAAAACCTTTGTTAATTTCCCCTTTGGTTGACCAGCCTAAAGAGAGTCCACGTTAGGAGGAAATTTGTTATACGCTCAACATGGGGATGTGCCCTTTTGTCTTGAGCTGCTACAGACGGGCTTAAAGAAATACCTCAGGCATGAACAGACCTTGTTTTTTATTGGTTTCCATACACACGCTAGGGGTGTGCATATTTTGTTTGGCTGGAAGCGTGAACATTTCTTTCCTGGAAGAAGTATTGTACTCTCCTTCTAAAGACTGCTTTTTTCTGGGGATTTCTTTAATTGGGTTTTGTCTTAAAAATGTGTTTTAAGTCAACAGAAAATTTCAAGGCACATCACTACAACAGTACTCTTTCACTCTTAAATGAGGCAGTGATACACCCAAATCTGTTGATTTTTAGCAGCTGGCACTGCAAAAGATTACCACTGAAGTATTTTATTAACAATGACTCCAAGTATTACAGTGCATCTGAAACTATTATGTCCTATGCAAAGGCTGTCCATCAGCAGAAAAAAATACTTTTTAGAAGTCTCTACACAGGCCTGACTTGAGATGCACCATGCCTCCATCGTACATGAGATCTGAATCTGTTGGTTGCACTTGTAACTTCAACTCCACTGCAGTCTTTAAGATCAGAAATCCTGCTAATATTTATTAATTGAAATGTACAGAATATTTTTCTCATAAACCATTTTAAAGTGTTCTTTCTCCTTGTGGAAGATATCTATGCAGACAGGCATGAGCATTTGAGCATAACTGAAACAACTTCCTGTAAGCAAAAATGACAATATCCTGTCCTTTTTCATAAAATCATAGAACCATAGGGTTAGAAGGGACCGCAAAGTCATCTAGTCTAACCCCCTGCCAATATGCAGAATTTGTTGTGTCTAAACCATCCAAGACAGATGGCTATCCAGCCTCCTTTCGAAAATCTCCAGGGAAGGAGCTTCCACAACCTCCCTAGGCAGTCTGTTTAAAGCTTTTGCTGTTCTTTTCCTTCTTTTCCTTGTAATACCTTCTAAAACTTTGAAATAACTTTTTCTTCAGCCCATTTGGTCTTTTTCCACTAGACAAATATTCACCAATTTCTTTTTTTTTTAATGGAAGAAACCAATCTAATATTGTTCATTTATTTCTTTTCTCTAAACCAGGGGTTCTCAAACTTGGTTTGTGGCTTGTTCAGGGTAAGCCCCTGGTGGGCCACTAGACACTCCGTTTACCAGAGCGTCCGCAGGTACGGCCGCTCACAGCTCCCAGTGGCCGCAGTTCGCCATTCCCGGTCAATGGGAGCTGCAGGAAGCAGCGTGGGCTGAGCCATCACTTTCCACAGCTCCCATTGGCCGGGAACAGCGAACCGCGGCCACAGGGAGCTGCGAGCGGCCGTACCTGCTGGCACTCAGGTAAACAAAGCATCTTGCGGCCTGCCAGGGGCTTACCCTGGACAAGCCGCAAACTAAGTTTGGGAACCCCTGCTCTAAACCAACATCATCAATGACGACGGCAAAGTTCTGGGAGTAGCTTGTTACAGTAGTTTAGTTTGTGTTCCCCCTACTTTCCCTGAAAAAGTGAAGCACAACATCTTAAATTATAGACCCACTTAAATAATGTCTGTTTGTTTTTTACTTTCTCAAAAACTGAGTGGTAGGCTTAATTACTTATTAAAATTCTATATATTTAAATCCAGAAGCATTTTAATAATCCAGATAGTTCATATTTTGGCCCCAAAATATTTTTCTGTGACTCTTGATGCTAAAAGAAACAGTCTTGCAAGTACATTCTAAAATGTCAACTCTCTCAAAAGGAAGATTAAAGGTAAAATTTTCAGAAGTGATGTTAGAGACTTAGGCACTGACACTATGAGCTAGGGTGTAATTCCCCTGCTTGTGTGCACCTACTTGTGTTAGCCCTCTCTGAGCTATCGTGAATATAAATAGCATTATAGCTGCGCTAGCTACAGGTAGCAGTAGCACCGGAGGCATGGCTGAGCCACATACCTACTGGTTTCAGGCACGTTTGTACTTGGCAGGCTCAGCCGTGCTGCTGCTACCAGGGCTACACTCCTATTTACATTCACACTAGCTCAATGAGAACTAGTGCAACTATGTGTACATGAGTAGGGGAATCAAACCGCTAGTATGTTGTGTCGCTTAGTCCCTAGGCGCTTAGGAGTCAATGGGATTTAGACTTTCAAGTCACTTAGGCACTTCTGAAAATTTTACCTTAAATTACTTTTGACCGTGTTTTCCCAGGTCAGAAGTATCACTCAGGGGTGTGAAAAATCCACACCCCTGAGCAATGTAGTTATACCGACCTAACCGCCCGGTGCAGACAGGGCTACTGCCTCTCACAGAGGTGGATTAACTATGCCAACAGGAGAAGCTGTACTGTCGGTGTAGGAGCACCTTCACTTAAGCCTACAGTGGCGCAGCTGCATTGGTGCATTTTGAGTGTAGACCTGACCTAAGTTTGTCTGACTTACCTTGTCTCGTGGAGAACAACTTTAAAAAAAATCTAATCACCTGCTGAGAAGATGTTGTGCTCTTCACAATTTACACATCACTAGAACTTACATTGCCAACTGAATTTTTAAACCTTTCAGCAATATTTTATGAAATATTAGCTGACAGGTATTTCAGTTCTTTTTCACTCCAAGGCCCCCTAATGTAATCAGTTGTAAAAAGAACTTGTGACTGAAGCAATTTGATCATTCCTTACAGTGCCAAGTGGGTTTTTTTTTAAAGCTACAGAGGAAGCTCAGAGATTATTCTACCCAGAAACAGCACAAGATATTTAAACAAGGTTGAAGCTTCCTTGGCTTCTTACTGCTCACTAAGGAATATATTACAGCTGATGTTTAATTTTGCTTAAACCTAAGAGGTAAGTCTGTATTTGGTGCATTTTGGTGTGACTAGCATACATGTTAATTTGATTAGCAGTGTTTTAATATATACCTATAACTGTTCATAGCTACCATAAGTAAAAAACAGAAAACTAATTTACTCTGTTGATCTGAAGACCAAGAGATAATTTCTAAAGTGGGTTCGTTAACATTGTAGTTTTTTTAAAAATGTAATAGTGCTCTGGAGCTATTGGATATCATACAGCCAGAAGGGCTCAAAATCAGATGGATCAACGTATTGAATAAAACTTGTTCTGAGTAAGAAAAACATAAGTAAGAGTACTATTGTTGAGGCTATAATATTTTTTATTTGATCATATTATTTGGAGATCTTGCAGCTGTACAAAAAGGCATCTAAAATGTTTCCTTTTTCTCAGAACACTTCTTTCAGAGCCATTTTAAGAGTACTGACTTTCAATATTTACATATATTTTATACAGAGTACATTTTGGACTTTTATTATTTATCTGTCATATACTTCTCAGCAAACATTGTAAGAAACATTAATATTATTAGGTATCTTATTAGTGCTCATGACAGTGTTTGAATTTTCTAATTATGAATGACACTTTGTAATTGCAAAATTTGTCTGGTTGGATAATAATTATAGTTTCAATCTTGAATCTGCCAATGGGGGTCAGGGAAGTTAAAGAATTTTGGTAAGAACTAACCTTGAGCTTATTTTCATAACTCCCCTCCTACTCATTAAAAAGACAATCTCAAAAATATACCGAAAGAGAAAAGGAGCTCATGTAATGGTCCATAAACAAAATATTTAAAACTAAGACTGCAGGACATAACAAAACTAGTAGATGGATGTTAGAAACCACTTAGCATTCTTCAACGAACAGGATAAATGATGTACTTCACTTCATTTCTTTATATAAATTATTGTATGCTTTCTTCTCCATTCTAATCCGAGCTTGCCTTCCTACATTGATTGGCAGCTGCAGTCCAACACCTTTCCAATGGGCAAATGTCATGTCTGGACCCTATGCCAGTTTTGCTCTGAGAATCATCTAGCAAAAGATTGTAGAGGAATATCTAGCCAGTCTTCAGTCTAAACATGTCATCTGCAGAGTGAACAGTTTCCATCAGTTTCTCATCCCTCTCCATTTCATTACCTCCTTCCCATAAAACCTGTGAGGCACCAAAGTGTGAGAGAAAATAGGTGTTTGTAAAATGGTTTTAAAATTGTATACAGTAGATAATTTGTAGACAGTGCGGTCTCATTATGTTTTTAACTCCTCCAAGAAAGTAAATATTTAGTACTATTTGAATATCACTGAAATAGGCATTAGGAGTTGGAAAAAATGTGCATTTGTATATGGTAGCCGTTTGCATCTTATTAATCTTAGTTTTGCAGAGCACTTAAAATGGCCAAGCAATCGATACCCGGTTATTTTCATATCACTGTAAACTGCCTTTTTATTCCAGCAGTAAAAACTCACTACCATGCATCCTCACCACAGGGATGTCTCTCTTTGGCTGACAAAATGTTGCTAGTTTCATTTAATACAGGGCAAGTGTTTTTTTTTTCCTAAAAGCTACAGAGGAAGCTCAGAGATTATTCTACCCAGAAACAGCACAAGATATTTAAACAAGGTTGAAGCTTCCTTGGCTTCTTACTGCTCACTAAGGAAAAATTATTGCTTAAATTAATTTTGCTTAAACCTAAGAGGTTTAAAAATAATTAAACCACAGAGTTTGCTATCTTAAAAGTCATCATTAATTCCTCATCCAGACAGATATTGATAGTTGTCTTTTATAGATGTGGCTGTCTTACAACACTCCCCTTTTCAAGTGTTTTTCTTGGCATTGAAAAATCAAGTCTTTCAAAATAATATACAAGAGATTGCATGATTGTTTAGAAATTTTGCAACAAGACACAACTAACATGATCTGTTTATAGGGAGGCAAGATTTTCCAAAGTGTGAGTCTAAAATTAGGCTTCCCAAGTCCATATTTAGTGCTGACCAGTCAGCAGCTCTCATTCACTTTTTTTTAAACGTAACTCTTGTATAGGGCTTTTCATCCATAGAGCTCGAAGTGCTACTTCGATCAACTAGAAGTTAGTGGGAGCTGCTGGGTAATAATTAATAGTTAATTAAATAGTTAATGTGATTTTTTTAATTAACAATGCAAACAAAAGGTCAGATTCTGCCACCCTTAGGTTAGTGCCGCCTTACTCTGCAGGTGACCCTATTGCCCCAAATTAAAATAGTTAATATAATTGGAAAGCAGCATTTTGCTTTCAACTCTTCTCCTGTTGTTTTCAGTGGGTTTTATCCCTTTGTTTCTATCCCCCCTTTGTTTCTATCCCAGTAATAAATACCAGTAGATGACTATATGGTGAATAAATTGCAATTTTATGTTGGAAATGAAATTGGCTTGCCACCTGAATGTCTGAATCTGAATATGCAGTATAACAGAAAGAGGGGTGGGTTTTTTTTCAGATTCCTGGAAATAATAAATCATCCAATGCTAATTATATTGAAATCTCAAGTAAATGGATTTGACCCACTTTCTAGATGGTTTCTTGCTACCATCTTATTGGCAGTGGATTTGTTATTCTACATTCAGTGTAGTTTATACATGTTGTGTGTCAAAATGAACGCACTGCAACTATTGCTTTGTTCATAGTTGCTGATGACACCTGGGTTTTGGGAGAGGGATATTTTAAGGATAGCAGTGGAGGGGTTTATGCAAAATATTATGCTTAGACACTTTTCTTCATAAAGCGAAATAGCAAAAAGGTTGTGCAGCTTTACTAGGGGGGTTTAAACTTGGGGAATCTCATGTTTTCATTGAATGTGCTGCGTGGTTGCTATTGGGTTGATGAAGACCCATGATATGCTGCTTAAAAGTATCGCCTGGCTTAATCTAGCTAGTGTCTTGCAGTCAGTGTGTGAACCACTGATGTGGTTGCAGGCACAGCAGATCCTGTCAGAGCTGGCTTGGAGCTGTGGTCCTTTTAGGTTTTCTTCTCTGCATCCATGAGTATCTTTGGCATGAAGAATCATTGTCCTTGAGCCATGCAGTGCTCCTCTGCATTATTGCCCTTCATTCATAGACTTAGCAATGTCGCATCTTTTAAGTTTTATTAAAGTGTTCGTTTGACTTCTTTATGTTAGACTTCATTAACTTAGTTGTCCACAGAGAGGTCTTAGGGAATCTCTAGTTGAACATCCTGATGGTGTGGACAGCTTAGTTGACTGTGCACCTTTATGTCTTAGCTTCAGTTCCAGTAGCAAACAGCCCTTTTGATCCTGGCTCTTAAATTTCAAGATGGTTTGCAGGCAGGGAAGGTGGAGAAGCATCAATTCTCTTGATGTTTTGTGCAAGCTTAAAATAAAGTAGGGAAGACGAAGTTACTACATGGTGAACTTTCATTTTGGTCTGAAGCTTCCTGTCTGTAAGAAAACCAAAGGCATTGTTTCCCCTTCAGGTCAACAGAGACATCACTGGGAAGGACATTGTCTTGATAGGTAAAATGGGATACAAGAGCCATCTGAGTTCCTTGGTAGGACTGGTTGGTGGATTGTAAGGGAGTTATATTACAATAGCTGGTGCATTGCTAATCGTTTACACAAGCTAACTGTGTTATGCAGCTGTAGATGGCTGCTTTGTGATCTCTTGGAGATCCTTCTGCATGTGTTATTAAACCTGCAAAAAGTATTTATTATACTTGATCTTCACTCATCGTTGTTATGCTAGGTGTGTAGATGCAATTTGTGCTCACTAATCTGAGTTTTTGCAGATGGAAAGCCTTAGATGAAAGTTTATATATAAGCTTGGAAGCCATTTTGAAGCACCTTTGAAAATTTGGCCTTACATGTCTGTCATTCATGAGTGAACCAATTTGTTTATCTTCTTCACAATGGATGTAATTTAATTCACACAACACAGGAAAATACCTATAACATGAAACTGAAATTAATTATCCATGTCAAATGATAATAAAAATCAGAAGCTGGCACCATAGCTTCTGAAATAAATTTCCAGGCAAAAGAAGAAAACCTTCTCGGTTATGTCACTGCATAGGTATCGTTCTAAGCTATTTTAATAAGCCTGTACCATTCATGTAGATGCATTCTCAAAAGTGTATGGGCATAGGTGCCAGACCTCGAACACTCTTCTCAGCTGTGAAAATAAAAGCTTTAAACAAACCAACAAAAAGAAAACAACAGCACACCTGTTAATTGGCCAGGTCCTGCTATTCATCAAGCAACTGATGCTTGATCCCAAGTATGCTTCATACCAGAGACCAACTTAAATTTCCAAAGGAGTTTCAAAAATACCAAAAGGCAATGCAATCCCACTTTTAAGTATCTTGTTAGAATTAGGCTTTGCTGGGAATTTTTAAAGAATGTGCCAGTAAAATAAAGCTTGATATCTCCGTTTTGGCAGTATGAGTGGAATAAATAAAGGATAATGCATATCACTGGCTAGTGTAAGACTTGGAAAATATGTGAGGTATGTGCTTGAGCTTATTTATCTTGAGTGAAGACTGTTCACTGTATCTCATAAAAGCCATTATGTATCTTACCACACTATTTTAGGTTACTTGTATGGTATATTTCTGATTATATTGCAGAATATTTCGAATTTTGCAGGATCTTTAGAATTTAATTGTAAAACACAATGATGTGTGGTGATTGAGGGAAAAGGGAGGAAGCCAGAACAGTTATGCAAAGAATAGTAACCTAGAAAATGTTCTGAAAAAGTGACTCTTTAGCCAGTTCAATGTTCACAACTCAGCAAGAAATCAAGCCTGTCAGAGTCATATATGGCTGGGGCTAGGCATATTCCACAGCACAATGTGATCACAGTCCATGGCGCACACCCTTAAATTCTGTGGCAAAAATCACTACATTCAGTGGCAAGAACACCTGTATTCCATGGCGGTGATAATTTATTCTATTCTATTAAATACTCTTCGTTCCCATCCAAGCCTATCCCTGAACAAACAGAGCCATGGCTCATAGCTAAAATCGTCATTACTGTAATATTAATCAGTGGATATTTTCAACCATGATTATTGTCAAGGATGGTTTTTTTTCACTGTACATTACAGGCACCTTGGCTCCACTCCCTAAACCTAACAACAGCAGCCTCAATCCTGGCAGTCCAGATTATAATCTCTTTCTGCCGTTTATGCCATGGGTGGGAGGAGCTTGTACCTAGCTTCAGTGTCTCATCTGTCCAGTTTCCAGGGCCTTAGTTATTGCACTGTTCTCAGGGCAGCCCAGTTCACCAGCCTGCTTTTCTAGCTGTAAATTGGTCGGCTGCAAATTGGTCTCTGGCTGCCCAGCCTGGCCAGCCCTGTAGAAAAGTGGTGGGACTATGTTGTGTAATGTAACTTCCCCATGTGGATACAGCTGGAGAGCAGGGCAACTGTAGATCAATCCCAGCAGTGCAGGGAGAGAGAAAACAAAGTATCAAGCTCTTGGCTACAGCATATGGTGGAATTCTGTAGAGTCCACGGGCAGTTTATATCTCCTAGAGCTATGATTTCAGACTCTCTGCAGACTCATTCCAACAGTTAATGTGGAAAACATGAACACAGTGTCATTTTTACAACTATAATGCCTAGAAACATCATTTATTTTCAAATAAAAATTGAGATTCTGGAGCATAATTCTGCAGCAAGGGGTAAATTCCATGGCAGTAGACTCAGAGAACACACACAGTCCTGCATATTGCTTCCACAGCCACCTATGCACAACCCAGGAATGGAGTGTGTAGCTCTGCCTCACACAGACACTGGTGGGTAATAGGGGACATTTTCTCAGTTAATGCGTAGCCACGCATATTAAATGGACTGCATAGGCCCACGGCAGGAACTTGCAGCTGTTGGCTTCAAAATGGAGCAAAGAACTCCCACCGTAGTTGTGATCATTGGGGATGGCTGATTTCTTCTCGGCTGATGGATAGCCCGAGGTATCGAATGGCTCAAGTGGCCAATTCAAATTCTAGCAAAAAACTCCCCATTCTAGTAATGATCAATGGGAAAGACACAGCCCTTTAATTGACTCCTTCTTTCTCTAAACCAATGTACCAATTCTTTCTGTTTTGTTTTGGCACCCCTTTTGGCCATGTTTTATCTCCCAGTGATACCTCCAGAGGGGTTACTGCAATAACTCCTGTGGTCCCTGCATGGAGAGGAAGAGATGATCCCAGGATCTGCAGAGATATGCCCATGGCATGATTTCTCCATACTTCCTACCAGCGCTACAGATCCTGACTATGTAGCTGGAGTCCTCCAGCCATGCTCTGTAGCAAATTTAACCATCCTCAGGAGTTGTCAGGCCTGTGTGGACGACCATGTTCCTTACAGTTACATAAAACAGGGCTAGGATTTGGCCCTCCATACTCATTTGCCATTGCGTCAAACATAAACTGTTCCAGAAACAAGAAGCAGAGAAAATGAATTGTTTTGACTCCAGTTCAACTTCCAAAACAGATGCATTTGGAAGTGTTTCCCCACACCCCCCCCCAGATACCGCCCTAAATTACAAACAGACTGAGAAATGGATGTGATGAGGTGTGTTCCCCCATTTTGGCTTTGAACCACGGTGCTGACCAAAAGTAAGAGCATTCATATATGAGGGAGAAGTACAGAGAAATTATTCTTCATACGGTTATATGAACGTTTGCCAAACATAGTACTTCGTGAAAGAGAATAATGTTACCAGTGAAATTTGAGGTCTAGTAGAAGGCACATGAACTAACAGAACATTGCAAGTCTGCAGTCAACAAAAAATTATTAGAGCAGCAAGAGACTTGTTAGAGGCATTTCTGATGAAAGATTTGTGAAGTCAAAAGTAATTATTTATGAAATCGTTCTGACCCAGCCTCATTTCCAGCACTTGTCATAACTATAGCAGAATACATTTAACATCAGTGACTGTACTGTCACCTTCAAAACCTGATGCTGTGGTAGACTCAAACCATCATATTTTGGGGCTCCACTTGTTTAAATCTAAAGAGCCATTCTGTGTTGCGAAATTCAAACTTCATTTTAAGTAACCTGTGATGGAAGCTCCTTTGAGTGGGGCAATTCATAAAGGAAATATACAAGTACATAATATCTTTGTGTAATATGATGATCTCAGGGTTGCAGCCAGAAGGCTAGAGTGTTTCCATTATCTTTCAAGTGGATTCCATCTCAGAGAGACCACCAACTAAGTACTAGAAAAGAGAGGTTATTTACATTTGATAGAATAATCTGTTTCTGATGTCTTGTTTATGAATGGAAATGGGCAAATTGTGATCAGACAAAAATATGCAAGAAAAGACCTGATGCTAGAATGCAATGCTAATGCTTCCTTTTATTTTTCTACTTTCAGAGGCTGGCAACAAGAAGCTAAAAAGCACGATACAGAGAAGCACAGAAACAGGGATGGCAGCAGAAATGAGGAATCGTATGGTTCGGCAGCCAAGTCGGGAGTCCACTGATGGCAGCATAAACAGTTACAGCTCTGAGGGGAAGTAAGTGGAATTACAAATATGTAGCAGTGCAGAAATACATTGAATTTTCTTATCCTTACAAGAAAGTTGGTTGAATACTAGTGAAAAACAAACCTCCTGATTTGTGAAAGTTCCAGATTTGGTTCCCTATGATTAATGGAATTGCTATTTGTACAAAATCTTGCACTTGTGTAATTCTTTGCAGATCCCAAAACTTTCAGGCATTATTCATGAAAATTCACATTTGAAGAGTGCTTTCTAAAGACTATTCTTCCATTTAAAGTTTTTCCAGTCATTCAATTAGGCAGCAAAAATTATAACAAGTCCCTTAGGCCCAGCTTGACAAAGCCTTGGCTGGGATGATTTAGTTGGTGTTGGTCCTGCTTTAAATAGGGGATTGGACTAGATGACCTCCTGAGGTCTCTTCCAACCCTAATATTCTATGATTCTAGG
Organism: Natator depressus; assembly: GCF_965152275.1. Taxonomy (NCBI): domain Eukaryota; kingdom Metazoa; phylum Chordata; order Testudines; family Cheloniidae; genus Natator; species Natator depressus. The sequence continues at coordinate 58,495,113 of NC_134236.1, forward strand.
TGACCAATCACACAACACAAATAACAGTGTGAATAATCAAAGGGAACAGTCTGAGAAAAACCCAGAGTCTGAAAATTCTGTGATTCAGATTATTCAGTAAATATTTATAAATAACCAAATATGGTTACAGAAATCAGGATTGGTTTACTAATCAAAAAAGGAGCTAAATTCATAACAAATATTATTTGAAACAAGACATTTGGCCACCTTTACTTTACACTGGTGGTGGGTCTCTGCTTGGATCAATCCTGAATTAAACTTCAGATGTTGTATATTAAACTCCCTGTTATATGAAACTGTGTTCAGTAACTCTGAATATAAAGAAAGTTTAGTTTGGAGCTGGTCCAAGTACAGCTCTTACTGAAAACTATAAAGTCTTACTGCAGCTAAAATCAAACATAGGAGCTTGAGTATTCAGACAGTTCTCTTCTTTCACAGTTGTCATTGCTAATAAGTATGTAGGAAGAAAGAACAGAGGCAGACCTAGCACAGAGCATACATTCATATTCCAACCTCCTCAGAGGTCTTAGTGGGACTACTTTTATTGTTAACTGCTGAAAGAGCACTGTCCTAGAGACAACCCGATCCTCCAACAATGAGGTCTAGTACTGAGGGGTGAGCAGAGACAGACCCAGCATAGCATACTTTCATACTGCATACAAAAAAAGCTACATTAAAAGAATATGAAGTTTGCAAAATCAAGCACTGAACAATTAGAAAATGCTCAAATTAAGGCTGTCCATGCAACTTTAATTTGGACCCCGGTGCATATGCATTATGATAGTCTTTAATTACATGATGACATACTTATTTTCCGCACAGGACCCATTTCATTCAGTACTTCATAAGTATCTACAGGGTCCAAATTGGCAAATAGTGGTACTCTTCCCATCTCTGCCCATTTGAGACACTAGAGTGAGATGCCACTCTCAGTAAATTTCACAGATGTTCAAAATATGATCTTGCCTATTTGTGGACTTTGCTGGGCTCCTAAATGGAATTTCACCCACTGCTGAGTTCTTCAGGCTTATCTTCCCCTCAGTCAGGCTCAGATGCCCAGTTATGAACCTTCTTGATGGGAGGGGAAATGTAAGTGTTGGTACTATCATTCAGAGCAGGCTAGCCATTTTAGAGTTCATCAAAGCAGGGAAGAAAGTAGAGGAAGAATCGTATGATGAAAACCAACAAAATGCTGACATTTAAAATATTATTAGCATTTGAATTAACACCTATTCTTCTTCGAGTTATGGTCCCTACCTGTTTTCCACTTGAGGTGCATGTGCACTCCAGGAACTTGAGACAAGACGATTTTTGCTAGCAATGTCCATTGGTCCATGCATACTCCCCTCTTTTCTTTGTGCTCCGAACCATAAGGACCAACCATCTCTACAGTTACTTTCTACTTCCTGTGGTCTGAGATGGAACCTCTTCAGCATCCATAGCATAAGCCAGTGTTCTTAAAAACTTTGTAGTTCGCTGTAAATAGTTTTTAAACTTGTTGTTAGATATCATGTAGGTTAGTAGGTTTGAGGGCTTGGGGTCCCCACACCAACATCTCCTGGTACTATGCCCACGATCCCAGCATTAAATAGCCTTGTGGCCTTGCCTGGGCATTCCCTGTCCTCAATAATCATTACACATGCCGCTGTTGCTTCAGGGATGCTTATATCCACTCTAAATACACCACCTGCCAGACCTTTCCTAGCCAAACCCATCAAGCCTATGAGCACAGGTTTAGAATATTCTTGATGGACTGCACTGTGAGGCCACAGTCCAGTCCTAGCCCATCAGATCTCCCCCATACATCGGACAGAGGCACTGAGAAGTGCCTCTGCTGGGTTGCCACTTTTGGCTGGATGTATTCCTGGAGGTTTCATCACATGACATAATCTTTAATTAAAAATTAATCTTTAATTCCTGGAGACTCCAGGACAATCCTGAAGGGTTGGCAAACCTAGCCCCTGAGAACATAGAGTTCTTCAGTTCCAGGGATGAGCAGAGCAGAGCTAACGAATCTTCCAAACAGAGACATGAGGATGCTAAGAACAAGCATTCTCACAAGCCATGTGAGAAACTCCCATCCAAGTCCTGATCCAAAAAAGAGCACCTCCTCTCTGACACCCTCTTAGTTGGGTGAGATTCTTCACCCTGGTACAGAAGAGTCAGGAACTCACAAGGAGTGTGGTCCCAGTTTTCCAACACCAAAAGCCAAGAGCACCCAAAAACTGGACCCAGCCAAAGAAGCGGGACCACCCTTGATGCCAGAGAGGGAAAGAAGGCAGCAAATGTCTCCTGCATCATAAGTAGTGATGCAGAGTGAGAAGGAGCCATTGGTACCAAAGGTCGCCCGTAAGCTAGTACCTCAGGCACCATCAAGAAAAAGAAGCTAAGCCTGCTCTCTTATATCAGGTGCTAGATTCACTTCCCTGAGGGAGTTGAGATCTACGCAGGTCACCAATACTTCCAGATCTCATCCTAACCAAGGAGGTCCCCCACACCATCAGTTTGCCACTCACCAGTACTGTTGACCAGCTGTGGCATAGTAAGGTCTGTAGTACCAATGGCACCACCTATCAAAGTAGAAGCTGCCTCCTCCTCCTCCCACAAGTCTGGTATCACTGGGAGAGCTTCACCACACCCATCGAAAGGCAGGATCAGCCCCAACAGAGGTTCCAAGAGTTCTCAGGCACCTTCCCTTTCTCATAGGAGGGACTACAAAACTTGGGACTAGTGGGGATGGCCCCATTTCTCCTATGATCCCTCTTGCTGGCTTACTGGGATCCATATTTGTGACATCCCAAATCTATAAGGTTTCACTGGAAGTCAAAAAAAGCTTCCCTATGGGGGAAGAACCTCTGCCTCCTCAAGAATGACCTGAGGAAGAGGAGCAACCTGATCAGGGAGAACCACTTGCCCCCGCTGGGTTATCTTCACTGTCCCCAGTTGACACACTCATGCCAGCGTCACCATCACCACCTGATGGCTACGGGCAGTTTAAGAACTCCGGAGGAGGATTGCAGATACACTTCAGCTCCCCCAGAGGAAATGCAGGCCACCCCTCATAAACTGCTACAGGACATCCTCCAGAGTGCTGGTCCAATGAGGCCATCTGGGAACCAGGCAAAATGGTCTGGTATGCTCCAGCCACCTGTGCTCCCACTCTGTGGAGAATGTAGAAGGAATACTTTGTGCCATCTAAGGAAGCAGAATACTTATTCTCACACTCCGCTCCTAATTCTCTAGTGGAGCAAGCTATCACCACAAGGAGTGAGCATTACCATCCCAGAGCTACACCCTATGATAAGGAAGCCAAACTTTTAGGCCTCCTTGGGTGAAAGAACTTCACTTTGATGAGCTTACAGTAGCACATAGAGAACTACCAAGTCTTAGGGTCAAAATATTATTTTTATTAATTGTGAAATGTTCTCGGAATACACCAACAAACTCCATCTGGAAGACAGACTCTGGTTCCAGGCAATTATTGATGAAGATAAAGTATTGCTTGCTGGATTGGCCCTTCACACCTCCGTGGATGCACTAGATAAAAGCCTCCCTCTGTATGGCAACGTCCATAGTCATGAGATGGGTTTTGTGGCTTCAAACCTCTGGATTTTCAAAAGAAGTTTAATCCACCATGGTCAGTGGAGGATGATCCGCCTTTTAAGGGAAATAACCTATTCAGTGAGAAGACAGATGAGTCATTACATTCCCTCAAAGACTCAAAAGCGACCCCTTTGCTTGGTAGGTATCTATAAGCCAGGTCTATGAAGGAAATATCTCAAGTCTTCACCCTACTGACAATGACCAGCCCCTCAACTATTCTACCATCAAAGGGATTACAAGGTGCCCAGGAAATGCCAGAAAATGCACCACAATAAGCATAATATCCCCCCTTAACTCTCCTTTCAGCCATAGCCTCCCACCAAGAAATCCTACTGATGGGACTTTCAAGAACTGCAAACCAGTCCCCCTGCCACATTTTCCTATTCGGGACTCCTGCACCACCAGCTAACAAGCATTCATCACCATAGTATTTGGGTACCTAACCCTGCTGTCCAACTGCTAGATCACCACACTAAACCGGTGATGCAAGTTTGAAGACCATTATGTATAATAAACTTTCAGCATGGATGCTGATGACTTAGCAGTGTCACTTCTCTTAATACCACAGGGTGAGATACAATTTATTCTTATGCACCAGGTGGGGTGGAACAAGGGCTGGGCAGTGGAGGCTGGGACCCTTGCAATGGCCACCTTGTTCATTTTTCCCAGGCTTTGGTATGTTGTAATGTCAGATAGATGGGTTCTGGAGATAGTCACCACCAGAGAGAGTCCCTGTTCCTCTTCGGGAACCCTTCTCATGGGAGGATGCTCAGACAAGAAGTGATCTTACTGCACCATTTGGGCACTATAGAACCAGTGCCTCCTCAACACAAGGAAAAAGAGTTGTTTTTTTTTCAAGCTATTTCCTCATCTCTCAGAAGAAAGGAGCCTGGAGGCCCATACTAGTATCTCAGACAGCTAAATGTCTTAATCTGCCGCCTGAGGTTCAGAATGATTGCCCAGGCCTCCATAATCCCTTCACTGAAGGCAATGGTTGGATGGTTTCTGAAGTGAATCCTGAAACCTATCCCAATATGGGATCTCAACTTAGTCCTATTGCCATTAACAAAGGCACACTTAGAACTCTTAGCCTCGTGTTCCTTCACTCATCTATCTATGAAGGTAAACCTTCTGATTGCTATCACCTCAGCCAGAAGAGTAGGTGTATTTGTGGGCTTGTATCCCAGCTCCATTCTATACAGGCTTTCATAAGGACAACGTTTTTCTGAGGTTATACCCCAAATTCATTACTGAAGTAATCTCGGAATTTTATAACCAGGACATTCACTTATCTATATTCGATCCGAAGCCACATGCCACCGGAGAGGACAAGAAACTGCATTCTCTGGATATCTGTCGAGCCTTGGCATTCTACCTGCATGGGACAGAGCCCTTCAGAAAATCTCCTCAACTGTTTGTCTTCTTTGCAGAACATGTCAGAGGGGAACAGAGGATTTTGGGCTGTATCCTGCTTTGTTATGGGTAAATGGCAACAAGGACTGTGGAGCACCATTTAAAGTGTGGGTGTGGCGGGGGAGGGTCATAGATGTGCTCCATACAGTACACTGCACCCTCCCACCAGTCTGGCCCTCCTCTTCCCTTCTCAGGTGTCCAAGAAGACAAGGAGGGGAAGGGGGGAAAGGTCATAGTCCAAAGTGAGATGGGATGCTGATGCCAGGGCTAAAGGGGTGAGAAGGCCCTGTGGGGATGTTCCTGGTGAGCCACAGGGACCTGGAGCAATTGAGGAAGGGAGACTGGGATTGAGGCAGCCAGGAGATGGGGGCATTTGGGCTGATCTGTATGGTAGATGGACTGGAAGGTTGGGGGCAGCAGAAGGGCCCTGCAGGGAGTAAGGGGTTGTGGAGAGCAGAGGGAGTTTGCAGGGAGGGATGTGGTTTGGGGATGGTTTGAAGAATTGTGACAGGGTGATATTTTTGTGGAGATGGGGGTTGGTATGGTGGGGAGAAGGGATAAGTGGGGGCTGTGGCAGGAAGAAGTTTTGTGGGGTATGTGGACTGTGGGTTTATTTGGAGTGGGAGGGGTTTGGGGGCGTTTAGTTGGGGTTATAATAGCAGGGGGCTGGATGGGTTTAAGCAGGGCAGGGGCTGGGTGGAAAGTTATTTGGCAATTGGGAGGGTGTAGCAGGGGGCTGTAGGAGGAGGGTTATTTGGGGTTCTATGTCAGGGATTTGGGTGGAGATCTGTGGGATGGGGTTATTTGGGAGTCTGTGGCAGTGGGGTGAGTGAAGGGTTGTGGTGGAGGAGCGGGAACGCAGGGAGCTGTGTGGCAGTGCCAGTGGCTGCAGCTGGCTGTAGTTGTATCTGGCTCTGTCCTCCACAGCCCCTTCCTCTCTCCTCCCTTCCGTTCTTGCTGGAGGCAGCACCAGGGAGAGATGGACTCGCTGCCACCGCACCAAGGAAGGTCTCTGGACACTGAACGCACTCAGGATGGACTCTGCAAGCACAAGCCTTGGAAAGATCCAGTGGCTGGGGGTGGGAGGGGGGGGAATTCCAAAGTGCTGGAGCATCTCTCTGTCCTGGACCACTCAGGAAGCACTGTCCCTCCTGAAACAGTGGATATCTGTATCCAGTTAGTTTTAAGAGTTTTGCAGCAATTATAATAATTATTCATTCCTTTAACAAAACTCAGGAAAACCTCAGCAAAACCCTGTCTTGTCCTTGATGATTCTACACATACCAAGAATAAAAGCTTTATGCACCATTTTTAATATATTTCCAGCACAAAGCATGCGGGAAGTAGAGACCCCCTTAGCATAAGACATAGCCTTTAATAACACATGAATTTTGACTAAATAGTTTTGGCACACACACCTTTATGAGACATTATGCCCTGGTACAAGCTTCCACTGCTGACATCCTTTGGCAGAGCAATCCTCTAAGTACCCCAGTATTCCTTGCACCCTCCTCCTCCTCAATGAATACTGCTTGTGATTCACCTCAAGTGCAATATACATAGGGACCATCACTTGAAGAAGAAAGAAAGTTTACTTACCTGTACAATAACTGGAGGTCTTTGAGATGTGTGGTTACTACGTGTACTCCACTACCCGCCTTCCTTTTCCTCTGCCGTGGAGCCTTATCCTAGGACTATTCACAACTAAAAGGTAACTGGAATGGCAGTTGGTCCGCTCTGCTCCTTATGCCCTCAGCTCAGAGCACGAGGAGGGGTGCAAACCAATGGATAGTGCTAGGAAAAAATCTTCCACTCTTAGGTGTACCCCAAGTGGAATATAGGCAGGGTTCACACATTCGCAGAGCTCCTGTTACTGTACGGTTTAGTAATCTTACTTTAAGATGACGAGGGCTGTTCTCACCCCTCCTGACTATTGTTACAGAAAGTCTGCAAACACAAGCTGACATTGCTGAATCGGTTAACCTTGACAATGGGAACAGAATTTTGCTTCACAACCGTAACAGTTAGAGAGGACTTTTTTTTTTTTAATGAAAGTTGAGATCCTGGAGAATAAGACAATAGCTTCCAAAAGGTGCCACACTGCTGGATACCAGCCCAGTTCGTGTCATAAATACTTAGATTCACAGCTGATATAGATCATATGAACATAAGAACAGCCATATTGGGTCAGACCAATGGTCCATCTAGCCCAGTATCCTGCCTTCTGACAGTGGCCAGTGCCAGATACTTCAGAGGGAATGAACAGAACAGGGCAATTTATCGAGTGATCCATCCCCTGTTGTCCTGTCCCAGCTTCTGTCAGTTAGAGGTTTTTTTTAAGTTATGGTAGTGGAAAGTAGTGTCTCAGGAACATACCAAAGATAGTTCATTCAGTGCAATAGCTGGTTTTGGTTTATTTGCTAGACTTTATATTATCATTATATGTGGAGCTAGGCACTGGATCAGATCAGGATCTGGTCAAAATAACAACGATCTGGCCAACCAGTGGCAATAGGATTGAAACTAGCTCTCAACAGCACTATGATTATGGACCAGTTTGCTAGTGTGGTAAGCAACTGCAACATATATAGTTGTTTCCACATATAGTCTAACTGTTTTGAAGGTGGTTGGATATAGACATAGATCAGTGTGGGGCAGATGGCTGGCATGGAAAATTTCAGCCCAAATGGTTGAAGTTCCACAAAATTATAAGCAGGGCTACAATTTAATCACACCAATTTTTAATAAATTTTATGGCAGAGGTACAGGAAAAGAACAATATGTCACAGAAAGAGGGGCAAGGGGTTCATAGGGAATGGGGTTTGGAGAGTGAGCCCACTCTGCATTCATCCTGCAGCAGCAGCTCCTGTCCCACAGGACTGGGCTCCAGGTGTTGTGACCTAGCCCATGCGGTTGCAATGCCAGTCAGGTTTGGCATGTCCACCCCTCTGTAAATGGAGACAGAGGAGGGCAGTGGGCCAAATTTGGTTGTCATTGCAATCTAGTGCACAAGGTCACAATGCCACACAGGTTTGCTGCATCCACTCCTTTGTCTCCATCTATGTAGGTGCAGATGCACGAAACATGAGTGGTGTTGCGATCCTGAGGGCTAGGTCACAATGCTACTTGGTTTGGGTGCATTTCACAGACTTTATTCAAATTCATGGTTTCCGTGACCACCATGATGTCCAGGACAAAATTGTAGCCTCAGTTACAAGAAACTGAAAGCAGGGTCTTATAATTAGATATGTTGGGCAACCATAATTTCCGGCCAGGGCCTAGCCCCACAGATAGTGATAATATAAAGTCTAGCAAACAAAACCAAAAACTGCAATTGTGTTAAATGACCTAGCTTTGGTACATTTCTGTGGCACTACTTCCCACAAACATAACTTAAAAAAGAAAACGTCCCAAAATATTTGTACATCGGACAGACAGGTGCAAGACCAATTGACTGCAAGTAACAAAGATTAGCAATTCCAGACAGTGATTGGAAACATATTTCCCTAGGACATATTTGTGATTTTTTCATTAAAACTGATGCAGTATGATAAAACTAATTTACATTTTTTAATGACTGGAATTTAAAATGAATCATAGCGGGATAGGATCAGCCTCTGGATTTTTTTTTTAATCGCAATAGCTTGACTCAGCAAACTCTTCTACTGTCACATGGCATTGGTAATGGACTAATACATATTTATTTGTATTAGCGGTCTACTTCCTTGAATTTTTCTTTGGCATAAATATGCCGTGATGCTTCCCAGGGGTACCTAGCATTGTGAGGCTCCTCACTACCACTGCCCTTAGTGTAAGGAAGTCTTGTCTGTGCCTTCTAGGGGTCAGCTCCCCAACTCCACCAGCCACAGGCAACACAACCACTCCCCTCTAGGCCTAGATAGGCACCCGTTTCTCTATAGGTTAGCGATAGGCACACTCCAACCCTCGAGCCCTCCAGGCATCTCCCTGGAGAGTCCAGCTCCTGTTCCACTGGACACTTGCAGTATTCACAGATCCTCTGCTTCCAAAGAAACAGTTCACCCCAGTTTACCAGGACTGGCTCTGCATAGCACACAGCACTTAGATATGTTTATAGTGAAATCAAGTATAAGTTTATTTAATAAAGCATAGAGAGTCAAGTAACAGTAAATAGAAGTATTGGGGGGGAAATGGTTACATATAAAACAAAATCATGACGTGCACCCTAGAGCCTAACCCTAGAAAAGTCTAATGTTTGGCTCACCCAAAATCATGGAAATGCGTTTCAGCTGGACTTGGCTGTGACCCTCCTTTCCTGAGACAAGTACACTGTCAGCTTGACTCCCTCATGAAGAATTCATTGTATTCCTTTGTCCCCCAAGATATATAAGTCCTATCCTTTGTCTTCATTCATAGACAGGACACCCTGCTGTTTTATTTCTTCCTGTACATTTTCTTTCTTGTAGATTTCACAATCTCTCACTGACACTTTGCTCATTATGCAAATAGGCCTCAATTGTGAGGCAGACAATACACGTATGATCAGACAAAGAGATAAGCGTCTGTTACCTCCTGCTTGAAAGGAATCAGTCTGAGGCATGTCATCTCCTGATGATCTGAATTAACTCGAGGACCTTAAGAACATAATTATCAGTATGTAAATACATAACTCCTTAAATATTATCCACACATACACTTTGCAATGATTATGACAACCAGTGGACTACTGGCTCTCAGTAGAATAGGTCAGTAGAGACCTTACATGCCACCCATTGTGAACTAGCATGAATATATCTGATCCATGTGATCCCTGTAAGCCATATGCACCCCCTGTGTCCTCTGCCAGTTGGCACCAAGAGGTCCCTGGATCACAAATGTGTATTTAAAATGTATCTTTTTAAAGAATGATTATTGAGCCAATAGCTGGCTTAGACCAATGGAAACAACCACAGAAACTTTCACCCTGAGACATTTGCTAGGCAAACTTGAGAGTCACAAACAGAGGCAGCTAGCAGGAGAGTTTTGGAGGGCGTAGTTATAGACTTTGCTGTAACAAGACTTGGTGAGTGGTGCATTTGGTTCATCTATATACTGTTTATGTGACTATTTATTTGTTCTGTGTATGGGCTGTGTAGATGGGCCTTTGGCCCCTGATAAGCAGCTAAGACAAGTCTGTTTGTTGGTACCTTGGTAAGGGCCAGATGGGTCTGACTCTTTGTAGCCTATAAGTGGTTAATCACTCACTTGTAGAGCTGAACTGAGCTAAGCTAAGCAGGGAAACGTGATATAAAAGTAATTTGCTAGGCAAACTCGAGAGCTGAGAACCAAGGAAGCTAACAGGGGCGTTTCTGAAGGTATTTGGAAAGGGAGTGTAAGAGGCTTGCAGGTTCAGCCTCATGTGCGATTCCATGATGCCCAGTGATGGAACAGTGGAGGTGACCTGCAACAGCTATGCCATGTTTTCTTTCCTGCCTGAAGACAGAAGGGATTTCCTGTGCATGAAGTGCAAGCTGGGGGCTGTACTGCAGGAAAAGATTCTTGGATTGGAAGGGCAAGTAGAAACATTACAGCGAATCAGAAAAGCTGTACAACCAGGTTCGGGAAATGTCAGTACTCCAGGTTCAAGGAAGAATGGAGCTGGCCAGCAAGGAGTTGGAGAGAGAGGACATCGGAGAAGAGGCCTGGCAGTTCAGAATCACCGTAGGCAAGAGGTCTTGGCAACATTCTACATGGCTGGAGATAGACAAGGATGGGCATGCTGTGGTCACCAGAGAGAAGAGGACCAGGAGGATTGCAGCTTGGCCCAACTGAAAGAAAACCAAGTTTGCCCACAAAGAGATCAGAGAAATTCTGAATTTCTTGGCTAAGCCCAACTCTGTAAGATGAATCTGAACTAGAACAAATCCTCTCAAAATACAAGAAGATTCGGATCTGGACCCAATTTTTTCAAATCTGGCCCATCTCTAATATCTATAGAGGAAAAACAGTAAATGAAAAATATTACTGGAAAATTAAGTATCAAATGATTACATGTAAATATAAAGAGTGTGTTACTCTTTTCAGTGCAGTATTTGTTTCAGAGCATACCATAATGAAGATCAATAGAAGACTTTACATAGTGGATACAGTGAGAGGGGAATGCTGGGATTGTGGGCATCACAGGCATTTTCTGTTTGCCTGTGGGATTTGAGAAGAGCACTGTTCTCCCCAGTCTGAGCCTGACCTTAATGGAATATGGAGGGGAAAAAATCCAGCATCTTTCACAAGTACTACAGTCATTTAAAACAAAACTAAAAACCACAGCATACCACGACGACAAAGATAGCTATTTTCTCGTTAATAGGTCAGCGATCAGAATGTATCTTAAACCTCTCTCACATCCTGCATGGCCCAGAGGAGTCGGGTGATGTGTGCTCATTCAAATCCTAGGTCCCAGATTTGGGCCCTAATCTCTTATTAGATCCCAGTGTCTGTTTTCCCTATTTGAAAACTTTCAGAGAAGGTGAACTATGGTACTAGTGGCTTAAAGCAGGAGTGATACAAGAATGTTATTACAAACCTTAGTGTTCTTTAGTTTGCTTTTTTTGTTTGTTAATTGTAATATTTTAATTTTTAAATAACTGGAATCCGGTAGAAAATTGTTAACATCAACAGGTGACAGGATGTTAGATGCAGAACATTTCATGATCATTTGATGCTTCACTCCATTTAAAAATGTGTCCATTGTACTAATCCCCTTGAAATGCAGCACTTAACACATAAATGAACTACAACTGGGTGAAATTTTTCATCCAAAACTTCTTTCAGCAAAAATGCCGATTCCACAACACTGAAACCTTTTACAAATTCATGTTGATGTTGCTGAATTGTTTGTTTAAAAAAAATCCAAAAAATTGAAACATTTAGTTTCATCACTTACTAAACAAAATGTTTCAATTTCAGTTTGAAACAACTTTTCATTTAAAAAATTTCCTTTTCGTTTTAATTTTAATAGTTTCAAAAAGGTCAAAATGAAACATGAAATGAACTTTTTTAAAAAACTTTTTAATTCACTGAAATTTTTCATTTTGGGCTGACCTGAAACAATTTTTTTACCTTTTGAAATTGCCAACAAATCAAAAATCCATTATTCACCCAGTTCAAATGTGAACTACATTCGGTGCCCTGGGGATTATGACCTTTGCCACACGTCAGTTCTAGCTGAGTAGGGGTGGGGTAGAGAAATAGCCACTTTTCCATGGAAGTGGGGTGAAAAGGCTATTGGTCTTGCCACAGATACATCCCAGTGAAGAGATGGTCTTGCTACAACTATCCCCCACTGTACATGGCCGTCCACAAGCCCACAAACATTGCTGCCTATACCCTTTTAATTGCACCTGTGGAGCAAGGTCCTGCTGTCACAGTCAGGGTCATCTGGAATGTTGGTCAGGCTCTTTATTGCTGTAGTAAAACTCAAAGATGGCAAGTTGTTTGGGTGAACAAAGCTACTTCCCTGTGAGATGGTTTCAGTGTACCTATTTTGGGGTTCTGGTTTTGCAGTACAGTTTGCAGTTACATTCCCTGAGGCTGTGTATTGTGCATGAGAAGCACTTCCATGTTAATTATTATGGGCAACTATAAATTAATGTTGTATTTACACGTACTCATGTTTTGTATTTCTGTAGCCTAATATTCCCTGGAGTGCGGCTGGGTGCTGACAGTCAATTTAGTGATTTCCTTGATGGACTTGGACCTGCACAGTTAGTAGGTCGACAGACACTAGCAACCCCTGCTATGGGTAAGAATAATTTGTTCTCATGTATAAGACAAATGCTATCCCATTGACCAAAGTGGAGTTAAGGTGGCCAGAATTTAGCTCATGGGCTACCAAAGAGTTCTGCCAAATGGCCTTCCTCATCTTTAACACAAAGGTGCTGTGTCAGAGGCAGTGCTAGCCCATTGGCGGGCCTAAGCAGGAATATTTTGGAGGCCTGCCGACAGGGTGAGTGGGGGGCAAAGGGGGCAATTGCCCAGGGGCCTGGGTGATTTAAAAGGGCTCCTAGGTGCGCACGGGGTGGTACCGGCAGCAGCAAAGGCAGCCGGGCGGGCATGTGGAAGCCCTGGCTGTGCCAGAAGCTGCAGGCGCAGCACCGCCCAAATCTCAGGCAGACCTTTCTAGGGTCCCACTAACTCTTCTGCCCTGGGCAGAGCCATCCCTAGGGTACAGCGAATCAGGGTGACCACTCCGGGCCCTGCGCTTTGGGGGGCCCCGCGGGCTGGCACGATTGGCCAGCACAGTCAGTCCCAGAAGTGACCGGTCGGTCCTGGAAGTGACAGATTCGTCACTTCCGCCCCAGGCCCTGCACCCCCTGGGAACAGCCTTGGCTCTGGGGCCCGGAATTGCTGTCAGCGGGCCTAGCCCTCCCACATAACACATAATAAACAGCAAATAGGGGCCCCCTTGAGCTGCTTGGGGCCCTAAGCAATTGTTTAGTCTGCTTATGCCTAGCACCAGCTCTGCTGTCCATAAACACAACTGATGCTCTGTTTCATCCAAAATCAGATGAAGATAGAGCATTTCATGCTGGGACCTGTAATGTCCACAAAGCTCACTTCCGTATCAAAGATGGTGGCTGCAATCTGTTCCTGTCTATGCAGAATAATTATGGTCCTTGGCTCCTGGCAAATTGCTAGTTAGCTTTTGCACATGGTTGCCACTGATTATGGAGCCAATAATGGAATCTGACCCAGATTTAGCTAATTGAAAGATAATCCAAAAATTTGAAACTCTACTGCATATTTGCAACAAGACTGACAACCAGTTTACAAATGATGCCATTAGATTGTTGCTGTTGGAACAGATTAAAATTTAAAGTCTAATTTCCAGCAGCCTCTCAAAGGCTACCTATGGTTTTCTCAGTAATCCGAAGCATCTGAGAATCCCCTGGAGTACCAAGCGCTACAGGCTCGCCCCTGACACATCCACTCCACACTCCCTGCATGGACACTTATGGGGAGCCTGCATAGGGCCGTTTATGATGGCTTTATGCTCTGCCTGCAGGGGAGAAATTCTTCCCCGGGCCCTTGCAGGCTGTTTACGGTACACGTACACCACCACAGCAGTGTGTAAAGACAGGAGCATGGGCAAAATCCCTTCAGTCTGCATTTGAGTGATTTGGTGACATATTTTGTGGGGCTGTGCATTGAGGATGAAGAAGAAATAACCCTTGACATCTCCACTAGCCTAATCACGCTATGCACATTAAAAATCACAGATAGCAAGTGCTTTGGCTGAGCAGTCTTAAGCACTGCAGGAACTCAGGTTCAGGAGGCTACTCAACTACTACTGAGGAGAAGTAGGGAACCAGGAGGAAAAATGGGAGGGGATCATCTCTTTTTTGCAGCTCATGAGCTGTACAAAAGAAGGAGAAGTCTTGAGCTGCTGTATAAATCCAAAATTAATTATTTTTTGCAATAGGAGTTATCGGGCTATAAGCTTATTGAGCATGAAGCCTGTACAATGTTATAAGGCCTGTTAAAATATATCAGATTTCCTTCTTACAGGAAATAAGAAGCGTCGGGGTTCTTCTGTTGTCCATTTTAAAATCAGGGTGATTCCAGTAGTGAATCCAGGTGCTAGTTTACATTCGCCTCACTTTTTGCTTAAAAGTTGTTTTCCTCCCTAGACCTCTTCCAACAGGGCTCCTGAGTGATAATTTATTTCCATCTATTGGAGCCTTTATTTCTATAGGCTGAGGGAAGGCGTTGGGCTACAAAATTCACTCAATCTTTCTGCCTAACACTTTCTCTTCAAGGGCTTATATCTAGTGGATAGTTGTCTCTGCTGGTTTGAAAATGTCTGTGTTGTGGCACCCCCTGCCGACTGCCAGTAGCATAGACTGGATTTGAATATACAGGCTTACAGCATTGAAAGGTAGCCCAAGAGCACGGTTTATGGAATTTTCCTCTAAACTATTTGTAGCCCAGTATAGAGCTGTGTTTGTTGAAGCAAATTTTTGATAGATAACAAACCCCCATCCCTGCTTGGCTTGTCATATCACGAATACTAGAGTAGTCTGAAGCACTGTGCTATAATATTCTGATAGTGGAACAAGTGTGCTAAGGTCTCCTTTTCAGTTACATTTGAACAACAATGCTTTTATCATTAAGAATACAGCAAATTTTGTAGCTCAGGTTTATACACTATTCTTTGCTTAGAAACATGGACCTACATGTCAGACATCATAAGGTCAGGGTCCTGCACAGGTGGGAATTCCATTTGCTTCCACAGTTACCACAACTGGACATGTCCAATGAGGTATTTGGGCACCCAGACAGCCAGTTAGGTGACTATCTACCCATTGGCATGATCTGTCTTGGCGACTTTTTTTTATGCAGCCCTGAACTTCTCATGGTTTGAAAATCAGACCCGTAATTACTGAGGCCCAAACACACAAAGGGACTTAGGTATTGCAACACTCAGTGTCACAAAGTCTGACTTGTAGGTTCCTAGCTGCCCAATAGAATCCATAAACCTTGGATTAGGTGGCCTTGTCTCCCTCTGCACTGAGTGGTTACAAATAGGTGACTCAGAATGGGGTCATCAAAACCCATCACGCTAGGCAGGGAGTCACCTAAGCTAGCCAATGGCAGATGCAAAGAAGAGGGGTGTGTCCAAAGCTCTACCCCTCTCAGGGAGTTAGGCACCTAACTCTATTTGGGATCCAGACCTGGAAACCCTCTCCTGGAGTCAGGTGCCTCAGCCACTTCTTGCAAGAACAGCAGTGGTACATTGCCTAACTGCAGCAAGAGCCACCCTTCTAGTGGTGGTGAGGGCACTCACCTGGGATGTGGCAGACCCTGGATCAATTAACCCTTTGCCTGAGGAGAAGGGATTTGAACGTAGGTTTCCCACTCTCAGAGGAGCGCCCTAACAATTGCTCAAGAGTGTCATCCTCACTTTATCTCTGGCTCAATGCATATTTACATATTTATATACTGTATAATGGCCTCAACCAGAGAGATTGAGAGAGACCAGCATCAGTGTGTCTCACTCTCCAGTGGACAGGGCACGCAACTCCTCCTCCCTCCAGACCATTTTATGTGTAGTTAGGCATGCTCTGAGAATGCCTAGCATATTAAGCCCCACAGCACCTCGTCTGAGCCCCATTTGAGGATCCCACTTTTAGCTTAGGTATCAGGCACTTGGCACCTAGACTGATGTGCACATGTCTGTTGGCAGAAATTTAGGCACTTAGGGGACTTGTGAAAATGCAGGCACTGAAGGATTTTAGGCAACTCGAGGACTAGGCAGCAGCTTAGCAGGGGGTTAGAGGATTTCAGTGGCACCTAAATATTTGGACTTAGGCACCTAACGTGGAAGTTAGGCACCTAAGTTCTTTTGTGGATCTGCACTTAAGTGTCTTTTTTTCATTTACAGTCTTTCTTTCCAAGTCAGAGCAGAACTTGGACCCCAACACGGCAAATGTTCTTGTCTGCAGCTATAGCCAGAGTTGTCATTTGCCAGAACATTCAGAACTGAGGAAGCAGCTTGGAAATCTTGTTCTCTTAATATTCTGGCAGTTTGTTCAAGGTGCTGTTCAGGAAGGGAACTGTCACCCTCTTGCCCTCATTAAAAAACTTTCGTAAAAAAAAAAAATTGTGAGCCTCAGAGAACTTAGTTGTTGGCTAGACAGACTGCAGTCTACTTGTCTGGCTTTCTTCTTTCTAAAGGACAGACCTGCAAGGTTTGCAGCCACACACTTACCTAGTAAAAACAATGAGGAGTCCTTGTAGCACCTTAGAGACTAACAAATTTATCTGGGCATAAGCTTTCATGGGCTAAAACCCACTTCATCAGATGTATGGAGTGAAAAATACAGTAAGCAGAATATATATCATAGCACATGAAAAGATGGGAGTTGCCTTACCAAGTGGGGGGTCAGTGCTAACAAGGCCAATTCAATTAAGGTGGAAGTGGGCTATTCTCAACAGTTGACAAGAAGAGGTGAACACTTACCTTGTGCTCCTTCCATCTGTGTATCCACCTGGTGTCTCTCCTCTTATACTTGGATCAAAGACTCTTTGAGGAAGAGACCATCAATGGGATACAAATCCCTGACTGGAGACTCCAGATGCTACCACAGTACAATAATAATAATGATAATCAAAATAATTGCCTGAGTGAAGACAATTGACTGTGGTGCGGTCTGCACTGAGCTGACCCAGATAATGGAATAAGCTTTTTCTTCTCCTTTCCTTTCAGGTGATATTCAGATTGGAATGGTGGATAAAAAAGGCCAGTTAGAGGTAGAAGTCATTAGAGCCCGAGGCCTCACACAAAAACCTGGGTCCAAGTCTACCCCAGGTGAGGAAAACTGCAAATGATGGAGGACAGGAGAATACAAAATATGCAGTAAAGCGTGGACCAGAGATCTCAAAAGAGACCTTCTCAGCTCTTTGTAGCAGTCACTACATTTACATGTATTCATTTTCTTTTTCAATAGAGATGTGTTTAAGGGTATGTCTACACTACCCACCGGATCGGCAAGCAGCGATCGATCCAGCGGGGATCGATTTATCGCGTCTAGTCTAGATGCGATAAATCGACTCCCGAGCGCTCTCCCGTCGACTCCTGTACTCCACCGCCACGAGAGGCGCAGGTGGAGTCGACGGGGGAGCGGCAGCAGTCGACTCACCGCGGTGAAGACACCATGGTAAGTCGATCTAAGTACGTCGACTTCAGCTACATTATTGACATAGCTGAAGTTGCGTAACTTAGATTGATCCCCCACTAGTGCAGACCAGGGCTTAGAAATACCTACTGTGCCCATGTTCAATTCCTCCCTCTGCACACCATTTAATTTCAAGGAGTGCTCCCCTCACAAGAGCAAAATCAACATTTCTGAGGCTGAAAAATCCTTGCTAGAAGGAATGTCTGCAAGGGGTGTTCAGATTAGATTTTTATTGGTAAATGTTGATAAATGTCGATTTCATGGTACACACGCAAACCAACAAAAAATCCATCAGTAATAATCACAATTTACAGATAGGCAAAGTAAGAAAAATGTTGCTTGTAACTTATTAGACTTTGCTTTCAGGATATTTATTTTGTATATTATTACATGTGATACTGACAATTTGTATTGTAATGGTTTAAAGTTTTAACTTTTTGAATCTCAATGTCTATTGTAATTAGGTAATTATCATCTGATTCCTGCCCCCATAATTTTCTGCAACTGTGAAACTTTACATTGATAACAATTGGGAAAAAATGCTTAAAACACATCATTTTTCACAACTGTGAACATTTACATTGATATAAATTGGGAAAAGGGCTTAAAAATAAACCGATATTATCCATCAAAATTATTAAAATAATCAAAATCTAGTTACATTTCACCATGGACCTGGTGATGCATATGGAGTCCCTTACATTATTATTTATGCATTTGTTTATTTTCATCTACAAAAGAGAAAGAGTAGTTGAAAGGGAATAGCAAGCAAGCAAGGTGGTGGAAACTGAGTACTGTGATCTTCAGTGATATGGCAGTGTTTTGAATAAATCAGAAAGCGGTACCAGTGCCTGTGAGCTCAAACATGTGAGTTTACCGAGAATAAATTAAATTATTGTTATAATAAAAATCTCCTTATTTTAAGACGTCTTTGCTGGAAAACATTTTTGTTTTCCAGGACAAACACTGTTTATCATAATAATTAGAATATGGGTTTCAGATTAACATTTTGCTGCGATGTTACTTTAAAACTATTTGAGACACGAAATAAACGAGGAACAACTGCCTTTTTATATGAATGTTTTCAGGAATGACTGTGTTTCATTTTTAAACACCCAGTTCATTGAAATGTCATCGGGAATGGCATATTTTGAAATGGCTTTGAACTCCTAACACATGGAACAATCAAACTGTCTATCAGTGACAACATATTCTTGTTAATAATATCCAGTTCATGGGACACATCAGTTAAAAAAATCATACGTTACCAGATAAATGTAAGACGTGTTACTAATAATCACTTATGCAGTGTTGTTGTAGCCGTGTTGGTCCCAGGATATTAAAGAGAAAAGGTGTGTGAGGTAATATCTTTTATTGGACCAAGCTTGTCTCTCTCACCAACATAAATTGGCCCAATACAAAATATTACCTCTCTCACTTTGTCTCTCTGATAATACTTTTAATTAAAAACTAGTAAATATTTAATTGACTTTTCATCATCTAACTTGTTTGCTTACTGTTGAAAATTCAACTCAGTTTGGCCAATGAAAGTGGTTACGTTCACTTTTCTTTCTAGTCAGTTTCCATTCATTGTTCTTGTCCTCCACCCTAATGGTGCAATACTGTGAAATGCTTAAGTCCAAACATAAAATTGGTGGTGTTTGATTTTTGCAGCTCCCTATGTCAAAGTGTACCTGTTGGAAAATGGAGCCTGTGTAGCCAAGAAAAAGACAAGAATTGCACGGAAAACACTTGATCCTTTGTACCAACAGACACTGGTTTTTGATGAAAGTCCACAGGGTAAAGTCCTTCAGGTCAGTAATTACTTAATCTTGGTTTAGGCCCTGATTTGGTAAAGCAGTTGACTGTTCACTTAACTGTAAGATTGTGAATAGTCCCAACCCACATAAACACTTAATTTCAGAAATATCAGTTAATATATCTAAGTGGTTTGTAATGTCATGAGACTCCCAAAATGTACCTATGTAGCTTTATTATTTATTAGAAGTTTTTCTCTATTGCTTTCTATGGCCCTAACCCTATCCTACCATCAGGCCCCTTCTCTTCTCCTTTGAAAAAATACTCACCGTACTCATGCAGGTAGGGAGTTGCTGCATGAATGAACATATAAGTGTATATTCTTTGGACAGTGTTAAATCTGTATTTTATGTCCTTACAGGTGATAGTTTGGGGAGACTATGGCCGAATGGATCACAAATGCTTCATGGGTGTTGCACAGATCCTTCTGGAGGAACTTGATCTGTCCAGTGTAGTAATAGGATGGTATAAATTATTTCCACCCTCATCACTAGTGGATCCAACCTTGACTCCCCTGACCCGCAGGGCTTCCCAATCATCTCTGGAAAGTTCAACTGGGCCTCCCTGCATTAGATCATAGTGAACTTATAGCAGATGCTGTCTAATAAAAATGTTACCACCCAGGATAACAATCAGAACCAGATTCTTATATGATCAAAAGCATTGTTGGAGAGAGACAATCACTTCTGTTTTTGCCTGTAGTAGTTATCCAAAAATATGTCTGAATTATTTGTTAAAAGATGGCTTAAATTAACAGAACAAAATAGTATATCAAATACAGTAAGTCAGTCTACTAGCGACAGTCACTGATGCTTATTACAATTTTTAAAAAGAGCGGGACCTTTAGATTAGAATAAAATGAAAAAAAAATACAAAACTGGAAGCTCTCACTCTGTTAAGTGTTGTATTTTTTCACATTTTGACAGAGCCCACAAGCAGTGTTAACTTCCTGGTGTTTCAGCAGTTTTTCTGTACTTGTTACTTCCACTAGTTTTTTGCTGTGTGATTCTGCCAGTTTTGTAAAAGTCCTCACAATGCTAACAGAGACCCTTCCTTTCGTTTTCTAAACTAAACAAAAAAGGGCTGAAGTATATCTCTGTCAGTATCCCTTCAAGTGTTCAGCAGCCAGAATTACCATACATGATGCCACTAAGGTTCTCATTGTTTCTTAGTTCTGGTTCTTCCAAGTCTATCAGGTGACAACCCAGAACAAATGACCAATCAAGATTATTTCATTAACAACAACAACTAAGTCACAGTGCTAGTTTTTCTTTGTAAAAAGCAAATATGTTTGCATTATATATAATGTTTTCTATGTTTTATGATGTTTTGCATGGAAGAGTTTTGAAGAAATCTATCTGCAGCTAATGCTGGGGACTGATAAAAGCAGCTTTAGTCTTCATTTTGACACTGAAAATATTACTGGCAATGCAGTTTTCTTCCTAGACTCAGAGAGGAAATATTTACGTTCATGTGTATAAATGTATATTTGACTTCCCAAAATGTTGACCAGGAATGGGGTTGAGCATATGACACTTTCAGCTGTACCCAGGCTTCTCTGATATGTGTCACTTTAGACACACATGTCTGCCCTGGATAGAGCATGGTATGAGTTGTTCAGTATTTCACTGGAAATTCCAGTTGAAATATTCTGCACTTACTAATGTTTTTATCAAATTTTAGTTTACATTTCTTTGAGATTGATGCAAGCACAAAGCTTGATTTTTTAACGCAAGATACCTTACTTTTTTGGTAAAAAAAAAAATCAAATTTCAATCTGCATTTTATTCATTTGAGTTATTCTTGGCCTTGAAATTCCATGTGATTTACTGTAAATGTGCTAAAAACTGCAGACTCTGCTGGTTCAATGATATGTTTTCCCTCCTTTTACAGGCCATTCAATTTTGTGATCACACAAATAGGGCAGCATGACTTGGAACTGTTCAAAGCTGCATGCACGTTTTGTAAAAAGAAGCAAAAAGGTTATTTAATAATGTATGTTAGTTCCACATAGGCCAGCTTGTATGTTGCATGTACTTGTACAGTTTGCTCGTAATTACTATACTGAAGTAACCAAGAAATCTAAGCCATCCATTTTTCTTATAGACATTTTGCAGGTTTTAGCCAGGCAAGGTCTGTTAGTCTGGTGCTAAATGTCTATAGATGGACTTTATTTTTTACCCTATGGAAAACGTGATGTAGTATGGACCAAATTCCTTCTAATAAATATTTTGGTGTAGATTCCTCCTGTGGGGCTGTAACACATGTAGAAACTCTGTGCACACTAGGTTTGAAATCATAGACATACTGCCTGCACCAGGTGAACTATTTATTATTATTTAACATGCCGGAACTATTCTGCCCAGGGTTCCCTAGGGCACAGATTGATTACTGCTCGACCTGCTGAGCAGGAAGAACTGAAGCACTGGTGCACTACTACGAGATTCTGCTCTGTCTTAGTGACCAAAAATCAACTAATTATAATTCGGTAGTATCTTTCTATTTTGACCACTTGTCTTAACACTCCCCTGTGCTTTTAAATGAACTCCCAACTCATGTTATGTAAACATGTTTAATAAAATTTCCTTTTCATGTCCAGAGTAGTCGTTGTGTTCGGTATGTTCTAAGGTTCAGATGCGACTCCTCTTGCTACCGAATTGAATGAGATGTGTCATAGAAGTGAGCAAACAAGTGGTCCTTTTAACGGATGTAGAAGCATGTGTTCACAGTAGCGTCAAGTCTAGACCTGGAGTAAGTGGGTGCAAGTCATGTGATTTCAATGATGTTGCATTCCCTTCCACAAAGGAGGGGGCCAAATTGTGCTCTCATTTATATTCATGCAATCATATTGAAGACATTGGACCACACTTGGTGTAAGCAGATGCAACTCATTTGATTTCAGTGAGGTTACATCTGCTTATACTAGGTTGGATCTTGGTCCAGTGGAGTTGCACAGATGTTGGTCCCAGGTCTGTATTTGATGTAAAAAATGTTATTTAGGTACAAAGGGCAAATTCTGCTCTCTTGCAGTCATTTAAATCCAGAATAGCACCATTGTTATTTACACCAATAAATGTATTATGGATAACTATTTATGCCAGTGTAGCTGAGAGCAGAATTTGGCACTAAATGTTGTTATTAGAGAAGCAAAGATGGTGTACTGCGTTTGATTTTAGTTCTCCTTATCCTCCAGATATCATTTAGCATAATTTAGAAATAGCCTAAAGACTATTGCATCACTTTGAACACATACATTTATTGCCTTGTTTAAATGAATACATAACTAAGCTTCAGCAAAATGAATTATTAAAATGATAACTATTCACAAAAAAGAATTTTATGTTTCTACTTCTGTGGGGAGAGAATGAGCTGTGAAATACAGAGGACATTATGATATCGTAAAACCTTCTCAAGTTAGGTGAATGAATGTTTCATGACTTCCATGGCTTTGGATATTGCATTTTTCTTACCCATTTTCTTACCCATCCTCAGGAATAAATTAAACAAAATTGTTTAGTATTCCTGATCCCCTCTATAACACAGAAAAGGTACCAGCAATATTTTAAACATTTAAACCTTATTTTCAAGCACAGTGTATCTAATGAACAAGTAACACATGTAGGAAGCATTCGGGAGAGAAGTGACTTTTTAACCCCACTAGATGGTAGAATGTGTGAAGCCAGATGAGACAGGAGTTGCTCCTGCTCTTCTGCTGCTGTTGCCTTTTGAATTGCTCATTGTTGAGTGGTGGGACTTTAGCATCACAGGTGAGTCACTCCTCGCTTGTCTCCTCACCCTACTACTTTTCCCCAGAGAGGAGGACACAGTATCACTTTACAGATGATGAAAAGAAAAGGAGTACTAGTGGCACCTTAGAGACTAACCAATTTATTTGAGCATAAGCTGTAGCTCACGAAAGCTTATGCTCAAATAAATTGGTTAGTCTCTAAGATGCCACAAGTCCTCCTTTTCTTTTTGCGAATACAGACTAACATGGCTGCTACTCTGAAACCTTTACAGATAATGTACATCATAAAAGTAAAGCTACTAAAAATCATAATCACTAAGTTTAAGCATACAACCTGACATTCACTTTCCTCACGATAAGAGTTTATTCAACTTTATATTGAAATCCCTTTATAATTTACTGCCTTATTACAGAAGAAAAACTGCTGGCCTATGTGGCATAGTGCTGGGACCTTAAGAATGGCTGAAGGCAGATCAGTAAAATGGGCTGCACATTTAACAGCCTCTTCTCCTTGTAAGGCACAAGAAACTTATATTTGCATTGCCCACTCTGACTAATCAGTTACAGCACGTGAATGAAAGCCTGAAAACTGAGTGCTGTATATCCAAACTAAACTAGAAGAATTTTAAATGGATAAAATCATAGAATCATAGAATATCAGGGTTGGAAGGGACCTCAGGAGGTCATCTAGTCCAACCCCCTGCTCAAAGCAGGACCAATCCCCAATTAAATCATCCCAGCCAGGGCTTTGTCAAGCCTGACCTTAAGAACACCTGTTTTTATCCTCAAATCCTCAACACCTGTTCACAAATGTTATGTATATACCAAGGGTTTATTTATATCCTGAAACGTTACATTTGATTGAGACTTCCATTCCATCACAGCCATTTCTTTTTTTCATTAGCTCCTTTAAGAAGTAGTAGCTAACCCATCTCTGGCAAGAAGACTGTAGGCCACCTTTGCCTCTCTTAGAACTATTGATTCAATGTGTTTAAGTCCCATAATGCATCTGAGCTGTCCTCCAGTGTTATACCAGTATAATACTTAGGATATAGTGGAAAGCAGAATTGTTAAAGATGCATTTCCTCAACTCATCCTATGGTCTATTCAGACCATCTCTGGAGGTATCTGGCAGGAAACTAAACCTCCCATAGCTCTTGTTAAGAAGAAGATAATACCAACATTCTTGACAATTATCCCCTCACAATTTTTTTTAAAAAGTACTGATCTGTACAGTCACCCGGTCGGTGCATTTGCTTAAACACTACATGACTGACCATGAGTACTTTGGGGTATGCACAGTCTGAAATATGTTATCTGTTCTATATGGAAAACACACACCAGACAGAGTAAATATTTTCTAGGCTTTATTGTTGATCAGAACAATAAATCTCAATGGGACTCTGCCTACATGCAGCACTGAAAAAAAAATGCATAACATGCAGCATTGTGAAAACTGAAAGTCATAAGGGGAAAAGAGTCAAAAGTACCATCCTCTGTAGATGACAACATGGTAATTCACTTCTGCCAAATTGCTGGATTACCTACTGTACAGCGTTATCTGAAAACAGTTTCAGGTATTTAAGGAACATGATATCCTTAAATGAGGTCACAAAGAATTCAAAATATAAGGGTCCATCTCAAGGGTATCCCTTAGAAGTATTTTCGCCAGTTTGTTTCTTGGCCTTGTTTGATGGGCAGATACCTCCAGGATCACACCATTGGAACAGTCCTATCTGGAAAAGGATCTATAGGATTACCAGCCACCCAGTAACTTTTTGGCTGATATCTGAATTGTGGTTCACCTGAAATGAGTTATCTCAAAAGTCTGACAAAGTTCTATAGCCATACACCAAGAAAGCTGCTCTGTGCATGATCTACAACAAGCTGTTTCTTAATTCTTCCCTATACAACCCACAGGTAATTGTTTTATGTGCCTCTCTTGGAAGTGTGTCTAAGTTCTCACGTGCCTGATAAAGTGCAGCAACAAAGTCCACAGTGGCTCCTGTGATAAAAACATCATACCTGGGACAGAGAGAAAAGATAGTCTAGTGGGTAGGGTACTAGCCTAGAACTGGGAACACTGGGGTTCCTTTTCCTGCTCTAGAACAGACTTCCTATGTGACCGTGGGCAAGTCACTTAGGGCCAGACCTTTAAAAGTCTTTAGGCGCCCAACTCCCATCTTTTCAATCTGGCCCTATCTCTTTGTGCCTCCGTTCTCCATCTGTAAAATGGGGATAATAGCACTTCCTACCTCAGTGGGATGTTCTGAAGATCAATACAGTAACGATTGGGCAATCCTCGGATACTATGGTAATGACCGTGTAAGTAGGTCGATAGTAACAGAGCTTATTCCTGGGGTTCATAGTATTTCTCCAGTGCCTAAGAAATATCTTGCAGTGATGTGTTTAATGTGGAGGAATGCCACTGAAGTCCCACTCCAGAAAAATAAACTTGACCTCCCATGATTTGTTGGCTCTTTCTCATCAATACCTGGTGCCACCAAAGTAGTATTTAATACTGAAGGTATAGCATTGCCACGTATTGTGCCCTCCAGGAAGGTCAAAGCAACTACAGACGTTAACAGTACCACCAGTTCCAGCTGCATGTACCAAAATTTTTGCACCACTTTACCACCGATCGGTACCATCTGTTCTGACTTACCAGCCTGTTCCCTTACGTTGGTGGCAAGGGGGTCTTTTGAAATGCAACGGTATGTTACAGAAAAATGCGTTTACTAGCACCCAACCACAGAAGAGCATGGAATAAATCCATATATCACACATTTCATATAGTTTCACTTGGGTCCTAGCTAAGCCCTCAGTGTTTAAAGGACTCCTGTCAGCTAATTTAGTCCAAACGTTCAGTGTTCACAAAATAAAGTTTTATGGGATTTGGAACCAGAGGGCAAATAAAAGGAACCCAAATGCTGTAATTGTTTAATCATGATTTTTAAACCAATCATAGAATCATAGAATCATAGAATATCAGGGTTGGAAGGGACCCCAGAAGGTCATCTAGTCCAACCCCCTGCTCGAAGCAGGACCAATTCCCAGTTAAATCATCCCAGCCAGGGCTTTGTCAAGCCTGACCTTAAAAACCTCTAAGGAAGGAGATTCTACCACCTCCCTAGGTAACGCATTCCAGTGTTTCACCACCCTCTTAGTGAAAAAGTTTTTCCTAATATCCAATCTAAACCTCCCCCATTGCAACTTGAGACCATTACTCCTCGTTCTGTCATCTGCTACCATTGAGAACAGTCTAGAGCCATCCTCTTTGGAACCCCCTTTCAGGTAGTTGAAAGCAGCTATCAAATCCCCCCTCATTCTTCTCTTCTGCAGACTAAACAATCCCAGCTCCCTCAGCCTCTCTTCATAAGTCATGTGCTCTAGACCCCTAATCATTTTTGTTGCCCTTCGCTGGACTCTCTCCAATTTATCCACATCCTTCTTGTAGTGTGGGGCCCAAAACTGGACACAGTACTCCAGATGAGGCCTCACCAGTGTCGAATAGAGGGGAACGATCACGTCCCTCGATCTGCTCGCTATGCCCCTACTTATACATCCCAAAATGCCATTGGCCTTCTTGGCAACAAGGGCACACTGTTGACTCATATCCAGCTTCTCGTCCACTGTCACCCCTAAGTCCTTTTCCGCAGAACTGCTGCCTAGCCATTCGGTCCCTAGTCTGTAGCGGTGCATTGGATTCTTCCATCCTAAGTGCAGGACCCTGCACTTATCCTTATTGAACCTCATCAGATTTCTTTTGGCCCAATCCTCCAATTTGTCTAGGTCCTTCTGTATCCTATCCCTCCCCTCCAGCGTATCTACCACTCCTCCCAGTTTAGTATCATCCGCAAATTTGCTGAGAGTGCAATCCACACCATCCTCCAGATCATTTATGAAGATATTGAACAAAACCGGCCCCAGGACCGACCCCTGGGGCACACCACTTGACACCGGCTGCCAACTAGACATGGAGCCATTGATCACTACCCGTTGAGCCCGACAATCTAGCCAGCTTTCTACCCACCTTATAGTGCATTCATCCAGCCCATACTTCCTTAACTTGCTGACAAGAATACTGTGGGAGACCGTGTCAAAAGCTTTGCTAAAGTCAAGAAACAATACATCCACTGCTTTCCCTTCATCCACAGAACCAGTAATCTCATCATAAAAGGCGATTAGATTAGTCAGGCATGACCTTCCCTTGGTGAACCCATGCTGACTGTTCCTGATCACTTTCCTCTCATGTAAGTGCTTCAGGATTGATTCTTTGAGGACCTGCTCCATGATTTTTCCAGGGACTGAGGTGAGGCTGACTGGCCTGTAGTTCCCAGGATCCTCCTTCTTCCCTTTTTTAAAGATTGCCACTACATTAGCCTTTTTCCAGTCATCCGGGACTTCCCCCATTCGCCACGAGTTTTCAAAGATAATGGCCAAGGGCTCTGCAATCACAGCCGCCAATTCCTTCAGCACTCTCGGATGCAACTCGTCCGGCCCCATGGACTTGTGCACGTCCAGCTTTTCTAAATAGTCCCTAACCACCTCTATCTCCACAGAGGGCTGGCCATCTCTTCCCCATTCTGTGATGCCCAGCGCAGCAGTCTGGGAGCTGACCTTGTTAGTGAAAACAGAGGCAAAAAAAGCATTGAGTACATTAGCTTTTTCCACATCCTCTGTCACTAGGTTGCCTCCCTCATTCAGTAAGGGGCCCACACTTTCCTTGGCTTTCTTCTTGTTGCCAACATACCTGAAGAAACCCTTCTTGTTACTCTTGACATCTCTTGCTAGCTGCAGCTCCAGGTGCGATTTAGCCCTCCTGATATCTTTCCTACATGCCCGAGCAATATTTTTATACTCTTCCCTGGTCATATGTCCAACCTTCCACTTCTTGTAAGCTTCTTTTTTATGTTTAAGATCCGCTAGGATTTCACCATTAAGCCAAGCTGGTCGCCTGCCATATTTACTATTCTTTCGACTCATCGGGATGGTTTGTCCCTGTAACCTCAACAGGGATTCCTTGAAATACAGCCAGCTCTCCTGGACTCCCTTCCCCTTCATGTTAGTCCCCCAGGGGATCCTGGCCATCTGTTCCCTGAGGGAGTCGAAGGAAGCAATCATATGACCGGGGGTGGGAGGGCTGCCTCATAATATTTGAATGCTTGAGGTTGGCAATACTGTAGCTGCCACTGTGCCAGAAGGTCTCTGGCCAGTGGGAGTGGATCAGGATTTAGAGTGAGTCCCAAATGCCCCTCTACCACCAGGAGGGGAGGCAGTGTACATTGGGCCCCAGTTTAACAAAGCATTTAAGTACACACTTAAGTCCATCTTTATGGAGCAATCCATTTACTTATTGTGCTTAGCTAAGTCTGTGGGACTTAAGTTTGTGCTTAAACTGAAATACTTGCTTAGGTACTTCCCTGACTTAAGGCTGCACTGTTGACTTGGACCCCAGACAGGAGGTCCCAGTACCTGGAGAAGCAGGCATGAATCCTAGAGTGGCTCTATGGTGTGACTGGGAGAAGGTAGACTTCTGGAAAGATGCAAGGTCTGCTGAAACTCAGTGTGGGTAGGAAGGAAGTCAGGGAGGTTACTGGGACAATGATGTACTTGCTGAGTTTAGGGGAAAACAGGAGAAAAGGGATAGATCATGAGTTTATTTAGCTCCCATCCTTTGATTTAGAAACCTGAAAACAAGAATAGTGGCTATTATTTGGCCAACTCCTGCAGCCCTTGCTCAGGCCAAACTCCCACTGAAAGAAATCAGTGTTTTCCTGAGAGTAAATAAAACAAAAAGCTCCCAGATTTGGCCCAATATTATCAACTTAATATTAGAAATCCAATATACAGAACAAGAAAGCAACCAGTGCCTAACTTTTAGGTGCCTAGATGATCACAGGAACAACACTGCAATCCACAAAGCCAAGTTACATGTATAGGCTCCCTATGCACTGAATGGGGAGAGACAGGTGCCTAAGAATGCAATCCACAAAAGCTGATGCGAGATTCCAATGTGCTAAGACCCATCCCTTTCTTAGAGCTAGGTGCCTAGCTCTTCTCTAGAGATCCTTAACTCCTTATAGCTGGAGTGGCTGCACTCCAGACCAAATGTTGTGATGCCTCCATTATAACTTTGAGCCCAGTGGTTAGACCACTAACGTGGGCGAGCCAGGTTCAGGTACCTGCTGACAGTGAGAAAGGCTTTGAACCGGGGTCTCCTCTTCCTTGGGATGGTGCTCTGCCCACTGAGCCGCAGGCTAGTCTTATGTAGTGCACCCTCAGTCTCTCCTGGTGAAGCTGTGCCACTGTGGATACATAAAGAGGGACAGGGCTAGAGAGAGAGAGAAAATGAGTGTGTAGTACAGTGGTTAGGGCACCCACATAGGGGGCAGAAGACCCTGGGTCAAGTTCCCCTGCTCCCTTCACTCTCTCTTTATCCATTCAGCAGGAGAGAAGCAGGGAACCTTATGTCAGGATCAGGGGCGGCTCTACCAATTTTGCCACCCCAAGCAGTCGCCGCCAAATTGCTACAGCCACAAGAGCGGCAGAGCTGCCGCTGAATTGCCGCGGCAGGACACAGACTGCCACCCCATTCTGAATGCCGCCCCAAGCACCTGCTTGGAAAGCTGGTGCCTGGAGCCGGCCCGGGTCAGGATACCCCCTAGCTCAATGGTCATCACAATCCCCTGAGAAGTAGGAGATCGCTGTTCAAACTTTTCCTCACCGCTCTGCTAAGGAAGAGAGGATTTAAACCTGGGTCTCCCATATTCCGGGTGATACTCTAACCACTGGGTTACAAGCGATAAGGTGGGTAGCAGCACCACTACTGCCTCCTCCTCTGGCTGGATTTTGAATGGGGCCAGATTCAGTAGGTTTTCTCAGAGAGCATATTAGGCAGCCAAACAACCTGCTTTGTGAATCACTCTGGGCTTAGGCAGGAGATGCCTAGAGGGAGGCAGCAGGGCACATGCCCAGAGGCAAAACCATAGGTGCCTAGGGAATTCAGGTGCCTACAGGTTCAGCAATAGCTTTTGAATTGTAGTGGGGGGATTTAGGAACCTAAAAACAGGACTTAGGTGCCTAAATCTCAGTTTAGACACCTAAGTAGCTCTGTGAATTCCAGCCCTAGTGTTTTTCAACTGAATGTAAGGGACTATTGTCCCCTTACTAAAACTCAGTGGGGCTGTTTTGGTTGGCTAGCTCCCAGTACCAAAAGTAAGGGGAAGGGTCAATGGGAAATCAGGACCCTGAGACTGACAGTCCCCAGGACCAATGGGGGGAATCCAATGCCCAGGTCAGCCTGATTGACAGGGCAGGCAGGCTAATCAGGGAGTCAGAAGGCCGGGGGTCCCATCCTCTGTGTGAGTTGGAATTGCCGGGGTCAGACAAAGTGGGGCTGAGCTAAGGAGAGAGCAGGGGCCCAAGCTGGGCGGGGGAGCAGAGCTGGGCCAGAGCCAGGGGGCCCAGAAAACCAGCCCAGGAAGCAGGTCAGTGCTGGGAGCAGAGTCACAGAAGCAGCCTGCAGAGAAAACCTGTCCTGGGAGCAGAGCTCTAGCAACCAGAGCCAGAGGGGCCAGAGCAGCAGCAGCCGTGCTGAGGCAGAGTTGAGCTGGAGCAGTGAGCAGAGCAAGCAGGACCCTGAGCAGCAGGCCCAGTGCAGGCCTCTGCAGACCAGACTTGGAGGGCAATTGTAACCCTGATGGGGCGGGGGCAATGCTGCGAAGAAGGGTCCTGCCCCCTAGAACCTGAGGGCGTGTAGCTACCTCCAGAGCAAGTGTCTGACCCGCAGCACCGCCAGGGCCTGAGACGTGTGAGGAACAGACTGAACTTCCCTGACATTCCAGAGATGCTTGTTGTGATGTTCCCGTGCCAGAGCGGGGTGATTTGTTTTCCTTTAACCTTTCCCAAATTTTTCTTCTTTTTTTAACTTGATTGTTGTTTCATAGAATCAGAGAATATCAGGGTTGGAAGGGACCTCAGGAGGTCATCTAGTCCAACCCCCTGCTCAAAACAGGACCAATCGCCAATTTTTGCCCCACATCCCTAAATGGCTCCCATAAGGATTGAACTCACAACCCTGGGTTTAGCGGGCCAGTGCTCAAACCACCGAGCTATCCCCTGTTACACTGGATTGCCAGTTGTTCTTATCCATCATAAAAAAGAGAAAGGGCAGAGGCCCATTTTAGTTTTCTTTGCAGGTCATCTTGAATAAGAGTTTAACTGCAGTCATGTCAGAATTCTTTGCTCTGGTATCTGTATAATCGTCCATCCTCTCAGTACATTAAGGCTTCTTCTTTAGATTGGTTATACCCATTCAAATTTTCCATAAGGCATGTCCCATTGTGTAAATCTCAGCAGAGAAGGAGAGGGAGGCAAACATTCCCATGGTAGGGAGTGACTTTTCAGGGCTTAGCCTTCACCTTGCTTTGTTTTCTAGACCTTTATCCACTGCTTTGCAGTACTAACCTTAGCCTTGTTCTTCCATCAGCCAGTTGCCTGAAAAGTGTTTTCTGGATTGTATCTTTTGCCAGTGAAAACCTGTTCGGTGTGAGAACATTTAGGTTCCTTCAGAGTTTGACAGTAAATGGAAAAAGATTAAGACCTTCTGAATACTTTTTCTCTCTGGAACTGACCTTCACTTTGTATGTGACCATTTAAAGGGCAGTAAGAAAGGATAGATTTTATTTTCTGTTCCAGAAAATTTGAGATACATAGTATATTACACACAAATATGGGCGTAGAGTATATAAAGAACCTCACACACGGCCAAATCCAAACATTTTCCCACAGTTTTCCTGCAGTCTCTATTCTGGCAACTTCCCATTAGCTTCAGAAAAAGTTTGACTTAGTAAAAACCTGAAGATTTTGCTCCTTATAAATATACTAAAATTAAAACTGATAGTATTGTGAGAATCAGTTAAAAGCCAACATTTGCGAAGCATTACCACACGCTGGCATGGGAGGAACAATTGTTATTTCCTGTTCAAAGTACTGGGAGAAACTGCTGTGTATAAATTGAGCTCTGTCACACTCAAGTTCTAATTCCATATGCATGAAAGTGAAATATGCTGGTTTTGAGCTAGGCAGCAATCTGCACAACACAGCTGAGGTTGTTTCAGCTGAAGATCAAAAAAGTGCCCATAAATATTCACGACAATAAAAAATGGGATTGGTTTTGCCTGTATTTGTGCCTCTTTTGTGGTCAGTTTCCATGGCTATGCTCTAACACAGGAGCTCACTGGTAGGAATGTTCATAGAAACAATGATTTTAAGTGTGTATTCACAGAAAGCAAATTCTGAACTAAAAATGTGAAGGTTCAAACCAGAAACTTGATTATTTGCTTGCAAATTCTTTGGAGCAGGGACTGTGTCTTGGGCAGTACCAAGAACAATGGGGCCCTGATTCTGATTGGTGCTACAGCTGTATAAATATTAACAAGTTATCCGACCGTGGAACAGAAACAATACTAAGTGATCTAACCAATACAGCTCCAACGAACTACAGATAAATAATCTGAACACCACTAATTATATGTAGAAATTATTTAGTAAATAATTTTAAATAATGAACACATTTGAAAAGGTGGTAAACTACTCTCAGACTATTTACAAACAGCAAAAATGCTAAATTAATCGAATAAATTATTAGTTTTGAATTTTTCACTCAGTCCTAGGGGTTAGATGCCGGCCTCGAGTGTGTAACAGGACATGTATTTTAGTATAGAATTTGGAGAGTGTGGTTAACTCCGTAGGCCACAAGATGTCACTGACGTTTCAGATGAGCATAGCTGAAACTGTATTATGAAATGTGAAGACTTTGCTTCATTAAAATCAATGACAAAACTCCCACGGACTTCAGAGGGGTCAGGATAATCACCGAGTCTGATTCTGTGCCCTTGGATTGGGGTATTGCAGTGATCGGGATTAGACATGGGTGCCCATGTAAAGGTTCGGTTAAATTCAGAAAAGCAACGAAAATTTCTCTCTGAAGCTCATCCTAACATCCTTGAATTGGAAAATTGACTAGAGTGTTTTCTCATTAGATTTCCTGGGCTGCTTGGTTTTGCCTGGGTCACAAAAGCTGCTGTCATTGCATTATTAATATTCTCTCCTTCTGTCCTGGATGTCAATTTAAAGGGAAGGGCAGTTTGGGGTGAAGAATAAAAATGCTACTGAAACTTGTTTCAATGTCAATAGCTGAAGCTAGGAGCATTGCATCTTATAGTGTTTTCCCATGTGTTGCATGTATATTTATGAGCGTAGTGAAACTGATGATTGACTATCTTAGTCTCAGGTTACCATGGTACAACGTGTACTGCTTTCACTGTAACAGCACTATCCAGTATTTTGATAGAAGATCTCCAAGTAAAACCCAGGATGCCAGAAGAAACTGTATTCATGATTCAGTACGAGACACAGTTTTCTCTGAGACAGTATAAATTATGGGCTAGACCCACCCCCCATTGGTATAAATCAGTGTAGTTCCATGGACTTCATTGAAACTAAGCCAGTGTGCCCTCGCTAATAAGGTTCTGGCCTTTAATTTCAAAGTGCCATGTTAGGCAGAAGTCCTGTGGTATCAAAAGTGCTTTCAGCTCAAGAGAAAACTGAAGGAATTAAAGGTTCCAAAATATTGTTGGTGAGGCATATTCACCCGCATATCAGGGATAATTTATGCTGCCTTCCTACATATAGCCTGCAACGTCAATAGGAGAGAACATTCTTCATTTCCTATCCCAAAGTGCTGTGTTTTATTGCTGTGTGCTACTAAAACAGCTGTCATGCCTTGACAGCCCTTCAGTGAAAGTGCCAGTTGGGCAGCAGAGATCGAGAGAGAGACTTATTATTGACAGACTTATTATTGCAAGAATGCAATACTTGCTTTATATAGCTATAAAGTGCTTTAGGATCCTTCAGGATGAAAAGTGCTCTGCAACTGTACAATGTTATATTATCAACCGACACAATGAGTCAGATCCTGCTGTGTAGAGGTGTGGTGCTAGTCCCTGGCATAAAGCTGTCCTAAACCCTGCCCATTCAACCTTTAGCGGCTCCTCACATCCTGCAAAAGAAGATCTTGGGTCCTTTTATGATACCCTCTTCCCAGCTGCTGGTATTGGAGGTCATGGCTAGGGAAAGGAGGACATAGCTGGCATGTCCTTCCCTCCTGGTGATTCTAGGCTGCCAAAATAGCCTCTTGGGACCACTGGAGATGAACATAGATTACAGGTGATGTGACAGTGCTCTAATTTGCACTGGAACAAGGCCAGGAGCAGGCAGTACTTACAGCTATATTTCAGCCATATGTAGCTATACACCCCTTCAACAAAATACTACAATTATCAATAATGAGGGAAGGGTCTGCACCTGTAAAGCCTCTAATTATGCAGCCCCCATCTCTCCCCTATAAACAGAGGTGGGCGAGGCCTGAAAGGTTTGAGTTCATGTGGGCTAGATGAAAGAGATTGTGCTCAGAGAGACTGACATCAGACCAATCCGTTCTGATTGACATTCCTGAACCTTCATGAAACCTCCCCCTTCCAATAGGGCACTTTGCACCAGCCCCTTTCCCCATCTCCTTACTTAGCTTATTTAGCCTAGACCCAGTACAAGGTCTATGGACAAAGCACTTTTTTGCTGGTATAAACTGTCAGCACAAGAAGGATTTGCCAGTGTAGCCATATTGACAAATCCTTTCCAGTGTAAACCAGGCCTAATGCTTCCCCCTTCCCCCAGCCCATGCACAATCCACTCAAGGGGTCTTATGGGATGGCAGGAATCTGCTGTCTCCTTCTCACCTGCACAGAATAGGAAAGCAAGAGAGGGGAAATACTCTGCTACTGCTAGCTCTGCTTCTGACCTGTCTACTGATACGGTCCCATAATTCCTAGCCAGCTAACAAGGGAAATCACAGCCACCATGCTTTCCTCTCTGCTCCTCCCCACACTCTCCCATATACACATTCTCCCCAGGGTCCCTTAGCAACCATGAGCTAAGGATTACAGGTTCTCTCTTCCTTGGTATATAGTTGGTAGCTCTACGTGCACACCCTGCCCTGAAAATCACTGGATCAGAGGAGCTTCTCAAATCAGCGCAAGAGCTGCTCCTGCAGGCTCCAAAATTACATGACCCACAATCAGTTGGTGAGCATAAGAAATACTGCTGTAGAAATCTTGTGAAGGGCTGGTCTATGTGGGTAAATACTGCTGTTTCCCCAAGAAACCCACCTATAGACAGGACAACAGCCCTTCCCAGGTAATCCTGTGAACTGTTGGTGATTGGCTGTCTTCTGCCCTCTGAAGAAACTGGGGGGAGAGGAAATCAAAATATCAGCTCCCACCATACCCAGAAGCCATCTGGGTTATGTTCCAGACCCAGACCCAGACCCTGAAGAGAGATGAGGTTAGGGCACCTGAAAGGAAGGCAAAAGTAAAAAGGTGCTACGTTCAAACCCATTTGAAGTCACAGGTCACACTAGAAATCAACCCTGCCCTATTTTCAGGTGAGCTCACTTCTCTAGGTGACGTATAATACTAGTGGGGATGAATGTAATTTCCCACTGGCATTTGTCATTTATTTTTAATTCTTAATAGCTTTTGTATCTTTGCATGCTTTGAAAAGATGGAAAATAATACCATAGTTCAAGTGTGTTTGAAGTCATTCTGTTGTGTAGAGTGTTTTCCTGCCAATGTGCTGGTTACCTAGGAAACTGCTGTAGGGCGGAATTTGGATAGATATGTTGTCAGTAACTAATGTGAATTGAAAGTAGATTTTCAAGTGGTGGAAAGGGGAATAAAATGTATTGAACAAGTAAATGCTTGAAATATGAGGATTGTGGGCCAGATTTTCTGATTCGTCAGGGTTTAAATCTATCTAATTTGCACGTGCAAATGTTAGCGTTATGTATGCAATCTGGTAGCTGAAATGACAAAAAATGCATTTCTGTGAACGGGTAAATGAACTGCAAGTGAAATTGTGTGCACAAAGTGGGCATGCATCTGCCCTAGATGTGCAAGAGGAAAAGAACTGCACTGACATCTTAAACAACATGTCCGTTGTATTTACATATAGTGTGGAGACATTAAAAAACATGGCTGCCTGTTGCGTAGACTTGAGCTGCAACATTGGGTGTCTAGAAAAAAATACATTATTTTAAAAAAATGTTATGAAGCATTTGATGATCTCAGGACCTGTCCATGAAAGTTTGTGGAGTCATTTATGTAAGGAAACATTATTGTTCATTGAATTTTTTCAGGGAATTGTCCAAGTTTTCTAGTAGGCACTTGTAATATGTTAAAAGACATGAGACAGTAAATGGATGATTCTGAGGGAGTTTTACCAGGGGTTTTAGCTTCATAGCTATACTTTCAATCAACAATCCATTCAAATATCTGTCTATCTAAGGCAGCGGTTCTCAAACTTATTCGATTGGGCCCTAGTTCTTTGTATCTGTAGTCAGTTATGCCCCACCCATTCCACAAACATATATACTGCCACAAGCTCTGAAGGCAAAGTGGAGAGCAGCAGCTGCTGGCTAGGTGCCTGGCTTTGAAGGCAACACTGTGCCAGCAGTCACATAAAGTAAGGGTGGCAATTTGAGAAGTGATATTTGTCATCATTTTTCACAGCAGACTTAGCATCCCATTGCTTCCTTTACTTCTGTGCTGCTGCTGCTGCCCTGGGTCTGACAGCCAGAGCCTCACTGCCTCCAGGTGAGGGATTGCAGGGAAAAGGAGAGCCTGAGCCAGGCTGCCTCCCCAGGAGGGATTGACGGGGGGGGGGGGGGGGCGGCGGAAAGGAGAGCCGCAAACCTAGGCTGCCTCCTGGTGAGGGATAGTTCGAGATCCACTGATCTAAGGTGCTTATATGGCCCCTGTCGCCATTGTAGCTAAGTGCCTCACAAACTTATTAATATATTTATCTTCACAACTCCCCTGTGAGGTAGGGAAGCACCATTAGCCCTCATCACAAGGGGGAGCTGCTCTATAGCACCCACTGCTAAGCCTTACATGCCTCTGAAGGCACTTCCAGGCTTAATCTAAAATTGTTGGTCTTTTGCTTGGCATAGGGTGGTTCATGCTGTAAGCTCAGGGTGATACTCTTTAGTCTGTATAGTTAATTTAAAAAAAAAGACCTCAGAATTTGGCTGTCTTCACCTTTAAATAAACAAAACCTCAAAGGCAAGGGCTTAGTTGCAGCACTTGAGGGCAAGTCCCTGACCTGGTCTGGGGTTCTGAGATAGCACTGCAGACCTCGTCTGACCCATCCTCCCCTGAGAAGAAGCAGGCAAACCTTCTTAACTGGCCTGCTAGCTCCAGATTGGTCAGCATCTTCTCCTGGCCCTTCCAGGCTTTTGGAGGACTAAATCTTGTTGGTAGCCCAGCCTGAGCAAGGAGGTGTCAGGGCACCAATGCCTCCAGCAGGGGCAGAAAAGTCCTGACAGATCACATCATACCCCTTTTTACAGAGAGAAAATGGAGGTACAGATTCTATAGTTTGAGTGGTGAGTGGCTGGAAAGGAGCTAATGAATGAGTGTTTCACTTGTCTAGAGTTGCCTGACATGGATGTAAGTGGCACAGAAACATTTTTTGTTGGTTTCATTTCTGTGCCTGTAGTCACAGATCTCCCAACACTCCGATGTCTTGGAAGATATGCGATGCCAGCAGTTAGTTTTGCATCCTGTCTGAAAGTGCACTGAACCACAACTTCCTGGAATTTCAGTTGCATAATACACTTAAATGAGCAAATGCAAACTTTTATTAGCTCAATCTTGTTATGGCAGGTGTTACCAGGCGAGGTTGTCACACTGTCTTATTTCTTTTTCTCGAGTATGTGAGCAAGTTTTGACTTTTGGAAAGACATGCCCTCTTGTCTGGCTTGGGTTATGTAAGTGTAATGGGCCAGGAGGTAATATTATGCATAGCTAATTATTCTGCACCTCAGCTTACTTCTCTGTGGAAGTTCAGGCCAGAGCTCAGTCTTTTCAGGGCTTTAATTAAATTTTAAAAAAAATTGCACAGAGTTAAACTGTGTAGCATGACATACACTTTCTTTAGAAATAACATATATGCATATAAACATCTGCAGCCAGCGTTTGAAACACTCATGAAAACTTTTCTTGAACAACTTTTATGTGGTAACGCTCTTGGTGTTGTCCCCCCTAGGCTTGCCCACTTTGATGCTGTTACATAAGTATGCCTTGGCGCACACACGCACACACACACAGCCATGCTCCTTGTGATGCTTCTTGGGGCACCCAGGGCTGTGACCCACTTTGGTGCCCCCTGTCTCCAGCACAAGGGCGTCTTGCCTGTGCCAGCTGGGTGTCAGCTCCCTAACACTACCAGCCTGTCAACCGCTCTAGCGCTCCCTTCTGGGCTATACCACTCTTGCTTTTGCCATGCTGATTGACAATAGATACAGCCCAGCCCCCAAGTCCTTTACAAAACATCCCCCCGGTGGTATCCAACTCCTGATCACTGGATACCCACCGAAATCTCAGCCCCTCCATTCTCAAAGGAACAGTGTACCCCACTCTACCTGCTTTGCCTTAGCCCTTCGCTCCTGTGTCACACACACAACACTGGTGTTCAATTACAGTTAAACAAAAGGAAATTTATTTAAGACAGAAAAGAGAGTCAAATAGAAACAAATGTGCGATGGGAAAAAATGGTTCCACTACAGAACAAAATCATAAAATGTAAACTACGGCCTACACTTAACAGTTACCTTTCCTACAGTGCTTAATTTTTAATGAAAGAGGGGCCAGGGCTCAAGCAATTGTTTTACATTCATAACTGATGAAGCAAGTCCAGAGATGCAGGGGTTATGAACTGCCAAGCCTACAGGTGCTTAAACACCTGTTTAAACACTGCTTTCCTAGCTACTAAATTAGATGCTCTCACCACAGTTCAGTCTTTTGCAGTGCTGGCTAGCCCCAAGGAGCTAGGCCCAGTCTTTCATGAAGGACCCCCACTCACCAACGTATCTCCTCAATGAATGGACCTAGAGTGTCTTTCTCCTCCCTGTGATAGATTGAATCAGTCTTTTGTCTTTAGTCATAGACAGAGCGATCGTCTCACTGTCATACTGTTCCTTTTCATTTCCAGCTAGTTCTGATGTTTATAGTTTTTCTATTGACTTTTCTGGGTTGTTGCAATGGTGGACAATTGAGCAATACGCTGCATAAGCAACAATCCAGGAAGGGGTGACAGCCCCTGAGTCCCCAGTGACTCACTTTCACTCCAAGACCATAAGGGTACTGTTTTCAATATAGTTACATTGTTCCTTATATATTATCCATATATACATCTCACAGTGATTATGAGTTTTGAATTAGTTACGAGCTTTCAGTAGAGATCTCACATGCTACCCTTTGTGGATAAATACCATGAAAGTAGTGTATTAGGTGTAGCGAGTTTGTCATGTCTCAGGCAGTACTTGCTTTTAAATCGTGAACCCCTTGCCAGTTGGCACCCATGGGCCACCATGTCACACTCCCTTCTGATCTTTTCATGGAGAGGAATTCTCAGTCTCTGCAGGATGGCATCAGATGTGCATGTGTGTCACCTGGATTCCTCAGAGTGAGAGAAGAATGACAGCCCCACAGTTCCCCTCCAAACTTCACAAAATTTCCTCAGCAAAGCAGTCTGAAGATCCTCAAAGCCAGCAGCAATTCCAGTCCCATCATCAATACTTGGCCATCTCCTCAGCTGTCAGGAGACAGGGTGTCTGTAGTCTGGATCCAGTGGCACAAGCAGCTGAGACGCAGCTCTCACAGCAGATACATCTTAGCCTTGCATTGTTCAGCTGCTGAATCCATGGGTTTGTTTCTAACACTCCCTATTTATAACCATCTCCCTACGGAGCTCCAATTGGCTCAGCTCTCAGATGGTGCATGTGTGGAACCTGTTCCGCTGCCCTGTTTGCCCTTAATGGAAACTCTCTGCATAGTTCAGAGACAGCTGCTGAGCAGGTCCAAAAACTACCACTCTCCCCACTTCTCTAGTTGCCTCTTGCCCATGCTAACAAAGTGTCCTATGCTGCTCTCCGCCTGTGTGTAGAAAAACATGGGATTCAATAAAAATCCATGTCTCTTCCCCACTGCTTCTCTCCCAAAATAATAATAATGTATGTAATAATAATTATTGTTATTGTTTATTATTATAATAAATTTCAGCAGTGCAAGCACGTGAGTTACACAAACTTTTTCGCATAGAGGCAGCTTGGGGAGAGAAGGAGCTGTGTGAGCAGCAGGAATGTTTGCACTTTGCCCTGGCCTCTGATTAGAGTCAAATCTTGAGTTAATTTGTTCTCTGGGAATAGGGCATTGATGTTAGGTTTTAATTCCTAGTTGAAGGGATTGCCCTGCTTGCTGTTGGACTATCTCATTTCAGGACTGGCATGTGTGTGTCAATATACTTACAGTATATGCAGAC
Source organism: Natator depressus (assembly GCF_965152275.1). Taxonomy (NCBI): domain Eukaryota; kingdom Metazoa; phylum Chordata; order Testudines; family Cheloniidae; genus Natator; species Natator depressus. Next base: position 58,535,829 of record NC_134236.1, read on the forward strand.
TGTGCATCACTGATTTCTCCTCCACTGGGAGGCCATCCTGAAAGACCCCAGACATCTGCTACCACTCAGCATAGGTGTGACATTGGTGTCTAAAGAATCAGAAAAATATTTTGAATATCTCTCCCATTGTTTGTTTCTAAACAGCTACTTATGGCCATGATACATTCAAGGCGTGTTTTCACTTTTTAACAGCATTTAAATCAGAGAAGGGCCTGAGCCAAAATTCTGGAAGATGGCTGAACTTTGAAATAGTTCCAAACTTCACAGCTGGCCCCTCTCTGCATAAACTGAGCTGAACGAGCTCCCTGGATCTGAAACCACCACCATCACCACCTTGAAAACTTTCAGATCTGGATCCAGACTTTCCACTTGGGGCCCCTCTGTAATCTGTACAGGATGTGCAATGATTGGGAGTCTATATGTTTAGTAAGGAACTGCCTCAATATTTTCAATGTACATGCTTCACACATGTTGCTAGAAACCACTCATCTTGCTTTTGTAATCCCCAGCGCAGTAAGCACTAATATATTATACAACTGTAGATGATGGTAAATATATAAACAAATAGTTCCAATTTTCAGTGTGTGTTTAAAGCTTCATTTATCAGTAATACAAATTCTGAGAAAGGAGCTTGGGGACCATTGCTGCTGTGATTAGATACTTGTGCTGGAGCCCGAGCCTTGCAAAATATATGGTTACTAAACATTCCTCCTACTGTGTACCATCATGTTTACCTAGATTATGTGAGTCATGTACTTTGGAGAAGGAGATTAACGTAATTTGGACTATAGGGACCTCTCTAATTTGTCAGTGGATGAGAAAACCAGAATGTAGAGTGAGTCTTTTCTCATGGAATTCAAGCCTACTTCTAATTTGATTGCATACATACGAACACATTCATATTGACCCAGAAACAAGGGATTGTAATAAAACGTCAATCAACCACACAGTTATGTTCAAGTTGCTTCCAGAAACAAAAATATCCATTCTGTAAGTCACTCTGCCCCGAGTCTTTAAATTCAACAAATGGTCTAATTAATCATTTGTGTGAATGGAGAAAGATTTGAGTTAATATAAAAGTAGTATAAAGGTAGCCAGCTTGAGATATCAAACATAAATTTACACATAGACACAGATTGGGTTTCAGCAACAAACGTGTCCCATAGTTCTCTTACATGTCCATTATCTTTGGAATTCACACAAGGAATATGGTTTGTGTGAGGTGTGTGTGTATATTTACATAATTTATGTAAATAAGGCTGGCCTTAAATATACATACACACACACAAATAATCTCACAGGGAGATGCACACATGCAGACACATTGTATATGGATGTAAATCGCAGAGCTTAGGTCTGGTGTACACTAAACAGTCAGGTAAACCAAACTACATCACTCAGGGTTCTGAAAAATCCACAACCCTGAGCGATGTAGTTAAGCCGACCTGGTGTAGATACGGCTAGGTCAATGGAAGAATCGTCCATTAACTCTAGCTACCTCCTCTCAGGAAGGTACATTGCCTATGCCAATGGGAGAACCCCTCTCGTCTGCATAGGCAGTATCTACACTGAAGAGATGCAGCTGTGCCACTGTAGCATTTCAAATGTAGACAAGCTCTTAGAGGGGTGGAATGCTCTGCTCCTTCTATAGGGACAAGGGGAAAAGCTAGCTCTGGCCATCCTCATTTACATAAATTATTATGTTGCATGCCCATAGTTCCACATCCTGTGTTTTGTTGTTTTAATTGGAATTTGTCTCTGTTCTGATTGTATAAATGATAACAGATTGTGACTGAAACTGTCACATGTGACATGAAAGGACATAGAAATGGTGTAAGATATGGTCTGGAGTATACAGGCAGTATACTATGGCTGGGGAGGAGGGGAAGGGCGGGACTTTGGGCAGAAGGGGAGGGGCCGGGGGCTAGGCTCCCCCAATAGGCATTTCACGTGCCGGCCATAATGCTGATGTTGCAGAACTGGACGTGGGAGCTGTGCATCACAGTGGGACTTGGCAGTGCAGACTTTACTGGAGTGGAGCAGCCAGGCAGAGAAGAACTTGACTACCACTGAATCTATCTGACCCCATAAGTGAGATCTTTAAATGGGTGAACTAAGAGTTCCAGAGTGTAACAACCCAGATAATTAATCATTGGAACTTCGGTGCCGATCATCCTGCTGACATACTGATTGCGTTTTGTTACTTTTATTGCACGTAAATATAGATATATGGTTGTCATGTTTTTATTCTTCCCCCCCCCCCAAAAGAAAAGAAATTATTTGTGTTCCATATACCCAAGGATTGCTGAGTTCTGCAAGTGGGAAGGAACCTGCAAAAGTGACTTGGGAGGTTTTATTCTAAGCTCCCTGGAAGTAGAAATGGGGCTCTGAGTTGGGGCTTGAGCCATTGTTTCTTTTATTTTAGAAAAGGACCCCTGGACAGATTGAACCCCAGCTTTGTGCTGCCATTGGCACCTTGCAGAAGGGTTAATGTGTATATATAGTCAATGTTAGACACTGTTAATGTTAATATTAGACACTGATGTGCGGCTTGGGGCTAGAGCATCAAGTCTTTCCTTCATAGGTCGTTTATGGCTCTCATCCCACAGAATATACATCCCCCTGCATCTAGTCAAAGCAGTGAGTAGTCGCTGCTGAATCAACTGTCCATTAGTGCAATTTGCAGTCATTGTGGTTTATTCGTTTGTTTTTGTAAGGATTCAGACGTGTTCTAGAAATCCCCAATTAGACCTAAAAGTTCAACTGAACACAAAGGTTGGATGTAGTGCATGCTGTTAGAATATAGATATTCAGGCCTGCCTGTAAAGGCCTATACTTTAAGAACTTAGGTGCATTTTTATCACTTAGCTACAGTTACAGGGGTATAAAAACAAAGAATCAAAATTACAGTCTGCCTGTGTATGGGCCTGCTCTCACTAGGATAGTCTGCGGCCTTGTTCTTAAGCTAACACCTTTGGCTAAGCAGCAGGGGCAGCCATAAGCTGGGAAGCGTATGGTCAGATCCTCACATTCCAAACCAGTCACATTGAAATAAGGTGGTATTGGGCTGTTAGGAAGACGATCCTGTCCTAATAGTGCTCATCACCACAGATAAAGAAACAGATCTTAAGGTGGTTAAAGAAAACTTAGTTTTCCTGTCTGGCAAGAAATCACTTATCAATGGTTGTGGTTGTGAAACCCTCATTTCTGTGTCTTTATCTTTATGGACCCCACTTTTCTATTGTTAATCTGACTGGTTCTCTAATTGTTTCTGTCTGCTGTATAATTAATTTTGCTAGGTATAAGTTAACTAGGGTAGTGGGATATAATTGGTTAGAGAATTATGTTATAATATGTTAGGATTGGTTAGCTACATTTCAGTAAAATGATTGGTTAAGATATAGCTGATAATATTACTATATAAACTGGGGTCAAACAGGAAGTGGGGGGAGGGGAAATTGGAATCATGTTTGCTAAGAGGGGGGAATGAGAATAGGGAACGGGGAACAGGGATATAGGCAAGGTTCTGCAGCGTCAGAGCTGGGAAAGGGGACATGGGGTAAATGCTCTGCAGCGTCAGAGCTGGGAAGGGGGACATGGGGTAAATGCTCTGCAGCGTCAGAGCTGGGAAGGGGGACACGGGGTAAATGCTCTGCGGCGTCAGAGCTGGGAAGGGGGACACGGGGTAAATGCTCTGCGGCGTCAGAGCTGGGAAGGGGGACACGGGGTAAACGCTCTGCGGTGTCAGAGCTGGGAAGGGGGACACGGGGAAACACTGGGGAACAGACTCTATTGGCATATAGAGATAAGCCCAACTGGTGTGAAGGGTTTTGGAATATGCTTGCTTGGAAACTAATCCCAATAAACATTGCATTGTCTGCGCTTCTGACTCTGGTCTTCTGCTTTCTGTCTACATGACAAGAACTAGGGGAGAGGGTGAAGGGAAAGCCCTCCAACACGTGCAGTTAATATAACTTTAGACTGAGCTTCTCTATATAAACACAAGAGGAGATGAACACATCCTGCATTCAAAGCAGATTAAAAATGGTTCCCCATGTAACACTTATCGAACACTCAAGTCATTTTTTATTCTGTTCTTCGTTTGAACAGGCTATGATGTTCTGCTTACTTTATTGCTGTCTCTCTAATAAACCATCAATCTCCCATTCCGAAGGACACAGAGCCCAGTTTTGCCAAGGAGAAGAGACTTGCTTTACTTTGTGGTGAGGACTATAAAGTTGCAGTTCATTAATGTTTTTATGGTTTTATTAATCAGCAGCGCTTTTTATTTTTTCCTGAATATTCGGTATCTTGCAAACATCTCTGAGTGCTCATAATTGTAAGACTTACATTGTGTATGGCAAGTGGCACTTAAAGCAATTGGATATCCATAGATATTTTAATATGTTTTATTAGCTTCTTTCACAAGCACAACATGCCCAAAGCCATAGTAAAGGACACATGCTCAAACTACACATTGACTATCAGCAGCCCTCGGTACTGCCAGAACAGAATAATTACTCCCACAGCTAGCTCTCCTAGTTTACATTAGCTTTCTGAGTTCTTGCTGCTTAATAATGGCTTCCAGCTGAAGAATGGTCCTCAGGTTACTAGTGTTCTCTATCTCCAAGTAAAAACTGCCTTTACTTAATTTAAATTAGTTTGCATCATATGAAGGCACCTATAGCCAATTATGGACTAACATTCCTCTCTTCCTTAAATCTAATTCCTTTAAAGGTTGAAGGCTCCAGGAATTCACATTTGACTAAATTTACAATGCACTGTATGAACAAAAGACACATTGATCTGTAGGAATTAGCTTAAAATTTTTGCCTCGAATGTATTTCAGCTTCTCCATCATGACTTTCATAACCCATAAGAAGTCAATTTATTATAATTATAGGGGAGAATTTAAATAAATATTCATCTTCACCTCTGTATTTCCCAGTGTCTCCTGTCTTCTCAGTATCCACCCTTTACACTGGACTCCTCTCCTGGTGGAGACTTCCTTTTGCTTTGTCCCCTTCCGCAGAATTTTACAAGAAGGCAAAGCGATATGGGCCATGGAAAGCTACCATCCGTTATTGTAATAATGATATGTAAATAGTCTCCATGCCCAGCCTCTCCTGTAAGTATAATTTTACATGTGATCTTTACCAGGACAAAGCTACATGTTATTAAGGCATCACACACAAAAGTACATATTAGTTTGGTTAGAGATGTCCATCTCCATCATGGGAGATTTGCAACCAGAGTAGCCCATTCCCTATGATCCTCTGCTAAGCCCTTTGTGGATGAACAGTCCTTTTGATCCACCCTGGCTGCCACATCATCTGGCCAAGATCTTCATTTTCTGCCTAATGTTCTCCTACCATCAGCCCTCACTTCCAGTCTCCATAAAGTGCATCACCCTCTGAACCTCTTAAAATGTGCCCTGCAAATTGAATCTTTCTGTTCATGAGATCTCTATGTAGCATTTGCTAAATTCCAATCATCTCCAATATTTTTGTTGGTTACGTAGTCTATCTACGATGTTTTCAGAACTCTTCTATAACTCCATAATTTGAAGAATTGTAGTTTCTTTATTATTGATTGTTTGAATGTACATGTTTGACAGCTGTAATGTAACACAGACCAAATGTAAAGTTAACACAGAATAAATGCATAACTAACAGAACATAATTACTCAAGCTGAATATCGCCCAGCACATCAGGCTAACAACAGGAGAGGCTTCTGTAGTGAGTTAGTTGGGGTGTTTATTGTTCAGCCATTATCTGTTATCCCACTCCATTCTAAATTGTACAAAAGCTCCCTCACATGGGATAGAGTAACTCATGAATTTTATGTCTACATTTTTATTACTAAAGCACTGGGTGCTAGGATTGAGTCTAATTAGGACAGGGCATCTGAAACATTGTCTGCATTCATCCTTGCTTGCTTTTCTTCAGAAACATTCAGCTTTCTACATAGAATAAAAAGGTCAGATTTGACCGTGATCTGCAAAATCATCAAGAGGCTGGAGAATGCACTGTCAGTTAAGGTTTACCTGGGGAATAATACGGCAGTACAGCTATCTCTAAATATATGAACTCCAAAATTCAGTGACTGACTACACTGCTCCATGTCTGCTTGTATTAGAAATTCTCTATCACCCTTTTCACTAGGTTTATTCTACAGAACAAACATCTATTGCCAGCATTGTGAATTCACTCCGGAGTCAAATCAACATTTGTGTAAAGAAATTGCACCTGAATTGCTTATCAGACCTTAACAGCTCCTCAGCCAGAGTCTACACATTCTTATTTTGAAATTAGTTTCATTCTCAAACACCCCATTGCTATCCAACTGTTTCTTTCCTTTCAGCAACATATCCCACTGACCTATATTTCTAGGTTCCAATGGGCCACATCTTAAAACTATTTCTTCATAATGTGCACCTCAGACCCGTCAGTGCATTGTGCTGCTCTTTCCTGTACCCATTCTAGCTCAGCAAAGTCCCTTTTATAACTAGGTTTGTCAAATTACATACACTGGTTCATCCTAATGTAGCCTTACTAGTGCCAAAATATCTGTCAATTTACGGGAAAATGTTGATAGCTTAATGCTAGCTTGTTTGCTTTCTTTTAACACTACTGTCAAATATTGTAGAGACAGATTTAGTGATTTGTCTGACCATCCCCAAATCCTTTTCCTGATTATTTTCTCCTTTTGCTGCCTTGGCAGTTATTTCTATGATTGTTTTTGTTCCCTATTTTCATTGTTACTTGTGGGCCCATAAATAATATTGTACTGTCATCTGTCCAAGAATGACCTTAAAAAACCTGTCTAGGCAGCGATCTCCTAGGTGAAGATAATATTACATATCGTACCGTTAACGAGGTGTTGTGGTGGAGGAGGAAGAGAGGGGAAGGTCTCAAAGAGGAAATAAAGCATAGGGTTAGTATGAACCACCTTGCTCTAGATTGTGTCTTCAGGCACAGCCCTGAGTAACAGGGTGGTGTCTGCCACAGCTCAGAAAGGGATTGTGCTTCACATGGAAGTTTTTGCTATGAGGCTATTGCAAAGCCTGACAGCTTTGACCAAACCTCACTAGATTGTGCAGGCCTCGGAGCTCCTAGGAGTGGAATGCTATCGCAGAATACATGGGGAAATATTTGCTGAACAACTGACATCATCAGAGGAGCAGCTTTGTCTTGGTAAATTTTGGAAGAATCCTGGGAATGTTACCATAGGGCAACCTCTGCAGCCAACTTGAGCAATAAAAACCAACCACATGAAAAATAGAGGGCAAAGCTTCTTTTTAAAAGGCTTTACCCCCACACTACTTGATTCATGATATATAGGGAATCCTTTGAATTGCAGCATTTACCTGACCAAATGCTCCTTAGGGTTTCTGACATGGAAATGTGTCATGAACATTAGGCCTCAAATAAGGGACAGTCCTTAAAATGCAGGCAGGATGGCCCCTGTTGTAATAACTGAGATAATATAACACCCCTTACAGGTCCCCCTGTATTAGGCAGTACTGTGGAGCTCAGAATAGACCTGTGCAGGAGTGTAGTGGTCCCTCCCACTCAAGTAGGGAGTGAGGCCACTGAAGTTGCTGAATTTTGTACAGCTCTTGTTAACAGTCCCATTGCTATGCCCTGTGTGAGCAATGCCCTCTGTTCCCCATGTGCAATGCCCTCAGTTCTCCATTGTTTTACAGTATGAGTCTGAAACCACATTGTGACAGAGGCCTTGATCTGCTTGAAGAAAGTTGGCACCTACTTTAATGAGTGACTTAGGGTAACATAAAATGGTATGAAAAATTCGACCTGGGCTCAGCCAAGCCCCAGGCTTGAACACCCTGTAGAAGGCGGGAGAGATGTTCCAACTCTGATTTAAGGCCTCTTCTCTATGAAGTGAAACCCCAGATCTGAGCATTTCTAAACCTGGGAGCCTTGAAAATATGTCTCTGTGTTTTGCAGCTCAGACCCATTGCTATTCCAAGTCTATTCATTCTATTCATATTGAAGTAATCTTTCCCAAATGTGGTCAGCTCCGTTGGCTGAAGCTTCCAGACCTTCAGCAGTTTCTCTGGATTCATACATCAGGAATTACCATCCCAGCTCACAAGACATACCAAGGCACCCAGCATCCCTTGAGAATTTGTCATTCCTCGTTACAAAGAGGACACAGATGTCCTGCATACAAGCAGTCACCAGACTTGCTCCCAGTTACAAGCAATGGAAATCATGGCAAAAATCATCACAAACATGTTTTATAATAATCTGAGTTAGGCCTGGGTCCATCGTAAGAATGACCTTACTGGGTCAGACCAATGGTCTTTCTAGCCCAGTCTTTTGTCTTCTGACAATGGCCAGTGCCAGATGCTTCTGGCAGTCAGAGGTTTAGGGATACCCAGAGCATGGGGTGCATCCCTGACCATCTTGCTAATAGCCATTGATGGACCCATCCTCCATGAACTTTTCTAATTCTTTTCTGAACCCAGTTATACTTTTGGCCTTCACGACATCCCCTGACAACAAGTTCCACAGGCCTTAATCTGATAGTGAAAATTTCTGGGGCTGGAATTGTATTTGAATCTTAGTTTGCATGCAGCCCAGCACAGTAGATCCTGGTTGAGGTCTCTAGATGTTACCATAATACAAATACTGACAGCTGCTGAGGCAACAAGATCAATAATTTGATTAAAATTTTGAAAAATTTAGTTTCCCTTTTTCATTGATTTTGGTTTTGATGTTTTTTTCCAACCAGTTCATCAAACAGTAAAATAATTACACTTTTACTATAAATCATACCAATATGTCTAATGTGCCAGGCCTCTAAACATTTTGTAATATATCTTAGGAAGTACAAAGATTTGTTGTTTTCTCAGTTATTGCTTCCTTTTTACATTGAATCCTTATAGTTCTTTCATATGCCAACAAAAAAATATCCCAGCCTCCCCATAAATGATATCCTAAAATATATGGGGATGTGGTAGGACCATCTTGTTTCCATAACCTGATTGCCATATACAGCCCTGGAGGCCTGATCAGCTAATGTTCTCAAAAACCTTCCTGTACAGTACTAAGGGCTAATCTCTTAAGTCTCTCAGTTATGTTTATACAATGGTTTACCTATTCTACTGTTAACCCAGCCACCAATGCCCACCTATATGTATATATTCTCACCCACTGCTTCCAGTCACTCCCCCACCTACCCACTGTGTTCTCTGTTCACCTGCCTGCCCATATCCTAGAACTGTAAATACACCTCGGCTGCTAACTCACCTCCCAAAAGACATTCCAAATGTCAGATACTCTGGACAGTCATTTAAAACATAAAGGATGGTATTCGTGATGCCCATGGCAGTTGTGAGAACCACTCTTCCTTACATACCATTTATGGTACTTAACAGGAAGACAGAGAACCAAGAGCAACAGCAAATGGTTAGAAAGAAGGACAAAATAAGGTGATTCTTCAAACAAATGAATCCCTTTTTGTGCTAAGGACAACTTGTACACTGCAGTTTTCAACTTTCTTCCTGGCAGCACTCGCATGTATTATGTTTCTTCTGTAAGAGACATGCAAAAATTGTTTGTTGTAAAATCTACTATTATGTTCTGTTTAAATTTACTTTTACAAACCTATAAATTACAGGCCATTCCTTTCTGGAGGGTTGAAAAAAACATTGATTTTTGTTTCTAAACTTGCGTATTGGAGCAACTTGAACTAAAAAGGAAACAATTTAACATTTAACTGAAGAAAACATACATCTGTGGAAATTCTATAATTTTTCACTGACATATCTATGTATTTCTCTAAATTTCTGCCACATCTGTTACTGTGGGTAGATTTGTGCTTTTCTATGTGAATCATTGGCGAGATTAATGTTAGCAATAACTCTCAGAGGAAATTGAGGAAACAGTAACACTGGCTAATAAAAAGGAAAAAATATGGAAAAGTAGAAACAAAGAGTACATTTTATGCAATTGCAGTGTAGTCTGCTATCTAGTGAAACTGTGCTTTAAAACTGCAATGAACACATTGCAGTATTATAAATCATGTCAGATAAATAAATAGATAAATATATAAAGATACCTCTTATAATAGAAGAAAGGTGAATAATATTCAAAGTTATCCTGAACCCTGAACTTTTCTCTATTTACATCTCTTTGAATATCTGCCTATCACCATCATGGCCATTGCCACCTTTTCATCGTTATCGTGATATTGCCTCTGTTGAATTCCTTACTCATGCCTTCATCTCTTTCTATTTTAACTATTACAGTTCCCTTTTTGCTATTCAGCCTAGATCCTTACCAGGAAAACATTAGGGAATCCAGAATACTGAGTCCATTCTATTTTCTATTATCTTATTACTAAAAGTAGGAACATATCACCTCCAGCCCACCTCATCTTCAGTAAGGCTGTATTCATCTCGGATTCCAATTCAAAATTATCCTCCTGGTGTTCAGGATTCACCATGGACTCAGTCAACAACTGTGTGACATGATAACAACAGCCATACTGGTCAGAGCAAAGGTACACTTAGCCCCGTATCCTGTCTTCTGACAGTGGCCAATGCCAGGTCTTCAGAAGGAATGAACAGAACAGTAATGAATGAACAGATAACTGGTGACTTTCTATGGTGTCAGTTTTAAACCTAAGCTTGTGTCTACGCTAGCATTTTTTTAAAACTTTCCTGGTATGGCATCATTACCAGTGCAGCTACACAATGCTCCCAGAAGCAGAAGTGCTGTGACATACCACCTCCCACCATTGTTTAACCACTATGTCAGACCCCCTATTGGTTTACAGTGGATTCACTTTTTCAACACTCTTTTAGCAACCTTGAGAGCTAGAAAACATTAATGAAGGCTCAGATTTTGGAGCACAATTCTGTGGCAAGCAGTGCAGTTTACAGCAGACTTGCAGAATACATGAGGCCCTGGATCGAGAGTATTAATATATTGCAGCAACTAACCTTTGTGGAGTTTATCTGAACAGTAAGTCACAATACTATTGCAATTTCTGAGCAGAAAACAAGGCCAAGATTTTTAAAAACAAGAGCCTAAAGTTTGACTCCTACATCCATATTTAGGCATTTCATAGAATCATAGAATATCAGGGTTGGAAGGGACCTCAGGAGGTCATCTAGTCCAACCCCCTGCTCAAAGCAGGACCAATCCCCAATTAAATCATCCCAGCCAGAGATCTGTCAAGCCTGACCTTAAAAATTCTAAGGAAGGAGATTCTACCACCTCCCTAGGTAATGCATTCCAGCGTTTCACCACCCTCCTAGTGAAAAAGTTTTTCCTAATATCCAACCTAAACCTCCCCCACTGCAATTTGAGACCATTACTCCTTGTCCTGTCATCTTCTACAAGTGATCTGACTTACAAAAGCACTGAGCAGCCAGCAGCTCCCATTGACATCAAAATAAATGAAAGACACGCATCACTTTTAAAAATCAGACCGTTCATTTAAGTACCTAAATATGGATTTGAGATTACCCTGCTATTTTTGAAAATAGATTTCACTGAGAAGTGAAGGTTCTCAGCACCTCACAGGATTGGGCTCTTAGTTCTTAGTATGGTCCTGAACACTGCCGTTGCTGGTATCAGTAATAGCTCTAATCAATCCATTAATATGACCTCCTTATTCTTTTTGTTGTGGCCAGTTAGTTATATTGAAGTTAGGAAAGCACTGCTTGAGATCATGTCTGAAGAAAAGTTTTGGGGAAGGTAATTCAATCTAAAGCTCCCTAACCTGGCTTCCTCCTTCCTGACTAGATGAAGAAATAACTGACTGTGGGCTTTTCTGGAGCTCTTCCATCTATTTGGTAGAGTGCCAGGGTAGGCTGTATCCATAAAGGAGACAGTAAATCAGGTTTGAAACAATGTGAAGTTATTTCAGTTCTATCTGTTTTGACAAAATGACTTGGCAAATGTGCATATTCACAGATTTCAGCCTCTGAAGAGGAAAGATCTTCTGACTCCAGCACACCCAGGCTTCAGATATAGACATTTCATTGACATCGTTCTGAAGATCACCAATCACATTTCTAACACAATAGATGGAAATTATAATACAAAAGTAATTTTTGTTTAACCTAACATTTTTGAACTTAGTCAACCATACTCTTCCTAAACGTCAGGGCTGTTGTGCTAAGCAGTGACTCCAAAAACTGACTTGCTGGGTGCTAACAGAATTGTCTAGAGCAGAGTTCCTCAACCTTTTTGATACCAGGGACAAGCTTGCTGCCTTTCTATACTGTGTCAGGGAAATCTCAGGGACCAGCATTGGTCCATGGATCGGTCATTGAGAAACTCTGGTCTAGAGAAGGTTTCTATACGCCACATTCTAGCATTACAGGGCATAACAACTGGGGCACATCAGTGATTATTTCTTTTTTTGTCTGTTTTTCTGTTTTACTCTTATCCATCTTTTGTTCATAACCTTCCATTTCAGAGTGGTTTCTGCCCTTTATATATGCACACTGAATGCAGCCTAGATTAACAACAACCTGCAGTCTGACTTGAACGAACTGGAAGGATGATTCTTCTGTGCTGACTTGTGTTTAAATAAAGTGAAAACCAAAACCACGGGCCTCTGGTTCCTTTCCAAATCACACTAAGGAACAGACTGCTTCATTAAAGATTAAAATAGCTGTCGGTAACAAAAGATAGACCTGAACCAAAGCCCCAGATCCAATCACTCTTAACTTTGTGACTTGAGCCCGTCTCTAACAGTAATCTCTGGGGAAAGTTTAAATACCTTGGAATATAGCACAACCCCTCTTGTAGTGGGGACCCAGGTTGAGGGAAACTGTGTAAGTCAAGAAAGAGTCTGGACACATTATCAAGAAAGCAGGTTGTCTAGCAGTAGCTCTCTAACAATCATCTGTCTTGGAATAGTGTGCATCTGAAGTACTATTATTGATTTGCATTGCCATACTGCCTACAAGCAGTTGTTCTAAACATTATACAAACATATGACCAGAAGACCTCTCCAGCCCAAAAGAGCTTACACAATAAGTTGAAAACAAGAGACAACAGATACATATGACAAACAGATGTGGAGGAGCACAAGTTAATAATGAGATGATTATAATAAGCATGATAAACAATGGTCAGAGCACACCAGCTGCCAACTCATCAGATGGGATGGGAAAAGATGAAGTATTGTATGATGAAATCTGCTGGTTTGTACTTTCCTTTTAACTTCATCATGCATCATTTCCACCTCAACAATTAACTTAAATGGACAACTTAATTGAATGGGGGCAGCAACGCTGGTGCTACCAAGTATACCCTATGTGGAAAATTACTATAGTTCAGATTAAGACAGTTTTATTTATAAGCCTATGTTTTCTGTTGCTCAGGGCTAGCAGAAATATTCTGTCTTGGAGCTAAAGTTTCCCATGTTTAGATTCTGCCAAAACCGAATTTTGGGGGGTTAAAACTTTAAGGAAAATCCCTTCAGCCATTTCTAGGTTGCAGGAATTAAACTATATACTTTTCTTCCTTCACAACAATAATGGAAGAACCACTGATCTTTGAAGCTTGAAGTTTGACTTGTAACTAGTCCTTATGGAGGAGTCTGTCCAAGAATAGGGTCTTATCTATATAAAGACTGGGTTCACAGCAAACAGGAGCGTTAATCTGTTCAGTCCTGCCCTAGTTCCCCCCACTGATTATCCAAGTGGACCCTGCTGTAACTCACTAGAAGTTCTGTGATGTGCTTTGATCCACCGTGCTTTGAAACTACTTGAACTGAGTATTCATATAGACAAGTCCCAAGTTTGAAAATACTTGTGTGAAATTAGCAATGTTAGAAGAGTTAGAAAATCACTTCCCATAGGAGAAGTTCACCATGGGTTTGTCTACACAGCAAGTTAGCGTGCAGCAAGCATGGGTGTGACTCTACGGTGCACAAGCTTGCCACACGCTACCGGGCCGTGTGGACTCTTCTACCATGCAAAGTTACATAGTTGACATGCTCATCACAGTGTTCTATGGAATTTATAGTGCATGGTAGCAGGGTCCACAGGGCAAGGTAGTGCCCGGTTGAGTCACACTCTGGCTTGCTGCACCCTAACATGCCATGTAGAGGAGCCCTAAGACTGCAATTTTAGATATGATTTTTTTCAGAGCTGCACATTTTCAGGACATGAGATGCTGCTTCATACCTCTTATCTAGGAAATGAACACTTGGTAAGCAACTGATGTTATGCTTATAAGAAGTACATGGGATCTTTTACAGGGAAAAAGGCAATACACCGCATTTATTGAAAATACAACAGTTAGCCTATGCATTCAATTACACAACACAAACAAGTCCTGCAGATGGTCTTTATAGTCTGTCGTAGCTCGAGTCAATCTAATGGCCAGTTAGACTGAGCACGAGTGAGGTGGGCTCTGTCTGGGCTCCAAGGTTTTGCAGGACTGAACCCAGAGTTCTATGGCAAAACAGCCCAGCTTTATACTTGCAAATTTCCACTTTAGTCTATGGATTTTGCAATGTTATTCTGTAATCGTTAGTCCTTAAATGGTGTTAATCTTGGGGTTTTCCGCTGTTATAATTTGATGGTTATTGTCGGGCTTCCCATCGTTATCGCCTATTTGTTGTCTTGCATTCAGGGGTGCCTGCCTCACTTCTGCGGTCATCAATGCTGCTAACATGTTTAGCATCGGATACAATGGATGTTTTCTGATTGTCTCCTGGTGTTTCCAAGTCTCTCACTTTTTCTTGACCATCTGAACATTTGTGATGGCTTTCACACTCATCCTTAACCATGCACCCATCCTTTACTCATACCAAACAATTTTACAGAGACTTTCAGACAGGATAACATTTTGGAAAAGATTATTTGGTTACTAAAGGGATTACAAAAGAACCTTATACAACTTAGTTTGCAATGCATACAAGAAGCAAGACTTTATAGCAATTACTGTAATGAAATCTTATTCTAAAACAAAAGGTGACCATAATCAGCCACAAGGACTATTCTGGTCTATTCCTGCCTTGAAATCAAAAAGGGTGGCTGGCAGGATGAAATCAAATCATACATTAATACATTTAATACATACTACATTATTATAACCGTCAATCATTATAACCTCTAATACAAATATAAAATCCTGCTCCTATACTGAGCAAAATCCACTTGGCTCAGTGAACAATTTTAGTCCCGTTCCTTTATACCAATGCCTCCATCTCATTATTCAGAGGGGAGGGAAGCAAAACCTAGCCCAGCTGGAGATTGTTGTATCAAAGGAGAGCACAGAACCTCAAGTTACATGCTCCCCATTAACTTCCCTGAGAGCCTGTGGGTCTTTCTAGAACAATTCTGTCTGGTCAAGGCCCCACAGATTCAGAGGGCAAATTCTTGAGGAATAGTTTAAAAACCTTAAGGCTGTATTAGCAACATAGGACCTGCTTGTGTCCCACAGACCCATATGGATGAGTGCCCTCTGCGTTTGGACTTTCCCCTCCAAATGCAGCTCAGATGCCTCTGCAGCATCATTCCCTCCTTCCCCTAGCTCAGGGGTGGGAAAACTTTTTGGCCCGAGGGCCACATTGGGGTTGCAAAATTATATGGAGGGCCAGGTAGGGAATTCTGCCCCCCTCAGAATCCCTGACCCATCCAACCTCCCTCCCCCCCCCCGGCTTCTTGTCCCCTGGCCACCCCTCCTGGGACCCCCACCCCAACTGCTCCCCAGGACCCCACCCCCTATCCAACCCCCCCTTTTCCCCATCCCCTGACTGCCCCAACCCCTATCCACACCCCCAACCCCTGACAGGCCCCCCGGGACTCCCATGCCCTATCCAACCCCCCCCGTTCCCCGTCCCCTGACTGCCCCTGCCAAAACCTCCACCCCATCCAACTGCCCCTGTCCCCTGACTGCCCCCTCAGAGCCCCCAACCCATCTAACCCCCCCCGTTCCCTGACTGCCCCCCCAGAACCCCCGACCCATCCAACTGCCCCCTGCTTCCTGTCACCTGACTGCCCCCCCCAGACCGCCCAACCCATCCAACTGTTCCCTGTCCCCTGACTGCCACCCCGGGACCCCCGACTCCCTGCCCCCTTACCATGCCGGAGCCAGTCACGCAGCCGCGCTGCCCGGCAAGAGCGGCAGGCCAGAGCGCTGGCGGCATGGCACGCTCAGGCTGCAGGGGAGAGGGGACAGCGGGGGAGAGGCTGGGGGTGAGCCTCCCTGGCCGGAGCTCAGGGGCCGGGCAGGACAGTCCCACAGGCCGTAGTTTGCCCACCTCTGCCCTAGACCCTCTGAAGGGCTACATAGGCCCTGGTGAAGATCTGTAAACCCTGCAGCACCTCATTGACAAGCCTCTGAAAGGTTGCCCCTGCATTAATTAATCCAAAAGTGATAACCTTAAACTCATATAGGCCAGATTCCACTATGAAAGCTGACTTTTCCTGGGCATCGGCATCTAAGGGAATTTGCCAGTATCCTCGAGTCAAATTTAGAGTACTTATGAATTTTGCACTCCCCCAACAGATCCAGTAGGTCCTCTCTCCAGGATGTGGGGCAGAGATCAGGTTGGGTGATGGTGTTGCCTGTTTAAAATCCACACAAAATCTTATGGTTGTAATCTTTTTACATACCATCACAATAGGAGATGCCCAGGGGCTTTTCAACTTAGTAATCACCCATATGTCTAGCATGCTCTCTACCTCACCCTGATTCTGTCTTTCCATTACTCCTTTAGCAGGGTATGCTTTGCTAGGAGCAGGGCGTGGTCCTGTAGTTTTCATGGAATGCACTATTTTGTTCCTTAAACTTGGCAGGTTGGAATACACCTGCCTGGCGTATTTCCATAGGGCCGGCATCTCCTGGTTTTGGGTTAGGTTCAAACCCTCCCAAATCTCCTTACTCTACCTTACAAAATCAATTAAAGGGGCAGTAAATGTTCCCTCATCAGCACAGCAAATCATATTCACCATTATCATCACTCTTTCAATCTATTGACATGTACTGTTTACACTACTCCCCTGCCATGAGGTTTCATTACATCATAAGTAACCTCATTCATTCTGTCCCCCAACAATCTGGCATCTTGTTCTTCCTCACTGGAATCAACACCAGGACCAAGTCACCTATATCAAAAGATCATTCTCCAGCATCCCTGTCATACCAAATATTTCTGAGACACCTGAGTCCTTTCAAGGTTCTGATTACTAAGTCCATCATAGACTTTAAATTCTCTTTAAAATGAGTGACATACTCCCCTACAGGCTGTCTTGACTCTTCTGTACTACCCTTCCGAGAGCCTCTGATTAAATCTAAGGGTCCCTTCATCTATCTCCCATAAAGGAGATCAATGGGGGCAAAACCCACAGACTCTTGTATGTGAATAACAAGTAAGGAAGCAAGACATCCCAGTCATTCTCTTGCTGGGTAACATACATCCTCAGCATAGACTTCAATGTCCTATTGAATCTTTCTACCGGATCATTAATTTCTGCATGATATGGGGTGGTCTTTTTATGCCTCTCTCCACGATTCCATGATTTTTTAGAAAACTACGGACATGAAATTGACACTACCATCTGACAGCATTTCCCTGGGAAAACCTGCTCTGCTAAAAATGGTTATTAGGACAGTAGCCACACTTTCAGCTTCTATATTAGACAGACCTATGGCTTTTGTGTACCTGATGGCACAATCCATCACAACCAGTATATATTTCTCTCCTTTTCTGGAAGGTCTGGGTCCTACAATATCTACAGATACTCTGGCAAACACCTCGTTAATGGAGATGGGGAATGGCTGCAAAAGTATCTTGCAGGGTCCTTTTAATCTATACACTTCTGATATAATACTCTTACAGTATTATTTTACTGTCTCAAACATGTGAGGACAACAGAAATTCTGTCTGAGCCTATCACGGGTTCTCTCCACTCTTAAGTGTCCAGCAAAGGGACAATCATGAGCTAGCTGCAGCAACTCTGTGCTGTACTTATCTGGCACAAGCACCTGCTTGCAAACCTCTCCAGGGCAATTCTTTTTCCTATGGGATCCTCCCTGTACAACAAACCTTCTTCTAGAAAAATCAACCCTTTCCTTTCACAGCCAGATTACCATTCTGAGCTGCATTCCTCTCCTTGTCCAGGCAAGGATCAGCCTGTTGAGCTCAATAAACTCCTTTTGAGTTTCCCTTAAGTTAAGAGCAGATGTTGTCAAAGCAATGGCTAATCCCTCCAGGGATAAACTGTTGTTCTCATCTGACAAAGGACTAAGGGAATCTCCCACCCCCCCATCCCCGCAGCCTTCCCTGCTTTCCACAGACAATCGAGGCGAGGTAGAACCATACTGTCTGTGGCTGTCATCTAATCTCTAACTACCAATAATAATTGCTCCTGGGCCATCAGATCAAACACCTTTCCATAAACCCCTCCAGCCCAAACCCACTGTGACGTTATCTGATTAAAATATGACCATATAGATCATTGTTGCAACCACTGTTATATATTTGCAGAAAATATTGTACAAAGGTTGTCGAGTAAGATGTCTATGAAAAGGATTATGATTTGCTGGTTATGATTATACTATCTGTATGCATGTATCATTTTTGAATTTAAAGTTATAAGTTTTGGCTCTATACCTGGATTTCAAATGTTTGCTCCTGGAGTAACGCCCACAAAGTAATCAGCCAGATATGCCATGTAAGACATCTGCAAAAATGTTATAATTTGCTAAATATGATCATCTTGTTTCTATGTTTGTATCACCTTTGTATTATGAGTTATAGATATGTATGATGTCTGTATTTCAAACTTGTGCTATGCTTCTGGGTGATACCCCAGAGAGAGTGGCATCAGCACTGCCTAGCCTGCTTGATGGCCCATTAAGGACCATCAGCTATACAGCTGACCCATTGAGAGAAGGCAGATACACCCTATGACTCAGCAAAGCATGCAGGGGTATCCTATGGAGAGAACTCTAAGGCTTCCAAGCCATGTGCTGGGCAGTTTGTGTTTGAAACAAAGGAAAGCACAGGCTGCATGACAAGAAACTATAAAAGGCAGCTGCATCTTCTCCATTTTGTCTTCAATCCTGCTTCTTACCTCTGGAGGAACTTTGCTACAAACTGAAGCTCTAAACAATGGACTGAATGACCCATCCAAGCTGTGGATGTACTCCAGAGACTTGACTAAAGCCAGCAGTTTATTCCATCACTGCAACAAGCCTGAGCCAAGAACTTTGCCATTACTGTATGTAATTGATTCCTTTAACCAATTTTAACTCTCACCTTTCTTTCTTTCTTTCTTATAAATAAACGTTTAGATTTTAGTTAATAAGAATTGGCTGCAGCGTGTATTTAGGTAAGATCTGAAACATTCATTAACCTGGAAGGTGATGTGTCCAATCCTTTGGAGTTGGTAGAACCTTTTCTTTTATATGATAAAATAAGATTTACAGAAATTTTCATCATATTTGACTTGGGTACCTGGATGGAGGCCTGAGGCTGGATCACTTTAAGGGAACTGTGTTGTTTGGACTTCTGAGTAACCAGTAAGGTAATAAAGAAGCTGTTTTATGCTGCCTTGGTGAATCTAAGTATTGGAATATCCACCAGCTTTGGGGGGTTTGGCTGTCCCATTCTTTGCAGTTCACCCTAATTGAATGACCGCAGCTGGCTTCCCACTAGGACCCCGGTAACATCCCCATTATGCATTTTCCTCATAAAATTTCACATTTTATGTAAATATTAAGCATGAGTGATTGTCAAACATTTTGAGGTTTCTGCACTTCAACTGACACTTCAATCTTAAATATTTTCAAAACATTTTCTTGAGCAGTGGTCCCAGGGGTAGCCCGGGGCTCACCCAAGCAGCGGTCCCTGGGCAGTCCTGGAGAGTGCCCAAGTAACGGTCCCGGGGGCTGCCCTGGGGCCAACTGCACCGGCCACTGCTCAGGCAACTGGCTCCAGGGAGCACCCAAGCAGCAGTCCTGGGGGCCTTGGAGCAGGAGTGGCTGGGGCAGTCAGCCCCCGCGGCCAGTGCAGGGGCTAGCCATCAGCCCCTGGGCCTACCAGAGCAGCAGTGTCCCGGGGCCCCCCAGAGCAGCAGCACCCAGGGCTCCAGAAGCCGCTAAGTTTTAGTCAGGGGTATTTCTATAGTAAAAGTCATGGACAGGTCACAGGCCATGAATTTTTGTTTATTGTCCGTGACCTGTCCAAGATATTTACTAAAAATACCCATGACTAAATCTTAGCCTTACTTATGAGCAAAGCTCTCAGCTCCTGAACTGGGACTTTCTTTTTATAGGCTATTCGCCTCTGCAAACATAAATGTTCAAGGTCTTTTCTCACAAGACCATCATATGACTGTGGTTCACTCTGAATATCAAGTTTAAATTTAACAGTGCGGAGGTTATGATCTATAAACTAAATTGACCTGTGGTATGTGAATTCTGTCATGACTACACCAGTGTCAAGCTGCCTGCAGTGACTCAAGAATGTGAGTATAAACTTCAAGGCAGATTGTTAGGAACTAGGGCACAAACTCCAAATTGGTTGTGAGTTCTATACTTTGATTTCACAAACCAAATCAAGTGTAAACTCCTCAGGACTATAACAGCCTAACCATGGAGTCAGAGACAGTCCCCTTGGGACCTCCAACCTATGTCATCACCTAGGCAAGCTTACCTTTGTGATAGATGGTCCCTTACACCAAGAATCACAGCAATATTCAGGTTGCTCCCAGTCCCAAAGGACTAGTAACTTACCCCAGGTCAATTGGTCCTTACATCTCACACCAAAGACAATGCTTGTAGCCCATGTTTTCATATACTATGTAAGGATTTACTAACTAGGAAAACCAAATAAGAGTTATTTACAGGTTAAAGCAGGTAAACATACACAGAAATGAGTTACAATCTAAAATTTCAAAAAGTAATAGAAGCTTCTATAATAAGCAAGCTCTATATCCTTGGTATGCCCACATCTTGAATCCTGTGTGCACATCTCAAAAAAGATATATTGGATTTGGAAAAGGTTCAGAAAAGGCCAACAAAAATTATAAGGGATATGGAACAGCTGCCGTATGAGGAGAGATTAATAAGACTGGACTTTTCAGCTTGGAAAAAAGATGACTAAGGGGGGATATGATAGAGGTCTATAAAATCATGACTGGTGTGGAGAAAGTAAATAAGGGAGTGTTATTTACTCCTTCTCATCACTCAAGACCTAAGGGTCACCAAATGAAATTAATAGGCAGCAGGATTAAAACAAACAAAAGGAAGTATTTTTTCACACAACGCACAGTCAACCTGTGGAACTCCTTGCCAGAGAATGTTGTGAAGGCCAAGACTATAACGGAGTTCAAAAAAGAACTAGATAAATTCATGGAGGCTAGGTCCATCAATGGCTATTAGCCAGGATGGGCAGGGATTGTGTCTCTAGCCTCAGTTTGCCAGAAGCTGGGACTGGGCAATAAGGAATGGATCACTTGATGATTACCTGTTCTGTTCATTCCCTCTGGGGCACTTGGCATTGGCCACTGTCAGAAGACAGGATACTGGGCTAGATGGACCATTGGTCTGACCCAATATGGCTGTTCTTATGTTCTTATATGTCCTATAGGGCTAGCCCAGGCTAAGCAGCTGGGGACCTCTTGCTTATGCCTAGAAAACCTTGCACTCCTCCCCCCTGACCCCCTGCCCCCGAGTCCAAGCAGCCCTGAGAAGAGTTCCTTCTTGTTAGGGGTTTTTATCCCCCTCCACCCTTGTGCTCTGAGCTGCAAACTCAGCTGACAAGAGGAATTCACTTGCATGACTCATCTTCACAGGGCAGGGGAAAATAACATCTGTTGCCCTCTTTAATGTTCCATAATAGTCTGTCTACTGTTGATGGAGCTTCCCTACTGGGCAGGATGTAATACCTTCTGTTGCAGACCAGCACCTCACACTAGTTAATGTCTGTCTCCTGTCTGGTTATTTAAACAGCCACAGAGGCTCACAATACAACTGCTCAACTAAATCCTTACAATATGGGCTACAGATTTTTTAAGTGAGAGTAATGCATGCAGAAACTCACAAATATTCAATAAAGTCTAAACACATTCTTATAATCATAATACCTATTTTTACAATGCTAACACAAAGGTGAGCCAAACTGACTCCAACTATGTATTTGTCAGTGGTCAGTTGAGTCCTGGGGACTTTGGCATGAGCTGGTACCTGGTCTGCCATCATCACAGGTACCCTATGCATTTGGACTTTTCCCTCCCACATGTAAATGGAGCTAAATCACCTCTTTGGCATTGTTCCCTCCTTTGCCCAGACACTGTGAAGGGCTTTTTGTGGTTCCAGTGATTAACATAGGAGAGGAACAAGGGAGTGGGAAGGCCAGGCCAAGAGTGGACCGGCAAAAGTAATGCACTTCTACTTCTCCTTTCCTCCTGACCATGCCAGGATTGTAATACAGCCAGAGGCCTAGGCCTCCCCTCCATTTTCTTTTCAGCATCCTGTTGTATGGTGGAGAGGCCCCTCTGGTGCTAGTAGATTCCATGCTCCCATCCTTGCCTTAGGATGGAGACCACTCCTAACTCCAAAAATCACTCCAACACCATTATCAGTAACAAACACTCAGAGAAGTGCACCTAAAAGTTAGGTCAACCTAGCTACATCGCTAGCTTTTACGTTCCATGAGAGACGTTGTCAACCTAAGCCCTGGCATAGACACCGCTAGGTCAACGGAACAATTCTTCCATCGCTAGCTACCACCTCTTGAGAGGGTGGCTTTACTACAGTGACGTTACATCTCTTTCCAGCACTTGCTGTGAGAGGAGAGGCATCAAGCTGAAGACGGAGCTGGCAGACAAGTGAAAAGAAAAACATCAACATTTTCACTCTTAATTGATGCTTGGTTTGAATCAAAATTTTCTGGCCAGTTTTTATGAGAACATAACTTGCTCTCTAGTAGTTTTTTTTAATCAGTAAAAGTTTGGCACCAGATTTCAACATTTTCCCTAACTATTAATTTAAACCTGGACACAGAACAAGGTGTGCGCTAGCTCCACATGTCAATAAGTGAGGATGAAGGAAGGTATGCTATTAAACTTCTTCGTGTTATGTGAAATGGGGAGTGTTGTGATAACTGGACCTACAGATTTACTCTGTACTCAACTGTAAGAAGTGAGCATGAGTTCATTGGATGTCACAATAACCTATAATAAATGTTGGTGGGGAAAAGTATGAAAGGGAGACAGACTGAATTAGTCCAAACAAAAAGTTGTCCTGATATAACTCAAGCACTGTGTTAAGATCATGCTTGGCAAATAAAAGTGTGGAACCAAAAGCCAGTGAACCAAAATTGGTGTGTCAGAAATTAGGCCTAATTTGTGAACAAAAATAATGAAGAGAGGGGCTAGTCTGCCCATCACTCCCTTTGGGTCCTTAAAGAAAGAGACTTTGGGTAGAAAAATTAGCAACTGGAGCAACCTTCACCATCATGGCTGCCACTCCCACCATCCCCTAGGACCTGGGCCTTCATCATCCCAATCATGAGAAATGTCCTGACCAGACTGGGTTGGAGAGAGGGACCCCAATGACATCACCACCCCTACCAGCTGCAGCAGGATCCAAATCACCACTGGGGCTGAAACTGGATCGAACGTTAGCAACAACAGTTCCAGCCCAGCTCAACTAACTTCTCTTTTCCCCATAAGGGCAGGTATTACCAACTTCAGTACCATCTAAGAGACTGTCACACAAGGGTTTTTTTCTTCTTAAAAACTCTACCAGTGATAGGGAAACAAAGGATGTTGTTAAAATGAAAGCCATATTTAATATTTTACATTTCAAATTCTTCAACTGCTTTTCCTGCTTTTCTTTATCTTTTGTGAAAGGTTAAAAGGATTTTTAATGGTGTGTTTTCCATGGTACTAAGCAGGCTGAGGCCACTGTATACCTAACCCCAAACTTTGTTCAGCACTGTCTAATATTGGACAGTGACTGGGTTATGGCCTTTGGCCCATATAGTCCATCTAAATTAATACAACAGGAGATATTTGTAGAATCAACATCCAAGTGAGTGAATGAGTCTTCACCCGTTTTTTGTGAGTAAATAATCAAACTGTGCCTTATAGCTGTGGTTCATAGTCATGGGAATATGAAATTGCCAAGCCATATTGATCAATAGTTCATCTAGTCCAGTATGCGGTCTCTGACAGTGGCCAGTACCAGATGCTTCAGAGGAAGGTCCAAGAAAACCCCTCATAGTCACTTATGAAAAACCGTACAGAGGAGAAAGTTCTTCTTCCTTGAGTAGAGGAGAAAGTTCTTTCCAATTCCAATCAGTAAGTGGTTGGCTTACGCCCTGAACCATGAGAGTTTATATCCCTTATTAAAAATACCTTATGTAATCATGGATGTTCTCATTATTTACACAAGTGTCTAACACTTTATTGAACTCTAAGTTCTCCGGCTCCATGAATGAGTTACACAGCTAAATTATGTGTTTTGTTTTTTTAAAAAACTTATTAAACTTTTGACAATCATGATATGGATAAAAAAGTGATTGTACCTAAACTCCTTCTCGATTTTGCTTCTACTGCAAATGACATAGTTTCATCTTCTTTCACAATGCAAAAAGATTGAATTTCAGAGAGCTAAAAAAATGGTAGGTCCTTTGGCATTGCTGAAGTCCAGCAAGATACCTGGTGAAACCAGGTAGAATTCTGAGTGAAAGGACACACTTTTACAGCATTCAGAAAGATAGCCTCTAGGAAACAGTGGATTTCTTTGAGGGAAACTGTGCTTATCAGTAATGGTAGCAAATTAGACAAATCGCTAGACTTATTTCTGTTCTCAAAAACCTGCTATGCAAATGGAGAAAACATTAAATCGGGAAAACAAAAAACACTTTATCACTCCAAAATAAGCCCATAGGGATGAAATGTGTGTGTATATATATATGTTGCAGATGTACTAAACTGAAACACCTCACTTATATTGGGACAAGTACCTTTAGCACATGGGAGATATGTTTTCAATATCTATGTATAAAGGCCCACCGTGATGCTATTCCTTTTAAACACATATTTTAGGTGTCAGAGTAGCAGCCGTGATAGTCTGTATCCACAAAAAGAAAAGGGGGACTTATGGCACCTTAGAGACCAACAAATTTATTTGAGCATAAGCTTTCGTGAGCTATATCTCACTTCATCAGCTCACGAAAGCTTATGCTCAAATAAATTTGTTGGTCTCTAAGGTGCCACAAGTCCTCCTTTTATATTTTAGGTGGTTTCTTTAAAATGAACAAAAAGCTATCTTTAAAAAATCTTGGACTTTTCTCTGTTCTGTACTTTTAGTTTTGTTTAAAATATAGCTTCAGTAACTAGAGATGACAAAATCGTTAGTGTCTTAATGCAAATTACATTAATCCCGGTCTTCTGTAATGCATGGGTTCTGTTTTGCTCTGCTTAGCTATACTGACCTGGTCACCACACCACCATAAATACAGAGGCTGCTTTGAGACCAGCCATCTCCTGTGCCATCCTCCTTCTGGACATTAGGTGTCACAGCAGCAGCATGCAAGGAGTCTAAAAGCAGCAAGTAAAATACTAACTAGTCAAAACACTGAAGATTAATAGCCACTTGCACTGAGGGACCATAGAGCAACGTCTTCAGCCTCAGACCCATAGGCAAGAATTTCACCCCACTGGTGCTTGAGGGCTCTCAGGTCTGGGGGGCCTTCAGGAGCTGCTTTTGTCTATAATTTCATTTTTGAGACAATATTGTTCTGGAGAAGAGTGAGGCTCCTGGACTCTTCCTCTGGTGCTTTTCACTGAGTATACACATCCCCACCAACATCACAGTTGCCAGTCCTGCAGACCAAAAGACAGAGCCCAGACATTACAGCTCCTGTGCATTAATTTATTTTCCTCTGTGTTGTTTTGCACGGGAGGGAAACGTATGGCAAGTGTATTTAAGATATTTGTATTTCTATTGGAGTTTTCTCCCTTACAGTTTAGCTTCTGCTTCTGTTTGATCCTGCATTTGTAGCATTGACTGAATGATGTTCTACTCTGTTATGGTAGAAATTATTGTGAGCTTACAATTTCAAGCAAAATGATCCAAACTGAAATCTGCTTTAAGGCACTGAATTTGACTCTATGATTCAGTGCAGAATAGAAACAGGAGAAGAAGGAATGCAGTAGAAAATAAAAGGTGCTCAGCTGAGTAAATGTATCTCTGATAAGTAATAAAATGACAAGGAATCTGAAAACTATGTAAGGCTAATTGGATTTATGCTAAATTGTGATATATTTAAATGATTTTTCCTAGGCTGAAAGCTACTCTTTAAGCAAAGCCAATTCACCTTTATATCATGTATCAAGATATTCTCCATGTGCTGGCTCCATTTCCTGTAATCATGAGCCATGACTTTATGAAAGCAATTAGAAAAAGGTCTTCTGGCTTGAGGTAGGAGAATTTGGAACCCATCATGAGAACCTCTTACAACACCTTTTTAGTTTCATTATTCAGAACCTTTATTATTTGTTAGGCAAGAACAACATGTTCATCACTCTACAAGACTGAAAATAAACCCTATTGGAAAGTTTCTCTTTCTGTGTGTGTATAAGATTACTTTAAAACGTCATCAGAATAGCTAGTTCTGGAGATTGAAAATGAACTATGGAATCCTTGGCCCTCAAAGATATTAGATACTGTCCTCTCTATATCTGACCAAATTTTCTTCTTTACCCTCTTTTGCCAATTTATTGTGTTTCATCACTTCAGAACATCACAAAAGACTTTTGGGAAACTTCAGAGTCTGTGGGTGCAAAATGTCTGCAACTAATCTGAGACTCCAACATGTCTTCAAAATTAACTTAATGAAAAATTATGACAACAGTGAGCAATTTGAAACTTTTAATATTTTCCTCAGTTTCCATTTTTCATCAGAAAATATATTTATTTGAAATCATTCTATCACTCTGCTTATCACTTCAAAATTAATTATTAAGATTAACCCCTTCTATTTAATTTCAAGAGTAGAACATCCATCAGAAAGTACTACATTGTATCAAAAACATCTGCAGTAATGTCTTACACTAGCTATTGCTATTACTTGCGCTCATGATTTACAATGATTCTGTCATTAACTTTAAACAATTTCCAATACATGCCAGCAGTGTCATGCAGAAAAGTTTCATGAGAAGTTACCACATAAGAAAAACACTGGATAAAATTTGACTTCTTTAATAAATTCTGATTTGGCAATTCAGTGTTTGATTTCCTTTGCTTCTTGGATTGTTTGTGGACAGGCTAAGCTTTCCTCAACCAGGAAAACAACAATGGACAAAAAAAATAGTTTACCAAATGAGGGGTGTAAAGAATGAAAAGGTCCCATCACGAAATGGGGGAAGAAAGATATTGCAGGAACATAGTTCATGAATTAGGCAGAGGCTCATTTCTGCATTCTATTTCCAGATTTCCTAGGGGGATTTAAGACAAACCACATAATTCGGTTTCAGCCTCAGTTTCTGCAAAGTGGAGATAACAAACCTTACCTACTTTACAGGGCTGTTGTGACACTAAATCTACTGTTACTTGTAAAGTGTTTGAAGATCCATGACTGGAAGGCAATATAGGAGTGCAAAGTAAATATTAGTAAGTAAAACAAAATATAATCATTCTGCATTTTGCCTTTTTCTATTGTATAAGGACGTTTAATCCCTATTTTGCTTCAGTCTTCACTAAAAGGTTAATGGTGACCAGATACTAAACTCAATTAATTGTAAGCAACAAGAGATAAGGACGACAAGACAAAATAGGGAAAGAACAAGTTAAATAACAACATAACGTAGACGTAGTCAGGTCAGCAGAGCCTGATTAAATTCATCCTGATTAAAAACTAGTTGAAGTAATCTTGGAACCATTAGTAATTATCTTCAAGAATTTATGGATGACAGGGAAGCCCCAGAGGCCTGGAGAAAGGTAAACATAGTACCTATCTTTAAAAAGGGAGAAAAAGAGGACCCAGGGGATTATAGATGAGTCAGCCTAACGTTGGTACGTGGAGCGATACAGGAACAGATGTTCGATTTGTAAGCACCTGGAGGATAATAGGGTGATGAGGAATAGCCAGCATGGATTTGTCAAGAACAAATCATGCCAACCCAGCTTAACTTCCTTCTTTGGCAGGGTTACTGGCCTAGTGGATGGGACAGTAGATGTGATGTATCTTGATTTTAGTAAGGCTTTTGACACAGTCCCACATGACATTCTTGAAAGCAAAATTGTGGAAATGTGGCATAGATGAAATTACCAAAAGGTGGGTGAACAGCTGGTTGAAAGATTGTATTCAAATTGTAGTTATAAGTGGTTTGCTGTCAAATTGGGGGGCACATATTTAGTTGGATCCCACTGGGGTCTGTCCTGAGTCTGGTACTAGTCAATATTTTCATTAATGACTTGGATACTGGAATGGAGAGTATGTTTATAAAATTTGTGGAAGACACCAAACTGGAAGGGGTTGCAAGTAATTTAAAGGACAGGATTAGAATTAAAAAGGACTTCAACAAATTTGGAGAAGTGGCCTGAAATCAACATGGTGAAATTCAAAAAAGTGCAAAGTAATTCTTTTAGAAAGGAAAAATCAGATGCACAAATACAAAATGGGGCATAACTGGTTAAGTGCTAGTACTGCTCAAAAGGATCTGGGCGTTATAGTGGATCACACATTGAATGAGTCAACAATGTGATGCAGTTGCAAAAAAGGACAATGTTCTGGGGTTTATTAACAGGAGTGTTGCACATAAGACATGAGAGGTAATTGTCCCATTCTACGCAGCGCTGGTGATGCCTCAGCTGGAGTACTGTGTCCAGTTCTGGGTGCTGCACTTTAGGAAATACATGAAGAAATTGGAGAGAGTCCAGAGCACAGTAATAAAAATGATAAAATGTTTAGAAAACTTGACCTATAAGGAAGGGTTTAAAAAACTAGACATGTTTAGTCTTGAGAAAAGAAGACTGAGGGGGAAACCTGATAAGAGTCTTCAAATATGTTAAGGGATGTTATAAGGAGGAGGAGGATTAATTGTTCTCCATGCCAGCTGAAAGTAGGACAAGAAATAATGAGCTTAATCTTAGATTAGGTTAGATATTAGAAAAATTCTCTAACTATAAGGGTAGCTACATTCTGGAATAGGCTTCCAAGGGAGGTTGTGGAACCCCCATCAATGAAGGTTCTTAGAACAGATTGGACAAACACATGTCAGGGATGGTCTAGGTTTACTTGGTCCTGCCACAGTGCAGGTGGCTGAACTTGCTGATCTCTTGCAGTCCCTTCCAGCCCTAGATGTCTGAATTTGTGATTCTATAAAAGTCATTACTACACTTTATTCAAATTTTAGCTGTATTATATATATTTTTCTTTTATAGAAGACAAATTAGAAACATTTGATTGATGTTAAAAACTGAATGTTTAGCCCTATGTGTCTTTTATATAAATATAGAGAATAGCTATAACAGACAAAATTGATGACTATTGTAAAATATGTCTCTTTCCTGTTTGAAATATTCCACATGTGCAACCTTTCCTGTTTTGTAAAAAAAAAAAAAAAAAAAAGTCAATAGTGTGAGACCGTCTATTAAACCAAATATCAGTTTAGTTATAAGAACTAGGGCTGTCGATAAATCACAGTTAACTCGTGCAATTAGCTCAAAAATTAATCGTGATTAATCACAGTTTTAATCACATTATTAAACAATAAAATACCAATTGAAATTTAAATATTTTGGATGTTTTTCTACAATTTCAAATAATATTGATTTCAATTACAACACTAGAATGCAAATTGTACAATGTTTACTTTATATTATTTTTATTACAAATATTTTATTACAAATACTGTAAAAAGGATAAAGAAATAGTATTTTTTCAATTCACTTCATACAAGTACTGTAGTGCAATCTCTTTATCATGAAAGTGCAATTTACAAATGTAGATTTTTTTTGTTACATAACTGCACTCAAAAACAAAACAATGTAAAACTTCAGAGCCTACAAGTCCACTCAGTCCTACTTATTGTTCAGCCAGTCGCTCAGACAAACAAGTTTGTTTACATTTGAAGGAGATAATGCTGCCCACTTCTTGTTTACAATGTTATCTGAAAGTGAGAACAGGCATTCTCCTGGCACTTTTGTAGCTGGCATTATAAGGTATTTATGTGCCAGATATTCTAAACGTTCGTATGTCCCTTCGTGCTTCAGCCACCATTCCAGAGGACATGCTTCCATGCTAATGACACTCGTTTAAAAAAATAATGCATTAAATTTGTGAGTGACCTCCTTGGGGGAGAATTATATATCTCCAGCTCTGTTTTACTTACATTCTGCCATATATGTCATGCCATAGCAGTCTCGGATGATGACTCAGCACATGTTGTTCATTTTAAGAACACTTTCACTGCAGATCTGACAAAACACAAAGAAGGGACCAATCTGAGATTTCTAAAGACAGCTACAGCACTCAATCCAAGGTTTAAGCATCTGAAGTGCCTTCCAAAATCTGAGCAGGACAAGGTATGGAGCATGCTTTCAGAAGTCTTAAAAGAGCAACACTCGGATGCAGAAACTACAGAACCCAAATCATCAAAAAAGAAAATCAAGCTTCTGCTGGTGGCATCTGACTCAGATGATGAAAATGAACATGTATCGGTCTGCACTACTTTGGATTGTTATTGAGCAGAACCCGTCCTCAGCATGGTGACATGTTCTCTGGTATGGTGGTTGAAGCATGAAGGAACTTATGAATCTTTAGTGAATCTGGCACATAAATATCTTGCAACTCTGGCTACAACAGTGCCATGTGAATGCCTGTTCTCACTTTCAGATGACATTGTAAACAAGAAGTGGGCAGCATTATCTCCTACAAATCTAAACAAACTTGTTTGTCTGAGCAATTGGCTGAACAATAAGTAGGACTGCGTGGACTTGTAGGCTCTAAAGTTTTACATTGTTTTATTTTTGAGTGCAGTTATTTTTTGTACATAATTCTACATTTGTAAGTTCAACTTTCATGATCAAGATTGCATTACAATACTTGTATGAGGTGAATTGAAAAATGCTATTTCTTTTGTTTTTTATAGCACAAATATTTTTAATAAAAAATAAATATAAACTTAATGTGCACTTTGTATTCTGTGTTGTAATTGAAACCAATATATTTGAAAATATAGAAAACACTCAAAATATTTAAATAAATGGTATTCTATTCTTGTTTTACAGCGTGCTTAATTGCGATTAATTTTTGTAATTGCTTGACAGCCCTAATAAAAATGGATTAAAACATTTATTAGGAAATATTTTAAATGATAGAACACAAGTTGTTGAATACACATTATGAATGCTCCAGCCATATCCACTCCTGTTTATCAAAAAAGATGTTATAAACATGAATTGCAAATGAAGAGAGAAAAGTGGTATGAACTGACAATTCCCCCTGGTGGGAAATTAGTCTGGACATATTATCCTAATATTGGTGGTGTCCAGTAACACGTTCAATATCAATGTCCCTCGACCAATTGATGGTATCAGAAACCATCAACCACCACATCAGCTTGGCATAACATCTGGGCACCTTACAGTCTCAGAACACAGTCTCAGTCCTGAGGTCCCAAGCACCCAGTGCTCCAATGATCAGCATGTGAACAATAGTGGAGTATCCCCATTCTCTCACAGTATCAGCTGGGGTGGAGGTGGGGGTGTATTTCTCCAGTTTTCATTCCCATTCCTCAACAAAGGCAGTGATCTGGTTCTCAAAGTTTCTTCTAGTCCAAAGGTCCGTTCTTTAAAAGTGGATCTCATAATCCACTCACTTTTTTCATATTCTGGCAAATCATTACGCATTACCGATGATATTAGATTTCTATTTTATCATATACTAGTGTTTAATTCATGGTCCATACAATATATAACTATTCCTGACTATAAGTCATCAACTGTTAAAAGCTTTTCCTGCACTTAAGGCAGGGTTCTCCAGCTTTTTCATATAGTGAGCCACAGCTTAATAGCAGTAGATCTCGTGGAACATTTCCCCTTCCATACCGACTACCTTCTCTCCCATTTGCAATCACAGAACATCCCTATAGCAACTGCAGCAATTGCTTATGTGGAAAAGTAATTTTAATGTATTTTCAGCTTCTTTTTAATGAGATTTAGCAGGTGGAAACAAGGAAGAGAGTTACCACCATGTGCCTAGCCAGCTCTCTGTAGACCACTGGTTCTCAAACTTTTGTACTGGTGACCCCTTTCACATAGCAAGTCTCTCTCTGAGTGTGACCCCTTTATAAATTAAAAACACAATTTTATATATTTAACACCATTATAAATGCTGGATGCAAAGCGGGGTTTGGGGTGGAGGCTGACAGCTCGCGACCCCTCATGTAATAACCTCCTGACCCCCAGAGTGGTCTCAACCCCCAGTTTGAGAACCCCTGTTGTAGACCTCTGTGGGTCCCCAGTGGTCTATGGACCACAGCTGAGAGCCACTCATTTTGTTTTGTTAACAAGCGAGATGAATTCTATGCAGTAGTTCCACTGAGATATTTGAAACTTCCTCATTTTCTGCCTTGCATTTAAGTGAGATAGAATATACTCTATGGGCTCTTACATTCTATTAAGCAATTTATTTTTAGCTGCTTCCTCTACTTAAAGGTATAGCTGACTCCCTTCTTGACACTTGGGATTTTGTCATTACATGGTACAAAAGGAAATGAACTTTTACAAAATCTGGGTTAAGGATAATAGAGAGCCTGCTGGCCTAAGCTAATAGAGAACTCCCTGTAGATCAATGACAGAGCTCTTGCTTTGATAACTGAAGATCCTGGATTCCAGTGCCAGTAGCAACCTCTCCTCCTAATTAATTTTAGATGTACTGCAGTCTGTTAAGGGGATGTATAATGGCAGCTGAATATTGATAACAAATACCCAACAGTTATAAAAGATGAATTACTTATTTGGTTGTCTTAGTATTGGAAAAAAGTGGGGACATACAATCTGTTTTTAATCTTTTAATAGGTTTTATTTTAACACAAAAATGGCTTTTAGAAGTACTATTCTTTAAGGAATATTCCTGAGTGATATATTCTTATCTTTTCCTTTCGACTAAATACATACAGTACTCTAGTGTAAATTATTTTAAAAGCTTTATTATTTAATAATCCTTAGAATTTAGAATAAAAAATCAAGAAACCAATATTGTACATAGTACTCAGGAGATTTATACAAGGTATGCAGACTCCCCTGAAACAACTCTTACTAGGAAATTGTGTAGTATGTTGTATACCTCCCTGAGGGAAAATAAAAACAAGTATAGAGCAAGTTCTATACAAGCAGTGTCAGAGTTTGACTACAGAGCCTGTCTGACTACTCAGGACATTTTATAAAAAGATTCAGCACCTAGATACAAGGGTGTTGGGTGTATTAGATCTGCCTATACAGCTAAGGAGGCAGACAGACTGATGTGGAGGTGCTTTGTATAGACATGGCTTATAAATCACTTCCTTCATGTTAAAAACTTAAGTTAAGCTGAAAGAATGTTATATGGCTAAAATTTTACTGGTCAGCAACTGTCAAGCATTGTGATCCAATTATAGACAAGGCTTAATCCTATGCATAGTTAGTTTTATTATGCAGGTATGTCTGAGACCACCCCCAGGGAACTGCATAGTTGGCAATCCCATTGGAGCTCCATGTTATTTATTTGTTTTATTTGGGTTAGGTTTTTTTTTTAAATGTGCTTATCCACCTTTTTGGGTGCATGTACATTTAAAATAAAATGACAATCTTTAAGATAGTGTAGTGGAGAATAACTGCTGACCAGCCATGGTTTTTGCAAGCAATGCACACTAGAAAAGTAATAAAAGGACCAACACAGACATATATCACTACTGTAGAAGCTTCCTTCTTATCAAGGGCAAGTTTATCTATAAATAATATCCAGCAAAGTGTTGCTGTTGAATGGAAACTACATAAGGAAGGAAAATGCAAAGTTAAAATAGAAATAAACCCTTTGAAAGTGCTAATTCCATTTTTTCAAAAAACAAAACAGCCTTTACACCTGGGGTCATCAAGAGGATGCCACGTGTAGCTGTGGTCAAAGACAGACAATGTCACACATCACCGATGATTGCCCTCTGACCAGAGGCCTGTTCAAAATTGGTTCAGAAGGGCCCATGAGCGGCATGGCACATCAAAGCCGGGTACATACACGGTCGGATCAGTCATAAGAGACTGCTGTCTGACATCAGCTGCAGACCATTCTTCACACCACATCAACTTTACAGAGAAATCTGGGCACAGCAAGTGGGCCCACAATGGGTGCCTCAACTACAAGCATATTCTTGCATGGTCAAAGAGGTCCGCGTATAGTGGCAGGCCTGGGTTCGCCCTGATCTTCTCAACCATTTTGGCTGTAGCATTCTCATGACAGATGTGTGGAGGAGTGATGTTGGTTAACATGGGGAGCCACAGTACTCAGAGTCATCCCTAGGGTATGTCGAATCATGGCAGCCGCCCCAGGCCCCGTGCTTTGGGGGCCCCGTGGTGGCCGCCCGAATCACTGTACCCTAGGGACAGCTCTGTGCTCGTGTCATGTGGGGGGCGCTAGGCCAGCCCGGGGGGGTGGGGTTAGAGTGCAGGGGGACAGGCTGGCCCAGGGGTTAGCCAGGGGGGCCTGGCACCGGCATCAGGGGTTGGGCCTGCATTCTCCTACATGAGCCCGCCCTGCCCTGCCCCGCCGGCTCCCGGCGTCACTTGGGGAAGGAGGTGGAAGCTGTAAAGAGGCGAGAAAGAGGCGGGGCAGGGGCGGGAAGAGGACTTGGGGGAAAGGGTGGAGTGGGAGGCGGGGGCAGGGCCTGGGGTGGAGCGGGGGTTGTCCTGGGCCCCCCTAGGGACGGCCCTGACAGTACTGGTGTGGGTCAAATTGTTCCCATTAATGATGCACATGGTTGAGTGTAGTTGTGTGTCACTCAACTTGATGTGAGCCAAATGGAGCCAGACTGGAGCACAGTATTCTGCTGCAGAGTAACAGGGGGCTAAACTGGATGATTGGAGAGTTTGAGCATTTGCTCCCATGAAGTGCTGGCCAATTTGCTTAGAAGGTCTTTACACGAACTCACCTGAGCAACAGTTTTCCCCAAGTGATTAAGATATATATTTAAGAGATGAATGTAGGGTTACTCCAAGGTAGACTGGGTGGGATTCGTGCGTTAAGTAATGTCCAAAGGCATTCAGTTCTTGGCCTGCTCTGGCATTGTAAAGATGGAATACTGTTGTACCAATAAATTAAAAACCAGCAGGATCTTATTAAAGGGAAAAAGGCAAAATACCACATTTATTGTGAATACAGAAAGAATCATAGTCTACAGCTGTAACATTCCATTCAATCTCATCTTTATTCACTCATTCATTCATACACACACACACAGGTTCTGCAAGGTTGTTATCATAGTAAGCAGTTAGTTATAGCTATAACATTCCATTCAATCTCATATTTATTCACACATTCACACACACACACACACACACACACACACAGAGGTTCTGCAAGGTTGTCATCATAGTTACCAGCCTTAGAGTTGCTCATGCCAAGCCACTGGCCAGGTGGCCTGGACATGAGGAGGGAGCAGGGCCTTGTCAGATGCTCATCTGATGCTCCTGGAAGTTGGTTTGCAGAATCAGACCCCAAAGTTCTCACTTTTTAAGAGTCTATTTTTATAGGAATTTCTTCCTATGCCAGTCTATGGGAATTGCTTCATCATGCTGTTGCTGAATCAATCAGCAGATAGCACATTCCTGACGGCTCCAAGAAGTTATCTTGTTCTTTGGTTCTCCCATTCTTGAGGCTGTTGGGTGGATTCCAGTCTGCCCTCCGGGGGTCCTCTGGTTATTTCCACTTGACGCCTTCTTCAGCCGATGGACACTGGATTCTTAGGCTGGCACCTCCCTGATCATTCAGTTGTTATCCACACCAAGCATCCGTCCACATACATCCTCTATCTCTATTTTAATCACAATTGTTAATACAACAAAAGGGCGGGGAGTCTCTGGGTGCTGTTTCTGTTGTTAGAGTATTGCTTTGAGTCTCTGTGAATTGCTTTGAGAACAGATTCTGTCTTAGAATGTACTAACACAATTAGCAGCTTGCAAGTTTCACACAGAGAGGGAGAGAAACAGTACCAAAACCCAAGAGACCTCTTAATTAGTAATACCCTGGAATTTAAACTATGGGGAATCAAACTCATTTGTGATTTTAATACAGAACTTCTTTAATATGATCCAACAATACACTTGAACTGTCTTGGTCACACTTGGTTATAAATGCCACTGATGGAAGTATTTGCCCATCTTAATCAAGTCAGCATTTATGGCATTTAAGTGACCTGATAGGAAGTGAGTAGCAAGTGATTCTCTGGAGCCACGTGGAAGCAGGTTGCAGAAGGACAACAGATGGGGCACTAAGCATGGGGGTTTGGGCAGGCTCATTTGAAAACCATCGAAGTTATAACACCCATTTACACTGCCTTGGTAAGACTGTAATTTGAATAATGAACATACAGTGGGTACCATTAAAAAATCGATATTTACTGTGCCACAGCATTTTACTGTGTGGTGATTTTTCCCTATAATTTTGATAAGAAGCAGTGTAAGTACTGTAACTGCTGTGGGGGAGGGTAAATATGATTTTGTTTTTCAATGGTGCCCGCTGCAGTGCTGGTGAGAATGTCACTGGGAGTTGCATGAGGTACCACGGGGCTATGGTGCACCCACAGTCTACGTCAATGAGATTATCACACCAATATTGTATTGAGCCATCTAGCTAAGGTACTGATAAGGTAGCTTGGTATCGTAATGTGGCTGTAATTGTATGTAATAGGAATGTAACACCAATAGCAGAGCTGTGCTCTTTAGTGAGTGGCAGGCAATGGAAGAAGTTGAGATTGAGTTGAAAACTGTGCAGCTCATGGTAACATCACAACAAATCTCTTTATCATCTTTGATTTTTGAGAGCAGTGTATGGGTCTAGTTGCTGGCTCAGGCCTTACTATCAATCCAAGTCTGAGCGAGACTTTATTCTCCATGGTCCACTGAAGTATTGCAGTGCTTGTAAATGGCAGTCTGGGTGCAGTACTGTACCAGAAAGGAAAGCGCTTTCAAAAGATATCTTGACACATAACTTAACAAGAATGGCTTTATTTACATAATGATATTTTTGGCAACCTGACTTAAAGGTGGAACAGGGGATTTGTTTCTGTTCTTTTGATTTCCTTGTACTTCAGCTGCAGACATCTATGTACTTTTTTCCTGTTTCTTTATTGAGATTTCTGAGAAATAAAGAAAAATAATTACCACGCAGCTCAGCCCAGAAACACCAAATGTCCAGGATGTATTTACTTCCCCATTTTTGTTCTGTTTTTTTTCTACTATGGATGCAGAGCTAGCTCTTGGAAGAGTTGTCACAACTAAACATGTTCCAGAAGGATCCATGAGGGGCATAGAACTGCAATGCACCAGGGGGGTAGACATTTCTACTCAGGCTTCTCACTCTGCAAGCAGGGTGTAGGACAGCAGGTATTCTGTATTTTGCTGGTACATGTCCATGTGGGGTTAAGAGGAAGGACTTGCCACTAAGTGTGTTCTAGTTACAGTCCTCATGACACTCATTCTCTGATACTGGAGTCTTGCACAAAAAAAGAAAACTGACCGTGTGCTACTGCTGCAGTCTGGAAGCTAATACATATTTGTGCAGGTATCATATTAACAATTTTTCAGAGATAGGTTGCTCCCTCTAATAAGCCTGAGGCAAGCAATCAGCTACTGCACCCTTTTCTCGTACTCTTTCTTTACTGCGTTCCTCTTGCATTCTCAATCTCCAAGTACCTCTCATGATACTACATTAAATAATAAAAGATCCAAAGATTTTGTAGGTTGTGTTTGTCAAACAAATCACCAACCAAAGATCTGTTGTACTATTTAGGAGCCACATTGCAGTCTTGAATGGAATGCAGCATGATTTCCCCACCCCATGCTGGTCAGTGCATGAGGAGGGCTGAATTTTCCCCTTTGGGGACTCTTAATGCCCCTGTGGAAGCTGAGAGACAGCAGCTCTTGCTGTGTCCAAAGCAGAGAGTCTGTCATTATCCCTGGGCTGTATGAAGTGAGATTAGGTTCCACACATTCCCTGGGTGTGGCAGACGGCAGACTCTGGCACAGCATTAGTACAGAAAGTAGTCTCCCTTTTTTCAACCATCTTTGTTTATTGACAAGTCAATTCAAATGACCTCACATAGAAAGGACAGTCTCATGGTCAAAGTACAGAACAGGATGTCAACAATGTTGGCTTCTGTTCCTGCTTCTGCCACAAACTTTGCCTTCTGTTTCAGTTTCTCCATATGTAAGAAGGACCTCAGCTGTCCATCCTCAGTGTAGAGATATTCAGGTCAGGGTGGAGACAGCTGTGGGGAGGCTTTTTCACTGGGGGAGGGGAAAGGGTGTGTGAATGTAATTCAGTGAGGAACCCACATGTTTCTTTGAACGCCCAGCAGGCCTGAAGTTTAGGAGTGTTTCTGTCCTTGTTTTTTCCTGGGAACTTGTCTGAGGTAAGTGATACTTTGCTTGAAACTATAGGCTGGGAAGTATTTTTTCCCCTGATTGGCACTTGAAAAGGTGGGATGCTGTTAGTTCTACACAGCTTGTGTTAGATAGCAATGAAATCTATCCACCCTGGCCAGTGGAATACTTGCTGAGTGTGATGACTGCTGTCTGTCCTTCCTCAGTGGACTCCCATATCATAGTGGCTCGTAGTCTATAAGGATGCAAAATTACTTCTTAAAGTAAGATTCTTTACTTCAAAACCAATCCTCCTCATAGGGTTATAAACCCCTTCTTTAAGTTTTCTGTTGGCTAATACTTATCATTCAACTCAAATAAAGTAATATCTGATTCTAAATTGTGAGACTCCCATACTCTCCAGTACTCAGTCTGTTTGATTCCAAGATTGCTCAACATTTTTAGTAGACCTTGTTGAAAAATTTCAAACTGTAAAATATTTCAATGTGGGAGGAGGGGGGAGAAAGGGGCAAAGTTTTTTGTGAAAAATGTTCCTGTTCTTTGATCAGTTGATTTCAGTGGGAGGTGGGTGCCCAGGCACCTTTGAAAAGACCACTAGATGTTTATTTGCATATGTGCTGGAACTAGGGGTGCTGGTTTGAAGTGGCTTCCATCGTATACAGGGTTTACAGTTTGGTTCAATGGCTCTCAGTACCCCTATTATACAAATTGTTCCAGTACCCCTGCCTATCTGCATATTTAGATGCCTAAATTCCTTTTAAAAATCTGGTCCTCTATATCTTATTATTGAAGCCTAGCAAGGGGTTCAGTTAAAAGGATGCACAGGATGAGGGGGTTGGCTGGCTGTTGCATCTCTGCTCTTATGGCTTCTGTTTCTGACACTACGCTCTTCCTGTTGATTGAGGCTATGCATCTATGCTTTCATTGTTCCTCAGGCTGTTGTACTGTGTCTATCCCTCCTCAACTGAAACTTAAAATAATAACATTCCACACTGTTCCTTCTTCCCTCTTTTTATTGTACCATTATTCTACTTCACTTCCAAACTGATGGTGGTGCTTTTTTCCTCCTGCTATAAAGGAAACAAAGCACTCCCAATTTTCCTTACGCTTTCCTTCACTGAACGTTATTTTGAAAGCTCCCTAATTTCCCAGATACCCATTACACCATTCACATAATTTCCCCGAAATGACACTTTGACTGAAACGTGACTGAAAAGTAAGATTGCTTTACTTCGTGATCTGCTGTCTGTGTCAATTCAGTCACATCTGCTTATTTTACTGACAACTATAAGCTATTCCTGATACCACTGCAGAATCAATACAGCTAAGAACGTGTGAAGTGGAGTCTATTCCTCCCTGGGCATCTTAAATTTTTTTTTTTAATCTGCATAGGACCTCATTCTCCTCTGTCTGAGATTAGTGTAATTCTTTTGAATCCAATTGAGTTACTCCTGAATTCCACTAAGAAACTCAGGCCTTCGGTTCAATTGGTCACGCCTATATAAAATGCAGTCATAATATGGCCTGCAAAACTTTTACTGGTGATGATGAGATGATTGATGATGAAGACGAGAACTTGGCCTGACTTTCAAATCCTAGGCTGAATTTACAGGATTACAGTCAGGAAAAAAAGGTCTGCAAGCTAATTGAGCACACTTGATCTGGAAATAATTAAGACCAAGATGGAATTCTTCAATATCATTTTTGTAGCTGCTTCACAGAATAGAAACTAGGGTGACCAGACAGCAAATGTGAAAAATCGGGACAGGGAGTGGGGGGGGGTAATAGAGCCTATATAAGAAAAAGACCCAAAATCGGGACTGTCTCTATAAAATCGGAACATCCGGTCACCATAGTAGAAACACACATCGAGGACCTGATCCAAAGCCCACTGAAGTCAAATTTCCATAGACTTCACTGAACTTTGGACCAGGCCCTAAGCCTTCACCGCCTGGCGAAGAAAATAAACCCTGCTGCCGTCCGATACATTCTCCAGCTGCTGCAGAACAATGGTTGCCATGATATCCACAATGGAATCGTTTCTATAGTTTCTCAG
This sequence comes from Natator depressus, assembly GCF_965152275.1. Lineage (NCBI taxonomy): Eukaryota > Metazoa > Chordata > Testudines > Cheloniidae > Natator > Natator depressus. The sequence continues at coordinate 58,576,489 of NC_134236.1, forward strand.
CCTAACAGCTTGGCACTTTCTTCTGAAGGGGGAGTACATTTTAACAGTTTTAAGTGAAAGGTGTATAACTGATCCCCTTTTATAGACCTGGGGGTCAAATTCCCCCATCTTCAGTGGAGCTACAATGGGATGAATTTGGCCCCTTGTCCTTACTTAATATGGATGTCTTTTTACAAGTACATCACCTGCCCGGATACAGTTATGTCAGCTTTTGCAAAGTGCATGTGCCACATTATCTTATAGCGAGTAGAATAAATGGCTCAGTTATAATTCATCATTTGAATTGTGCTTTTCACTTTTCAAATCTTTTTTTACAAATAAGAATAGAATAACGAATGCTCTTAACTTGGGTTTCTTTAAATCATTCACTTTGGATTCAAAGCATGACGCTAACAGGCTTAATATGTTTGTTCCTGCTGATAACTTTTTTTTTATGTGGACCCATCTTCAAAACTCACGTTGCATCTTCCATTTTCAACATAAACAGCAATGATTAGAGACTGTGGGGTTTGATTATGTGGCAGTATATTTGGGACACCAATTACTCTGGTTTTGCCTATAATAGAGGGTTACCTGGGGAGAACAGTTCTAATGTATGATTAAATTTAGGAAAGTTAAGCAGAAAACTCAATGATGCCTCTTTTAAAAACAATATTGGGGAACTGTGGGAAAGATTTGTTAGCCATTCTCCTGTTTTGTATATGGCTACATTTTTGATCAAATTAAGTATTCTCCAAAAAGAAGTATGCCCTTTGCACAGGATAGGTGATATGGTTAAAGTACAGATAATAATTCCAGGAATTGGGATTGGCTGAATCACTGCAGCAAAGAGTTCAATGATATAAGGGAAATATTGTGTAAGAAGCTGAAGGAGAGAGTATAAAACCTTGGGGTAGGATTGAGGCATTTGTAGCTCTGGGCAGGGGGAAAGGGAGGCAGAGAAGGAAAGATTGAATTTCTGTTAGGAAGTCTTAATGAAATTGAACTATTAATAGTGAGGCAATGGATTAGTTGCCATTAGTTAAGGAAGCACCTTAGGATTTAATTAATGCCATTATTTAAAGACTTGAAGACACTAGAATCTAAAGTGCAAAAATCTTGTTTGCAGGAGACAAGAGCTAAGAAAATGTGTTAATTGATATAGCACAGGGGTGGCCAACCTGAGCCTGAGAAGGAGCCAGAATTTATCAATGTACATTGCCAAAGAGCCACAGTAATTGATCTTTAAATATTCATGGTAAATAGGCCCAATGGCCTGTGATGGGATGTTGGATGGGGTGGGATCTGAGTTACTATAGAAAATTCTTTCCTGGGTATCTGGCTGGTGAATCTTGCCCATGTGCTCAGGGTTTAGCTGATCGCCATATTTGGGGTCAGGAAGGAATTTTCCTCCAGGGCAGATTGGAAGAGGCCCTGGAGGTTTTTCGCCTTCCTCTGTAGCATGGGGCACGGGTCACCTGCTGGAGGATTCTCTGCTCCTTGAAGTCTTTAAACCACGGTTTGAGGACTTCAATAGCTCAGATATAGGTGAGATGTTTTTCTCAGGAGTGGGTGGGTGAGATTCTGTGGCCTGCGTTGTGCAGGAGGTCGGACTAGATGATCATAATGATCCCTTCTGACCTTAGTATCTATGAATCTAGAAGCCCCACATTACCACCCCGCTCCCAGCTCCTCCCACCCACCAGCAGCCCTGCCAATCAGCGCCTCCAGCACCTCCTGATCAGCTGTTTTGTGGTGTGCAGGAGGCTCGGGGGGGCAGGGGGAGGAGCGAGGGAATGGCAGGCTCAGGAGATGGGGCGGGAAGGGGTGGAGTGGGGGCAGGGCCTGTGGCAGAGCCAGGGGTTGAGCAGTGAGCACCATCCCCCCCCCCCCCCCGGCACCTTGGAAAGTTGGCGCCTGTAGCTCCCGTCCTGGAGTCGGTGCCTATACAAGGAGCTGCATATTCTGTGCTATATCCACAGATTGGCCACCCTTGATATAGCATGTATTTGGTGCTGGACAATTAGAAAATATTTATTCAGCTGGGGGTGAGGTGGGAGGAAGAGGTAGGGTTGCCACCTGTTCATGTTTTCCAGGATCATTCCTTTTCTGAGCTATCCAAGGAAATCTGTAAGTCTTCCCAGGACATCAGTTTGTCCTGATTTATGTCACCTCCCATTCCTTAGCCTGCATTTCCCTCCAGATTTTGCCTCTGTAGAAGGGACTGCCCTGACTTAGAGCACAGACTCAGCAGGGGACCAAGGGATAAGAGGGAGCTTAACCAGCCTTGGAGCAGGATGGGGGAATGGTGCCTGCAGGACAGCGCTGAGGAGACCAAGGTATTCTCCTCAGGTCTGAGCTAATGGCTCAGCTGTGGAATATGGGCTCATACCCAGATGGCTTAATGCTCTCCTCTCAGGCTCCTCAGTGTGTTGCCATTTTAATTGGGGGGAGGGGGTCTGTCTGTCTGCCTGAGGTGGGAGGAAGCCCTCCCTTATAACCTTTACTCCAGTAGTTAGGGTACTCACCTGGGATGCAGAAGACCCCCCAGTTCAAGTCCCCCATTCTCATCAGGAGAAGGGATTTGAACAGGGATCTACTACCACCTCTCAGGTGGATGCCCTAACCACACTTTATATATAATGAATAAATATAAACTGGCTGATGACTAGTGACTGACAGATCTCTAAGGGCTCAGGTCAGTTTGAAATGTAAGTTGCCACTGTTGCAGTGGTGCTAGAATTAATCATCAGTTACCCAGATTCACAGTAACTGAAGTAAATAGGAGGCCTGATTAAATGCACACTAGCCAAAAGCTTCCTTTCTCCTCCTCAACGGAGTTGAGAAAATCATTAGCTTGGCAAGAAGAGAGACAGCAGATAATTAGGGGTCTACTTAAATCATGGAGAAATTACACACATTTTTGTGGGTTGGTCGTGGGCATAAATAGCAAATTTCACAGATGCGTTCATACAGCAGCATTGCTCAAACTGGAGATCCTCACCCAAAAGGGGGTCACAAGTCTTTTTGTGGGGGGACGATTGCAAGAGTGGCAGCTCCTGGACAGCTGCCCATCTCTGAAGGCAGCGTTGGCACTAGCAGCAGCAGAGAAGTAAGTGTGGCGATGCCATACCATGCCACCCTTCCTTCTGCGCTGCTGCTGGTGACAGTGCTGCCTTCGGGGCTGGGAGCCCGGCCAGCAACCATTGTTCTCCAGCCATCCAGCTCTGAAAGCAGCGTGGAAGCATGGGTGGCAATAATGCCACTGCTCTACCACAGCCAGATGTCATGGGGCAGGCTAGATTTCATGGTTCATGAATTTGGTAGGGCCCTACGAATAATGGAATTGACCGTGCTTCAGGGCTCAGACAACGCAACACTCCACAGATTGCTGCATGTAACGAACTCATGAATCCTGCTGGCTAGTTCCAAATTAAGTCTGGTGGGGGAAAAAAGGGTTGCTTTCTAAATTTCATGTCCTCGAATTACCTGGATTACAAATGCGATGCAAGTGTTATGGAAGGGTTCAAATGGACTAATTTGCAACAACATTTCTGATATCAATTTTCCTCTTAAGGAAGGAATCACGTGGACTAACACAGAAACAAACTTGTAGACATGCCACAATATGTTCAGCAAGGTTTATTTCATTTACATTTGATGAATGCTTCTGAACCCTGTCCAGCAACTGCATACTGTATGTAGACTGTCAACTGAAATAAATATTTTTGTGTTTTTAGGTACGTATATGGGCACTTCATGCTCTGCTTGATACAATGCATCATTAATCCGGTTATGACTACCCTTTTCTTTCAAGAATTAGATATGCCTTTTTGTTACTATTCCCCTTGCCTTCCCTCCCCTCCCATCTCCTCTCCCAGCTGCCTAACCTTCTTGCCCTGGTGGCTGCATGTGAAAATGTAACCCCTCCCACTGTCACTGGTCTGCGGATGTAAGCTGAAGAATAAAAGCAACCCAACTTCAGCCAGGGGTCCCTATAAGAGGAAAACACATTTTGAGGAACACTTTGGGACTAGTCTGATCTGGCTTTCTCTCATGCCATCATGCATGTTTGGTGGGAGAGATTTGAGAAGGTAACTATTTGGGATCTCCCTATATTTACTCCTTAGGTTCCCAAGAATGCTTTTCTCACCCCAGTGAGTCAAGGCTGCTACTTGTTCAGGTGATGGGAGCCACTAGAAATAGTTTCAAGGTGCTCTCTGTCTGCTAGAGGCTTGAATATGCTTCCCTTCAGAAGGAGCAAGGGTTCCCACGTGGTCACAATTCTTTTCTAAAACTTTAGTCAAGTCTTTTGCTTTTGATCCCAAGGCATTCTGTTGCTCTCTTATATACATGTGTTAAATACACAGGATTGGCTGACTGCACCTGATCAATCTTCTTCTATAGGGAGACCCACCAGCAAAGATGAGAGCCTGCTGCTCGTAACAGCTCAGAGTTACTCTATCTCATGGGTAGGGATTAAGCTTTGAAGGACCCTGGTTTGATTTCTGCCTGATGTATGGTGTCTGTATGAATATAGTTCCATATAGGCAAGATGGTCCTATATTTGTTTCTACCAAATCAGAGATATAAAACTGACCTTTTGGATGTAAGTAAGTATCTAACTTAACCAAAGCAAGTTAAAACTTCTGGAAAAGAGACTAAAATATCCTATTTCTAACATAGTTTCCAGCATGGGTCAAGCATCAAATAATCAAATTTCATTGCTAAGCATCCCTGCACTTTGTAGAATATATTAAAATATTAATGACCTGGACACTGCACTAGTTATCTGAGGGAGGGGGAACTTGGACTAACATTTTGCCCAGTAATCCTCCAGCTATCCAATGCACAATAATGAGAACATTCAGATGCTGTTGTATTTTGTCTGTATGTCCATGCTGTTTCAGGGATACTAACATAGTGTACCGTGACTTCACTTCTCCCCTTTCAGCCAAACTATTTCTGTCACAAACTGATGAAAACCTCTGTGTATTAACAAGGTGAGAAGCAACTTGATAATGAAAAAATACTTGAAGGGAAAAGCAAGAGGAGAAAATAGCATTTAAGTGAACCTTTCCAAGAATGGCCAATAGTACAGTTCATACAGAAGGCTATAACACTGTCAGAGTGAAAGGACTGGATTCTTTCCTGTGCTGAGCTTCACCTGGAGTGGGGGCTGGATGTCAGGAATCCACTTCAAACAGGCCTAACACCAGTCCCTGTGCAATTTAAAGTTGGTACCATGCCAGACAGTTTGAAGGTCCACCCTTAACTCAGGATCCTTAATGATTTTATGCTTTCTCACCTTTGACATGCCCCCCTTCCCAGGAGTGGGAGTGACTGGTGCAGGCCTTGGCTGAAGAGCAAATGCACCAGCAAGGACTTCCCCTAAGTCAGGTACATTTTGTGTTGGACATTTATGGCTACATTACAGTCCCTTTATGGCCCCATTGTGCCACCATGCTTGGATCATGGGGTAAAATTTAGAATGAAGAGCACTACAGAAGAGTTAAGGTTATTTATAGTACCATAAGTGTGCGTGGCTATGCACGCGCGCGCACACACACACACAAATGCAAGGAAAAACCACCAGTTCTGCCCAGAACAGAGTTCCTGTCCTAAAGAACTTAATATAGTCTATAGATACAAGTGAGTACAATACAGTACAGAGCACAGAGTGTCTAGTGGTAACTGCTGCTGAAATGTTGCACCCAACAAATGGGCTTCAAGAGTATTCCGAAGGAAATATCTCCAATGACCAGTGATGGGACACTAGAGGGGGAGGGCTCTGAGTTACTACAGAGAATTATTTCCCAGGTGGCTGGCTGGTGGGTCTTGCCCACATGCTCAGGGTCTAACTGCTTGCCATATTTGGGGTTGGGAAGGAATTTTCCTGAGTCAGATTGGCAGAGTTTTTTGCCTTCCTCTGTGGCATGGGTCACTTGCAGGTTGAAACGAATGTAAATGGTGGATTCTCTGTAACTCAGTCTCTAAATCATAATTTAAGGATTTCAGTAACTCAGCGAGAGGCTAGGGGTCTATTACAGGAGGGGTGAGTGAGATTCTGTGGCCTGCAATGTGCAGAAGGTCAGACTAGATGATCATGATGGCCTTAAAGTCTATGGAGAAGGATGCAGCTGTTTGTTATGTAGGCTACACTAAGTATAAGGGATGGCACGGAAGAAAGCATGTAGTTAACAGTGAACAAAAGAAACAAAGGGCCAAATCCTGAAAGATAATAGTACGTGAAGTCCAAAGTTACACTGTTGTTAAAAACTGGTGCTAGGTCAGAATCCGGCCTAATTATTAGCATTTGTCTTCATAGCATTTAGTTTGTTTGCAAATTCAAACATCCCTTTGAAGAAAGTGGGGTTATCCCCATTTGACACAGGAGGAAATTAAATCTCTGAGAGTGTTACCCAAGGACACAAGAGGAGCCAGTGTCAGAGTTGAGATGAGACTCCCAGCCCTAGAAATGGACTATTAAGCTTATCTTCACATCTATTAAATGGATACCCTGGGCAGTTCACAGTACTCAGCTGCAGTCTTGCATAGGGTTGCCAACTGTCTAATCACAGAAACCCAAACACCCTGGCCTGCCCCTTTTCCGAGACCCCACCCCACTCACTCCATCCCCCCTCCCTCCATCGCTCGCTCACTCGCTCTCCCACACCCTCACTCACTTTCACTGGGCTGGGGCAGGTGGTTGGGATGCAGGAGGGGGTGCAAGGCTCTGGGCTGGGGCCAAGAGGTTTGGAGTGTGGGAGAGGGCTGTGGGATGAGCCAGGGCAGAGGGTTGGGGTGCAGGAGGGGGTTTGGGGTACAGGCTATGGGAGGGAGTTTGGGTGTTGGAGGGGGCTCAGGGCTGGGGCAGGGGGTTGGGGTGCGGGAGGAGGTAAGGACTCCGGCCAGGTGGCGCTTACCTTGGGCAGCTCCTGGGCGATGGTGCAGTGGGGCTATGGCAGGTTCTGGCTCTGTACCACTCCGGGAAGTGTCTGGCATGTCCCTGCAGCCCCTGGCCAGGGGGCACACAGGAGTCTCTGCACCCTAACCCTGCCCCGAGTGCTGACTCTGCAGCTCCTGTTGGCCAGGAACTGTGGCCTGGAAGCTATGAGGGTGGTCCCTGCAGGCAGGGGCAGTGTGCGCAGAGCCCTCTGCCCTGTCAGGGGTTACAGGGACGTGCCGGCTGCCTCCAGGAGCGGCATGGGGCCAGGGCAAGCGGGGAACCTGCCTTAGCCCCACTGTGCCACCAGACTTTTAGCGCTTAAAATCTCCGGTTTGGTTTCAGTAGCCTCTGGGAGATAAAGCCTGATTCCAGGAGACTCCTGGCAAAACCAGGAGGGTTGGCATCCCTAGTCATGCAATCAGCTGGTCTCTTACAGCTCTGCCTTTGTTCAACAGAAGAAAATGCTATCAAATAAGCAGGCTCTATAGGTAATATTTTCACCAAGCAGAGAAACTCTATAATGCAGTGTATATCATCCACAAGTGGCACATCGTGAAAGATTCAGTATCAAGGTTTTAAAATATATTTCTCCTGACAACTTTCCTCTACCAGGCAAGGCAGCTTAAAAAGCTGCTTTCAGAGTTAATAGTAATGCTTCTCCATGGGTGGCAGCAATGGTGTGCCAGCTCAGCAACTGGCTTCTTTCCCATCCTCCAGAACACATCTAACCTTTGCTTGCCTACTGATGTCCAGTTCAGTTCTCGTGGTTCACAGCTTGCGTTCTTGATGCCTTTGAATCTCAACTAACATTAAAGAAATTTCACTCTTTCTGTTGGTGAGAGTGAAAAGCTCCTTTTCTGCTGAAAATCTTTTGAAGAGGGGTTAACATTTGCAAAAGGGGGGGGGGGTTCTTTTGCTAGAAAATCTCAGCATGAAATGTGGTTCTGTAGTCTTCACTTGCTCTCAGAGATAGAACTCTGCTATCAACAGCAGTCTATGCTTGTACCCTCTCAAAACTTTCTTTTCCATTTTTAGCTATTACATTTTGTGGCACTGTTGTGGCCAGTTTTCTCTCTCTTTTGTGCCACTGTTGATCAGTAGAGTAGTATACAATACTATTCCTTTAATCTAAAAATTGGACACTGCAATTTTTAAGGGATCAGGTCTTGTTTGCCACATAGGAACTAATAGGTATCATTATATGCCAGCAACCCGAGGCACAGTAAAGGAATTTTTCTTCTTATAGTGTGGGAGATGAAAGGACAGCAAATCATGCAGCAGGAAATGAACTAGTAGTGGATTTTAAAAATCTTTTCTTCCATTGGAAGTTTTGTGTGTGATGCATTATGTAGTAGCAAAAGGCATGCACAGATTTTATGCAAGGGGGCACACAAGAAATGTATGTTTAACAACTATAGGCTGTGTGGAAGCTAGAGGGTTTCCAGTCAGGCTGTTGTCAGATAAATGGAGTGGCTTAGGAAGACGATGGTGATTGAACCTGTGCTACAGACCTTTACTGATAAGTATGAGTCCTACACTTGGTAGCTTTCAGGCCATGTGTGTTGGGCATGTGCTTTGATCTCTTTCTTCAGGGACTCCTTTGGGAAATTTTTGCCCTGAGACTAAAATTTCTGACTTGAGTGACATTTTAAAGTGCTCCAAAATCTACATGTTGTCTCTGATTTTACTTTAGAAGTACTGTCAAGTAAATTAGCATTAATTAAATAGAGGGAAGATGAAAGGTATTTAAGCTAATGTTTCCGTGCACAATGGGTCTGAATCAAAGGAAAGCAAATGCCTTTGTCATTTGATCACGGGGTTCCTGATACAAAACCCCTCTGCCATGAGCTGTTCATACATTTTCAGATTCTTATAATTTTCTTGGTGCAGCTCCAGTTGTGTGCCAGATTCCAGCAAACCCTTCCACTATGGGAAATCCGAGCCCTTCTCCCTGCTCCCCATGTGTATGCTAGGATCTGGGGGGCCCTGCCTCTCTGGGGGTGAGCTCCTCTCCCTCCCATCCCCCATGTGTTAGGTGGGATACTAAATGCCCGGGGGGTGGGGAGAGAAAATGCACTCCGATGATTGGAGCAGTTCACATGTCTCAAAGCAATTATTGAAAGCTGTGCACATTTCCATGCGGTGCTTTGACCGACTGTACCCCGTATTCACCCGTTGCACGCTATTGTAGTACTCTTTGTGCAAAGTATGCCTTGTGAGGTATCATTTGAAAACTCATAATTTGCTGGTCACTATTGTCCTGGTAAAACATGTGTAGTAACATTGTATGTAATGTTATAAGAGTCCACTGTACGGTGTTACTAAAACATGTTCCAAGTCCAGAGAGTGGCCAAACCAGTTCCTCAGAGACATAAGGGTAAGCTGATGCCTCAGCCAGGTATAAAAAAGATCAGTGGGCTAATACCTGGATAAATGGCCATTCTTTGGCAGGAAAGGGGGCATGAAAAATCTATATTTAAGTGAAGAAACAGCATGCGGTTTCCATCCACCTAGACTTTTTGTCTCCTGCATCTCAACAGGAGATACTTCTTAAAGGAGGGCAAGTACTATAAAAAGAAAGGGGAGATGCCCCAAGAGACCCCCTCCTCGTCTCTCTCCCTGTCCATCGATTCACAGCCCCAGAAGGAAAAAAGGAAGCAGCCATTGAACTGAACAAAGGGCCAAAGAAGTTTGGTGAGAAAAACTGCTTTGAATTTAATATAGTTTGTTAGACATTAGTTGAGTTATTTTTATTTTTATTGTAAGCATATCTGACTTTTATACCTCATTACTTAAAATCGTTACTCACTTAAAATCGATCTCTGTGTAGTTAATAAACTTGTTTTATTTTATCTAAACCAGTGTGTTTGATTTGAAGTGTTTAGGAAACTCCATTTGGAATAACAGGATTTGTGCATATCATATCTATTAATAAACTAATGGACCTTATATGAGCCAGTATTGTCCAGGAAAGGGCTGGGCAGTAAAAGAAATACATTTATGGAAAAAAATCTGGGAGTGTGCTGGGGTCACCCTGCAGTATAATTCAGGCTGGTAAAAGCCTGGGTATGACTGGCAGGTTGCAAGTGCACACAGACATAGCTGTGAGTGACTTACATGCTAGAGGCTGATTGTGAGCAGTCCAGGAGTGGAGGCAACAACAGCAAAGCAGTTTGAAGGGCAGCCCAGGTATGAGGGCAGGGATGACACAGCTAGTCACTAGTCTACATTGTACACAGGTATGTGACCGGGAAAACCGAGAAGTCTGCTGCTTGCCAGGGGCTAAGATTCGCGATGTGACGGAGAGACTGCCGAGACTCATCAAGCCCTCGGATCGCTTCCCCTTCCTGCTTCTCCATGTGGGCACCAATGATACTGCCAAGAATGACCTTGAGCGGATCACTGCAGACTACGTGGCCCTGGGAAGAAGGATAAAGGAGTTTGAGGCGCAAGTGGTGTTCTCGTCCATCCTCCCCGTGGAAGGAAAAGGCCTGGGTAGGGACCGTCGAATCGTGGAAGTCAATGAATGGCTACGCAGGTGGTGTCGGAGAGGAGGCTTTGGATTTTTTGACCATGGGATGGTGTTCCATGAAGGAGGAGTGCTGGGCAGAGACGGGCTCCACCTTACGAAGAGAGGGAAGAGCATCTTTGCGAGCAGGCTGGCTAACCTAGTGAGGAGGGCTTTAAACTAGGTTCACCGGGGGAAGGAGACCAAAGCCCTGAGGTAAGTGGGAAAGCGGGATACCGGGAGGAAACACAGGCAGGAACGTCTGTGAGGGGAGGGCTCCTGCCTCATACTGAGAATGAGGGGCGATCAGCAGGTTATCTCAAGTGCTTATATACGAATGCACAAAGCCTTGGAAACAAGCAGGGAGAACTGGAGGTCCTGGTGATGTCAAGGAATTATGACGTGATTGGAATAACAGAGACTTGGTGGGATAACTCACATGACTGGAGTACTGTCATGGATGGTTATAAACTGTTCAGGAAGGACAGGCAAGGCAGAAAAGGTGGGGGAGTAGCACTGTATGTAAGGGAGCAGTATGAATGCTCAGAGCTCCGGTATGAAACTGCAGAAAAACCTGAGTGTCTATGGATAAGGTTTAGAAGTGTGAGCAACAAGAGTGATGTAGTGGTGGGAGTCTGCTATAGACCACCGGACCAGGGGGATGAGGTGGATGAGGCTTTCTTCCGGCAACTCGCAGAAGCTACTAGATCGCACACCCTGGTTCTCATGGGTGACTTTAATTTTCCTGATATCTGCTGGGAGAGCAATACAGCGGTGCATAGACAATCCAGGAAGTTTTTGGAAAGCGTAGGGGACAATTTCCTGGTGCAAGTGCTAGAGGAGCCAACTAGGGGGGAGCTTTTCTTGACCTGCTGCTCACAAACCAGGAAGAATTAGTGGGGGAAGCAAAAGTGGATGGGAATCTGGGGGGCAGCGACCATGAGTTGGTCGAGTTCAGGATCCTGACGCAGGGAAGAAAGGTTCGCACCAGGATACGGACCCTGGACTTCAGGAAAGCAGACTTTGACTCCCTCAGGGAACGTATGGGTAGGATCCCCTGGGGGACTAACATGAAGGGGAAAGGAGTCCAGGAGAGCTGGCTGTATTTCAAGGAATCCCTGTTGAGGTTACAGGGACAAACCATCCCGATGAGTCGAAAGAATAGTAAATATGGCAGGAGACCAGCTTGGCTTAATGGTGAAATCCTAGCGGATCTTAAACATAAAAAAGAAGCTTACAAGAAGTGGAAGACTGGACAAATGACCAGGGAAGAGTATAAAAATGTTGCTCGGGCATGTAGGAATGAAATCAGGAGGGCCAAATCGCACCTGGAGCTGCAGCTAGCAAGAGATGTCAAGAGTAACAAGAAGGGTTTCTAAAGGTATGTTGGCAACAAGAAGAAAGCCAAGGAAAGTGTGGGCCCCTTACTGAATGAGGGAGGCAACCTAGTGACAGAGGATGTGGAAAAAGCTAATGTACTCAATGCTTTTTTTGCCTCTGTCTTCACGAACAAGGTCAGCTCCCAGACTGCTGCGCTGGGCATCACAACATGGGGAGTAGATGGCCAGCCCTCTGTGGAGAAAGAGGTGGTTAGGGACTATTTAGAAAAGCTGGACGTGCACAAGTCCATGGGGCCGGACGAGTTGCATCCGAGAGTGCTAAAGGAATTGGCGGATGTGATTGCAGAGCCATTGGCCATTATCTTTGAAAACTCGTGGCGAACGGGGGAAGTCCCAGATGACTGGAAAAAGGCTAATGTAGTGCCAATCTTTAAAAAAGGGAAGAAGGAGGATCCTGGGAACTACAGGCCAGTCAGCCTCACCTCAGTCCCCGGAAAAATCATGGAGCAGGTCCTCAAGGAATCAATCCTGAAGCACTTACACGAGAGGAAAGTGATCAGGAACAGTCAGCATGGATTCACCAAGGGTAGGTCATGCCTGACTAATCTAATCGCCTTCTATGATGAGATTACTGATTCTGTGGATGAAGGGAAAGCAGTGGATGTATTGTTTTTTGACTTTAGCAAAGCTTTTGACACGGTCTCCCACAGTATTCTTGTCAGCAAGTTAAAGAAGTATGGGCTGGATGAATGCACTATAAGGTGGGTAGAAAGTTGGCTAGATTGTCGGGCTCAACGGGTAGTGATCAATGGCTCCATGTCTAGTTGGCAGCCGGTGTCAAGTGGAGTGCCCCAGGGGTCGGTCCTGGGGCCGGTTTTGTTCAATATCTTTATAAATGATCTGGAGGATGGTGTGGATTGCACTCTTAGCAAATTTGCGGATGATACTAAACTGGGAGGAGTGGTAGATACGCTGGAGGGCAGGGATAGGATACAGAGGGACCTAGACAAATTGGAGGATTGGGCCAAAAGAAACCTGATGAGGTTCAATAAGGATAAGTGCAGGGTCCTGCACTTAGGACGGAAGAACCCAATGCACAGCTACAGACTAGGGACCGAATGGCTAGGCAGCAGTTCTGCAGAAAAGGACCTAGGGGTTACAGTGGACGAGAAGCTGGATATGAGTCAGCAGTGTGCCCTTGTTGCCAAGAAGGCCAATGGCATTTTGGGATGTATAAGTAGGGGAATAGAGAGCAGATCGAGGGACGTGATCGTTCCCCTCTATTCGACATTGGTGAGGCCTCATCTGGAGTACTGTGTCCAGTTTTGGGCCCCACACTACAAGAAGGATGTGGATAAATTGGAGAGAGTCCAGCGAAGGGCAACAAAAATGATTAGGGGTCTGGAACACATGACTTATGAGGAGAGGCTGAGGGAACTGGGAATGTTTAGTCTACGGAAGAGAAGAATGAGGGGGGATTTGATAGCTGCTTTCAACTACCTGAGAGGTGGTTCCAGAGAGGATGGTTCTAGACTATTCTCAGTGGTAGAAGAGGACAGGACAAGGAGTAATGGTCTCAAGTTGCAGTGGGGGAGGTTTAGGTTGGATATTAGGAAAAACTTTTTCACTAGGAGGGTGGTGAAACACTGGAATGCGTTACCTAGGGAGGTGGTAGAATCTCCTTCCTTGGAAGTTTTTAAGGTCAGGCTTGACAAAGCCCTGGCTGGGATGATTTGATTGGGGATTGGTCCTGCTTTGAGCAGGGGGTTGGACTAGATGACCTCCGGAGGTCCCTTCCAACCCTGATATTCTATGATTCTATGTCACAGTGTTCTGCTTCAGCTGAAAGCATCACACGGAGATGAATTGGCCACTTCGTGCCTCTCTGAGCCTCCTTTGCTGCAGTCCTGTAAGAAAATGGTTCTACACATCCACTAGGATGAGATTTGAAGTAGGGTGAGGTCTCTGCATCTCCAGTCTCCTGCCCCTTCCTGCATTGAGCTGGTACATGCAGTCTTCACAGCCCCACCTCCTTCCCACTTCCCTATGGCCTCTTCAAGCTTATTCAGGGTATGAAGTAGCAGGGAAGGAAGGTAAAGCTGAGGGGAAGGGTGCTCCAAGCAGCATACACTTCATGCTTTGACTGCTGATAATTTGTTAGTCACAGAAATGTAGGCCCGGAAGGGACTTGAGAAGTCTTCAAGTCCAGCCCCCTGCACTGAGGCTGGACCAAGTAAACCTAGACTATCCATGAAGGTGTTTGTCCAACCTGTCCTGAAAAATGTCCAGTGACAGGGATTCTACAATCTCCCTTGACAGCCTATTGCAGAGCTTAACTACCCTTACAGTTAGAAAAAAAAATTTCTAATATCGAACTTAAATCTTTGTTGCTGCAGATTAAGTCCCTTACTTCTTGCTGTACTAGCTAGGATTTGTACTTTGGGCTCCTGTACACAGAGACTCTCCGGCATGGGCTGCAGAGCTGGAAACTATAGTCCAGCCCTTCACTTTTATATAGCAATTTGTGTACTACAAATCTATACTAACTGATTTCCCACGAGTCTTAGGATTCATATTAAACATCTGATTATTTAGCAATCTTAAAACAAAGACTAGCAATTGAAAATGAAATTTGAGAAGTATGTCTTTAAAACACTCCAGAATGCCCACTTCCAAATTTTGAGTTTAGTTCTTTCTACTTCTGCAACATCAGGTGGGAATGGCATTTCCTATTGGCTATCCTACAATTTACCCACACAGCTCAATATTTAACTATAATTGTAATTAAACCAGCAAAATAACCTATAAACTCCTAAAATTGAATTTTTCCTAGCAACAGGGAGTTCCTAAAGCAAGAGGAGCAACAACAACTAAGTGTTCATAAACCCTCAGATCTCACAATGGTATTAAGGAGGCACAACTAGGCTTGTTTCATTAGACATCAAAGCACAGCTCAGAATATAGGACACAAACATGTCACTGAGATAAAACTGAATTTAGTTGCTGAGGTGCTTTGTATGTTTCAAAAGTATTTCCATATGCTACAGGAGATTTAATCAGGAGACAGGGCAAGGATCATACAGCTAGGGATATATATTAAAAGAAAAAGAAAAGGAGGACTTGTGGCACCTTAGAGACTAACCAATTCATCGGATGAAGTGAGCTGTAGCTCACGAAAGCTCATGCTCAAATAAATTGGTTAGTCTCTAAGGTGCCACAAGTACTCCTTTTCTTTTTGCGAATACAGACTAACACGGCTGTTACTCTGAAACCTGATATTAAAATAAGTGGTTAGATTTAAAAACCCTGACCACTGCATTCTGTACAAGTTACAATCTCTACAGAGCAATGTAAGAAAGACCTTAAAGTAGACTGTTTCCATCCTTAAATCTCGAAGTGGCTAAAGCATGGATCACTGCTGAAATGTCAGAAGATAAATCTGTCTATATAGATTTCTTAGCTGAGATAAAGATTTGATATTCTTAGAAAGGCAATGACAGTCAGCTCTAAACATTCTAAAGTATATTTAAGATAAAACATTATTAATGATGTGTGTATATTCTAGGCGAAGCTAGCAGCAACACCTATTAAGTCACCTAACAATTCCCAGTATAAAAGACACAGTTTTAAGCTGCTTATAACTTCGCAAAACTTTTAACCATTTGGACTGAGATTTTTTCCATCCTGGATGTCTGTCTCAGGCTGAATTTTTTGGGAAATTTAACCCAAAATAATGTAACCATTTCTGAGAGGTCGGTTGGAGAGAGCATGGTTTTGCCCATATTAAGAAATGCTGTCAATCTTCTCTTTGAGACGTTGAAGCGCTGACCTGCATTAAAGCAGCAACTTGAAATTTGGCAGCAGGGTGTTCTAGTGTCAAAAATATGCCTTCTGCTATGGCCAGATTATAAGCCTTTGAAAAATCAGTTTCTATATGGTTGTAGTGTTTTTGAAGCCATGTTTGTCCCAGGATATTAGAGAGACAAAGCAGATGAGATAATATCTTTTATTGAACCAACCTCTGTTGGTGAGAGAGACAAGCTCTCACAGAGCTGCTCTTCAGGTCTGGGAAAAGTACTCAGTGTCACAGGTAAATACAAGGTTTAGGATGTGTAGTTAAGCTATATTGTAAGAGACCATTGAAGATGAAGTGGCCAGTTAACACCTCTGCTGTCCTCAGGGAAAAAAAGAAAAAAAAAAGCGGGTGGGAGTGGGGGGAAGGTGATGATCTGTCCAAGAAAGTGGCTGGCTTGTAATGTCCTTGATTTTGACATCTACGTCAAAGATTAGGTTCAGAGGATGACTGGCTGTGTGAATTGAATGAGAGATGGCCTATGATGATCCTAGGTATGCAAATAAGGAGATAGTTGTGTTTTCTATTTTATGGGTTTAAAACCTCTCATTAACCCTTGTGATGGGGCGGCTAAAACCCACATGGGAGAACTAAGGATGCAGGAACAACTCTGGGGCCAGGAAGCCTCAGCCCAACAGGCCTGCTGGGCCTGCTCTAGTTGGAGGAGAGACTTAAAAGGCAGTATCTTGGACACAGCAGGGTGGCTGGCAGAGAGAGGCAGATCTGGGCACTCTGCTCCAGAGGGACTATGCCAGAATGGCATTCCCAGGGGCTGGAACCTAGAGTTGCCAACCCTCCTGGACTGGCTGGGAGTCTCCTGGAATTGGAATTGATCTCCCAGTGGCTACTGAAACCAATCTGGGAGATTTTAATAGGCCGCTAAAAGTCCAGTCAGCAGCACAGCAGGGCTACCTGCCCTGTCTCCACACAGCTCCTGGAAGTGACTGGCATGTCTGGCTCCTAGGCACAGGGGCTGCCAGGGTCTCTGAAAGCTGCCCCCTTCCCGAGGGGGTTTCTGCATGCTGCTCCGATTGGCCAGGAACTACGGCCAGTCGGAGCTGCGGAGGCAGTGCCTGCAGGCAGGGGTGGTGTGCAGAGCCGCCTGAGCTCTGGGATCCAGACATGCCAGTTGCTTCCGAGAGCTGCCTGAGGTAAACATTGTCCAGCGGAGCCTGCACTCCTCCCCCCGCCTCCTGCACCCCAACCCCCTGCACCAACCCTGAGCCCCTTCCTGCAGCCAAACTCCCTCCCAGAGCCCACACCCTGAACCCTCTCCTGCACCCCAACGGCCTGCCCCAGGCTCAGCCCGGAGCTCCATCCCACACTCCAAACCCCTCGGCCCCATCCCAGAGCCTGAAGCCCCTCCCGCAAACCAACCCCCTACCCCAGTCCAGTGAAAGGTGGGGGAGAGTGAGCAACAGAGGGAGAGGGGATGGAGTGAATTGGGGTGGGGCGTCAGCAGGGGCGGGGCCTTGGGGAAGGGGTGGGGCAAGGGTTTGTGCGATTAGATAGTTGGCAACCCTAATGGAACCCAGTGAAGTAAGAGATCCCAGGATCCCCTGGCCCCATATCATGAGGTAGGGCTACTGCCACAGACTGTAACTGCTCGGCAGGAACCCTCACTCAGCTCACAATGTGTGGAGAAAGCAAGCATAACAGCCCAGTCCTGCTGAAGGAAATAAGGCCATCAGAGAAGCAAGGAAGAAAATAAAAATGGGGTAATGTGGATCTAGAGAAGCTGCTGAAGTGGGTAGTGGAGAGCCAACAGCAACAGAGTCTATTACTGCAACAGCTGACACCCAACTCAAGCAGCTCAAAAGCAACAGCAGCAGCAATTCATCCAAGAGCTGACCACTCAGCACCACCACCACCTTGTCCAGCAGATCACTCCTTTAAGGCAGCCCCAGACCTTGCCATACCACATGCAAAACCTGCAGATGTACCTCTGCTGCTCTGATAATTAATACTCCCCACAACATACCTTTCAGGACCCAGGAGTCCTACACATACCTATCACAACATGTGGTGAACCTCAATAAATGCCCCAATAACCACTGGAATAAATGCCCCAATAATCACTTTAGATAAGCTGTTACCAGCAGGAGAGTGGGGTGGGAGGAAGTTTTGTTTCATGGTCTCTGTGTGTATATAATGTCTTCTGCAGTTTCCACGATATGCTATGCATCCGATGAAGTGAGCTGTAGCTCACGAAAGCTCATGCTCAAATAAACTGGTTAGTCTCTAAGGTGCCACAAGTACTCCTTTTCTTTTTTCTTTTTACGAATACAGACTAACACGGCTGTTACTCTGAAACCAATAATAACTGTGAAGTGAAACCAGACAATCACTGCACTCTCAGATGAACTCACACTGAACAAGACTAAGAGACAAAAACACCGTATCATGCAGGGGCGAACACTTTTCACAGAGTGATCACTCAATATCTGACCTCTCAGTCCTCAATGGAAACCTGCACAACACCTTCAGAAGATGAGCCTGAGAGTATAAATTCATAACTTTGCTAGACAGTTAGTGTTGCCACACCACCACATGTATTGGATAAGGTGATTTTGGTCCCTGCTGAAGGAGCTCTCACCCCCACATCTGCTCTGTCTTGCCCAGTAATTAATCCTGTCCCCCATCAGTTCTATCACCACCCCATCATGTCATCCCCCTACCCCATCAACTCCCCTAATACTTTCAGTTCGCCCTTCCAGTACTCACTGCATCTTCCCAGAACAATACAGCCCTCCCCATCCTATCAGTCCCCAGCCTCCTCACTTTGCCCCCAGGCCATAGTTCAGCCCTCCCAGCTTCACCCCTGCTCCTCTTAGGGTTCTTCACCCTCCCCAGGCCTCTCCCACTTCCACTTCCCAGGCTGGCAGGAGAATTCCAGATTCTTGGGGCTGACAGCAGGGACCCCAGGGGCTGGCTGTGGCTCACACTGTCAGCCCCGGGCTGACTGACTGTCGGACCCCTGGCCACACTGCCTGGTTGGACTGACACTGGGAGCTCTGGCTGCCACAGCACTTTCTAAGTAAAAATTAATTCCGACTTTTATTCATTCTGGGGATACAACTCTCAAATGTCAGGATTTTTTTCAGCTGTGGATGGAAAAAAAAAAACAAAAAACCCTGACATTTGAGAGCTCTATCCTGAAATCATGAGTCAGGCTTAATTTTACTTAGAAATTGCATCTCTCATGACTAATTCATGAGAGTTGGCATGTCTGCAACAAGCTGCAACCCACTAACCCCCCCTGCTTTGTCCTATGATGGCAGAGGTGTTACTTGGCCACTTCACGTTGAATGGTCTCTTACAACACGTGCTAACTGCTTATGCTAAACAATCTGTTACACCTTGTATTTAGCTGTGACTGAGTACCTTTCCCAGCCCTGAAGAGGAGCCATTTGAAAGCTTGTCTCTTTCACCAACTGTAGTTGGTCCGATAAAAGATATTACCTCACACACCTGCCTGCTCTAGTTTCTACATGATCAGTAGAGACTTGCTGAAGTTTTAGCACTAAATTACTCAAAGATTCTAGCCTTGTTGGGCATGCACCAGTCCAGGGCTGAACAGGACTTTCCCTGCAATTGCAACTCTGTGCTGCTGCCTGGATGCCCAGGGCTGGGTCCAGGCACTGGAACTGAGGGCAAGGAGCTTGTCTCTTCTGTGCTTTCAGTGACCTCCCCAACCCCCGCTGACACCCGGGCAATGTGAAGGAGGAAGGTGCCTGATTCAAATGCAGAGGGGGAAAGGGATGGACTTGGTTGGGGGGTGGGGAAAGTGGATTGGGACAAGGAGCCCGGGAGAGGGGGAGGAGTGGGAGTTTTGGTGGGGGTAGACTGGGACTTGTTGGGCCAGGGGACTGAGAGCTGGTGGGAGGAGTGAAGGTAGATTTGATGAGGAGCCTGGGTAGGGATGGAGAATTGGGACAAGGAGCCAGAAGTAGGGCTGAGGCAGGACTGGAACAGGGACAGGGGGAGGGAATGAAGCAGAAGAGGTCAAGTTGGGGGGAGGATGCAGAAGGTTCTCTGCCCACCAGAGCTCACTCTTCTCCAGACCCTGCAATGGAGCCCAAGATTCCTGAGCCTCACCAGTCCACTGCTACCAGCAAATACCTATGAAACCCGCGGCTCTGTGGGGTGTGTGTGTGTGTGTGTGTGTCTTAGCCCCCTCTAGAGTTGATCCACATAAAGAATGACAACTGACTATTTCTGTTACTCCATGATAATCGTGCTATCACTTACTCCATCAACTCAAACGGCTGAGGTCAGTGGAGCATGTCCCATCTTTTCTTCCTTCCCTGTGAGGATGTGGGTGTTGGGAAGGGCTTAGGTAGTGGTAGTGTGGGACTTTTGTGGAAACTGAGTGGGGAGGTTAATTAACTGTTGTCATATGTATATCATCACAATCAATATTTCTATGTATTTTCACCCTTCATTGTTGTGGCACACCATCCAAATGCTGCGTTGGGTACAGAATTATTAATTTCCCAATGCTTTTCTGTGATCTTCTCCCTATAGCATCTGAGTGCTTCACGATCAGTAATGAATTTCTCTTCACAATACTCCTGTGAGGTAGGCTGGCATTACTATGTTTGCATGTTATAGATGGGATTACTGAGACTGAAAGATTAAGGTGAAAATTGGCCAAAGTGTCCATTGATTTTTATTTTTTTGGGGTGCCCAACCTGTGTCATGTAGGGCCTGGTTTGTCCAAATACTTAGCATTTTTATTAGACTTTATGTATTCAAGCACAGATCTCACTGATTTCAGCTTCAGCTGTGAATGATCTGCTCCGCAAATCTGGTCCCAGGTGTCTCAAGTCAGGCACCCAGAAAATGAAGAAGCTACAGTTAATGATCATCTGTGAAAACTCTGGCCTAAGTAACTTGCTCAGTATTTCACAGCACTCTATGGCAGAGGCAGGGATAGGATCCAGTTCTCCAGAGTGGCAGTTAGCTGGATGGAATTTCCTTGATGAGTCCTGTGGGAAAAAATAGTAAGTGATCCTGTAATTCAAGACTGTATCAGGCATGTACACAAGGGGGATGAATTAAGGTTGCATAGACCGTCTTAATTCTGGCATTTCCTAACTTTCAAGTACTTGAATTTTCCACCTTAATGTTTTTAAACACAGATTTTTTTTTATCGTAATTTAAAATGCAGTGGGGTGTGTGTGTATAAACTCTTTACAAATAAAAGAAATGACCAAGTAATCTAGCTTCACAAATTTGGACATCTCTGGATGAGGGTTTGGAGTGATAAAGATACTTAGGTGCCCTGGCACAAGTCTTTTGCTATCACTTAAAATCTCATAAATTATATCCTGAACTTCAAACTAGCTTTATCTATCTCCAAAACCAAGTGTTTCTTGACTGCCCCTTTCATCCAAGGCTTAAAGTGAACTAAGTTACATGAGGTCATAGATGTAAACAAAAGGGGGCTGAAGGGCCCTGAGGAGAATCATTCAAAAGACAGAAGCTGTTTTAGCCTTAACAATTTGTTACACTGATAAAATTTCAGCTCTGGGAAGCAATAAACGTAGCGCAAAACAATGCAAAGGCCACTTTGTAAGCCTTTCCCATATCACTTCCGAAGGTTTGTCACCCACATCCATGTCCTCTGCATTTTTCTTTTGGCTGATGTGAACTTGGTTCCCACCCTGCAAACGCTTATGCACATTCTTAACTTCTGTACTTGAATAGTTCCACTGAACTCCATGTGTCCATTATTTGCAGTATTGGCTGAGTTGCTACAATATATATGTCAGCCTATAGGTGTTAGCAAACTTTTACTGTTTCATAGTGTTTGTTTGATTGATTGGCAACATAATCAAACTGAATTGCTTCTTGGATTCTGAACAAATGTTTCTGATATCTATTTTCAAATACTTGGGCAGCTCTACTTCTTTTAAATGAGTATACTTCCTATTATCTTTTGAAATTTTACTCTAAGTTTGGGGTGAGGGAGGTTTGTAAAGAGAATTATGGTCCTATACGATTATTTCATCTTAAATTGGTGAATTAGCATTTAAAAAGTGGTGACAATTTGACACCGTTACATAAGAATGTGTTGGGGCAGTATGATTTTGCTTGAAATATCTTGTATGTTTTCACTGACTACGAACCTCAGTCATATCTGCTGCCTTCTGATGTAAGTACTTGTTCTTCAAAATCACTAATACAGAGTATGTAAGCACTGAGAGGCTGAATCACTTTCTCTGTTAAAACTCCCTATTTTCATGGTTTATTCATTTGCTGTAGGAAAAAAAACAAAACAAAACAAGGAAGACAAGGTCCAGGCAGCAGAGAAACAGTTTTTAACTTTTATAAATAGTCTAGATATTTCCTTTTGCTGTTTTCAAGTTTTTTTATAGGTCTTCACTGTGGTCATTCTAAGAATCACAGTACCATCTTCATAAGCAATACTTCATGGTATGACACCAGTCATTTGACAACACTGATTGGTAATTAGGACAGAGCAATAACCAGAATATTGTGTTCCAGAGCTGGCATTTCGGGGAATGGCCACATGTTCATACCAGCTTGTGACATTCATTGGCAGGAATGGTGTTTTGAAAGTGAACACTCGGTTTCCTCATTTTGGCCCATCTCTAGTTTTCATTACTAGTTATATATCCTAGACAGAAGGAGAACTGGGATGGCAAGTGCTTGTTGACACACTTTTCCCTAAGCTAAATTAATATTGAACAGTAGGAAATTGATTGAATGAACCAGCCAATGAGTCAGCAAAGTATTAAGTGAAGGAAGTGCAAGCCTAACAGTTGATGAGATGTGTTTTAGTATCTAAACTCTGCACAGTGTTTGCTTTCTTGGATTGGAAATTTTAAATGTCTCTTAAAAAATTACTTCATATCATTGCCCCAGCAAATAAAGAATGGCCTCTTTGACCGTGTAAACTGTTTGTGCATCAAAATATATCCATAAGAGTACATCCCAGATAGAGCTTGGTTATGGAAAGAAAAGAGTTCATACACGCAGCTTTACATTACAATAGGTTTTCATTTCATTCACATATTGACACTAATCTCACACAATTCACCTTCTTGGTCAAATACTATTACACATTATGGCATGAGTGCCCTGGACAGTTGTTCTTTAAAAGTGCCCTTTTAATAGTTGCTTGTATGCAGGTCTGCTAATATTAGGATTGCCAGGTGTCCGGTTTTCGACCGGAATGCCTGATCAAAAAGGAAGCCTGGCAGCTCCAGTCAGCATGCTGACCGCGCCGTTAGAAGTCCGGTCAGCAGCGCAGAGGGGCTAAGGCAGGCTTGCTTCCTGCCATGGCTCCGTGCGGCTCTCAGAAGCAGCGACATATCCTCCAGCTCCTATGCATAGGAGCAGCCAGGGGGCTCCACACACTGCCCCTGCCCCAAGTTTTGGTTTTGCAGCTCCCATTGGCCAGGAACTGCAGCCAATGGCAGCTGCAGGGGCGGCACCTGCAGACGAGGCAGTGCACAGAGCTGCCTGGCTGCATCGCCGAGTATGAGCCAGAAGGGGGACATGCCACTGCTTCTGGGAGCTGCCTGAGTTAGGCGCCATGGGGACCCTGCACCACTGACTCCCTCCCATGCCCCAACCACCTGCCCCAGCCCTGAGCCCCCTCTAGGGTTGCCAACTTTCTACTTCACACAAAACCGAACACCCTTGCTCTGCCCCCTGCCCCACCGCTCCTCTGAGGCCCTGCCCCACCCACACCCTTTCTCCTAGGCTCTGGGCTGGGGGGTGGAGAGTATGGGAGGGGGCTCCGGGCTGAAGCAGGGGGTTGCAGTGTGGGAGGGGGTACGGGCTCTGGGCTGGGGGTGTGGGTTCCAGGGTGGGTCCAGAAATGAGAGGTTCAGGGCGCAGGAGGGGGCTCCGGGCAGGGCGTTGGGGTATAGGGGGGTGAGGGCTCTTGCTGGGGGTCCTGGCTCTAGTGTGGGGCTGGAGATGAGGGATTTTGGATACAGGAGGGTGCTCCAGACTGGGTATGAGAGGTTCAGAGGGCGGGAGGGGGATCAGAGCTGGGGCAGGGGGTTAGGGCATGGGGGGAGTGAGGGCTCCAGCTGGGGGTGATGGCCCCAGGTGTGGGGCTTGGGATGGGGAGTTTGGGGTGCAGGAGGGTGCTCTGAGCTGGGATCAAGGGGTTCAGAGGGCAGGACAGGGCTCAGGTCTGGGGCAGGCGGTTGGGGCGCAGGAGGGGGTCAGGCTTGCAGGCTCCAGGCAGCTCTCGGAAACAGCAGCATGTCCCTCTTCTGGGTCCTACGTGGAGGCATGGCCAGGCAGCTCTGCACACTGTCCCATCCACAGGCGATGCCCCAACTGCAGGCACCGCCCCCACAGCTCCCACTGGCCACAGTTCCCAGCCAGTGGGAGCTGTGGAACTGGGCGGGGGAAGTGTGGGGGCAGCCAGAGGGCTCCGTACACATAGGAGCCGGAGTGGGGACATGCCGCTGCTTCTGGGAGCCGCACGGAGCCACGCCAGGCAGGGAGTCTGCCTTAGCCCTGCCACACCACCAACCAGACTTCTAACAGGCCGGGTCAGTAGTGCTGAGTGGAGCCACCAGGGTCCCTTTTTGACTCGGCATTCTGGTCAAAAACCGGACACATGGCAACCCTAGCCACAGCCAACTTTCACACTTGGAAATTTTACTTTTGTGTCACCCCTCACTTTGTCCCCTGATTCCAAAGATCCTGTCCACAGTAGCGTGGTGCTTGCTGATAAATATGGTAAGTGTTCTTCGAGGGCCACTGCAAGGTGGATGTGGTCCATTCCCAATAATTGATGAGGAGGTGTCAATACCAAGAGATGGAAAATTGCTTTTGTAGTGAGCCAGCCACTCCCAGTCCCTATTCAAGCCCAAATTATTCAATACCAAGAGAGGGAAAATTGCTTTTGTAGTGAGCTAGCCACTCCCAGTCCCAATTCAAGCCCAAATTGATGGTGTTAAGCTTGAAAATGAATTGTAGTGCTGCAGTTTCTCTTTGAAGTCTGTTTTGGAAGTTTTTTTGGTTGTTGAACCAATCCCTGTAACAAACCCCATTCCCTACTCTGTCCCCATATCTACTCTAGCAACACCATCATAGGACCCAATCACATCAGCTACACCTTCAGGGGCTCATTCACCTGCACATCTACTAATGTGATATATGCCATCATGTGCCAGCAATGCCCCTCTGCCATGTACATTGGCCAAACCGGACAGTCTCTACATAAGAGAATAAATGGACTAAATCAGACATCAGGAATGGTAACATACAAAAGCCAGTAGGAGAACACTTCAATCTCCCTGGACATTAAATAACAGATTTAAAAGTAGCCATCCTTCAACAACAACAAAAAGCAATTTTCCCTCTCTTGGTATTGACGCCTCCTCATCAGTTATTGGGAGTGGACCACATCCACCCTGACTGAATTGGTTTGTCATCACTGGTTCTCCACTTGTAAGGTAACTCCCTTCTCTTCGTGTGCCATTATAGATATATATGCCTGTATCTGTCATTTTTCACTCCATGCATCTGAAGAAGAGGGTTTTTTACCCATGAAAGCTTATGCCCAAATAAATCTGTTAGTCTTTAAGGTGCCACCGGACTCCTTGTTGTTTTTGTGGATACAGACTAACATGGCACCCCCTCTGATACTTTAATTGGAGAGTAAGGGGACAAATGCTTTCCGATTATAAATAAAGGTGGGGTTTGCTTTAACAGTTCTACAGTAGAAAAGGTTTAAAGTAGAAAGCTGACATGTGCCATGGAAATCTATTCCCCATTGAAGAGAGGTGTCATTGAGTGTTGCAGGGAAAATGGGTTTTATTTTACCCACTGACACTTGTATAACACTTAGGAACACTCCATTTTGAATAGGTTCTCAGTAAGGTCCTGGCTCTGCAATGAGCTCAGTGAAGGTAAATGGATACCTGTACTGATGCAGAGCTCATTATGATTTTGGACCGAAGAAAACCTATTCAAAATGTAATGCTCCCACTGAAGTGAAGGTGAGATCTGGCTGAGTAAGCACTTTGGCCCAGATCCACAAAGATACTCAGGCACTTAATCCCAGACTAAGGCCTTGTCTACACTACAAAGTTAAGTCGACTTAAGTTATGTTGACGTACAGCCACTGCTGTAATTAAACCATTGTTGCATGTCCAAAGTATGCTCCTTGTCTCAGCAGAGCACATCCACGATAGCAGCTCTTGCATCAACATGGAGAGCAGTGCACCACGGGTAGCTAGCCCACTGTGCACTCACCACCATCTACCACAGAGTGTTCTGGGGTCAGGTTCAGCATCCCATGATGCAGTTTTCTCCATCTCATCATTCAACACACATCCTAGTATGATTCGCTCCACTTTTAAGAGCCCCTGTAACCTGCATGCCCGCCATATCTGTCAGAAAGCCTGGATCCTGCACTGCTCTCCAATACCGTGTTGAGCATTGTGAACACAGCGCACCTGATCCTGCAGTATTTCATGAGCTGCAACTCTGATGACGATACCTTGATGTCTGCCTTGCTGTGTGGCATGGAATGAAACAATCTCTGATCGCTGTTGGCATTCATGAAGCAGCTTTACATGGTGGACGGTCACTTCTGGGCTCAAGAAACAAGCACCGAGTGGTAGGATCACATCATTATGCAGGTACGGGATGATGACCAGTGGCTGCTGCAGAACTTTTGGATGCACAAGGCCGCCTTCCTGGAATGGCGTGCAGAGCTTTCCCCTGCCATTCAGTGCAGACACACTAAAATGAGAGCTGCTTGTAACTTTCTGTACAGGCCTGTGTTCCTAAAGATGCATGCATCATGAACCTTCCCTGATCAGCACCACCATCCCCACTGCTTCTTCCTCTTGGTGTGTGGTGTGAAGCGAGGCAGGAGCCTAACTCGTTTCTATCAGAAACACACTAGGTGCCTAAACTTCCTGACTCTAGGTGGTTGGTTCCCATTCATGGATCGCTAAGCAGAGACTTAGTGTGCAGCCCCGACTTAGGCGCCAAACTCCAAGAAAGGGGAGGTTTAGGACACATCCCTCTCATTGCTCTAGCCCATTGACTAGTTTAAGCAGCTCCCCACCTACTGTGGTGCCTTTGTGGATCACATTCTAAGGGCCTATCTCTCCCCATTTGCTGTATAGGAGCGTTGGCACCTAAGTTGGCTTTGTGGATTGCAGTCCTGTGATTCCTCTAGTAGCCTTAAAGTTAGGTGTTACGATGCTGAGTGTCACAGCCCCTTCAGGGATCCACCCCTCACAGCTGGCCCTGGGTGCATTAGGGATGTGGGGTTGTTTTTTCTTTCCAAGAGACAATGCTAACATTCTAATAGCAAAAGGTCAGTAGGAATTACAAATCATCTTCCCTTTTACATTTGTGAATTTTTGGCTATAAAATATCCCAATGCTATAACCGTGTTGCCTAATCAGCAGGCACAAACACACGAAGTATCCAGGAAGAAGCTCAGCCTTGGTGTGAATTAGCGTCCTCATAAGACATCTCACTGAAGAAAAATACTGTTGTTGCTCAAGTTATTGTCTAGCCAGCTAGAAGAAAAACACAAGGAAATGGGCTCATTGTTTAAAATATCAATATTGTCCATATTTGTATTAATAGTAAGATGGTGACTGGGGTGATAGGGTTCCTGTAACAGCAGCATTCGTATTAGTATCACGGTGCAGTTCTCCATGACACTTTTAACATTAGAGCAGTGGTTTTCTTCATTTGCACTTGCTTTCTATAACTTGAGCACACAGCATGGCTATCCAGTCTCTCCGCATGAACCCTACTAAAGCAGCAAGCTTAGAACAGCACTGTAGCACCAACCCAATTAGTTCTCCTTCGCTGAGCAAGATAGGTATTTTAACTCCTAAACTTACTAACGGATCGTTTTATGAGAACTGTTTAGTCTTATTTTCCCCTAAAAGTTTTATTTTAAAAAAACACTTGTCTGAGGATGGCCGCCTCCTTTTCTCTATAAAGTCATCCTTTCAGAGTAGTACAACTTCATTCGCAGCCTTCCCTACACAGCTTCACCACTGCTACTTACTCTCTTCTCTAGTTCCCCTTTTACCCTGCCACTTGTCTCAGCACGTACTTTGCCCTTTCCTGCACTTTCCATATGTTATCTCCTTCAGCTCTTGTCCCCACCGTTCCATCGCTCGCTATCTGCCAGGCTTCTTCCAAAACTATGGTGATAGCAATAGTACTTTCCACTTCTAAGCAATTTTAAGCTCATGATATTGAAGCACTTGGCACAGAAGGGATCACATGCATCCAAAAAGCCAGTGGGAAAGATGGGAGCAGAACGCGTCTCCTGTCCCCGAGTCAGATAGATGGCTTAGCCACTGCACATGTCCTGATAGCATCTGGAGCTCTGCTGTACTTGTACTGCAATTATTACTGCTTTAAACATACCTTATAAGTTCCTAAGTATCTCTTCATTCTATTAATACTTTTAAGTAAATACTGCAGCACTTGCTTGGTTTTGCACACCTTTTTTTAAAAAATCAAGCTTTATTTAATTTTAGAGCAACTAGATTTTGTCACAGTCTCTTTTTGGCAGGACTTTATCTCTTTCAGTGTTCCCCAGATGCCATATGTAATGGAAACGTTGTGGGTTTATGGCTTTGCAATATCTGTGCTGAACTTCAATAACAATGTTTATGATGCCTTGTGCTGTTATGGCAACTGCAATCAGGTTCTAAACTTACACTCAGGAAATAAGGACTCGTATATATCAAGTTGCCATAGAAACACATTTTCTGTGTTTAGGAAACTCAATCTATAGTGTCACACATCCCTTTTGAAACATCTGGACGACCGAGTGTGGGCTACATGGTGGCTAGAACACCACAGTTAAATGGTGGGGGAACGCAGGGGTGCACCAACTGAGCAACAGAGTTCAAATGGAATCACTAAGCCTGACTCAACTGGGGTAAGTCTCCCCCCACGCTCCAGTGGACCTTCTGCTCAAGGGACCGAGGGTATGATTTTCCATGCCTCTGTTCCAAGGGCTTCATATAGTCAAAGAGCAGCACTACTGGGCCAGGGATGCTCCTGTATCCCACCCTGCCAGATGATCTGGACAAGGAGTAGCAGAAACAGTGGAGAAAAGAGACCCTGGTCATCAGAAGAAGAGAAGCAGAAGTAAATGCAGATGGTTACCCCTCAGCTGCCAGAATGTGTAACAGGTATAGAGTCGAGCCGCTGTGTTAGTAATACAAAACCTGATGAACCCATCCCCCTGCTGCTCCGCTCTTTTGTCCTTGTTCCACATTGTACTTTGAGCATAATTCAAAGTGTCTCCTAATATTCAAAGCCCTCCATAGGATTGGCTAAAACTACCAGAAAGATTGCCTCTCCCTCTGTGACAATGACCTCCCATAACAAGTATGTTCCACTGGAACGATGAAGCTGTTGACAATAGGAAGCAACTCAGGAGTTTGGAAAAATGAAATATTACAAAAGCTGAATCTAATTTGTTTTTTCAAAAAAAAATTAGTTTTGGTTTGTGAAAATTTCCCACAATATTTTTATCAAAAATAAATTGAACCGAAAAAACAAAAATATCAACTCAGTCCAACATATCATGGTAGGTGAGGTGGAGGAGGGGTAGGGGAAGCCATGGTGTAGGTTCAACTTCTGTGAAAGTTCAGTCTCCCACAGGATCTTCTTCTCCCCCCGCCCCCTTCAGGCACTGGAGAGCTAGAAGAGATTTTCTCCACTCACTCATCCATGTCCAGATGCAAAATCAGTTCCCGGATGGGAGGAGGAGCAGAGGAAGCTAAGAAATAGGAGGGTTTTCACAACCTTCACAGGTAGTCAGTCTATGCCCACATGCCAAACTGTGTGTACATTAAGAACATAAGAATGGCCCTACTGGTCAGACCAAAGGTCCATCTAGCCCAGTATCCTGTCTTCCGACAGTGGTCAATGCCAGGTGCCCCAGAGGGAATGGACAGAACAGAGAATCATCAAGTGATCCATCCCCTGTCATCCACTCCCAGTTTCTGGCAAACAGAGGCTAGGGACACCATCCCTGCCCATCCTGGCTAATAGCCATTGATGGACCTATCCTCCAAGGATTTCTCTAGTTCTTTTTTTAACCCTGTTATAGTCTTGGCCTTCACAACATACTCTGGCAAGGAGTTCCACAGGTTGACTGTGCATCATGTGAAGAAATACTTCCTTTTATTTGTTTTAAATCTGCTGCCTATTAATTTCATTTGGTGACCCCTAGTTCTTGTGTTATGAGAAGTAGTAAACAACACTTCCTTATCTACTTTCTCTACACCAGTCATGATTTTATAGACCTCTATAATATCCCCCCTTAGCCATCTCTTTTCCAAGCTGAAAAATCCCAGTCTTATAAATCTCTCCTCATATGGAAGCCATTCTATACACCTAATCATTTTGTTGCCCTTTTCTGAACCTTTTCCAATTCCAATATATCTTTTTTTGAGATGGGGCAACCACATCTGCACACAGTATTCAAGATGTGGGCGTACCATGGATTGATATAGAGGCAACATGATATTTTTTGTGTTATTATCTATCCCTTTCTTAATTATTCCCACCATTCTGTTCATTTTTTTGACTGCCACTGCACATTGAGTGGATGTTTTCAGAGAACTATCCACAATGACTCCAAAATCTCTTTCTTGAGTGGCAACAGCTAATTTAGATCCCATCATTTTATATGTATAGTTGGGATTATACTTTCCAATGAGCATTACTTTGCATTTATCAGCATGAAATTTCATCTGCCATTTTGTTGCCCAATCACTTAGTTTGGTGAGATCTTTTTGAAGTTTTTCACAGTCTGCTTTGGTCTTAACTATCTTGAGCAGTTTAGTATCATCTGCAAACTTTGCCACCTCACTGTTTACCCCTTTCTCCAGATCATTTATGAATAGGTTGAATAGGATTGGTCCTAGGACTGACCCTTGGGGAACACCACTAGTTACCCTTCTCCATTCTGAAAATTTACCATTTATTCCTACCCTTTGTTCCTTGTCTTTTTCTCAGTCCATGAAAGGATCTTCCCTCTTATCCCATGACAACTTAATTTATGTAAGAGCCTTTGGTGAGGGACCTTGTCAAAGGCTTTCTGAAAATCTAAGTACACTATATTCACTGGATCCCCTTGGGCCACATGCTTGTTGACACCCTCAAAGAATTCTAGTAGATTGGTGAGGCATGATTTCCCTTTATTAAAACCATGTTGACTCTTCCTCAACAAATTATGTTCATCTATATGTCTGACAATATTGTTCTTTATTATAGTTTCAACCAATTTGCCTGGTACTGAAGTCAGGCTTACAGGCCTGTAATTGCCAGGATCACCTCTGGAGCCCTTTTTAAAAATTGGCATCACATTAGCTATCCTCCAGTCATCTGGTACAGAAGCTGATTTAAATTATAGGTTACAGACTAGAGTTAGTAGTTCTGCAATTTCACATTTGAGTTCCTTCAGAACTCTTGGGTGAATACCATCTGGTCCTGGTGACTTATTTGCTGTTTAATTTATCAATTTCTCCGCAATGGCCTTATCGTCCTTGAGTGCTCCTTTAGCACCTCGATCATCCAGTGGCCCCACTGGTTGTTTAGTAGGCTTCCTGCTTCTTATGTATTTTTTTTTAAAAATTGCTATTACTTTTTGAGTCTTTGGCTAACTGTTCCTCAAATTCTTTTTTAGCCTTCCTAACTGTATTTTTACACTTCATTTGCCAGGGTTTATGCTCCTTTCTATTTTCCTCACTAGGATTAAACTTCCACTTTTTAAAGGATGCCTTTTTGCCTCTCACTGCTTCTTTCACTTTGCTGTTTAGACACGGTGGCTCTTTTTTGGTTCTCTTACTATGTTTTTTAATTTGGGGTATACATTTAAGTTGAGCCTCTATTATGGTGTCTTTAAAAAGTCTCCACGCAGCTTGCAGAGATTTTACTTTTGGCACTGTACCCTTTAATTTCTGTTTAACTAACCTCCTCATTTTTGTGTTGTTCCCCTTTCTGAGATTAAATGCTACAGTGTTGGGCCGCTGTGGTGTTTTTCCTGCCACAGGGATATTAAATTTAATTATATTATGGTCGCTATTACCAAACAGTTCAGCTATATTCACCTCTTGGACCAGATCTTGTGCTACACTTAGGACTAAATCAAGAATTGCCTCTCCTCTGGTGCGTTCCAGGACCAGCTGCCCCAAGAAGCAGTCTTTTAAAGTGTCAAGAAACTTTATCTCTGCATCCCGTACTGAGATGACGTGTACCCAATCAATGTGGGGATAACTGAAATCCACCATTATTATTATTGCTTTATTTATTTATTACATTCTTGCTTTATTTGCATTGCATATTGATACACACTAAAAACTCTTTAAAATTGCTCCCTATTTCTGCACAAGTGTGCCTTTCTGCACCTTCCTGCACATGTACTGTATACCTCTCTCAAAATCTAGCTAGTAGATTTAACCAACTGTTTCAAGGTTGAACAATAAACATTTAATAGTCAGGAAATGTAAAAGTTAAAGTTGGACATGTAACCTTAACTCTGACCCCCGTGTGTGTAAGAATTATAGTAGTATTTAGCTTACAGGATGATATACTAATTCACAGATAACATTTGGCACTGATCCTGCAAACACTATTGCACATGAATAGCACCAATGATCTTAGTGGAGCTACTCATGAGTGTAGGTGTTTGCAACTTTAGGGTCTTGTAATACTTACTCCATATTTCTCAATTTATTATAATCTTATTGTCATTGTCTTAAGCTTGTTGTATGATAACACTTCTTCTCTCATGGTATTTACCAGAATAATTTTGTCAGTACCCAAGAAATACTCTTGGGGGTTGTAGAAGGGTGGTCACTGCTCCTGCCCAGAAGGGCTTAAAACAGCCCTGGGAGAGGGCTGGGGCAGGGGAAAAGCTGGGCTGATGGAGCAGCCTCAGTTGGGGCCATGCCCCAAACAGACCCAGCTGGCCCTATAAAAGCCAGTGAAGCCAGGCACGAAGAGGACTCTCCCTCTAGCTTGCTGAGGGAGAAGGGCCTGGCTGCCTGGAAGCTGAGCGAGTACCTGAGGTGGAGCGGAGCTGGGGATCTCTGGCCTGGAAACCCCCCAGGCTTCAGGCCTAGAGTAAGGCCAAAGAGGTACTGAAGTGGCAGGGGGCAGCTAAAAGCAGCAGGTCCAAACCCCCCTTGCCTATGATGAGTGGCGCTTACACTGCAGTTGGCCCCAGGGAACAGGGGCTAGGTGATGACTGGCAGTGGCCATAGACTGAGGTGAGGTGAGGAGAGGGTAGAGGGCTGGGGGTTCCCTGGGGAGGGGAGACCCAGATCTGTGTGGGGTACTGCAAGGGGGCAGAACCCTGAGGAAAGGGGCACCTTGGTCCAGGAGGGACTCAGAGCCCAGCAGCAAGTGGGACACCAGCCTGCAGAGGGCACTCTGGAGGCTGGAATGCTAATTCCCTGGGTGACCAGCAGGAGGTGCCGCAGGGGTGAGTCCTGCCCCGCTACAGGGGTGGTCCAAGACTGTGGAACAAACACCTTGTAGGAACTCAAGTAATCACAGATTTCACCAAGTTCTGTCCCAAGTGCAAGGTGACTGTCTCTGATCTTTCCTTTTGAATAAAAACACACAGCATGAATATAAAATATATACTAGTAGTTGAAAGCCTATGCTGTGACATGGGTGTAATTCATAAAGGCATATGTGGTTTTTAAAAAGTGGAAGGGAAAAAACAAAAATTGCTGAGAACTTTCAAAACAGATGGCAACTGACTATGAATGACTGAACCTGGTTATATTCTGAACAAAAGGAGCTCTAAACCAGTTTGTAGCAGTTTCCATCACTTCACACTACCAATACAGATAGTATAACCTTCCAAGTGATGTTTGGGGTTACTGTATGTGCTGGTTGTCTTGTGTTGATTTGTACCTATGTAGGGGTTGTGGTGTAACATTTATGATTTGTGCAGTAGAGAATGAGGGTTGTGTTTGCTGCCCTGAGGCGCAAAGTTTGTTTGGGTTATTGTGCCTGCTGACTTCTGTTATATGGGTGGTTTTGAAGAACTGTGGTATCTGGACCAAGTAATCCACTGTCTGTGCAGTATCCAATGAAACTATTAGCTGTGGAGTAAGGGTGGTGATTGGTTGCATTACCTCTGATATCACAATGATCTAGGACTCTTGGCATGGCATAGATACAGTATATTCTTTACTATTACTGTACATACCCGGATAAAATTCATGCCTGAAAACTTTAAAATTGGACAATAACAGACTGCAAAACCCAGTGATGATTGAACCTGGTGATATTCTGAACAAAAAAGAGCTCTCAAGCATACTTATGGCTGTTTCCATCACTTCATACTGACACTACAGTCATAATAGGCTTCAGAATGACACACAGTGTGGCATTCCTGGAATCAGAGTAGCAGCCGTGTTAGTCTGTATTCGCAAAAATAAAAGGAGTACTAGTGGCACCTTAGAGAGTCTCTAAGGTGCCACTAGTACTCCTTTTCTTATTCCTGGAATCTTATCTTTTTACTTTCTATATAATTATACATA
This sequence comes from Natator depressus, assembly GCF_965152275.1. NCBI lineage: Eukaryota > Metazoa > Chordata > Testudines > Cheloniidae > Natator > Natator depressus. The sequence goes on from NC_134236.1 coordinate 58,610,687, forward strand.
CGCAATTTTTCCCAGGGAGAGGAAGGAAGAGAAACAGTCACATGTGACAGCTATTAGTCCTGTCACTTAAAGCACTAGTTGAAAGCACTCAGATATCGTGTCTTTCCATTGACTTTGGATCAGGATCTTCTTAAAACTCTAAAATGTGTGCAGTACTGTATGACACACATTAAGAACAGTGCCTGCCCCAAGGAACTATTGATTTTTAAACATCAGATATTGAGGTGAGAAATGGCAGAGACCCAGAGAAGGCAGATGATTTAGATTTCCTTTTGTTTGGTTGATCACCTTCCATGGAAAATTGAGGTCATATGATATGGATTAGCACGCATGGGCTACCTGAAAGATGTGAATCTTTGAGAGGTGTGACTGACTAGAAGCTGTGAGTGTGTGGCACTCGAATCTCTACTGCCCTGTATAAATTGAAGTACTTGTCTCTCTTAAATATGAGCCTGTACATCTTAGACTGACTGACTTATATGTACTCTTAAATCTGATAAAAGATCGTGGTTCTTGAGGTTTTTGGTGCCATTGTTCTCTCTTTGTTGCTTGCCAACAGAGGAAAGTACTTTGAGGCCTTCTGGGTTTTGATCAGTTTTAAAGGTCACTATTGCACTGGATAATCTTTCAATGACTCATCAGAAACACTGTCACTGTTTCATTGGTCTCCTTATGTCTTCTAAAGTATTGCTGAAACTGAGCCACATGTCTCAAGTCCCTAAGCTAATATAACTGTGTTTTGGCCATGTACTCTGCTGTATAGTTGATTGGATTCTGGACATCTCAGTTCAACAACATTTCTTACCCAAACCCTCTGCCCTTTTCATGCAGTGTAGCCTGGAAGAGTTATTTAACGGGAATAGAAGGGCATATGAGGTAAACTTGTATGGGCTAGTTAAAAATTTTAAAAACAAAAATATGTCTGTACATCTGCAGAGCAATAGCTTCATGACAGTAAATGTGGTTGCACAAGTGGGGAGTGGAGGGGAGAGGTGGGGAGTGGTCCTGGTTCTACATTATAACAATTAATGACAAAAAACGTGGATACCCAATGTTCTAATAGGCAATTAAAATCAGTATCTTAGTACCTGGGGGGAAGGTGGGGAGGGGGGAAGGCATGGGTTAATGGGAATAGTGAGTTCAGTTACTCAGGACATCTGAAAATCGGGTTACTAGTATGACGGGAGTACTTCTAAGAACTGTGGTCAACAAGAATCAAACTGAGAGTGTGTCCGTCTAAGAACAAAGATGATAAACTTGGCCACTGTTTGGCTCCCATCACCTTACAATGACGATTAAAATAGAATGCAGATTCCTTTGGTCCTGCAATTATATCCACATTAGGACGTGCTGTCCCCAAGGATTGGAGTGGGAGGAAGCAGGGAAAAAAACTTTCATTTTCTGAGATGTCTTGATGAGGCAAAGAACCCTTAAAATCCAGCCCCTGCCACCTCTACAGCTATTGTAGGTCACCATGCAGGAGTACCAGGGCAGATGTACTACATAAAAGGGTTGCGGGGAGGGAGAAGCACATCCCCCATATGTTGTGTGTCAGGAAGGGAGTAGTAGTACACAGGGAGCAGGAGGGGGTGGAACAAGTTTAAGCTGAGAGAGGAGTCGGGGACACACAACTGTGCATTCTCTGTCCTGCCATTGTGTGTTTGGAGAGGGTGGGAGAAGAGGTTGGAGGGGACCTTCTTCAGCTATTGGCCTGGAGCAAGCTCTGTGGAGTGGCTCCACAGCTGTTTCATGGCCTGATCAGGGGATTTGCTTCTCACCTATCCCAATACATCTGCCCAGCACCTGGCCCAGCTACTTGGGTGGGCTGCTTGTCAAAGTATTATAGCCTAAGGGAAAATAAAATAATAATGATATATAATAATACATATTGTTGTTCGGCTCTCAAAAGGAGGTAGGAAATATCCTTTCATGAGAACAAAATTCTGTCATAAGTCCTTCATCTGGTTAGGGACTGCTAAAATTGCAATATACTGGATAGTTTAGTTTCTAAGTTTTAAATCAGCTGATTTTGCAAAGAGGAAAAAAATTAAGGTGCTATTGAAATGCATGGGTGACAGTATCTGCAAAGCAGGGTATAATTCTTTTGGTCAACTGCAGAAGAAAAACCTAGATACTTAAAGGCTGTAAAAAGTTTTGAAAGCTGATACTTTGGTGACGTAAAGTATGGTGCTTACCACTGTTCCCTCTAAGCTGTGCATGTGTGCGCGCACACACAGATCCTAAACCCCATGCACACGGCAAAACACAGCACAGACAAAAATTTGCACAGAAGAAAAGTTTTGCGCACACGGCCTGTCAGAAATTAGAGGGAACATTGGTGCTTACAGACTGCAATTGTTCCGTAAGATGTTTTCATCTCCTTCCAATAATGTCTCCCTGTTTGGTTTTTTCTATGTCATAATCAGTTGTAGATAATCGGCAGAAAAGTTGGATACGAGAAGACTTTTTACTCAAGAATACATATGTGGGGTAAATGGTTTTCCCCCATTTACATTTCTTTTACATTCATGTGGTTTTAGAGCATAAAAATGTAGAAGCATTCCTTGTGGAATATGTGACATCCAAAGAGTGTTGAACGAATGATGGAAATAGCTGGGTCAGTGTCCTGCCCTGAGATTGGGTTCTCCCCTCCCCCCGCCCAATAATGATGTAATTGTGTGCAGTTTTTGGTTGGGTGGTGGTGGGTTGTTGGTTTTGTTTGGTGTTTTTGTTTTTGAGGGGAGGCTGTTTTTGTTTGGTCACTCCTGCTGGCTGAATTGTGAGAGTGTAGTTGTAGAGTGATTTGTGACTTTCCATATCTTTCAACCTTAAGGTGACCAGATGTCCTGATTTTTATAGGGACAGTCCTGATTTTGAGGGCTTTTTCTTATATAGGCACCTATTTAACCTCCCACCCCACCCCCAGTCCTGATTTTTTACACTTGCTATCTGGTCACCCTATTCAATCTTGTTCGTGCCATTTAATTCAGCTTCTTAATGCAGTTAGCTTTTTCCCTGCAGATTTTTCAAACTTAGGTGCCTAAAGTTAGGCATCTGAAGCCATGTTTAGGCACCTAGAGAAGTGGTCTGATTAGTCAGAGGTGTTGAGCAAGCCCAGCTTCTGCTGAAGTCAAAGGGAGCTGCACGTGTTCAGCACCTTCAAAAATGAGGCTAAAACGTATATTTGGGAGCCTTGCTTTAGGCTCCCAGGTTTGAAAATGTTGGCTTTCACTAGTATTTCTTAGACACAACACTACCAATTCCTTTCTTGGATTTCACTTGCAGTGAAGCCTTCAAATATGCTGTAGCACGGTTAATGTATATTTTAATATCATTAAGTAACAGAAGGGCAAAACCAAAGCAGTATAATAGTTCCAAAAGGAGCTACTTCATTTATTTCTAAAACAGGACTGCACAGGGGACTTCAGAAATTAAAAAAAACAAATGGAAAGAGACAATGCAAGAAAACATCTACAGCTGAATTTGTGAGGAAAATATCAGAAAATCAAAGCAACAGAACAAAGGTTGGAAAAAGATCTTATTAGATAATTTTCTTGACCTTCAGAACAGTAGAAGTTAAACCTAATGTGCAAAGTAAAAGTGGATAGATGTTGCATAGGCTCTCCAACCAACCAAATACAAGATAGAGCAGGTGTGAAGAACATTAGAAATGATGACTTTGAAGGCCAACTCAGGTAGTGGTAGTTTATTTCAGATAATTGTGGTTAATGGGATAATTTATCTAGTGGGACATGAGGAACCTTTTGTATTGAAGATAAAAATTCCAAAAAGTCTCCGCTCGTGAGCATTATTGAAGTTTTCCTAAGCCAGTGCATTTTATTCCTAATTAATGAAGGAAAAATGTTGATGTATTCACATTTAGAGCAGTAAGCAGTTCAATTTTTATTTTGTCAGAAATCCTCAAGTTAATTGGACCCAATGAACTGGAATATTCCTGATCTTATAAAGACTTCTTTCTTTGTCACATGATCATCCCCAGTACTGAGAGAACAGCAATGGCTGTTGCTCAGCCACAAACTTTCATACTAACAACTTAAAAAAAATCATTCTAGCTACAGGTCAGTCTTACTGTACTGGTTGTGTCAAAACTATGGAGGGGGTTTTAAATCTAATGAGCACTGTGGACCACAACAGTAAAATCTGCCAAAAACAGAGTGAACAGTCATGGAAAAAGTTAAGAATCGATCCTTTATTTCTTGTTTCTTTCCACTTATATGAATCAAATGCTGAGGTTCCTTTTGTGGCATGTGGCAAGTTGCCAAAGAGAACCATTCTGTGTACTTGAATACTGCGTACAGATGTGGTCTCATCTCATAAAAGATATACTGGCATTAGAAAAGGTTCCGCGAAGGGCAACTAAAATGATTAGGGGTTTGGAATGGGTCCCATATGAGGAGAGATTAAAGAGGCTAGGACTTTTCAGCTTGGAAATGAGGAGACTAAGGGGGGATAGGATAGAGATATATATAAAATCATGAGTGGTGTGGAGAAAGGGAATAAGGAAAAAGTATTTTTTTCCCCATAACATAAGAACTAGGGGCCACCAAATGAAATTAATGGGCAGCAGGTTTAAAACAAATAAAAGGAAATTCTTCTTCACACAGTTCCACAGGTTGACTGTGCGCTCCTTGCCTGAGGAGGTTGTGAAGGCTAGGACTATAACAGGGTTTAAAAGAGAACTAGGTAAATTCATGGAGGTTAAGTCCATTAATGGCTATTAGCCAGGATGGGTAAGGAATGGTGTCCCTAGCCTCTGTTTGTCAGGATGGCAGGAGAGAGATCACTTGATCATTACCTGTTAAATTCACTCCCTCTGGGGCACCTGGTATTGGCCACTGTCGGTAGACAGGATACTGGACTGGATGGACCTTTGGTCTGACCCAGTATGGCCATTCTTATGTGTACCCTTCCAGGGCTATAAATACATAAGAAATAGTGTATATAAATGCAAAATAGCTAAAAGAAAAACAATAAGCTTGGCTTAATGGTGAAATCCTAGCGGATCTTAAACATAAAAAAGAAGCTTACAAGAAGTGGAAGGTTGGACATATGACCAGGGAAGAGTATAAAAATATTGCTCGGGCATGTAGGAATGAAATCAGGAGGGCCAAATCGCACCTGGAGCTGCAGCTAGCAAGAGATGTCAAGAGTAACAAGAAGGGTTTCTAAAGGTATGTTGGCAACAAGAAGAAAGCCAAGGAAAGTGTGGGCCCCTTACTGAATGAGGGAGGCAACCTAGTGACAGAGGATGTGGAAAAAGCTAATGTGCTCAATGCTTTTTTTGCCTCTGTCTTCACTAACAAGGACAGCTCCCAGACTGCTGCGCTGGGCATCGCAACATGGGGAGTAGATGGCCAGCCCTCTGTGGAGAAAGAGGTGGTTAGGGACTATTTAGAAAAGCTGGACGTGCACAAGTCCATGGGGCCAGACGAGTTGCACCCGAGAGTGCTAAAGGAATTGGCGGATGTGATTGCAGAGCCGTTGGCCATTATCTTTGAAAACTCGTGGTGAACGGGGGAAGTCCCGGATGACTGGAAAAAGGCTAATGTAGTGCCCATCTTTAAAAAAGGGAAGGAGGAGGATCCTGGGAACTACAGGCCAGTCAGCCTCACCTCAGTCCCCGGAAAAATCATGGAGCAGGTCCTCAAGGAATCAATCCTGAAGCACTTACACGAGAGGAAAGTGATCAGGAACAGTCAGCATGGATTCACCAAGGGTAGGTCATGCCTGACTAATCTAATCGCCTTCTATGATGAGATTACTGATTCTGTGGATGAAGGGAAAGCAGTGGATGTATTGTTTTTTGACTTTAGCAAAGCTTTTGACACGGTCTCCCACAGTATTCTTGTCAGCAAGTTAAAGAAGTATGGGCTGGATGAATGTACTATAAGGTGGGTAGAAAGTTGGCTAGATTGTCGGGCTCAACGGGTAGTGATCAATGGCTCCATGTCTAGTTGGCAGCCGGTGTCAAGTGGAGTGCCCCAGGGGTCGGTCCTGGGGCCAGTTTTGTTCAATATCTTCATAAATGATCTGGAGGATGGTGTGGATTGCACTCTTAGCAAATTTGCGGATGATACTAAACTGGGAGGAGTGGTAGATACGTTGGAGGGCAGGGATAGGATACAGAGGGACCTAGACAAATTGGAGGATTGGGCCAAAAGAAACCTGATGAGGTTCAATAAGGATAAGTGCAGGGTCCTGCACTTAGGACGGAAGAACCCAATGCACAGCTACAGACTAGGGACCGAATGGCTAGGCAGCAGTTCTGCGGAAAAGGACCTAGGGGTTACAGTGGACGAGAAGCTGGATATGAGTCAGCAGTGTGCCCCTGTTGCCAAGAAGGCCAATGGCATTTTGGGATGTATAAGTAGGGGCATAGCGAGCAGATCGAGGGACGTGATCGTTCCCCTCTATTCGACATTGGTGAGGCCTCATCTGGAGTACTGTGTCCAGTTTTGGGCCCCGCACTACAAGAAGGACGTGGATAAATTGGAGAGAGTCCAGCGAAGGGCAACAAAAATGATTAGGGGTCTGGAACACATGACTTATGAGGAGAGGCTGAGGGAACTGGGATTGTTTAGTCTGCAGAAGAGAAGAATGAGGGGGGATTTTATAGCTGCTTTCAACTACCTGAGAGGTGGTTCCAAAGAGGATGGTTCTAGACTATTCTCAGTGGTAGAAGATGACAGGTCAAGGAGTAATGACAGGTGGTAGAATGACAGGTCAAGATGACAGGTCAAGGTCTCAAGTTGCAGTGGGGGAGGTTTAGGTTGGATATTAGGAAAACCTTTTTCACTAGGAGGGTGGTGAAACACTGGAATGCGTTACCTAGGGAGGTGGTAGAATCTCCTTCCTTAGAAGTTTTTAAGGTCAGGCTTGACGAAGCCCTGGCTGGGATGATTTAATTGGGGATTGGTCCTGCTTTGAGCAGGGGGTTGGACTAGATGACCTCCTGAGGTCCCTTCCAACCCTGATATTCTATGATTCTATGATTCTATAAAGGAAATGTGCAGATCTCGAAATCCAGATTCAATAGGCATAAATTTTCACATTTAGTTTTGCACAATTAAGGGCTGGTCTACATGGTGAATTATAGAGCAGTCCAACATGTGCCGGTGCAAACTAAAAAGTACCTAATGAGTGTTTACACAGTCCCATGATAGGCAAGAAGGTGGAGGACCCTGCCTGCCTGATAGATGGAGCACAGATGATCTCCCAAAAGAAGGGTGATCTAGTGAGAGACATTGCATTTAGGATGTTTTAATTATTTTGTATATTCTATACTCTCCTGTGCTTTACATGATTAAATATAAAGAGCATAAAGTTGATAGACTGAACATGTGTGTATGTTGACTGCTTCACAACTACTGTGTGCCCCTGAGTTAAACTGTAAACCAGAAGCTTCATACCTTTTGGGTGGAGTTCTGGGAGAGGGGTCTATTTTAAGTACTGGGGGGTCTGAAGGGTCAGTGCTCCACCCAGCAGGGCTAGGCGGTTGGATAGTGGGTTTCAAAACTTGGAGGGGGTTGCCAGATAAAAGATCTGAACCCTGAGAGTGTGCCTATGGACCCTGAGATTTGAGCAGTAGCTGGGCTTCATTCAGGCTCTAGGAGCTTGAAACACCCCTAGGAATCCAGAGCACAGAGGCTTGGATTTCTCTCAGTGGATGGCCAGGAAGGGATGTTCACTTGGATCTATGATGGTACGTTGTTGGGATTTCCTCTGAGATCTTATCCAGAACACCACCTCCAGTTCTGAGAGAACACTTCATCCAATTCTCTGCAATCCAAGAAATCACTTCAACTCCAGACTCCTCACTGGGGTTTCTTTATTGACATAGAGTCAAATTACACTTGAGTTGATCAGGATGTACTGCACAGCCGACATACTTAATCATGAATCTGCTTATATATTGTGACGGGGCAAGGCCAGATATATTAGCTCCAGGCTAAACAAATCCCTGGTACCAGGATAAGTCAAATGGCAGCTGCTCCAGGTCAATTAAGACACCTGGGGCCAATTAAGAACTTTGCAGAAGGCAGGGAGAATGCTAGGTTGATTGGGACACCTGAAGCCAATCAGGGACTGGCTGAAACTAGTTAAAAGCCTCCCACTTGGTCAGGTGGGTGTGGATGTCAGGAGCTGTGGGAGGAAGTTGCGCTGTTGGAGAGACTGAGCAGTACACATCATATCAGGCACAAGGAAGGAGACCCTGAGGTAAGGGTGAAGTGGAGCCTGAGGAAGTGGGGGCTGCTGTGGGGAAGTAGCCCAGGGAATTGTACGTGTCATGTTTCTAAAAGGTCAGCTACCATAGCTGATACTATCTGGAGCCTGGAGTAGAGGGCGGGCTGGGCTCCCCACTTTGCCTCCCCCACCCCCCCAATTAATCACTGAGACTGGGAGACAGAGACTGTGCAAGGGAGGATAGCTTCTCCTCACCTCCCATGCTGGCTTATGATGAAAATGGTTCAGTAGACTGTGACCCTTGTCTCTAGAGAGAGAAGGGTTATGTGGAGGGTCACAGTGAGCCTCTGAGGCTAGCAAAATCTGCCAGGAAACGCGGGACCCACCGAGACAAGGACAGAGCTTTGTCACTCATATCACACACTTTGATTGGTCTAGTAATTTTTGTAACCACTCCTTGTACAGATTGTGAACTGTTCACAAGCTGGAAAGTATGCTAGTAAGCAAAGCAGCAGCTGCAAGCTTACCACACATTACTCTACTCTTCTTACTATTTCTTTACCTACTAACTACATGTTATTGACAGGGCCACTTGTGAGCTTATGCTTTGTCCATTGTTAATCTCTGTTCCTTACTTCTGTTTTCTTTCTTTGTTCATGCCAGGCCTATATATGTACACTTAAAATGCACCTCTTATCATGACTTGAGTGCATCTTGCCTTTTTGGTATGCTTAGAAGGGAAAGGATGCAATTTTCTGTATTCCAGAATGTAATAAAGACCAACATTAATCAGTTCCCAAGTTTCAAATGTAGGTACCCAACATTAGACACCCAAATCCATATTTAGAAACTTAAGTCAACACAAGTGTCTAATACGAGTATTTGGCTAAATGAATAAATATAGACACTTGTCTATATGAGTATGTGCCTAAAGGTAGACATCTATGTTTGAAAATTAAGCCTTATGAAAAGGCAATATACTGCATCTAATTCTTATCTCCTCTTCAGGGAACATTATCCCACTGAAATCAATGTTTAGTTTATTTATCCTGTTATCATATACTGGGCATAATAATTTCCCTACAGTCCAAATCTGAAAGCTCCTGTTGACTTTGGGGGAAAAAACAAACCATACATTATCTCAAAATCATTAAGTGTTATAGTAATTCCCTTTTATATAGTAGCTGCTTTTCAGAGAGAAGATTTATAGAAAAATCATTCCTTTAAGTCCCTAATCTTCTTCAGGCATTAATGCATTGCTTTTTCACACAGCTAAGCATGATATCCTCATGACTTCCACAGAATACTTTCTCATACTAGCAGCAAAGCAGAATGAAAAGTATAAAATATGAGAATTCAAAATACAATATCAATGACTAGACTAAACATAAAGGCCCAGCCACGTCCATGGTTTATTTCCATGGAAGTCAGTTGATTGTGGAGTTGCACCAGGAGGAATTTGACCTACATAGTTTCCAAAAATCACTTTTTATAGAATATTACATAATGAAAGCAAACTTACAGTACATTCCATTTACAGCTCAGAAGAAATTAAACCAAGATGGTGGGAAACATTACATGCATTGGTTGGTAGCATATTAAATATTGTAATAGTCTACCCTCTATATGTATTTGTTTAAGAGACTGGATTAAAGCACTCAAGAGCCCTAAGAATACCCACCTACCTCCCAGGGAGCATCTGAGATGTTGCCCCGCCCTTGCATGGGGAGTTCGTGGTAGGGACTGTTGTGGGGCCACTACCACAACCACTGCTCTTTGGGGAGGCCTATCCCTTCCACAAACCGCCACTTCTTGCCTTCAGGAGGGCTCAGGACAACTCAGACCCTACTCAACTGGGCAGAGGATTCGGAAGTGGTGTGGTGGGAGACAGAGTCCTGGTGATATCACTTTTCAGAGAGACACTGGGTTGGCACCAGTGAGGTCCCCCCCATCCCTCCTCCATGCATGCACAGAATCCTCAATTGGGGCAGTGTTGACAGGAATGCCCTGCCCCAGAGATGTGGTTTCAGAGTTAACTCATTGCGATAGATACGCTGTTCAGCCCTCCGGGATACTGTTTCAGATTGTCTGCAGATCCAGGCAGACGTCACTTCATTTTGCTGGTTATGCTTTAGTTACATTTTCAAGCTTTTCTTTGCAATTGTGAGGGCTAAATTTTTTTATTTATTTTTAATGAAACCTGAGGTTGACTTCAGGAGTAGGTGCCCCAGGTACATGCCTATAGTACCTGTGCCTTCATCCAGCCCTGATAGTCTGCAGTATGTCACTTTACTAAAATATATCCTTAAGCTAGGTTTCAGAGTATGCATCCGATGAAGTGAGCTGTAGCTCACGAAAGCTTATGCTCAAATAAATTTGTTTGTCTCTAAGGTGCCACAAGTCCTCCTTTTCTTTTATCCTTAAGCTAGTTTTACCTATACTGCTATTTCAGATATGTATACGTTTAGCCTAAACACTTATTAGAAATATCATCTGAGAGAGTTTTCATACTAGTTCCACTCCAGTATATAATAGTTTAGTTTATCACACAGTCTATTTATTCTTTACTGGTTTCCTTAAAATATAGTTAAAAATATAATTCCTTAAAATATATAATAAAGGGACATTAAAAATACACCCTATTGGTCACCAAAACTACCTCTTATTATTCGTCTCATAATCACAAAGAGAGAGCTTGAAGTAGCACAACATGTGAATTCAGTTTCCCAACAGGCTTTATCTCTGGAAACGCTTCAATATGTCTTCTTGACATCTATTTGGTAACAGCACTAGTGAGGCAGAAAAGAATTGATTTTTGTGAGAATATTAGAGGCTACAAGCACTCCTATCTTCCATTTTTTTTTGAGTAGGTCTTTTCTTAGCCTGCAAGTGGGTATGGTGTGTTAACATGATTTTGAGGGAAGTACTGGGAAGAATTTTATTTTAACCAATCTTTTCCCTATGGACTAATTCATCAAGGCATCTAATTCAACCATATATCCCGTGTCAGTATCTTTGTTTTCTTTCCTATACATAGCACCCACTTCAAAAATATATTCTTTCTCAGCTGACTAAAATCTGCAAGTCCTACTTGAATTTAAATTTAAAAAGCGTGTATTTGAACTTTTAAAATGCTAATCATTATATTTGTCATTCTGGGCTTACAGCACTGGAACACCATTACTGGAAGATTTAATGTAAGCTATTGTGATTTGATTTTGCACATCATCCAAACTCAAAACAAAGTGCTGGGTAGGAGAAATGGTCTTATTCAACACAGTTCGTATTGTTTCAAATGATTTCATTTATGCAAATATATACATATGAGTGTTCAAAGCCATATATGGTTTGAGACATTTAATGTTCTGATTGATTCTATCAGTTATATTGTCTACTAACAAGATGAAAGTCTATGAAATATAGCATATGTGGTTTGATGCTAATTTTGTGTGCAGGGGCCTAATTAGAGTGTTCAGAAAATGTTTCTTAGATTCAGTCTCTGTACTTCTTGGTCCTGTTTGTGTCTTACGGTTCATGTCACAAACTGGAACTAGGGCAGTCTTTCCTAGTGGTCAGTGCAAAAGCAGAGAAGTCTAGTGCTCAGAGCTGGAGTCAGAAGCCAGGAATAGCACTAAAGGTCAGAGGTGGATACAGAGCCACAGGTCTGGAACTAGTAGTCAAGAACTTAGCAGGGCTGAAGGAGACTGGGCAAGACAGGAGCAAGGCACACACAGGAGAGATCGCAGCTGCAGGCATGTTACTGAGCAGCCAGAGATCAGATGTAGCTGTTGGGCTTAAGAGCAGACTTGCTAACTTCCTCAGCCAATTGGGTGGAGAGCTCGATCAGATGGCCCTGCTGTGGCTCAGCTGTGCTCATAGGCTACGTGGACACTTGGCAGGTAAAGCTGCAAGTCGAGTCCTTGTTCCTGACAGCTGGCAGGGCAAATGTAAAAAGCTGGCAAATTGAAGGATTTAAGGGAATTGACTGGGTAGAAGAGAGTTCATTCTTTTTTAAAAAAAGAACAATTGCCTTTTCCTAATCACTCCTTCGGCCCAGCAGAACAAGCACCCAGAAGTGCTTGATGTTGTGAAGATGGTCAGACAATGCAGGTCTATATGTAAATTTAAAAAAAAAGAACAGGAAAAATGGCGCTGGAACAAAGAAAGTTACCCAGAGTCGTTCCGCACTCTCCCTCTCTCCCTTTTACCAAGTGATGCAGGGAGTACAGCTGGCAGCCCATCAGTCACACTAGAAAATATTCTGCAAGTCTTTTTGCTGCAGTGGTTCTCCACTTTCTCCACCCTAGTACCTCCCTTTATACACCACATGAAAGCCAATAAACTTTGGGGTATAAGAGCAGCTGTTGATTTGGAGTGCCCATTTCTTCACCTAGAACAGTAAAGAGGCAATCATTGTCTGTCTTTCAGTTTAAGGTCTTGCCTTTATTAAAATTCACAACATTAACAGCTCTGCTCCCTGAGAAATGTGTACACCTCCTCTCCACTATGCCAGGCTCATTCATGCCCCAGTCTCCTGGGACATATTAAGTCTGAGCAATTAAAGTCCCAGTCTGAAGGACCTCGTAAGGTCTGTTGGATGAAGGCAAGCACCCCATCCCCATGCCCATCCCCCTTAGAGAATGGCAGGAGGTTTGCCAAAGTGAAAAGCTGCCTGCAAATCAAAATCCCTTCTCATGCAACCATGGATGCAAATGTTCCAGTCTCTACTCTCATCCCTATTTTGAGCTGGAGGAAGGGAAAGAGGGAAGGCTGCAGGCAAAATTGCCTGAGAAGCCGATGTTGTGGTTCCAGCAGGGAGACAGCTTCTGTATTTGTGAACCGCTTAAGGCTCGTCAAAATAGAGCTCCGGACCAACACATTGCAGCTAGTCTGTGCTAGTGGGACACCTACTGCCCAACCTTAATGCACCCCAGGGAGGTTGGTGGGGCGGGGATGAGAGGCTGTGAAGAGCTGTAGATGCAGGTGTCCCGGAGTCCCCGGGCGATGTTCTGGAACTGCTCCCTACAAAGCCAGTCAGGACTCTGGTGAAGTGTCCTCTCTGTGAGCAGACTGTCTGCAGGGCAAACACCTTCCACCTTCCTGGGTCTGACCTTGGAGCATTCAGCATCCTCTGCCCCTCCGTGTGCTTCCCACAGTGAGTCCACCCAGGCGGGGCCCTGGGGAAGCCGGGGGTCCTGCACCCCAACTTCGCAGTCAGACATGACTCTCAGCCAGCCCATAAAACAGAGGTTTATTAGATGACAGGAACACTGTCTAAAACGGAGCTTGTAGGTACAGAGAACAGGACCGCTCAGCTGGGTCCATTTTGGGAGGCAGTGAGCCAGACAACCATGTCTGCACTTCACTCCATGTCCCCAGCCAGCCCCAATCTGACTCCCCCTCCTCCTCTGGGCTTTGTCCCTTTCCCGGGCCAGGGGGGCACCGGATTCCTTTGTTCTCCAACCCTTTAGCTATCACCTTGCAGGGGGGAAGGGCCCAGGCCATCAGTTGCCAGAAGACAGAGTTTCAGCCATTTATGTACACTGGCCCTTTTCTCTGCAACAATTACACCCCCTTATCCCACCACTTAGAGACTTAAGAAATGCATAGGAGAAACTGAGGCACCCATACAGTATTCAGAGGAAATATTAAGAACAGTCCCACTTCATCATAGGACAAGTGGAGTTGTCAGGGAGCCAGGAAAACAGCAATGGAGAATGGAAGTAGCTGGTGGATGTTCGCCAATTTCATCTTTTCTTTTGTGCAGCTAACTTTGGTTGAGACAAATTAAGGGAGTTATTCTTTTTGTGTCCATGTGTTTATAATTTTAAAATGGCTTGGGCCGGGGGGGGGGAACCCAACACAAACAAACCTATTTCATTTTCTTTAGCTAAAGGAAAATGAAACAACTTGAGACCATTAGGGTCAAAAAAACCCCAAAAGATTACTTTAAAATTTCTCTGAAAAAGTTGGTAAATATTTTAACAAAAATTGTGAGAAATTAAACTGTCCTCTGAAGAGCTATTGTGTTAGATTTGGAGTCTAAATTCAGATATTAAAGCGTGAAAGCATAAAGGAGTCACGGCCAATGCCTCTATAAGTCCAATAACGTGCTGCATAAGTTGTGTTAGTAACTGGTAAACAAAGTCTGTAACTAATAAACAAAGATAAAGCCTTCAATATCTTTACATGTAGTAATACTTTCATCTAATATGCAAGACAATCTTCTTTGATGTATGTTTCCAAGCCTATGATAAAAGAGCATGCTCTTAAATACTTACGAAAGATTCTCTGAATGACCCAGGTGAGTTAGAGACTGGCTGCAAATCTCATAGACAGGCCTTTCAGAGTGGGGAAAGGGTGTTGCCAGAACATGATACAGTCTGCTAATTTCCAGCTGGTAAATGATCATTTGGAGATAGTTGGCAGCTGGTGCATTTGAAAACCACCCTCACAATGGCCTTTACATTCAAACAATTGGTGCTAACTTTGGGCCAGATTTTAAATTGTTCATTTATTACTGGGGGAAAAAACTTCCCTGGGGTTTGGGGAGAAAGGGCTAATTTCTGATTTTCTGTTTGCTGTCCTAGCTCCTTGAGGTTAGTGGGCATTACAAAGATGCCATTTCAAAAACACAGGTTCTAAAGCTGATGGTAGAACTGGTGGAGCCATATAAAGAACATAGAATTTGTGCCAGTGTCCCTGCCCATTTTGTTTGTGTGTGTGTGTGGTTTTTAAGCAGCCTTTTGTTTCATAGCCTCCTCCAGTGGCCAACTGAAAGCCGTGAAATGCTCTTTCTTGGCTTCTCCGCATCGTGTGCTGAGGATGGTTTTCTCTCACTACGCTACAAACAGACTGAAAGGTTCAAACCATCAGTAAACAGCACTGTTTCATGGATCGTGGAACAGACCATCTGTGCATCAAATACATTCAGTTGTAGTGAATGCAAACATCACCCAGTGCTGATTCGTGATTTGAAAAACACTCTGATCATACATTTTTTTTTAAGTTACTATATCTGAAATGGAGGTGGTCAAATGCACTATGGGATATATCAGCCTGTGGTGATCTATAATAGTTATAGACAAAAATTCTTGAAAAAGCTATTTTTCCCCTTAGCTCACAAATAAGACAACTTACCCACTTTTATTTTTCGCCTCGCCTTTAACTGGACACCAAGCTAAAGGTGGGCCATTGAGCTGACACCGAAGGAAAGCACCAATTTCTTTTTTGCTTTTGTCAGGCTGCTGCTTCTGTTCTCTGCACTCACTTTGGCCCTGAAATCAGCAGAGATTAATGATATGCGCATGCTGTACTATACCAGTAGCAAGAGAGTGGTAGTAAATGCCAGGACTGATGATATCCTGAAAGCAGCTGGGGAGTAGGTCTTTAGACAGCAAAAGTGTTATCCTGGGTATTAAAGTGACCACTGCAATAAAGAGCCTTCAAGCTTGCCTATAAAATTATAAAAAGAAAAGGAGTACTTGTGGCACCTTAGAGACTAACCAATTTATTTGAGCATAAGCTTTCGTGAGCTACAGCTCACTCCATCGGATGCATCGGATGACGTGAGCTGTAGCTCACGAAAGCTTATGTTCAAATAAATTGGTTAGTCTCTCTAAGGTGCCACAAGTACTCCTTTTCTTTTTGCGAATACAGACTAACAAGGCTGCTACTCTGAAACCTATAAAATTATAGTTTTCCTAGAGCTTAGCTTACTAATTGACAGAAAATGTCTTAAGGAAGGAAGGCTAGACAAAAAAATAAAATCAGATAGTTTTTTTATTGTTAAGTTTAAAAAAAAAGGAAAAAGCCTAGTCTCTTGGAATTCACAGAAACTACAATGCCTTTGGGGTAAATCTTATAGATTCCAAAGCCAGAAGAGACCATTGTCATAATCTGTCTAACCTCCTGTGTAACATAGGCCATAGAATTTCTGCAAAATAATTCCTAGAGCATAGCTTTTTAGAAGAACAGCCAATCTTGATTTTAAAATTCAGTGATGGAGAATCCACCGTGGTAAGTGGCTCCAACTTACTCTGGCAGTGAAAAGTATGGACCTTCTTTCCAGTCTGAATTTTTCTAGCTTCAGCTTCCAGCCCTTGGATCATATTTTATATCTCTCTGTTAGATTGAAGAGATCATTATTAAAAGATATGGGGGCACTTATAGAGTGTAATCATGTTGAGCTAAATGGATTTAGTTTCTTGATTCTATCACTTAGTATAAGGCATGATTAATCCTTTAATCATTCTTGTGGCTCTTCTCTGTACCCTCTCCAATTCATCAATATCCTTCTTCAATTATGGATACCAGAACTGGACACAGTATTCCAGTAGTGGTAGCACCAGTGCCAAATACAGAGGTGAAATAACCTCTCTACTTCTACTCAAGATTTCCCTTTTCTAAGAGTTCCTACACAGGCATATGTCAAAGATCCGATCCTTCTTTTTTCCTGGTCCAATTTGAAAATTCCTGTCCTCCACCCCCCCAATAATTGCATATTTGCTTTGCACCCACAAGAATTAGTTGTGGATGCTAATCTGAAAATTTGCAGTGTTAACTGCCCGATTGCAGACATGAACAGTAGAGAGATTTGTATTGGCCTATCCATTATGGGTGCACATTTAGTGGCTGAAAACTGTACCTTTTAAAAAAAAAATTGTCCAAAAACATTTCAATAGGAGTTAAGTATCAGAGGGGTAGCCGTGTAAGTCTGTATCCATGAAAACAATGAGGAGTCCGGTGGCACCTTAAAGACGAACAAATTTATTTGGGCATAAGATTTTTTGGGGTAAAAAAAACCCACTTCTTCAGATGCATTTTTTTACCCATGAAAGCTTATGCCAAAATCTGTTGGCCTTTAAGGTGCTACCCGTCTCCTCATTGTTTCAATAGGAGTTAAGCACCTAAGTGCTCTTGAAAAGCCCACTGAGTACTTAGATGTATACCTAAATACCTCTAAAAATATAAGACATGGGCACTTATGAGTCTTCCATTTAAAAAAAAAACAAAACAAAAAAAACATAGGCACTTTTGAAAACTTTACCCTAGACCTAAAGGCAGACTTTGTAATGTACCATATATAAATACTAAAGATAAGAAATTGGCTTTTGGACTAATTTGTGGCTTTCTTTTGACCTCTAGTTCAAAATCACGAATGTACAATTCAGAATATTTTTCAACTATCAATTTTGTACCTAGCATGTTTAAATTTCAGTGGGGGCTAAATTCTGCCCTTGAATGCACAGACATACAACTTTCCTTGTCTCTAACGGGAATAATGTGTATGTGCCACGTGTATCACTTCAAAATCTTGCCACCAGTTGTAATTGCCAATATTATCCTATTTTGTGATTACCGTGTCAAGAACTAGAACAAACCTCACATTCTGCAACAGAAAGAAATTCTTAAAGTTCTGTCTGTTTAGGATATTACTGACTCAGAGTAAAAGCCCAAATTTCAAACCTGGGTACCTAACATTCGGCACCTTCTCTCCTCCCTTCCAATTTTTTTTTTTTAATTCTTTCTTTACAGGGGAAAGCAGGATCTCCCAAATTCAACCCTTATTTTGGCTTCTGAGTTGGCAGGATGCAATGATACAGATTCCAGATGAGGAAGCTAGATATAATGAGTTTTCAAGGTAAACAGAAATCATGGTAATGTCAGTTTGGGACTAAATTAAAACTCCTTTGCAGCCCTTTGGGATATGCGATTTCAGTGTTGGTAACACGGAAGGGAGACAAGTCAGGGGCTAATAATTAGGAGTTAAAGCACTACTTGGAGGCCAGTTCAAACTAACTCAGTTACTGTGTTACACTAGTGCAGGTAGACGCTTTTTTGTTAATATCTCTAAGTATAGTTTCTTTTTGTCAGCACAGACTGGAGAATTAAGGACAGGAAAAACATAGGAGTAGTGATGGGATTGCATGTTCAAAAATGCAAAAGTTCGGCAAGTAAAATAATATTGTAAAGGCAAGCAGAAAGTGTCCAGTTACAAGAACAGTTGAGAGGCAGACAAATAACAGGATATGGCTGGTAGAATAAATAGAAGGAGACAAGTCTTAAGGAGTTTCCATGACTCATTGCTGGGCTACGGTAACCAAAGCGGCACAGAGAAATTATTCAAAGGGATGTAAGGAAAATGGATGCAGAAGAAATAAAAAGGAGGATAAAAGCTTTGTAGGGCTGAAGAGACAGGGAAATGGATGAGCTGGAATGATGTCATGGAGAGATACCTTTCTTGGCCAGACATGTGGAAAATTGAGGCACATAGATTATAGTTCTGTTTATGATCCTTTGCCAGCAACTTCTTGTTTACAGCACTGAGGGTTAAGGAAAGATGACAGCTGTACCTTAATGTGACAGGAAACCTTATTTCGCAGTAAGTCTGGTTGGCCTGGCAAGGGGTCAGGTCTGGTAGAAATGGAGGCATGCAAAGGTTTTAAAAATCCAGTAGGCATGTGAAGAGGGCAGATTAGTTTCAGAAAATGAGATGGAATAAAATCTCTCTTCTTTTCCAGCCCTGTGACACAATAATGAGAGAGTTCTGTGAGAGATCAGTGCTAGACACCCTTAAAAATATAAATTAAAATCAGCAACTAGGAAATCAAAGAGTATTTTAGGAAAGTATTTGTTTTTATTCTCACCAGGAGCAAAAGTCAGAATAAACCTGAGCCTACAGTAGCCATTTAAGTGAAATAAAACAATTTTCTGACTAAATCGATACCTTCATATTGCCATGGGGGTATCTTGCACATTAAAGAGTGAAAGGAATGAACAGATAAGCATAGTAGATCCTGGCAGAACTCAAGATACAGTGTGTATCTTTAGAAATGATCTGTAAAGGATATACACAGGAGGAACAGTCCCAGCATTTCAGGATTCATCAGTAATGTGAGATGAGATTATTCTGGAAGTCAGATGAGGACAGAAGGAAACATTACCCTCGTTAATTTTAGAAACCCTGGGATTGCTGTCTTTTGCAGTAAAGGAGCATTATTTAATGGGTATTCGAAAACTTTTATTAACTCATCCTCAATTATATTTATATTTTACTCCCTGGCCCAAATTCAGCCTTGGAGAGTAACCAGGTAGAACTTCCATTGAAGTCAGTAGGAGTTGTGTGCTTACTCCAGGGCTGAATTTAGCTCTATGATTCCAGCTCATAACTGGCTGAATCCCTTGCAAACTCAGGGCCAGATTGAGCCCTTTGTTTACCTGGCCAACAAAGTGAGGCCTCCCCAACCATCTTTTGTAGCTCTTTGGGCCCAGGTTCAGTGCAGAATTCACCAGCTCTGCTCAGGATAGTACCCACTCAGCCAGTCTCCCTCTCCCACGAACAAATAGGAGGAAAGAAGATGAGGAGCAGGGAAAAATAGGTTGGTGCAAGAAAGTGAGGAAACTGGGGTTTCACAACTTACTGACAGTAACTTGCCAGTGCCAGGCTTGCCCTCCACACCCGTCCTCGGCGTATCTCACTTACCCCTCTCTGGGGCCCCATCTATTCCCATGTTGCAGCGTGATGGTTTCCTCCAGCCAAGTAGCATGTAAGGTCTGGGATGGGGGTAGGGTGGAGATCACTTGCCTTAAAATTAAACTTTTATAATATAATAAAAAGTAAACTTAAAAAGAGCTGGAACTAGCCACATGCATATGCTGGCCATCATCATGATCACTTTGCTTTTATATTGTATCCCCTTCCTCCATTCTTCATCTGCTTTCTCTTTTTAGTTTGTAAGTTTGCCCACTGCCTGCACCAAAAGATTTCTCTCCCAGATGGTTTACGGGGGCTTTCATGCCTCCTATACACTGACACAGGCAATGTGCAAAACAGTCTCCAGCTCGTCTGTAGGGCCC
Source organism: Natator depressus (assembly GCF_965152275.1). Classification (NCBI taxonomy): domain Eukaryota; kingdom Metazoa; phylum Chordata; order Testudines; family Cheloniidae; genus Natator; species Natator depressus. The sequence continues at coordinate 58,630,751 of NC_134236.1, forward strand.
TTTGCAAGCTGTAGCGTAGGGGCTGGGGTTGGGTGAGACTGTTGCAAACATCGGTACGCCTATCCTGAGCCCGTCCAGTTTGGCTTCTGAAAATATACACTGACAATGTGCTGGGTGTAATAAGTTTTTTTTTTCTGTTTTGCTGAGTTCAAAATCTACTATTATTGCTCAGACTTTCTCAAAAGTGACAGTCTTTGACAGAGACCAAGCATGAATAACTTCAGCCCAAAATTCCAGAATCCTATGGAAAGTTGTGCTTTGTATTTGAAACAGAGGGTTGCTCTTTAGTGAAAATGTTTACAACCTTAATTGTTTGAGCATTACCATGTACCTGATATAGTAATGTACCTTGTATATGACATTTCAATAAACTTTAAATTCAGGTGCAGCAAAATGGAAATAAAGTAGAATTCTCAGGCCAGCCAAAGAATAAGCTGCTTAAAGAATATGTTCCTCATCCATCAAATAATAAAAAAAAATACAATTAAACCTTTGTCTATCATAGACATTTCTGTAAATAGATCTGCTTTATTAATATAAATATCTAGCTCTTATAGTGCTTCAGTTGATCTCAAAGCACTTTATGTAGGAGGCAAGTATCCCTATTGCTGTTTGACAGATGAGGAAACTGAGAAAAAGGGCATGAAGTGACTTGTCCAAGGTCACCCTGAATCTCAGTGGCAGAGTTAGGAATAGAGCCCAGTCTCCTGTGTACTAGTCCATTGATCTAGCCACTAGGCCACATGGCAAATCCACTAAGCACCATGCCTTTAGCACCACATTATTAATGTTTTAGTTTTCATACAATCTGTATGCTGTTGGCTCTTGGGACCCCAAAGATTGAATTGGCAGCTGCTAGAAGAATGCTTTTTAATGGGTCATGCATTTAATATTTACATTAATAATTTGTATCCAGTCCTCACATTTGAAGAATGCAATACTTATAATCCACTTTGCATTTGTTCACAAGGTTTTGAGTTGAGGGTTTGCCTGCTGGAGTGATACAAAGGTATGTGAGAATACATCATTATTATTACTAATATTCATAATAGCATTTTCCATCCTAAAATCTAGGAACGCTTTGCCAGTATTACAGATGGAGAAAGTGAGACACATGCAGGGCAATTGGCTTGCCCAGCTCACACAGCAAACCAGTGGCAGAGCTGGGAATAGAACTCAGCTTTCTTGAGTCCTGGTATTGTGTTCCAACCACGAGATGACACTGCCTTCCATTGCTTTTCTGGAGATGATGCAAATTAATGGGCGACTAGCTACACATCTAATATGAAGCCATGACATATGGAAATTTGCAGTGAGCTTTTCCAAATCCTTTGTAGCTTGAGGGTGAAGCTGTGAATCTGGCCCTGTGTTTTTTGTATGTTTAAAATCTGTTAAAACCACTGTGCCATGCAGAATCCACTCTATTCTTGGGCATAAATAACCTAATTTAATTTGTATTTGACTTGTTAAGAGAAAAAAAGTTCAACCTCTCCCATTTTTTGGGTCTTATCTGTAATGTTTCTATGGACCAAATAGTTAATGTTCTAAGACCTTCAAAATTATGGATATTTGGAAGCTATGACAATATCAAATATAGTGTCATACTAAATGTATGATAAACCTTGTATGTAGATAATTATTAATCTGTTTTGTTGAATGTTCTGGACTTTAAAAAAAATCCTATCACATGAAATTTTTAACGATTTTCATTAATTTTTGTTATTATGAAAATGTTTTATATTACATAAGTACACAGACTGCTATGAGTATAAAGTTTTAATTTAAAGCAGTCTATTTTCTGTCATTTCTAGCTGTTAGTGAGTCTTATTTATGACTTTAATATAAATGTGTTCCTCTGTATATTTATCACTGTAATCTTGTTGAAACTTTTTCGTTTTAAACCATAAGAAATCCCTGTCTGTGGAGGAATTATTTTGTATTGGAATTTTCTCTTGTTCTATAAAATATTAAGCTGCAATTATATGTTAACATTCTCTCCACCTTTACAATCCTTACTGATAGCAGTGGAATTCCTGTATTGTTAAACTTTCACTATGATTCTATGAATGTCTTGGCTTTGTGAAATTGCTCAGATCAGTTATAGCCTCTAATCTAGGGCCAGCCTTAGGGGCAAACAGGATGGCTGTCCTGGGCACCAACATTTGAGGGTGCCAAATCCTTGGTTCCCCCAGATGCAAATCCCCATTTCTGGTTTATGGCGCAACCGTTTTGCTTGACAACTTTTTTTAAGCCTTTTTGGGGAAAGTGGAGCTGAAAACCTTTTCTGCCCTGAGCAGAAAAACACCTTAGGTTGACCCTGCTCCAATCTTGCAAAGACTTATGCACATACTTAATTTTACACACATTTTGTAATTCCATTGAAGTCAAAGGGTGAAATCCTGGCTCTGTTGAAGTTGATGGCAAAGAGAGTGACTTCAATAGGGCCAAGATTTCACCCAAAGCACATACAGCTTAACCCAAGTGAAAGAATCAGGGACATAGATATTGAAGCCATTTAAAAAACCTATTTTAGTATTAGGAATATTTATCTGAGTCGTCACATTTGTTAAGCTACAATTTGTGTCACTTCGGATTTAATTTTCCACTTGTTCTTCGTTCTTTCTGGAAACAAGTCATTTCTTTGGGGTCCTTTCTGTGATAAATTGTAGAAAGACTACAAATATGAAGCTACATTAATGCAGTAAAGAGTGGTAAAAGAGAACTTCCTGTACTATCTAGATTGCTCTGTTGTCTCTCTGTTTTGGAATCTGGCCTTTTGGTGATCTTCCTGTGTCACTCCCTCTTCCTCCTACTGGGTAAGTAGTAGGTTGGAGGTAGGAATTATGCCAGAAGAAGTATCCTTAATTGCCTTACCTTGGCCACTAATGATACAATAATTTGAGGAGACTTTTATATTATCCCTTCCACAGGGCTCAGTCGTGGTTCAGGACCATCTCTGGACATACATAGTTATAATTTGAAATAAAGCTATTCTAAACTCTGAAACTGTTTATCAAGCCCATCATTTGACCTAATAACATGCCTAAAGTAAAACCGGTCACCTTTTGAAATTAAGATTTAATTCTGTTTGTTTGGCGGGAATTACTTCCCCTCTCCCCCCACCATCGAGTGTTCACATGTCCTTTTAAAGCAGACAGTCATCAGAGTTTTCGATGCAGACTGACTTGGTGTTTGCATGGCAGATTTCTGCTTCTCTTAATCTGTTGATGCAGCATAACCGTGACAGGCACGTACAACGTGGTCATCCAGACCTTGTGTAGTCATGTTAATAGGTATGATTCTGGCCTAGTAACTTTGGAAATATGACTTTGGACTACAAGAAGAGGTGGGGAAATCGGGAGTAATTCCAGAGAACTGGGAATGCTTCTAATCCCACCATATTCCCGATTCTCTGGATTTACTCCTGATCTCCCCTCTCTCCTAACAGTATGTGTGCTCCCAGCCGGTGGAGCCAGCAACACAGAGAAGGCACCTTTTGGAAGCTCTTCTCTTGCTAGCACTGTCACACCCGTGTCAGGAAACGGGCCGGGCATCCGCCGGTCACGGTGGGCATTTCCGTGACAGATTTCCTGACGAAGAGGCAGGAGGAGGAGGCAGCAAAGGAGGAGGAGGACCCTGGCATGGCAGACTCGCCCTGGCAAACGCTGCTCAGTACAATTGGCAAAGCTACCAATGCCCGTTACGTGGACCGCTGCTTCTGGGGCAGTGTCGCAAGCACAGAGTGGTGGGACCACATCCTCATACAGACCTGGGATGACCAGCAATGGGTCCCAAACTTTCACATGAAGAGAACCACATTTCTGGAGCTTTGTGAGCAGCTTTGCCCCCCCTCCCGCCGGCCAGCATAAAGAGACACAACTGAGGTTACTCTTACTGGCCCAGAAGTGGGTTGCTATAACCGTCTGGAAGCTGGCTACCCCGGACTACTACAGGTTCATTGCCAACCAGTTTCCGGTTAGAAAGTCGACTGTGGGTAAAATGGTGGCAGAAGTATCTGAGGCAATCAGGTGTGCGGTTTAGCCCAAGGTGGTGGGCATTAAAGATATTCTGGAGGTAATTGCTGACTATGAGAGAATGGGGTTTCCTAACTGCGCTGGGGCCATTGATGGGACTCATGTGCCCATAGTTTGCCCTCCTCAAGGAGCACATAAAATGCAAAAGGTACCCCTCCACTGTTAGAGCAGGCCCTCATAGATCAGAGAGGCAGATTTATGAATCTCAGTGTGGGCTGTACTGAAAAAGTTCATAATGCCAGAGTTTTCACCACTTGCGAGTCTGCATTCATGGACAGGTTGAGACACTATTCCCATCAAATGACATTGACATAAATGGTGTTACTGTCCCCACTCTTATTCTGGGAGACCCCACGTACTCCCTTTTGCCTTGGCTCATGAAACTGTACCCTGATTTTTCAGAGGCCCTGGCAAAAGAAGGTTTAATTACACCCTTTCAAAAGGTGTAGAATGGTTCGATGTGCTTTTGGCAGATTAAAATCACCTTGGAGATGTCTACAGATCTGTTTGGATGCCAGTGGCATCAATGCTGTCTGCATTACTGTGGCTTGCTGAGCTCTTCACAACCTTTGTGAAGCCAGGGGTGAGCCATTTTCCTCCTTAATGGACCTAGGCCAGCGAGGGGACTCTGGATCGGTACCCTCGGGCAGAAAGTGCAGCTACCACTGAGGGAGCTGGTTGCATCTTGGCAGCAGAAGTCAGGGATGCTTTGTGTTCTCACATTATGGACTTGTATGGCCCAATGGAAGAGGGGGAATAGTACCAGTATGAATGTGCTTGTGGGAGGGGAGAAGTGGCTCACTAATTTTTTTTAGGGGGTGGGGCAGTGCTTGTGAGGAGTGTGGGTTTGATTGCCATGCCATGCCAATAATTACAGCTGGAAATTATTGAAATGTGAATTGTTGTACCTAGTTAATTAGAGGAATACCATTTGCCTACTAAGGCGTAATTGCTCCTGAGCATGTGTTTAGCTTTATTATCTCAAATCATGATTATTGTTACTGCATCACATCAAATAAACTTTCTTGAAAACATAACATGCTTTATTTGTAAACTGCTATTAAAATAGCACAACAGTCACATTCTTGGGCAGGCCACCTGTATGACAAAACCACACACCCACAAAAACGGGCAGGAAATAGCTAATACCCCACACAATAGTTAATACCCCCACCGCTATATGTCCCCTGGCCGCACATTCTTCTCTCCTCACTTGGGAAGGGGAAGGTTGTTTCCACAGGAGTGGGGTGGAAGAATGAAGGCTGTAAGGGGGTTCAGTTGCCCTGCCCAATTAGTCATGAGTCCTGAATGCTTGGGTTGCCCCGATATGGTATTGTCCATGCTACTGCTGGACTGAAGGTATATTGCAGGGTGATCATGTCATAGTGTTGGACAGGAAGCAGGAGACAGTGCTCTTTCAGCAACTCCTGTTCATAATGGCTGCAACAGTTCTCTGAGCTCTATCCTCTTCCCTTAGCCGCCGTTCCTGTACCAGGAACTGCTTTGCAAGTGCCTGTTCCCTCATTGAAACCTGTCCTCCACCTGGGCAGCGAGCCTCAGTGTTTTCTCCCTGCCTGTCAGTAGGCAGTCGTTCCAGTCTTTTGTCCCTCCTTCTGGTACTGGATCTGCTGGTCTGCCCTCTCAAGAACATCAACCATAACTTCATCACAGAAACACTTCATTTAGAACAGTCCATGAGGGTATGTTGGGCCAGGGATCGAGTACCTGAAGAACAGCAGGCAGTAGAGGTTGCGGGTTATTGTCTAAACTAGCTCAGTGGAGGATCAAAGAATTAATTATTGTGGAATCTCGAGGACAAAAAATGGAACATTTCTAAAGTGAACCAACACGTATTGTGAAGGGGATGTTTTAGACCTCACACTGTCTCTGGACACAAACTTGTTAATCGCAGTTACAGAAGTGCCGAAGTTAAAACATAACCTTTTTTCTGTTTCATAAACACTTCATAACTTATTGCCATATAGAGCGCGGTGTATAGATAGCACCCTCACTGCAAAAGGCTTTTCCTGTCATTTCAGCCCTGTCCCATTTTGGAAGACCTAACTGTTCTTGGTGGCTGGAGGGAAACCTGCAGTGTATGCAGCTGATATATTCAAACTATAGTGACCCAACAGCACATTTGTGAGTAGAGTGGACTAGTCAGCTATATGGGCAGGGTTGGAGGCCCTGGAAAATATGCCCTTTCCTGCAGTGTAACTGGCTATCTGGACTTCCTGTTTCAAGAAAAGTTTGCAGCTATTAGCAATCAGGATTGGGTCAGAATCCATGGGGGAATTAACATGATGCTGTGTTAGTTCACACGTGGCTTTCTCTATTATTGCTGCACGCAAACTCCCTGAAATCTGCCGCTTTCCTCCACCCAACACAGTTCTTGGGGGGGGGGGGGAACTGACACCCCGCTCATACTTTGGGGAAATGATTTTTGTGACCTGCAGACTGAATGGATTACCTCTAACTAAAATGGACTAGATTTGAAAATAGAAGACCGTTTACCACACTGTTCACTGTTCACTGTTCACAGGCAGCTGCATAGACCTAGAAGGAGTGATTACAGAGTGGCAAATTTCTTATACCTAAAAGGAAAACATGAATGCCCCTAGCAAACATCTGTGACTTTACAGTTAAAATAACCTTTGACATCTGTGTAGGAATGTTTGAAATTCCAGATCACCATGTTGAACTTCACATGGTGGGGGAGAAAGGGAGGGGTGATGCCAAGGCGCTGTGATACAATCAGCCATTAGTGTCTGTACGCTGGTAGCCAGGGCTTAGCATTGTTGCATTGCTGCTTACAGCAGAAATCCCTCCCCTTATGGTAATAATAAACCGATCGGCTTCCGAGGTGGCTTCTGTCTCCACCATGTTTGCTGCAGTCTTGGCAGTGGGCTGCTTCTCGGGGAGTGGGGGCTGATCAAACAGCTCTTCCGAGTAGGGGCTGAGAATTTGCTGCTGTTTTCTGATTCACAGTCCGCTCAGGGATCAGTTTCATAAACCGAGTCACTTCATGCTCCTCCCTGGGAGCCTGCTTCTGGCTCCCATCAGTCCCCAGGCTGGATTCAGAGGCCAGCAGGGCACCATCCCAGCTGAGCATGTTGTCATGAAGCACAGGTGGCTCCGTGTTGCGTGCAGTGCCGAGAACCCGGTCAAAGTCGTCAGAAAATGGGTATGTTGGCGAGTTGCCTGAGCTGTGATTCTTGTCCCTAGTCTTCTGGTACTTTCTCTTCAGCCTCTTAATACACTTCCTGCACTGTCTGGGAAGTCTGCAGAGCTGCCAGCTTTTTTGCTAGCTACTGGTACATGTGGGTGGTTGTTCCTGGTGCTTTTGCTCAAGTCCATAGTTTTATTGGTCTCACGCCAGAGATTCACCAAAATCTGGCTATGCTCCCATGACCAGGAAGCAGCTTCCTTTGCCAAAGTCTTGTTCAGTTCTGTCTCCATTGCAAACCCAGGAGGCTCTTTGACAGTGTGTTTGCAGATCAGTGATCAGAAGAGAATGGGTTAACGCTGACCTGAGCTGCTCTGTTTGCCAAGGAGGGGGATGGCTTCCATTTTCAAGAGTAGATTGGAGATTGTTGGAACAGAGAGGACTAAGGAAGTTGTCCCATGGAATTGTGGGATGCTTTGGGAAGACTACTGGGACATGAATCAAGCAGGGCTGTGTCTATACTGCAAAGCAATAGGGTTTGAACCCTGGATGCCAGCTTGACTCATGCTCAGACCCTGCAGAGTCCTGGGACCCTTAGTCCGAGCCCTGGTTAGCACAATTGCAGAGTAGACACAAGGGAGGGTTAGGCTTGATCCCAAGTTTAAGCATGGGCTTATGATGCAGTATAGACATCCCCTAGTAGACTGTGAAGCATTGCTGCTTCTGTCATAATGGTGAAGCCTCTGTCAGTCTTCAAACAGTGATGTTTCCTGCTAATTGTAATCTAGTCCAGACAGAGATGACATGTAACTCTAGGGGGGGACCCGTGACTGACCCACGCATAGCCTCTGGGCTGAGGAGCAGCAGCAGAGCCAGGAGCACCAGGGCAGTAGTGAGTGCCTCAGTGAGCATCTCCTGGCAGCTGGGCTCCACAGGCAAGGGATGGCTCCAGGGGATGGTGCCAGCCAGTGCCAGGCTCCTTCGAGGGAGAGGCAAAAGCACATCCGGGATGAGCTCGGAGCCATGCCACCCACCCTGCCTGGGGAGCACCTGGCCATACAGAGGTGACATGGCTCAAAAATCAGGGCAGGGAGGGCTTTTGGGCAACCAGCGCCCCAACTCCCACAGAGCGGAGAACCAGGGGCCTAAGTAGGCTGGGTGGCTCCCACCAGCTTCTGATCCACCAACTCCAAACAGGAGGAGATAGTTTTCAAACTGTGGGGTGTGTCTTTGTAGGGGAGTGCAGCCACAGATTGAAAACCTGTGCTAAATGGAAGTCAGAAATATGGGGGGTCATGCCCCTTCTCCCCCCCCCCCCACGCATCATCTCATTAGTGTGGCTGTTTCAAGCATTTCTTTGGTGTAAATTAATCATGATCAAACTTGCAGAAGACTCCAAATTGGAGAAGAAAGCAAACAAATTGGCAGGCAGGGCCAAACCGCAAAGTGACCTGGAGAAACCAGGGAATGTGGACCACATGAAACAATGGAGAGATTCAGCTACAATAAATAGAAAGCTCTATACCAAGGGAAGGAAATGAAGAAAGATACAGAACAGAAGGATGTAACCAAACAGCCATACTCCCTTTACAAAAGTTCATTTTCACCTTGTGATCTTACTGTCCTGCTCTTACTTTCTCAGTAACCAAGTTACTGCAGTGAAGTGTGCAATGAGAACTGGAAGATGCCTCACTAAATATATCTATGGGGCTGGTCTAAACTTTCTGAAGTTTTGATGAAATTTCAATGACCACTTTCACTGAAACAACTTTTCCAAAATAAAGAAAGGAGGGGACTACAGAGAAACTTGCATGAAACACTTTTATTTTAAGCAATAAAGGGACAGACATCTCTTCCTGAAACTTTAGTTATTAATTCCCTCTTATACTGTATGGTGTTTTGGGTAAGAGCTGTGCTGATTACTATGAAACCCATGCTATCTAACCTGGAAGTGGGTGTTAGAATAGAATAGTTTTTCTTGACAAGAAGCCCAAAACTATTACCAGATTCGCTGTGGCTGAGATATGCAGCTTTAGTATTTAACTCTGACTGCAGCAATCAAGATACCATCTAAGTAAAAACACATTTTCCCTCCCAGAGAATTTAGGAGATGAACAACTGCTCTCATTACCATAATAAATACACTTGGAGCTATGAAAAGACCAAATACGTTCTGTGAATAAAGTTCCATTTTCCAGGAAAACCATGGAAATTTCCTTAAAAAATCACCCACATAGAATTATATCTGTACAAGTTACCTGAATGACAAACTTTATAACTGAATTAGCAGCATATGAAGATTTATTTCAAGAGAAATTATTCAGTAGAACAAGCCCTATAGGCTTAGCCTTTTCTTGTTCACATTCTCACATTTATTTTCTGAAAAGCTGTGAGTGACTTGCTGCTTTCAGTCACTGCAAACCACAGCCACTGGGAGCTATGGGGGGGCCATGCCTATGGAGTAAACAAAATGTCTCACCCTGATGAGAGGGATTACCCTGATGGGCCACATGCCGAAGGTTCCCCGACTCCTGTGACAGTCTATAAAATAATGAATGGTGGGGAGAAAGTGAATAAGGAAGCGTTATTTACCCCTTCACATAACACAAGAACCAAAAGTCAGCCAACAAAATGATTAGGTAGTAGGTTTAAAATAAACAAAAGAGAGTACTACATCACACAACAGCCAGTTAGCCTGTGGACCTCCTTGTCAGGGGATGTTGTGAGGGCCAAACTATAACTGAGTTTAAAAAAGAATTAGATAAATTCATGGAAGATAGGTCTATCAATGGCTATGAGCCAACGTGATTCAGGGATGTTGTCAGAAGTGGGTCACAGTGCAATGAAGTTTGAGAACCCTTGGTCTAACCTGTTCTTAAAACCTCCATGACAACAATTCCACAACTTCCCTAAGTAATTTGTTCCAGTGTTTAACATCCCTTACAGTTAGGAAGTTTTCCTAATGTCTAGCCTATCTACACTTAGCTCCGGAGCGATCAATCCAGCAGGGGTCGATTTATCGCATCTAGTGAAGATGCGATAAATTGACCGCCAAGCGCTTTCCTGTTGACTCCGCTACTCCACCAGAGCGAGAGGCGCAGGCGGAGTCAATGGGGGAGCATCAGCAGTCGACTTACCGCAGTGAAGACACCACAGTAAGTAGATCTAAGTGCGTCGACTGCAGCTACGTTATTAACCCTTCCTGCAATTTAAGCTCATTGCTTCTTGTCTTGTCATCAGTGGTTCTGGAGAACAATTTCACCCTCCTCTTTATAACAACCTTTTACATACTTGTTATCGTGCCCCTCCCCTCTCAATGTTCTCTTCTCCAGGTTAAACAAACACACTTTTTTCAGTCTTTCCTCATAGGTCAAGTTTTCTAAACCTTTAATCATTTTTGTTGCTCGTCTCTGGACTTTCTCCAGTTTGTCCACGTCTTTCCCAAAGTGTGGTGACCAGAACTCGACACAGTACACCAGGAAAGGCCGTATCATTTCTGAGGAGAGTGGAAGAATTATTTCTCGTATCTTACTTACAACTCTCCTGCTAATACATCCCAGAATGATATTTGTGTTTTTGCAACAGTGTTACAGTGTTCACTCATATTTAGCTGTGATCCATTATAACCCCCTGATCTTCAGTACTCCTTCCTAGGCAATCATTTCTCATTTTCTATTTGTGCAATTGATTATGCTTTCCTAAGTGTAGTATATTGCATTTGTCCTTATTGAATTTCATCCTATTTATTTCAGACCATTTCTCCAGTTTGTCAAGATCATTTTGAATTCTAACCCTGTCCTCCAAAGCGCTTGCAACCCCTCCCAACTAGCTATTGTCCATAAGCTTTATAAGTATATTCTCTATGCCATTGTCCAAATCATTGATGAAGATATTGACTAGAACCGGTCCCAGGACAGATCCCTGCAGGACCCCACTTGATATGCCGTTCCAGCTTAGTGGTAAACCATTAACTACTTTCTGCATATGGTTCTCCAACAAGTTGTACACCTACTGTATAGTAGATTCATCTAGGCCAACAGTTCTTAACCAGGGATCTGAGATCTGGGGGGCCTGTGAGCAGGTTTCAGGGGGTCTGCCAAACAGGGCTATCATAAGACTCACTGGGGCCTGGGGCAGAAAGCCCAAGCCCCACTGCCCGAAGCCCTGTCTCCCAGGGCTGAAGCTGAAGCCTGAGCAATTTAGTTTCATAGGGCCCCTTGTGGTGTGGGGCCCTGGGCAATTGCCCTGTTTGCTACCCCCTAATGCTGGCCCTGACTTTTATATGCAGAAAAACAGTTGTTGTGGCACAGGTGGGCCATGGAGTTTTTATAGCATGTAGGTGGGGCCTCAGAAAGGAGAAGGTAGAGAGCCCCTGGTCTAGGCTATATTGCCCTAGTTTGCATATGAGAAGGTCATGTGAGAAACTATCAAAAGACTCACTAAAGTCAAGATATACCACATCTACTGCTTCCTGCCCTATCAACAAGGCTTGATACCTTGTCAAGGAAGGCTATTAGTCCGTTTTGACATGATTTGTTCTGGACGAAATCATATTCTCTGTTACTTATCTTAATATCTTCTAGTTGCTTACAAATTGATTGTTTGCTCCATTATCTTTCCAGGTACTGAAGTTAAGCTGAGAGGTCTATAATTCCCTGGGTTGTCCTTATTCCTCTTTTTATAGTTAGGTACTATATTTGCCCTTTTCCAGCCCTCTGGTATCTTTCCTGTCCTGCATGAGTTCTCAGAGATGATCGCTAATGGCTCAGAGATCTCTTCAGCCAGTTCCTTAATTGTTCTAGGATGTATTTTGTCAGGCCCTGCCGACTTGAAGACTTCTAACTTATCTAAGTAATTCTTAATTTGTTCTTTCCCTATTTTATTCTCAGATCCTACCCCATTTATATTGATATTGGTTATATTAGTTGTCCAATTACTGCTAAACTTTTTAGTGAAAACTAAAACCAAAAAAAAGACATTTAACACTTCAGCCACTGCTGCATTTTTTTGCTATTGTCTATCCCCTCTCCTTGAATAAGGGGCCTACTCTGTCCCTGGTCTTTCTTGTGCTTCTAGTGTGTTCGTAAAATGTTTTCTTGTTACCCTTTATGTCCGTAGCTAGTTTAAACTAATTTTTTGCCTTGGCCTTTCTAGTTTTGTCCCTACGTGCTTGTGTGTGGTTTTCTTTTAATATTCATCCTTTGTAATTTACCTAGTTTCCACTTCTTGTATGACTCTTTTTTGAGTTTCAGGTCATTGAAGACCTCCTGGTTAAGCCAGGGTGATATCTTACCATACTTCCTGTCCTTCCTATGCAGTGGGATAGCTTGCTCTTGCACCCTCAATAATGTCTCTTTAAAAAACTGCCAGCTCTCCTGGACTCATTTTTCCCTTAGACTTGCTTCCCACCTACCAATTCTCTGAATTTTCTAAAGTCTGCCTTATTGAAGTCCATTGTCTTTATTCTTCTGTTTTCCTTCCTATCATTCCTTAGAATCGTGAACTCTATTTCATAATCACTTTTCACCCAAGCTGCCTTCCACCTTCAAATTCTCAATCAGTTCCTCCCTATTTGTCAGAATCAAATTAGGTAAGTTCTTGGAGGATAGGTCCATCAATGTCTATTAGCCAGGATAGTCAGGGATGCAACCCCATGCTCTGAGTGTCCCTAGTCTCTGATTGCCAGAAGCTGGGAGTGGAGGACAGGGGATGGGTCACTTGAGGATTGTCCTGTTCTGTTCATTCCCTTTGAAGCACCTGGCACTTGCCACTGTTGGTAGACAGGCTACTGGGCTGGATGGACCATAGGTCTGACCCATTAAGGCAGTTCTTATGTTCTTAGAACATCCTCTTCTCTGGTTGTTTTATCCACCTTCTGCAATAAAAAGTTATCTACACTGCATTCCAAGAACTTGTTGGACAATCTGTGCCCTGCTCTATTATGATCTAAACCAATGTCTGGGTAGTTGAAGTCCCCTATCACCACCAAGTCCTGTGCTTTGGATGATTTTGTTAGTTGCTTAAAAAAAGCCTCATCCACCTCTTCTTCTGCTTAGGTAGTCTATAGTGGACCCCTACCATGACATCACCCTTGATTTTTACCTTTTATCCTTACCCAGAGACTTTGAACAAATCTGCCTCTCTCTTCTATCTCGACCTCAGGAAAAGTGTGCACATCTTTGGTATACAAGGCAACACCTCCCTCTTTTCCCTGCCTGTCCTTCCTGAACAAGATGTAAATCTATATCAATAGTCCAGTCACGTGAATTATCCCACCAAGTCTCTGAGATGCCAATTATGTCACAACTGTGATTATTCACTAGTATTTCTAGTTCTTCCTGTTTATTTCCCATACTGCTTACATTAGTATACAGATATTTAAGACGTTCATTAGATTTTCCCTCTATATTCCCTCTTGTCTCTCCTTTTCTTCCCACTCCTGCAGGTTATTATTAAACATTAAGATTTTTTCATTCTGCTGAGACTGCTTCTCAGTACAGTCTTATGGATGTGGGAGGAGGGACTTTGGTCAACTGAGCTACATCAGTCGGGCTAGCCCCCAGTGTAGAAAGCACTAGGTCAAAGGAAGAACTTCAGCATCAACCTACCTATCACTTCTCAGGGAGGTGGATTAACTACAGAAATGGAAAAACCCTTCCTTTCGCTGTTGTGAGTGTCTACACTGAAGCACTGCAGCTGTGTTGCTGTAGCAGCTTAAGGGTAGACTCAGGGTCTTTAGCATTTAGCTCTCCAAGAACAGGCCATCAACAGGGGATACAGTGCTTGGGAAAGAGAGTGGAAGTACCTATCAGGTTCACTAAGGTCCTGATATTGCAGACATGTCCTTGCATAATTTTACACAAATGAATAGTCCTACTGACTCCATGGGAGTACCCATGTGTAAAATTACTAATGCCTAAATGTTTGCAGCACTGGGGCCTTTTTCTTGTTTAGAGTAGAAGAGCAGAAACTGTGGAAGTGGAGGAAAGTACACTGTGTTAAGCAAGTGAAGGAAAGACACTATGTGAGGCAAGCTAACCACTAAGGCTAAGAAACAAACCTGAGCCTTGACCAATCTCTGTCTGCTATTGCAATCCTGGAGCTTTCTTGAGCAGAGACTACCAAATCATGTATCAAATTGTCTCCAGATTTTGACACTCGATGAAAGTTAGCACAAATACGTGTATGTGACTAGGGGAATCAGGCCACTAGTTTGTAGCATAGATATAGCCTTGAAGATGAACCAAAAAACACTTAAAGGTAAAGGGTATTCTACAAAGTCATAGTGCTACCTTGCTCTCAACACCTGCATGTTACTCATGATCCAGAAAAAAAAAATTATGTACGCCTGTGCCCTACAGAACCTGCATATTTAGTTTGAAATCTTTTTATACATCTAAATATTTAATTACCATTGAAAAACTGCCTAAGTTAGAGAATCTTTTAAAAGACTTAAACGTTTATGGTACTGTGAAAGGGTATAACAACCCCACACTGACTAGCAAGGGTTAACAAGTTGCTGTGGCCATCTCAGCCCTGCCCTGCACACCTGCACTCACTGTCAGGTAATGAAGGGGCAATTAAACAGGGAAGAGAACAGCTCAATAGTGGGCTGACCAAGGAGGAGTACAGATCTCCTATTGCCTGGGAAAGGACCAGCCCTGAAATTCCGCAGAGACTGCTGACTACCAGAGTCCTCCAGAGGAAGATAGGTAGGCCTGGCACCAGGACTATTGAGCTTGTTTTGGGGACTATCTTTGCTTTACCACAAAAAGGAATATTGGGCAGTCTGTGCTCTCTGAGACAGGCTTATAGGACCTAAAGACTATTGGGCTGTCTCTGCTGCCTGGGACAGGCCTAAGGAGACTGGCAGGGAATTCTGAGGTTGGCACGTGTCATCATCCCATTTGCAGGGCATTTCAGTAAGGAGGAACCGAAAATCTTGAGCCAGTTTTTTTGGACTAGAATATACGAAGAGGTAGCAGACTTTTGTGCCTCTTGTCCTGAGTGCCAATGTGTTATCCCAAATGGAGTTGCAAAGACTCCTTTAGTTCCCTTCCTGTTGGTGGATAACCTCTTCGAGAAGATAGGAGTGGACTCTGCAGGGCTTCTTGAGAAATATGCAGTTGGATACCTCTATATAATGGTAATTGTAGATTGTGATTCCCTTACAATGGTGTTCTCTACCTGGACCAGACTTGCTTAACACAGCACCACGTTCAGACAGAGCCAGAGCAACCCTCACCCACTTCTCCAGAAAATGCATGAAGTGGCAAAGCAAGAACTCCATACCATGCTAGAGCTGGGCGTTATTGAATAACGCACCTACCATGAGTGGTGCAGCCCCATTGTGTTAGTTCCTAAATCAGATGGGACCACCAGGTTTTGTATCAATTTTCAAAAAGTAAATGCCATTTCCAAATTCAAAGCATATTTAATGCCCTGGGTGGATGAACTAATTGACTGGCTGCGGGAAGCCATATAGATTATTATGCCAGACCTGACAAAGGGGTAGTGGCAGATTCCACACACATAAGTATCCTGTGAGAAGATGGCTTTTGCCAGGCTATTTAGATTATACCATCTTCATATGATGCCTTTTGGCCTACCTGAGGTACCCATAACCTTCCAATGACTGATGGACCAATTCCTACAGACCCATGGTGCATATGCCACTGCTTAAGTAGATGATGCCATTATTGATAGCCAAGACTGGGAGATCCACTTTAGTCATGTATTGGATGTCCTCCAGTTGCTGGGAGAGGCAAGACTGATGTCAAAATACAAAATCAGAAAGGAGGAAACTACCTATTTTTGAAAAAGAAAAGGAGTACTTGTGGCACCTTAGAGACTAACAAATTTATTTGAGCATAAGCTTTCGTGAGCTACAGCTCACTTCATCGGATGACTTAAGCTTATGCTCAAATAAATTTGTTAGTCTCTAAGGTGCCACAAGTACTCTTTTTCTTTTTCCAAAACTCCTTTTCTTTTTGCGAATACCGACTAACACGGCTGCTACTCTGATACCTATTTTGGGTACACGTTAGGAGAGGGCAAAATTCGGCTGCTCACAGACAAAGTGCAGGCCTTGAAAGCCTGCCATGCTCCAACAATGAAAAATTGGTTGCAAAATTTCATGGGGCTCACAGAGTATTATCGCCAGTTTGTACTGAGATTTTCCATGGTAGCAGCCGCCCTCACAGACCTGACCAAAGACAACACCCCAAGAAAGACCAGCTGATTCAATGTTTGGGAAAGAGCTTTCAGGTCATTAAAGCAGTGCCTGTGTGAGGAAATGATCCTGTATAGGCCAGAGTTCTCAAAAGTATTTATTTTGAAAAATCAATGCTGTGGAGGGCAGATTGGGAGCTGTGTTGTCTCAGGAGCTTCAGGGGGAGGAACATCCCAGTGCTATATATTAGGCCTGTTCCCAAGGTAACTTTTTTCATATGGTTTAAAACCAGCAATGTTGGCAGTACCTACAATCCATAAAGGACGGTTGTGTCAAAAGTGACTGAGCTGCCCACACTTGAAGAAATTGCCTGCAGGTAAGACCGCTGTCCGTCTCCTCTCCACGGGGGGTATCATGGCTTGGGGATCATTAGCTTTAGTGCTTGTCAGCTCCCTAAGTCTCTGTGTCCTTGTGATGAGGTTGGCTTTCCTGCTTTTTGCTTCCTGCTCCCTGTTCTTGTTTGTTTCCTGATTCCTGAACTCAATGTTCCATTTCCTCTGTGTGTGTGTACATAGCATTGTGTGTCTGTGGTGTGACAGGGTCAGGATCAGGCCAGATGGCTATAGGAGAGTGACAGAAGGTAGATATATTAGCCCCAGATTAAGCAGATTCCTTTTCCCTGATTAAGATAATGGGCTGTTCCAGAACAATCAGGAAGTTGCTGGAACCAATTAAGGGAGGCTAATTAGGAGACCTGGAGCCAACTGAGAAGCTACCAGAATCAATTGGGACAGGCGGGCTAATCAGGGCACCTAGTTTTAAAAAGGACCTCACTTCAGCTAGTGAGGTGCGTGCGAGGAACTGGAAGCAAGAGGCGCGCAAGAAGCTGAGAGTGAGTAGGCGTACTCCTGGAGGACTGAGAAGTACAAGCGTTATCAAACATCAGGAGGAAGGTCTGTGATGAGGACAAATAAGGTGTTGGGAGAAGGCCATGGGAAAGTAGCCCAGGGAGTTGTAGCTGTCACACAGCTCTCACAGGAAACACTATAGACAGCTGCAATCCACAGGGCCCTGGGCTGGAACCCGGAGTAGAGGGCAGGCCCCAATTCCCCCTAACTCCCTATTTGATATAAGAGGAATTGATCTGGACTGTGGGTCCCACAGGGGGGAAGGTCTCTGGCCTGTCCCCCGACCCATTAGGTGGGCCAGCAGAGACTGCGGGGATTGTTCTCCTCCTTTTCCCCATGCTGGCCAGTGATGAAGTTAGCCAAGTGAACAGCAGGTTTGTGCCACTAACAAAAGGAGCCAAATTGAGGACTGCCGTAAACTTCTGAGGCAAGAAAATCCACCAGAAAGCGCAGAACCCACCAAGGCAGAGGAGGAACTTTGTCACAACGGGGCCTGCTGCTACATATCTGTCATCTGGATTGTTATGTTTTGTTCAGACTGTTGCTGACTTAACTGGTTCATGGTTATTACATGAATTTGATTGACCACCTACCTGTATGTTTTGCTTTGATTTCCTTATGTTTGGGGATTGCTGTTCTGGGATGCATCAGAATATGCCGTTATGGTAATGAATGCTTCTATTCTGCAACCCATGCTGCCTGCACATCCTTTGGCTATTTGACTGGAATTGATATTTAAGATGGACTCCTAGAGCCCAAGTCCTCCTTTGATGTGGCTGTGCAGCATCGCAGTGAGTATTTTGGGACTGAACATTCTGTTCTGCTAAACAAGAAAATGTTTTTTGAAGCTGCCAGCAGCCCAAGGAAACTATACGGGAGTATGCATGTCATTTGCAGTGGTTGGCCCAGGACTGTGAATTTGGGAATGTTCACATGATCATGCTCAAGGATATTTTTGTTGTTGGCATAGCCAATGACCAGCTGGGTGAACGGTTACTGACTGAAGATGCTAGAACTCTAACTTTTGATGCTGCAGTTGCTAAGAGTCAGTCTGAACCCTCTCAAATGACTCAAAGGGGTTCTATGTCTCAGACTGCTGCTACCTTTGTGCCTACCCTTAAATCCTCAGCTGCTCCTCCTGCTTCCATCACTCAGTCATACAATGCTACCTACTCCCGTTCCACAACCTCAGGAGCAGAAGTTGCCAGCTCCTCACTGTTTCCGCTGTGGTAGGAAGTCCAGGTCACTTGGTCAATTTTCCTGCCTGCCTGGCTAGAACTGCTATGTGTCGGGCTTGTGGGAAGGAAGGACACTTTTAGTTAGCCTGCCACGGTACGCTGGTTCACAATGATGGGAGGCCAGAATTGTGTACCGTAAATGTGGAGCCACATGAGACATCTACCAGGGACCCTGATGTTTCCTTTAGTACGCTCTTCTCGTGTGACAAAGCACTGAAGCTGGTATCCCATATTGTAGAAATTGATGGTGCACTGCTGAAGTGCATGGTGAATATGGGTGCTGAAGTTAACAATCTCCCCCTTCTGGGTTAGTTGTTAATCTGGACGTTTGAACAAGTATAGTGGTTATAAAAGTTTGGGATTTGTATGCTTTGCAGACAGTGGGTGAAGCTGTATGCTCTGTGCTTTACAAAGGCACAGCCTTGACAGCTAAGTTTTATATTGTGACAGGTACTGCTGTGAATGCTATTCCATTATTGTCCTATGATCAGTGCTTATCCTGCATGAACTCAGAGACACCATGGTGTCTCCAACAGTGATCGTGTTCTGTCCCTGAGATATTGCACTCTCTGCAGTGGCATTCAAATGCCAAGCTCTTTACATTGCCTGCATGTCCTGTTCCTCCTGCACTTATGGATAAGCTCCAAGCAGAATTGCCACACATGAAAGATAAAGGTATCACCTGAGATGGAGAGGCCTATGAACAGGGCCCACACACAGTGATTATATACAAGAAGAATGCACCCAGATTCTAGGGCACTTCATAAACGTGTGAAACATGATCAGTTTCAATTGCCAGCTTCAAAGAGGTGACGATTCCAAGTAAGTAGATCCCAGATTTTCTCTATTTTTGGATTACCAATCTGTTTATTGGCAAATACCTGTGGCTGAAAATTTGCAGTTATTAATTTTCAGCACACACAACTCCCTTTTGGTTTAGTTTCTGCTCCTTGGGTATTTCAGAGAGTTCTCTCGGCTCCTGGATAATATCCAAGGCATATGTTTCTATTTGGATGACATTCTCATCTTTGCTAAGACCCTTCCTGAGCATAATGCTATTCTGGACCAGATGCTAACCCAACTCTAACAAGCTGGCACAAAGTTGAATGAGGTCAAGTATGGTTTTGCCAAAGATGCTGTAGAGTTCCTAGGGCATTCTCTGTTGGTCAGTTATGTGAAACTGACACCTGAACAGCTACAAGCTGTTGCTTCGCTACCATTACCCACTGATCATAGCAGTTTACATCCATTCCTTGGCCTCGTTCAATACA
The DNA here is from genome assembly GCF_965152275.1 of Natator depressus. Classification (NCBI taxonomy): domain Eukaryota; kingdom Metazoa; phylum Chordata; order Testudines; family Cheloniidae; genus Natator; species Natator depressus. Next base: position 58,650,540 of record NC_134236.1, read on the forward strand.
TAGGTGGCCATGACCTGCCCATTTTACTATCCTTGCCAAGCCGCTGTGGGATTTAACGAAGGGCCAGTTGGCTTGAACTAAAGAGGCAAAGCAGGGTTTTGAAACCCTGCATCAAGCCTTGTGTCAGGTCCAATCCTGTGCTTATTTTGATCCAAGGAAGCCAACAGTGATTCAGACCAATGAATGCAATTGAGGCCTGGGCACAGTTCCGCTCTAGGAAGGATGGCTGGTTGTATTTGCATTCCGTACTCTCACCCTGTTGGAAGCAAAGTATTCCCAGATTGAGCTAGAATTCTTGGCAATGGTTTTTGCTATTGTACATTCCAAAGTCTACATAGTGGGAAGCCATTTTACATTAGAAACTGATCATTTGCTTATTTTTGGCCTCTATCATAAAGCCATTGACCTGCTCAGTGTGAGTCTGTAGCATTTGCTTATTCAGTTGTAGCAGTGTGACTTCAATGTGGTACATATCAAAGGAACATGTAATTTATTTGCCAATGATCCTTTGAGAACTTGTGCTGGGTTGGCACCCTTGTATGCAGAAATGGCAGAGTACATCAAATGCTTTTACTGAAAGATATCCCAATTGAATTAAAGTGGACTACTGACTCCACCATAGGCAATGCATAGGGAGGGAATGCGGGGTCAAGTGCCCCCCCCCCGATTTCTGCTTAGTCTGCCGGGGTAAGGGAGAGTGGCTCTGTTCTTCTCCTGCACCCCGGCACACTCAGCCTCTGTCCCTGGTAGTCAGGCCCAGGCAGGAAGCAGAAGGGGCAGGACCAGCCACTTCTCAAACTGGCCACTCCAGGTTGCTGTTCTGTGCAGTGCAGCAGCTGCCTTCAAGAGGCTGGCTGTCTCCCGCCCAAGCCTGGCTGTTGGGAACAAGGGCCAAGCGAGCCGAAGTCCCTTCTCCTTCCCAGCATGTTTCCAGCTTATGCAGCCCCTGTCCCCAGCAGCTGGGGGCAAGCCACTGCCTCCATCTCCCCATCCGGGCTCTCTCTCAGGCAGCTGCTGCACTGCACAGAGCAGCAACCTGGAGCGGCGAGCTTCAGCTGGCATAAGAAGCGACTCCATCCCGCTCCCTGCCCAGGGGCGCCTGCCAGGGGCAGGGACTGAACGTACCTAGGGGGAAGCGCAGTGGGAGAAGGACAGAGCCCTCTCACCCCCACCCCACAGGTAACTCTGGTGGGGAGAGTGTGGCGGCCCTGGACTGGGCACAGGGGGCCGGGGGGGCAACACTGGGCAGAGGAGACACATGGGGTGGTCACATGTCCTCCCCTTTAGACAGAGCCCCCCCCCCCCCCCCAGTATCGGGAGAGCACAAATTGTAGACACCACTCTTCACGATGCTGAATTGTCCAACATGATACTTGCTGTGCAAGTGGATTAGACGACTCCAGTCTTTAAGAGAACTTTGTCTACATTAGGAGTACTTGTGGCACCTTAGAGACTAACCAGTTTATTTGAGCATGAGCTTTCGTGAGCTACAGCTCACTTCATCGGATGCATAGCATATTGTGGAAAATATGCTATGCATCCGATGAAGTGAGCTGTAGCTCACGAAAGCTCATGCTCAAATAAACTGGTTAGTCTCTAAGGTGCCACAAGTACTCCTTTTCTTTTTTCTTTTTACGAATACAGACTAACACGGCTGTTACTCTGAAATTTGTCTACATTCTAGAAAATTCGCTCCAAGCTCACAGTGAAGACATGTGCTACTCAATACATCTTAGGCAGAGGAGCCAGGGTGATTGTTCCCACAGTGTTGCAACAAACAGTCCAGGATGTGGCTCATAAAGGACGTTTGGGAGTTATGAAGATGAAGAAACTCCTGTGTAGTTGTGATTGGCATGCATGGCTGCCTTTAGTGTCTAAGTGTCATGTAAGGGCAGGCTCAGCCTGCGTAGTGCATAGAACTACTACTCCTCCAGTCCCTTTGAAACTAGTAGTCGTAGACAAACAGTGGCAGAGAGTTGCAGTGGCAATTACTAAACCCTCAACTGCACTGCATGGCTACACACTAGTTTCAGGCTATTACTCACGTTACCCCTTTGCATTCATAATTTCACATGGCACCTCAGTGGAGTTCATTTCTTGCCTAACCCTTTTATTTGTGATGTTTGGCCTACCAGAGAGCCTTGTTTCAGATAATGGGACACCTTTTGTATCAAGAGAGTTTGAAGACTTTCTGACAATATTGGTACAGTACATTATAAATCTGCTCTGTACTATCCCCAAGGCAACAGGATGGTGGAGAGACTGCATGGGATTCTGAAGCAGACTGCAGCTCATATAAGAACGCCCATACTGGATCAGACTCATGGTCCATCTAGCCCAGTATCCTGTCTTCCAACAGTGGACAATGCCAGGTGCTTCAGAGGGAATGAACAGAACAGATAATCATCAAGTGATCCATTCCCTGTCACCCATTCCCAGCTTCTGGCAAAAACACTTCAGAGCATGGTTTTGCATATACTGGAGGAATATCAAGATAAACCCTTCCCTATTACATTGAGTCATAGTTTATATATAAATATTCGGAGTACATCTCATGAAAGTACTGGGGAAACCCTCTTCAGCCAACCTAACTAGCTATGCTGACAGAAGAGGTTCACCCCAATCCTTTGCCATCCTTGCAGCCAACCGATGCAACTAGCAAATATGTGATTTTTCGAGCAGTGTATCCATGCATTCTGTGCTGGACAAGCGGTGTACCTTAGGCAAGGATCTGGAATAATTTTCGATACTCATGGCATGAGCTAGTGGGCTGCAGGGTACAGAGTGTGGCAAGTATGTTTACTACAGAGAGAACATGTTGTTAACCGCTGACATATACTGCTTAAAGAAAGGGGAACAGATAGGGAAGAGGACACTCCTGTATATGATGACATCATATGGCCAATTGGGGAAGTTGCACCACAGCAACAGCATCCACCCCAAACTGACCACCCTGGGATCACCTGGTGTCTCCAGCCAGGTACCACTGATCTTTTGGGGAAAATAGAGGAAATTATTATGACTTTTGGGGTCGGGGGGAACCTTTCCTGCTTATTGCTTCGTGTTCCTGTGTGAGTATGTATGTAGCATTGGCTGTGTGCAGTTATTCAGGGCCTGCCACTACATACCTGCCATTTGGGCTGTTATGTGTGTTGGGGGGTTTTTTTGTTTGTTTTGGGGGGGGGGGGTTTCAGATTGTGTTGCTGACTTAACTTGTTCAAGATTATTACATGTTTTGATTGACCACCTACCTATGTGTCTTGCTTTGATTTTCTTGTATTTGGGGACTGCTATTCTGGGGTGTATCAGAGTTTAACAATCTTGGGGCCTTCTTGCTCAGGCTTATAGTGTCTGCCACGGAAGTGACTTGGGCCTCACTACAGCTGACAATCTCCTGTGTCCCATTCCCTCCGCTGTGCTCAGCCTTCCAAGGATGGGGGTCCTGAGGTTAGGCCATCGCTGAACATGGAAGTCTGGGTGGGAGGCACAACTTCAGCTGCCAGGCAATTTTCAATGAGGCCTTCTGTCTCTGCCTGGTCAGCATCTCTGTACCTACTCCCAGCCACTGACTGGGAGAACATGAATATATTGCTCAAGAACAATATTCTCCACCACCTGCACCCCAGTTCACTTTTCCAGGGTTAGCCAGTAAAGCAATAACCCTTGAGGCCTTGGCCCTGCAGTGGGTGTCTTTCTCTCTGTAAGCACTGCCTATACGTCTCCAGGGAGATATCAAAATAGTCTAAAATGGCTGTCTTGACTTTCTGTTAACCTAGAGCATCCATGGGATCTAGCACCTACAGGCTGCCTGGGCCAATCTTGTCAGATATTGGTCTGCGAGTGTGGCCCAGTGATCCAGCAGCTGTGCCACCAGAGTGGCCGCATGCTCAAATGTCGCCAAGAAGGCTTTAGAGTCATCTTCTAGGCCCATCTTCATCAGCTTCACTAGATCCCTGGTATCGGAACCCTACCCAGAAGACTCTGGCCCTAAGTTAGTAGCAGCTCCTGGAAGACTATACGAGAGCTGCCATTCTCCTGGACCAGGTGTTGTTGCTGCCCTTAGTGTTGGGTGGTCAGCCCTTGAATGAATTGCGGCTACTGTTGTTGATGCAGAGACGCTTGCTGCTGGTGTTGTGTGTTAGGCCTCACTGAGAGTACTTGACCTGCTGACCTGGTTATGAAGGAAAATGCTAAACCTAGAACTGGTCAAAATTTTGGGAAGAATTTCATTGTTTCATTGCATGGAATAATTTTGCTGGCTATCAGGAGAAGGACATTCTTCCATACCTGCTGTAGGCTGGTATGCTGTAGGCAGCAGGTAAATCTAAGAAAGCTGCCCCAGTCTTCAGCTTTTGCTGCATTGTGTGCTGTTTAGGCTAATACTTGTTTGGTGCAGCTGCAGCCTGGTCAGAAACCCATTTGTTCATTCTGTAACATTGTTTGTACAAGGGACACAATACTTCCCAGTAATATTCTCTCCATGAGTTTGTATGATGTGCAGAAGAGTGATATGGGGCATAACAATGAGGAATTACTCGTTGGCTTCCCAGGCCTGGCAGTGGCAATGACCATAGCCTCACACCAGATCCTTGAGATGAACCCTGTGGAATGGATATTAGAGATAAGTGCCGCCAGCCATTTCTGTCCCTTGACTCCAAGGTATTTAAGAAATTCTAGAAAAACCCAATAAGGTCCTTCAGCTTTCTCAGCTTTCATGAGTGAGAAAGCCTTGTTTGCCTTCTCAACAGGGAAGGGCAACTATAGGGAGGATGAGGCAGATACTGAGCTATTTGTTGGAGTGCTCTGCACACTTTGCGCTTTTAAGTTCACAAGGAGTTTTTGCTGGTGCTTTTAAGTTCATAAGGAGCATTCTTGCAATCACATCAGCTGAGACTTCAGGATTTTGATGTTTTCACTGGGTTTGCAGCCCCAAACTAATGCAATAATACCCACGCTTTGTGGCTGAAGAGAGCAAAGTCCAGAATTTCAACCATGTGGATCCATCTTTGACATTGCTCTAAATTCAGTGATGCTAGTAGGGATGTTGCCGTGTTTGAGTCACCAGATGTTTGGTGCTCCTTTAATAGACTTTCTGTTTCTGGATTTCCAGCATGGGGTGTATCCATTTTGATTGCTGCAGGAACTGTTTTTCCTTGTGGATATTCAGATGAGCCAGGCAAAACAACTGTAATTTTTGGGCCTCAGTGGAATTATGTCAATGGTGGCCTCAACTGTCACAGTGAATTCTAGCCAGTTTGCCTTTCAGAAGTCACCAGTCAATACTGACTGTGTGAAGAGTTACCAAGAATTGTTCTGGAGGCATTCTGAGGGATTCCTAACTGGTCTTTGCTGAAGAAGCAGAGAACAGATCTCTGTTCCAGCAGAGTGAAAAGTGTCTCTTTCTTTTGCATCAGAAAGAAGGTATGTGTCTTCATCAGATGACTATTCCACAAGTGCCTCACCCACAGTATCTATTATACTATTATAACCCAGCATCGTGTGGTGGCTATAGAAATAAATGACATCTAGTCAGGCGAGAAGTTGTGGGTAATGGGAGAGAAGGCCAATCTGTTTTCAGTGGTTTATATGCATTACTAACTTTGTCTTGATTATTCTTATTTAGATTGTGAGGATTCTGGAATTGCTCCTAGTGTCTACCATGTTACAATCCTTAATGCCTTCCTTGATGTAGTTGGCAAAGCCATGATACTTGAGACTGTTGCAGGGAAACCCTTCCCAGGGTGCCTAATTGAGCCTGTGTTGTAGTTTTTGCCTCGGACAATGAAGAAAGTGTTCAGTTTTCATTTCAATATATGGCTAGGTTTGGGATTTTTTTAAAAAAATTTCTGACCTAAACTTTGGTTTATTTAATTATTTATTTTATGGCATGGGATGACCCAGGCTTCGGTTTCAAGACCTGACTACCTCCTTACTTCAGACTTGAGTCTCAAATCAAATTATCTGAAAAAATGCTTGAGGGGACTACAAAATCTCTTTTCTTGCAAATAACCGCTGAAATATTATGAAAAATTGTGCTTACTGTCTCAAGTAATTGTACTAAAATCAATGGCTCCTTCTCACCGAACGTACAGAAATTACCAGAGGGTTTGGGTTTTGTTCTTTTTTTTCCCCCTTTTGTTTTGATTGCATTCATTTCTTAGCACAGAAAGAAACCTGCATAATAAGCCTAACTACTAGGGCATTTTTGAATCAGTTATTATTTTGCTGAGTTCCTTGCATCCTTTGGGAGCCTAAATAGTGTCCAGTTCCAATTTATATCACAGCTGCATCATGTCAAATTAAACAGTACATTTCTTTGTTCTCCAGTAAGTTGAGTCTACAGGTTGGTTTGTTTGTCTTCTAATTTTTTTCACATTTAGGCATGTGGATGCCATAACTAATCTTCATTCCCTAATTTTAAAATTAAATTTGAAAAGCAATTTTCATAGTGCACCTAATTAGCAGATCACCTAGTGCAACCTGACACTACATTTGGCAACTGGCTGTGTTTCTAAATCACTACAGGTAATAGCTGTCTCTCTGTGTAAGGTTGTTTTTAACTTTAAATGGAGAAAGAGAATCCAGGTGAGGTAATTGCCTGCTACAGTCAGGCACTCTGGATGGATTCACAATGAGGATTTTGGCACCTAACATCCACTACAGAGGCCTAAATTCAACATTTAGGCACCTCTGGCATTCCAAAATCCCTACTCAACTGCTGCCTAATCCTGTACTCACTGAAAGTCTCTAGGCACGTAAGGGTTCATCTACACAACAAAAAAGACCTGAGGCAGTGTGTCTCAGAGCTGGGTCAACTGACTTGGTCTCACGGGGTTGGTGCTCAGGGACTAAAAGGAGCAATGTAGGCATTCAGGCTTGCACTGGAGCGCAAGTCCAAGACAGTCCCTCGTTGCCAGGTTTCAGAGCCCAGGTTCCAGGCCAAGCCCAAAGGTTTACACTGTTATTTTTAACACTGCAGTGGGAGCCCGAGTCAGATGACCCAGGCTCTGAGACTCACTGCTGGGGTAGAGGGGTTGTTTTTGTTTTGCTGTGTAGACATACAGTACGTTTCTGCTGTTAAAGTCCCCTAGGCACCTATATTTGGGCAGCTGGGTGCACATCCAGCTGCCTCCTCAGTGGGATTCACAAACTAGGTGTTCCCCCATATCATCTTTTGGGCCCAATACTGTAGCATGCATTCCAAATGTCTCCTCCATATCAGGTAGAAGAAATTCAACTCCAGCCTCCCACAGCTCAGGTGAGTGTCTTAACTACTGGGCTAAATGTTATAAGGGGAGGGTGGCACTACCGTTTTTGTTTTGTTTTTTTGTTTTTTTAAAGGGCTGACCTACTTTAGGTTCTGAACTCTAGGAGAGGGTTCATGGCTCTAAAAGAGGGTTTATGAATCCAACTGGAGATAAGTTAATTAATCTATACCGAAAGCATCCACACAGGGATTTAATGCAGTTGAACAAATCCACTTCAAATTTACCCCTTCAGTTAATTCAGATTTTCTTGAGTGTTCCTGTTTAGAGAAGCTGTCTGAATTCAGAAGCAAATGCATGTCAGAGTCCTTCCATCACTAAGGTCCCTATTCTGCAAATACTTACACATGTGTATAAATCTAAACATTTGAGTAGTTCCATTAAAGTCAGTGGAAATACTTATATATGTCACTGTTTGCAGGATCAGTAACTGAGCTGTTCTCTGGTAAGGAAGAAATAATGTAATTGATCTATACTCCTCTGAGGAAGATCGTTTGCTTTCTAAACAATGGGAAAAGCAGATATACTTCTAGAGGTTACCTACCAGGTTAGCCACTATTGAAGAGTGATACGGGTATCTAGCGTTTGTCTTTGAAAAATCAGTAAATGATGTTTATTGTGACAAAGTTCCTTCTCTACCTTGGTGGGTCCTGCGCTTATTGGCAGGTTTTGCTCACCTCAGAGATTCACGGCAGCCCTCAGTTTGGCCACTTTCATGGCTCAAATCTGCCGTTCACTCAGATAACCTCATCACTGGCCAGCATGGGGAAAAAAGAGTAAGAACAATCCCTGCAGTTTCTGCTGATCCACCATGTGGGTCAGGGACCAGCTCAGAGACCTTCCCCTCTGGTGGAAGCTCCTGTGTTGGGTCAGGAGTTGGGAGGTTTGGGGGGAACCCGGGCCCACCCTCTACCCCAGGTTCCAGCCCAGGGCCTTGTGGACTGCAGCTGTCTAGAGTGCCTTCTGGAACAGCTGCATGACAGCTACAATTCCCTAGGCTACTTCCCCTTGGCCTCCTCCTAACACCTTCTTTGTCCTCACCACAGGACCTTCCTCCTGATGTCTGTTAACACTTGTACTCCTCAGTCCTCCAGCAGCACGTCCTCTCACTCCCAGCTCCTTACGCACACACCTCACTGACTGGAGTGACAGCCTTTTTAAACCAGGTGTCCAGATTAGCCTTAATTAATTCTAGAGCTTTCCAATTGGCTACAGGTGTCCTAATTAGCCTGCCTGCCTTAATTAGTTCTAGAAAGTTCCTGAGTGTTCTGGAATAGTCCCTGTTATCTTACCCAGGGAAAAGGGACCTGCTTAACCTGGAACTAATGCATCTACCTTTGACCACTCTCTTGTAGCCATCTGGCCTGACTCTGTCTCACTATCAAAATGATTATCAGGGAACTAGATTTTGGAACCTATACAATATTATTCCCCTCTGTTCCACTTAGCTGAGTGTTACTGTACCATGAGACAACAGAAAATGCTCTTTTTTGTTTTAACTAAGACCATTTTTTAATAATTTTGATTAGAGATGGTCTGAAAAACTTAAGTAGAACAGATTTCTGGTGGAAAATGCAGTGACATCAAAACTGTGTCCAGTTCACTGACGTTTCATTTCAGAGACGGGAAAAGGAAAAGTTGTGACTTTTTCTGTTTCAGCATTTTTGTGTTCCCTGGATTTGAGTTTTAACCAGCTCATAATAACCCAAGTCATTCTGCGAAGCAAGCACTGGGTCATCAGAGAAATGGCACCTTCTGTGCTGATGAAAAGGGGAACTAGACTTGCATGTCTTCCATATACTAAGAGCTTCTAAGTCTAAGTCTTCTTCCTAGCTTTTTCCACCCAGCCTCACACTCACACTGAATGGGCGGTGATAACATAAAATCCTGAGGAAGACATATGACCAAGACCTTAGGAGCTAATGAACAATTGTTTAACAAGACGTACTCTGATCTTTCTAACAGAAAAGAACTACTTGAGCAATCCTGACTATCCCAACCAGGCTCATGGTTAATGGCATCAAAAGTTGCAGGCACACCCTAGCATAGGCAGTTGAGCCAATATTTTCCAAAGTGGCTAGTGATTTTGAGTGCATCTCTTTTCTGGTACCCACCTTAAGATACCTTTTAAAAGTGCTTGATTTTCAGAGAGCAGTTACTCAGAACTTTCTGAAAATCAGCTGTCTCAAAATGTCTTGAATTAGGCACCCCAAATCACTAGTTACTTTTGAAAATCTTGACCATGATCTTTGTCCATCAGTAAAAGTACATTTTCAGTTAACAAAACTGAATGCAGACTTGCATATTTAGGCCTAAAACCAGACTGATATGGATGAAAGGAGTGTGAGGGTTCCCAACTTGCCCCAGAAAGGAACACTTGAGGCAGATGGCAACTGGTGAAATTATCAGTGTCAAGATAGTTTCTTCAGTATGGATATAGATGGCCACTTATTTGAGAGAAGCTGGCATCCTACCTTCCTGTGGAAGATGCTTCATGATCTTTATCAACAATGAATACAATACTGTACCTCCACACAACTTGATTTTACTAGCTAGTATGAATATGGGTCCACAAAGCTCCTCAAAATGTTTATAATGTATTGTAGTTTATTAAGTTATTCCTTAGAGTAATCTTATATTTTACCAGCTAGACTCTGGAGGGCTAAATTTTCAGTTTGTGCAAATGCACTTTTTGAGTAACAATATCTGTGCATGCAGTTGATTTTTGACATCTGAGTATTAAGATGTTAGTGCTCAGCCATTGTATGCATTTGTTTGTGTGCACCTAGTATGTATGGCATGGATAGGTCTGGGAATTTTTATTGTAAATAAGACAGTGTGAGTTTTGTCCGAGTAAAGACCAAATAGCCCTTTGTTTTCTCAATATGCTCCAGGAGTCCCATTGCTGGTACCCAGAACTACATAGTGATGGCCTGAAATGTGAGTCTTTCTGCTTTTGTTCCAAAATAACAGACTCAGGCTGAACATCAGCTTGGAGACGCTTCTTATTCTGACCAGTGGAAAACACAGAATGATTTAAAATGTATTAATAAAAAAAAATATAAACAAATTGAGATAACTCCCATGTTTTCCTTAGTTTCTGTTTATTATGAAGCATGTGGCCAATTTCTTTCCTTTCTCTATTTCTCCCAATAAGCTGGCTAAGTAAACATTTTTCTGACATTATTTATAATAATACATGTACATAGGCAAGAACCAGGATCTCACATCAATAACTCATGTAACCTTTATGCACCAAAACAAAAAACATTTACAGAGCATATGAAATGGTGTGTCGCTCTCTTTTGTGTGTGTGCACTTAACATGCTTTGGTGCACTTAACATGCTTTTACTGGTTTGAAAGTTTGTCTGGTTTGAGAGAGAATGGGGAGCAAATTGAAATAATAAGCCAATAAATACTTTCATACTGGTAGTTTGCCTGTTGTAATAGCATTGTCCTGAACCAGCTGTTGAGCAATTTTCCACACATAGTTCTGCCAGTGAAACTGAATCCTGATTTGCAGTAATCATTCTTCTCCAATTTCAAGTTTTACCGGAGCAGACAAAGTGAGAGAGGCTCATTCCGTGCCACTGCTTCTTCCTCCTCCTCCTCCTCCTCCTCATCAGCACTTCCCAGAGGGACATGGTTTCCTTGCAGACTGAGTGTCACATGGCTTTCCTTGGTATACCTGCTTCAGAATTCATTGGTTTGCCATTCTAATATGTTCATTCCAAGAAAGCCTCAGAAACCAGATCTAGAGGCAGTTGCTGGATTTGGCTTCAAATATTCTTATTTCTGATCTTGTCCTGCCATTTGATACAGAGTAGCTGACAAGGATGACAAGAATTGAAAACATCAGTGGGTGCTCTGCAGCCTTCCTCAGCACCAGTGTTTCACTTCCATACAATAGAATTGGTACAACCCTGGTTCTATACATCCATGGCTTCATAGCAAGCTTGATGTCACAACATCCCCACAGAGGCAGCTGAAAGGCCTGAAACATGGCGGCAGCAGCAGCTGCAGCTATATGAGTGTCCACATCTTTCATCTATGATGTTTCCCAAATATCTGACATTTGCCACCTGCTTGATGTCCGGTCTGGTGCTAGCCATAACCTGGAGCTGGAGGCTGCCTGATGGTAATGGTCAGGGACTTGGTGGTCAACAGTCATGGATGTCTGAGTTCTCTGAAGAGGTACTGAACTTGACACTGACCATTGGCTTTTACTGACAAAGGTGGGCTGACATTAGTCCAATTCAACCAAAAGCTCTTATTACAACCACACTATCAGACGGCTTTTTGTTCTGAACTGCTTAAGGCCATCAAAGCATTAGAGACTGAGGGCTCATGCCCCTGTCATCTGACAAGGAATGATGTCGTTTCAGGTCATCAGTGCTGATCACTGCTAGCTCAGTGCTGAGGCCTCCGCTCTTTAAGCATCATCCATGATCAGTGAGGAGACTCACATTGGGGTGGGAACTAGTTATAAGGTAAGTCTCCAAACACAAGTTTGTTGATAACAAAAGCAAAGACAATAGGTTTGTCATCTAGTCATTGTGTAAGAAAGATAAGGAATCTTGGTGGTTGACTCAGGCAACCAATTTAGAACAGGCTGCTGCCAGGCATGATCTCCACACACTCCATTCAACTTTGTTGTGTTTGCAGCAGAAGGTGTTTGTGGCTTGTCTAACACAGCCATCCCAATTCTTTATCAGCCAATCTGCAGGATCGGTTGCAAACTATGCCTAAGTGTGGCCAGTTCTAGGTTTGTTTGTTTATGTTGATATATGGGAGTAGGATACACTCAACAAAATAATTTTCTTGTGGTTATACAAACAAGGGATTTGAATCAAGATCTGCAGAGGTGAAAAGATGGGGTATTTTAACCCACTTCACTATTTGGGTTTGTGTCCAGACCTCTCTAAATTGAAATCTCTCTTAAGCATATCTACTAGTACAGTAGAAGAATAGAGAATGGCAGGATACTGGAAAAGCAAAAATAAGAATGAGATTTAATATAAAGGCACTATATAAACTAAACTGTTAAAAATAAACTGTAGCTGTGATGACTTGTAATTAAAATAATAGCTCACTCCCTACCATATTTTGCTTAAATCAGTACTCTTTGTTTCCAATACTGTCCCAATGAACATTGGCCAAATATTTCAAACTAGGGTATCCAAATCCATTTTTTCATTTGGCTGGATTATCAGAGGAGTTGAGTACCTACCACCTCTCCCTAAAGTGAATGAAAATCAATCTTATGTGTTTAAATTTGAACGTATTTGACTTAATTTTAGTCATCCATGCTGGAAAATATTAGCCTTGTGTATCTGTGATACAGTGGGCTAGCATGTTCAATGGCTACCCAAAATGTTGATAGTTGGAGCCCACTGAACGACATTGGTACCTCGCCTTCTTAGCAGCTAGATACCATGGTGCACAATGTCTTGTCTCTCTACATATATCTAGTGCTTTTCTGTATTATGGCCCAGATCCTGAAATCCAGTGCACAGGCTGAATATTGGGCTGTGTGCTGGTAGCTCTGCAGGGGACATGAGGAAAATAATCCTTCCCCCAGGCTATGGAGTGGCTACAGAAGCACCCTGCTGCTTACAACTACAGCCCCAGAGCACTAATGTGTTTCCTGGCTGGTGGGGAGGGACTAGAGGTGTGGAATAGAAGGATCCACATTAACAGTGAAACCTCCAATACTGACTTTCCCTATGCACGGAGCCCTCATATTAACTACCCGTTTGTTATATTAAATTAGACAATAAGCAGATCATTTCTTTAGCTGATGGGACCATCAAGATTCATTTACAGGACAGATAAATATTAATCAAGTGGACCTTTATCTGGAATGCTGAACATCAGACTCTAGCATCACCCACTGAAAGGAGCAAACAGCATAATTTTGTTTTAATATGTGTCCAGTCCACATTTTTATCGATCTTTTTCTATTTATCTTTAAAATGGAATAATGTTTCATTTGGTAACTTTTTTAAAAAAAGTATCAATGCAATAAATGTTGTTAATGCAGTTAATGACTGAGATTTTAAATGCTGGGAAAATTTAATTATTGGCATGGTAACTGAGTCACTTTGATTGCATGTGTGTAGTAGCATATGGTTAACAGCATTATATGTCAATACAAAATGTTACAAATTTTCAGTGGAAAAGAGTTGTATTAGCTATGAGAACCGGAACTCTGAATCCACTTCCTTTTGTGGTTTTAAATTCTTATTGTCAATGGAGCATTAATAGAGATTTTTGCATTGAATCTCAGTATATTATGCAGTGAAGCCTATGGAAAATGTCACACTATTAGGCAATGTTTTATATTATAAGCCTGACCTCCAGTGCAATGAGTAGAATTCTGCTCCACCTTTAGTAGAACACCACCTCCAGTAAGCAATCAGTTTTTGTTGGTCCCTTGAGAAATTGCTTGAGTGGATTTATTTATTTATAGGCTTAGGTATGGTGCTAAACATGATGGCACTTGTCTTGCACTGAAAAATTTATCCTCTCACCAACCCTGGAAAGTGGGGAAGTATCATCCCCATTTTACAGATGGGGAACTGAGGCACAGAGATATCATGTGACTTGGCCAGAGTCCGACAGGAAGTCTATGGCAGAGTTACAGAGAGAACCCTGATCTTCTGCCAAGCCAGTGCCTTAGCAACAAGACCATCACTATAGTACACACCCTGTAGCTGCGGTGCTCTGCCAAAGAAAGTCAATAGCAGTTACATTTGCAAATCACCATTCCTCCATGACTTCACCATCACCTGAGCACCTCTTGCCACTCTCCGGTCAAAGGAGTACAGTTCTACTGTTCCCCTGTACCAAAGCTTGATCTCTCTCAAGGTAACTTATTCCTCTGCAAGTTGAGTCATTAAGGCAAGTTTGGACAAAGTCCTTCATTCTTTGCATATTCAGGGCCTCCCTGACATCTAAGGAAGTTTGAGGCATGCAAATTTGAGCCCCTGTAAGCAAAGTATTGATATTTTTCCAGGTAACTCTCAAAGCTTGATGGGCTTTATTAAAATATGCTATAGATATTGGATAAGACAGATCAAAAGATTACATTACACAGTTAACTAAATTTCTTTTAAAAGTTTTTCTAGAATTATTGATATAATTTTTACATCTATGCCATGCCAAATAGAGCAGTTAATAACAGCAGACAGAACTAAGAGTTTGCAGAAAAAATTGAAACAATACCCAAAACAATAACTTATCCCTTCCAATAATTAGCTTAGATACATGTTTTTTCCAATACAGAGCGTTTACTGACCTAATATAAAACTGTTTAATAGCAATGCAAACCTCTCTTCATTACTTTATTACAACTTTGTAAAACCTGAGTCATTAAATGGTGTTAAACATACTATAGAGAAGAGCTACTCTTCGGCAGAACTAAGTAGTAACTGTTGTCATAAACTAATGTTTTCATATCATAGTAGAATACTGCTTACACTCCAGCTTAATCATTTTCTGCTCTGTGTGCCTTTACAAGGCACGGTGGTGCCTGTGAATGGGCACCATACCAGCTCCCGTCCCCAGAGGCATTCTGTCTGTGGAGCACTAAGGGAAATATGTTCGCAGCAGACTATACAGGTACTGACCTCTGCTCTCAGACTTACTACACATGGGTGAAATGATGCAGAAAGGGTGTGAGGACACTTCCAATTAGAAGCACTAATATACACCCAGTCTTTCTACTCCGGAAGTGTTGCTGTCCTCTGAGCAAGTGCACAAAGTTGGGGAGAGGAGCAGAAAAAGCTGGTTGGTTGTCCATATCTTTTTGTTCCACCCAGAGCCATCTAAGACCTGTTCCTCTTTATTTCCTCTACTTCAATTTCACTTGTTTAGAATCCCTGCTCCCTTCTTTTGCAAAACTGAGTAAAATATTAAACTATCACTGAATTACTGATTGAAGTAACAGACATCTCTTGATTACATATAATGTGTGATAAGAGGGAATCAAATGACATATTCTAATTGCATTGTACCATGCATAAAAAATGTGATCTGGACACTTGATCACTTTCTGCCAGGAAATGTGGAAAGTCGGCGTCTCTATCGTCCCATATTAACTCGATTGTGGAAGACGGTAGGAGTCTGAAAGGCTGGTCAGGCGGTACTCATGCTCGCTGAAGGATTTTTTTAAAAAGTGCATGTATAAGAAAAGTGTGCATCTAAACACTGCCACTTGCACATGTAGGGTCATGCAGATTTTAGAATCTATCAACTGTGTGCACTGGTATCCATGCCTAAAATGTATTTGCACATACAAAATTATGTGTGCACAAATGGAGGCCAGGCTGAGGCCCTTTGGAAAGGTGACAAAGGTAGTTGGCATGAAGTTCTGTATTGAACCTAAACAGATAAACCCTTTACTAAAAACCAAAATAATCTATAGAAATGGATCCATGGTCTTTGAATCCTAGGTTTATGAGGAGGAACTTCAGTGAGTGTTGTAACAAACTGAAAGTTGTTGTTATATGGAAGTACCATTACTTATAGAGGTGGGGCAGGAGTTATAAGTATACTTACCTCTCCGACTGACAGTTAAAATTGAATATGCTAATGAGGATTTTTGAAACCTGATTTCAAAGCTCTATAACAAGGAGCT
Source organism: Natator depressus (assembly GCF_965152275.1). NCBI lineage: Eukaryota > Metazoa > Chordata > Testudines > Cheloniidae > Natator > Natator depressus. Next base: position 58,666,447 of record NC_134236.1, read on the forward strand.
GAACTAATGGTTCCAGGAGACAAGAAAAGTTGTTCCACCGGGGAAACATGAGGAAATATGTGCAAGTATCTGTTCCACAATGGCTCAGCAGTTGTTTCTCATAGATGTGCCCCAAAAGTGAGTGTGTCCATGCTGTGTACTGTGTTCCTTCTGGCTCCTTAGGGATGTATATTGTCCATGGTTACAGAGACTGTGTGACGATCACAAATGGATGGATGATTTCCTGTGCACTGTTGGGCTTGCCTACACTACACAGTTTTGTCGACACAAGTTATACCGACAATCAAAAACCGGTATAATTACTTTGCTTGCGCATGTTCACACAATGTTCCATCTGTCGGCAGAGCGTGTCCACTGTTGGTGCTCTAGCATCAACAGTGAGAGCAGTGCACTGTGGGTAGCGATCCCACTGTACTACTCAACACCTTCTGCAGCTAGGAGTTGTGGGAAGGTGGAATGGATCACAGTGCATCATGGGTGCAGGCTTAACATCCTGCAATGAAGTTTTTTCCATCCCATCATTCCATGAGTTTCTGACTGTGTTTCACAGCATTTTCCAATGGCCCCTGTTTACTGAAGGGATGGATCCCGCACTACTCTCTATTGGTATGGTCACTATTATGAACACATCGCAGATGGTCATGCAGTATATCATGAACTCCCAATCTGAACAGGAATCAGAGTTGCCTAACATGCTGTGTGCCATGGAAAGAAACAACACCAGATTACTTTTTGTATTCACAGAGCAGCTGTACACAGTGGTCTCTGTTGGGCTTGGGGAAACAAGCATTGAGTGGTGGGATTGCATCATTATGCAGGTCTGGGATGATGAGCAGTGGCTGCAGAACTTTCAGATGTGGAAAGCCACCTTCCTGGAACTGTGTGCGGACTCACTCCAGCCCTGCAATGCAAGAACACCCAAATGAGAGCTGCCCTCTTGGTGGAGAAGTACATGGCAACTGCAGATTGCTACTGGTCACTCATAAATAAGTTTAGAGTTGAGATGTCCACCATTGGGGCTGCGTTAATGCAATTGTGCAGGACCATTAATTGTATCCTGCTATGAAGGACTGAGTCTTGGCAATGTCCGTGAAATAGTGGCTGGCTTTGCAACAATGGGATTCCCTAACTGCGGCAGGGTGATAGATGGCACACATTGTCCAGTTTTGGCCCTGAACCATATTGTAATGGAGTACATCAATAGAGAGGGGTTCTTCTGCATGGTATTGCATGTGCTTGTGGATCACCAGGGTCATTTCACTTACATCAATGCTGGGTGGTCAGGGAAGGCACGTGATTCATGCATCTTGAGGAACACTGGCCTGTACAGAAAGCTGCAAGCAGAGACTTCCTTTACACACCAGAAGATTCCAGTGGGGGATGTTGAAAGGCCCACAGTGATCCTGGGAGACCCAGCATACCCCTTATTCCCATGGCTCATGAAGCCTTACACGGGAAACCTGGACAGCAGCAAGGAGTGCTTCAATAGGCTAAGCAGGTACAGAATGACCATAGAATGTGCCTTTGGAAGATTAAAAGCACATGGGCACTGCCTTTATGGCAGGTTAGACCTAAATGTGGAAAATATACCCATGGTCATAGCAGCCTGCTGTGCGCTCCATAACATTTGTGAGGCTAAGGATGAAAAGTTTCCTCTGGGGTGTATCACCTGGTGGCTGATTTTGAGCAGCCAGATACCAGGGCTGTAAGAGGGGCACAATGTGAGGCTATTCAAATCAGGGAAGTTTTGAGGCAACAGTTTGACAATGAGCACCAGTAATGTGTCTTTCTGTACAGCACTCTGCCATGCTTTGTTAACTTGCCGCCTTGATTGAAAATTGTGATGATTCCTGACTGGGATTTGTTAGTCAGCAAGTGATCTAATTGCCACTATGTATTTCTACCAGTAGCAACCACCATGTGCAGGAAATAAATAAAAATTGTGTATCATTAGAGGGTTTTTTAAATTAAATACTGATTAACAACACACACACACAAAGCTTGGTGAGAAGAGAGATAAGAGTGCAGTGCATGTAGGCTCTCACAGCTGTGTGTAAGTCTAGCTATCACTTTGGAAGCTGCCCGAATTTGGTGGAGTGAATGGGATACTGAGACATTCCAGGAAGTTGCAAGGAATGCATAGGAGGAGTTTGGGGAGGGCATGGAAAGCAGTTCTGTATTAGCTGTGGGGAAGGGGGAGGTGAGCACACGTATTCTGCCTGGAGCATGATAAAGGACTTCAGCATCTCTGTTTGCTCCTCCATCACTTTTATCATCCGCTCCTGGCCCTTTAGAATACGCTCCTCAATCCCTTTTCTGTCCTGCCTGTCTATTTTAAATTTTTCCTTCAGGGTTTCTGTCCACTCCCTACGCTCTCTTTTTTCTGGCCTCTGAGGATTGGAGCACCTCTTGGAACATGTCCTCCTTGCTCCACCTTGGTCACTTCCTTATCTGGCAGAGGTGCTCTGCCGGTGTATAGGGGGTTCCCCTGAAGGCCACATCTGCATAGGCACAAAAAACAATAAAGCATTATTGTTAGTCCATGCACAACATTGAATCATTATAGTAAAATACACCTCTTTTTACATGCAAATCACTTTCTCACTTTCCCTTGGCAAGGACACATTTCAGTGAATACCCTAAACATGGTGAGTTAGGCCTGGGAAAGGAGGGCTAGGCGCTCAAGATGGGGCAAAGGATCTAGATGGTTTTTAAGAGGATCACTGCAGGCAACCAGGGACAATATTGTAAATTCTGCTACCATTTTCCAAAGGCAGGGGTCATTGAAGCAGAGATCTCACTCCTGGGGGTAAGCAAGGATTCAAGAATGCATCTCCTACAAACGTGAAGTTTCAGACCCGGACCCTATGCTATTCGCCTGTGTGCCATTTTGGTCCCTGTGCAAGTGGTTGCTGATTGTCATGGGAAAGTGTCCTACAATGGGGGAACAAACAAAGCAGGTCTGCCAAGGAACTGTTGACAGAGGATTGGCATGTACCTTCAGGAAAGTTTCCTAGAGAGCTTTGTGGAGAATTCTCATGAAATCTCAGTGTGCATTAACACACTGTTCTGCCACACTGCTTAGCTGCCCGGGGAATATGGAGTGCACAGAAACACAGCTAGTCTTGTACATTTTATATCCCTTCACCCACTTCTAGAATATACAAATCAAAAGATGGCTCTACCTCATATAACCAAGTAGCATCAACTCAAAAAGATCACTTACCAGAGCTCTCCTGTCCTGCATCATGCACACCTGATACAGACTTCTGGGACTGAATAAACCCTTCTGGAGTGGAAAAGAGTTCCTGCCTCGCTGTTCTACCAGATGACCTTGACGTGTGCTCCACATCGTCCTCCAACTCATCCTCCTAATCCACGACATCGTCTACAGGGTTGAGTCCACAATCCGCCATTTCCAGCCCCGCCAAAGTATCCACAGGGTTCTTGGCAGTGGAAGTGGGGTCACTGCTGAAGATGGCATACAACTCCTTATAGAAGCGGCAGATCTTTGACACCGCACTAGAGTGACGGTTTGCCTCCCTGGCCTTCTGGTATGCCTTCCTCGGCTCCTTTATCTGCACACGGCACTGATGTGTGTCCCGTTCATAGCCCTTATGCAACAAACCACAAGAAATCCTGTGGCTGGAGCAGAGTTAGGACTGCACAGCCTCCTCCCCTGACAGTGCCAACAGATCCACCAATTCACATGTGCTCCACGTGGGAGAGCATTTGCTTTATGGAGCTGCCATGGTCAGCAGGGTGAGATACGATGTGAGCTGTCCATGCCAAGCAAACAGGAAGTGGAATTTCAAAAATTCCTGGGCCTTTAAAGGGCAAGGGGCAGATGCCTGTGTACCTGGGTGCAGGACAGTGGAATTCAAACTGATGACCACAGCGGTCAGGATGGGCATTGTGGGACACCTCCTGAAGGCCATATTCAGCGACCTAACCAAGCGCAGTGTCTACACTAACATTTTGTTGATATAACTTTGCCACAAAAAGCTTGACACCTCTCGTAAAGGTGATTTTATTTTGTCAGCAAAGCAGGAGAGTTTTGTCGACAGAAGGCTCATTACAGTGTGTATACATCTACTGTTTTGTCAACAAAACCTGACTTGTGTAGACAAGGCTTTAGTATGAGACGGTTAAGCGAATGTGCTAATATATTTCAAGTGAATATAATTCATTTGGGCCTTAATTTTTAGTTACACTTAGGCCCCTTTACACCATTCTGGCAGCATAAAGGAGCCTAAATGTACCTGAGAATTCAGTAATTTAAGAAGGGGTTGTCTACACACAAACTTGGATGGGTTTAGTTTTTTGTTTTGTTTTTGTTTTAGGGTTGGAAGAGACCTCAGGAGGTCATCTAGTCCAATGCCCTATTCAAAGCAGGACCAACTCCAACTAAATCATCCCAGCCAGGGTTTTGTCAAGACGGGCCTTAAAAATTTCTAAGGATGGAGATTCCACCTTAGGGTTAGGGTTAGGTAAGCCATTCCAGTGCTTCACCACCCTCCTCGTGAAATAGCTTTCCTAATATCCAACCAAGACCTCCCCCACTGCAACTGAGACCATTGCTCCTTGTTCTGTCATCTGCCACCACTGAGAACAGCCTAGCTCCATCCTCTTTGGGAACCCCCCTTCAGGTAGTTGAACTAATCCACTGTGTAAACACTCTCATTTTGGCTTGAGTGGTTTATTTTGATTACGTTTAATCCTGTTCTTAATCAACTTAAACTAAACCCTAAAAGCTTGGTTTAAACCAAAGTAAGTGTCTAACCAACTGTATGCATCAGTTTAACTAAGGGTATATCTACACTGGAGCCAGAGGTGTGACTGCAACACATGTAGATGTGCCCAAACTAGCTTAAATCTAGCTAGCATGAGTACCTTGCTGTGAAGCCTCATCAGATCAAGCTTCAGCATGAGCTAACTTCCTGAATAAGTACCTCAGGTCCTGGTTGGGCTTGTACATAGATCCCTGCAAATCTGCGAATGTCCGCGTTATATCTGAGGATATTTGCATCTGTGGATGAGGATATCCGTGGACCAAGGATCGTGGATTGGATGTGGATACAAATTTTGTGTCTTGCAGGGTTCTACTTGGATAGCCCATGCTGCCTTGGCTTCATAGCAACTGATACTCACGCTAGCAAGATTAAATCTAACCCAGCTACGTTTACACATGCTGCAATCATACCTTCAGTTGCAGTGCAGATATGTCTTAAATCAGTTTAAAATAACATCTAAAGTTAATCTGGTGCAAATCTGCATGTAGACAAGTCTTGAGCAATGAGGCCCAGTTCCTCAAAGCTATTTAGGCTCTTAACTTCCATTGATTTACACAAAGAAAAGGAGGACTTGTGGCACCTTAGAGACTAACCAATTTATTTGAGCATGAGCTTTCGTGAGCTACAGCTCCGATGAAGTGAGCTGTAGCTCACGAAAGCTCATGCTCAAATAAATTGGTTAGTCTCTAAGGTGCCACAAGTCCTCCTCTTCTTTTTACAAAGACAATCTATAAACAATGGCTAGCCAAAGTGACATATGTTCAGAGCAAAGATCCAAGGAGACTTGAATCAATGTAACTGTAGTTGACATTTAGGAGACTAAGGAATCAAAAGGTAGCTTTATCCATGAAAACTTTTTTAAGGCAGCATAAGCACATGACCTACTGCAAAAATGTGACTGATGACCAATGCACCCTGTAAAAGATATGGGATCTTGTGATTGCATTGCCTAACACCTGTCAGAATTTTACTGCTCTGCTGTATTTATTTAAACTTCTCTTGTAGGAGTTTGCATGCTAATAAATAAAACATTACAATAATCAATTTGAGAGGACACAGCAATGAACCAGAAATTCTATGAATTATTTTCAAATAGGAAGTCAGTATACAATATAGAAAAGAAAAGTGAAGTGTTACTGAACCTTGTGAGAAATAAACAGAATAGTGCAGTCATGGTAACTGCTGCTACAGTACATATTTTTTTTATGTAGCTGGGAGCTACATGCAGAACCAGCAAACCTGCATCACTTTCCCACCAACACTCCTTCCTTTTGTTTCCTGATACAGATCATTATCAGTATTCCTCTCCATGCTCAGGAGATCTGCTTCTGAAGCTCTTGTCAATAGAGAAAAACATGTCATCTCATGGTGAAAAATGTATTGGTCTCTAGCTGCTTAAAGCCCAACACTGCAAGACCTTTTGTATTTTCTTCAAAAAAAAAAAAAAATCGAAGTTCCACGTGAGAGCAATGAGCCAATATATGACAGTACCACTACAAAAGAGTTCTAAATGTCAGCTGCTCTGCTTCCTGGGACAAACTGCAAAAATTGAAGGAAACATGTAAAGGTACAAAGGACAACAAATAAATAGAAAGGATACGAGCTGATAAAAACAGTCACTAGCAAATAAATAGAGACAGACTTAATTAAAAAAAATGGCAACTGAGGTGGTCTATTTTTCACCTATTCCCTGTGTTATTCATTAGAGGCATACGTGCCGTACAGAAACCTTAGCTGAAAGAAAATGAGTCATAGTCATCCTGATGTAATTCCACTGAAGTTAATAGGGATACAGTTGGGAATTGAATTTGGCTCACTGTGTCAAGTCCTAACTACCTTAGTTTTTTTAAGTTGGTACTCAACTAATCTCCATTCTGCAATTCTATCCATAAACATTAATCCTCTTCATATATAACCATGTTAAGAAACTATTTAAAAACCCAGTTGAATAAAACTTAAATATTTTAAAACAGCCTTAAAATATAATACAAAAAATGGCATCCAAAGGACATGTAATACCCAAAACAGAAAAATATGGAAACAAAGCTATTGCACATACCATTTACCAATATAAGGCCAGTGGTGTGTAAACGTAATGTATATATATATCATAGTAGAAATGAAATTTATTTCCTTCCAAAAAACACAACTGATAACACTTTCAACATTCAATTATATAGGAATCATCCTGTCAGTAATTAGAGAAGTAATTGTTTTAACATAATTTCAGTAATTTCATAATTTTATACTCTTTTATAAGTGTGTCTTTTTGTACCCTTCATCTCTAGGGATATTCTGTGTTCAAAAAACATTTTGAAATCATTGTAGGAGTTGGTACACAAGTATTTAATCACAGTGCTAAATTATATTGTCCAAATATAACAAGACCATGTTAATGTAATGTGTAAATACCATAAGTGAAACACAATCCAATAGCAGTAATGATGGCAATTAAAGGAATGGACTTCCCAGGGAACATATGGATATGGGAATACTATTTATAATTTTTTCCTGATTGAGTGCATTCCTAAACAAGAGCACATTTATTAAAAGAACCAAATTCTATGTGTGAATATAATAAAAATGATAAACAGCACAAATTCTTAATATGATAATCCGCCCTGGATTTATTCTTTGATCAGTCAGTTGGAAAGTTTCATTTGAAAGGCTTGTGTTGCCATTGGTGGTTGAGTCTTATTTATTTTATTATCCTTGTCTGATCCTCAGTTTCCCCAGGTGTGGGAAGGGAGCTCAAGGGCACTGCACAAAAAGTCAGACAGTCCCTGTTGAGGAAGTGATTTCCTGGAGGTTACATTTTTCTGTAAACAAGCTGCCAAAAATGCAGCCAGAGTGGCCACTGCTGCAGTACAATGGGGTGCACTATCACACACCAAAGATAAATAAAGAAGATGTTTCCTTGGCTGGTTGCTGAATGTTCTTAGTGCCACCTGCTGAATAAATTTGGCTATTGTAGTTCTTAGTTTTTAAAAGACGTTTGCAAAAATGGCAAGTCTTAGCATAGCATGAGTCTAAAGAACTGCATGAAAGAAATAATTCAGTAATATAAGATCTGATTCTGTTCCCATTGAAGTCACTGACATAACTCCTACTGACTTCAGTGAGACCAGTGTTGGGCCTAAAATTCCTGGAACTTTGACATGATACCTATATGTTTCAGCTATACTATGTAAACTGCATGGGGCAGGATCCATATACAATTGATCCCACTTCTTGTATTGTATAAAGAATAACTTAAAGGCTGCGGTATTTTTAATGTACAATGTCTCAGATATACAGTATCATAGGATTTTAAACTTATGATAGTCTCACAGTTTGAAGTTCTAAATTAAGAGAAAGTTGTTATCCCCAGTATTGTCCCCTTTACCCTTCCACAGTACGACTGTTTGTTCTATCACTTCTGCCCTTCCTCAACAATAGCTAATTTTAAAGTTGCATTTCCAAAGTCTTGACAGACAGACTAGTTAGTTCCCGAAGAGCTGTGTAACATAACATGCAGTATGCTGTAAATTTTTTTCCATTGCAAATCACATAGTTTTCAAAAAATTATGCAAGAGGAGGTAATAGAACATTGTGGGAAATATTTCTTGTAACTAAAGGAGTGCATTAAACCAAAACACCTTTGAAAGGTCTCTTGAGCCAGAAACAGTATATGAAATTAATGCAATATTTGGCAAGCTAAGAAAATAAAATCTTTGCTCTGTAAGCTGAATCAATGCTGCTCAGAATCCTGTACTCCTGGGAGAATTCTGTGCCACTGCGCAAGCAGAGAATTAATGTCCCCTCCAGATTTTTTTTCACCACAGAATAATTGATTCTGACGGGGAGGCAAAGGGAAGCTGCAATTACACCTTTCACCAACCAGGGGCTGATGTGGCACCAGAAGAGAGGGCAGTAGGCTCACAGGCCACAGCAGCCAGCTATGGAGAGGAAGAGGGCAGACACTGCCTTCCTCACAGCACCCTGCCCATGATGCCAGGTGAGGAGGCCCGGAATGTGGGGGGATGGATAGAGTGGAACACATGGGGCTACTAGGGGGTCACACAGACTATTAAGGGGGTGAACAGACTGGAGCAGGGGCACAGGAGCTAGTAGGGTGACAACATTGAGCCGGGGCTGAATGGGAGTGGGCAAACAGGGACAAATGGGGACACAGGGAGTGAGAGTGTAGGGACACATGGGGACAGGGGCAGCTATGCCTGGCTAAATGAGGGTATAGGGACACATAGGAACAGGGAGAAGTAGGGGTTCAGGACCACATGGGAAGATGTGCAGATATGCCTGGCTGAATGAGGAGTAGAGGTTCAGGGACACACTGGGACAGGAGCAGATGTGCCTGATTGAATGGGGTCAGCCAGAGTCTTCATGGGGGAGGCTCCCCAACTCCCTAACAATCCCTCTCCCCCCAAAATAAAACTGTTCATACTTCTCCACCCCACACCCAACAACCCTTCAGGTTCACTCCCAGGCTCCTTCCCAACAAATTACTTCCCACTCCCTCAGCTCCTCCATTACCCCTGACTCCCCCAAGCCTTTGCAGTGCTTCTGAGGGGAGCAGGAAATATGCTTCTGTTGTGTAGATTAAATGAATTATTACTCAACATTCTGTATTAATATGCCTCGTAAGGAATCTATTAGTCAAAAAACATTTCCTGAATCTTTTTTGTTATCTGTATTGTTACAGATATAATTCCTGAAAGGAATTTTTAAATAAATTACCAAAATAATTGAAACCTGCATGATTATATTGTGTTATGGTGACAAATAAAATGTGCAGAATTTTTCAGAATTTTAAAATATTGTGCACAGAATTTTTTATTTTTTTTGGCATGGAATTCCCCCAGGAATAGTCCTGAATATGACTTATGATACAGCATGGTTAGAGGGCAGCAGAAGAGTGTTAGAAAAGAGCCTTATTCCCAGTAGAGGGAAGAAACTTTGCTATAGATTGATTAAAGCACCTGAAGCCAGTTAAATCACCTGAAGCCAATTAGAGCCCTGATAAAAAACCCCTGCTGCAATCAGACAAGGGAAGGAGTTGAAGCAGAGTGGATTGGTGTGGAAGCAGAGAGCAGTTTGGAGGAGTTGAAGCAAAGTGGATTGGTGTTGGAGCAGAGAGCAGTTTGGAGGGAAGCAGAGGAGAAGTGCTGTGGTGAGCTAAGAAGACCAAGACCCTAGGTAAAGGGACACCTGGTTTGTGCAGAGGGAGGGCAGGAAGCCCCACAAGCTGAAGGGCAGGAGAGGGAAGTAGTCCAGGGGAAGGAACCACTAGTTCAAATGGTTTACTGCTATCCCTAGGGCCCCTGGGCTGGGACCCGGATTAGAGGGTGGGCCCGGGTCCCTCCCTCTCCACTCCCCTCCTCTAGGATACTAGTGGGGCAGTTAATACCCAAGTTTGGGGCAAGAAATGGTGCCCTGAACCCTTCCCAAGAAGAGAAAGCTCAAGATCCATCAAAGTAGTGCCAGCAATTTGCTGCAGACTGTTCTTCTGACGTTGCCATCATCAGCATTGCAAGTGCTCACCTCTTTAGAAAGCAATCTGACTAGCTCCTCACCACTTTAAAGTAAGAAGAAAAAGTCCTATACTTTTCCTGCCTTGTTGTTCCACTGACTTGGATCATACAAATCTAAAAGATCAATAAACTAATGTCCTTCTGTATACTCAGACTCTTCTCTCAGTGGAGGGATCTTAGCTTGCCACTCAATTATGCAAGCATCCTTCATGTTGTCTAAAGGAGTGCTCTTAAGTATGCAGATATTCAAATACCTCACAGAGCTGGCCTCCTTTTGTCAGGGGTGAAAATAACTTAAAGGACTTACCGGTATGAAGGGCCAGGGTCCTGAGCAGGGGGCGGGGCCTCAACCAGAAGAGGCAGGGACTTTAAATCCCCGGGCCTTTAAAACTGTGACCCTGGGGCTCCCACTGCTGCCAGGCGCTCCGGGCCCTTTAAATCGCCGCTGAAGCCCCAGGGCTCCTGGCTGTTGCTGTGACCCCGGGGCTCCAGCGGCGATTTAAAGGGCCCAAGGCTCTGGCTGTTGCTGCCTGGAGCCCAGGGCCCTTTTAAATTGGTGGCCTGGGAAAGCTGCCCACTGTGAGCTCTTGCTGGTAAGGCATACTGGACCGGCTTACTTTCCCCTCTGCCTTTTGTTACCCTTCACAACATTTTATGGCTATAGCACTGTCTGCCACTGCTCTTCTCAAACCTTTATGAAAAGATGCCTATGGCTGAAATCAGCCCCCGTACAACCACATTGCCTTCTCTGAGGTTGCACCTACTTAAACCAGAGATGAATTTGCTTCCTACAATATCCAATATTTATCCATTACTAGTATTTTTAATGTGAGGTTGAATGTGGAGAGCAAAGAGCTTTTGACACTGACAGCTAATAAGGGCAGTTCGTGTGTGCATGCGCGCGCATGTCTGTGCACAGTCTGACGGTCCCAAAATTTAATAATCTTAAAAACTGGGTGAAAGCTAGGCTTCATAGAACTCAGTGAAAAACTTCCATTGACTTCACTAGGGCCAGAATTTCACTCATGATTCTTTAAAATTGAGTTTGTGTAGCTATCCCATTCACAATGCAATAATCTAAAAATAGTTAATGATATTTTCTCCCCACCATTACATAATTCTGTACTTGTGACCAAAATGCATGTTCAGTCAAAATAATGCATTTGAGATTGTTGATCAAATACTTGTATTATTTTTCTTTTTGTATCTTTCTCGTCCTTAATTGATGTATGTCTCTGTTGTTGTTGTTGGGTTTGTTTGGTTTTCTTCCTTCATGTCACTGGAGGCACTAGCAGTTAAAGCAGCATAGTAATGACTCTGCATTCCTGCTCTACTACTGACTATAATAGTAGCCATTGGATACTGCCCCCTGCCAAAGATAGGGATATAACCGTGTGTAATCCTGACTCAAATAGAGTCAGGAAATCTTAACAGCATACCTGTGACACCTTTATTACAGTGACCGAATCCCTTAAGGCCAAATCCTGGACCTCAGCATTCAGCATAAATAAATGTACTATCTGTAGGCTTCTGTTTTTCTGCATCTATTTTTGGCTATTTTTGAGTTTTATGTAGATGTCCAAAAATCAGGGGGGGGGCTGAGGCTTTCTCTTTGTATATGTTGTCAGTCCATTGCTGCTGCTGATATTGTTGCAATTATCTTTGGCTGCACATATGACTCTGAAGTCCAAATCCTGATGCACAGTTGGCCGCCCTGAGGGCATGGGAAGTCCATATCTATTATGTTTGATGCAGCTCTGTGGCATCTTTCACGTGCAGCCTGGAGATGATTTTGTCGATCCCACTCAAACATGTTGCATGCTGACTTTGTCGGAGACCACCAGTGAGACCTCAAGTTCTTTGAGATTGATGCCAGCCCACTGAAGACTGCTCTTCAGGTTATCTTTGAAGTGCTTATACAGATGACCCTTCTTTCTTTTGGCCTGCCTCAGCTCCCCATAGAGGATCTGTTTTCGGAGGCAGTGGTCTTCCATTCTGACATGTCTGGTCCACCTAAGTTGTGCTCTCAATAGCACTTCCTTGATGCTGGTTGTGTGTGTTCTCTCTCAAGGACCTTAATATTGGTCACTCTGTCTTGCCAATGAATGCTCATTGTTGAGTGGAGGGAGCGCATGTGAAATTGCTCTAGCTGTTTAATGTGCCATCTATAAAGAGTCTGTGTCTCAGATCCATGCAGGAAAGATGTGAGGACTTTATATACACTACAAAGAGATTATTCATTACAACATTCCCTAGTGCGCTTTTAAAGTAGTACTGTTTCAAACAGCACTATATTAAAGCTCACTAGGGAATCTTTAGTGCTCACCAGCAAGGTCTACACTGATGGCTAATGTGCAATACATTAGTGCAGTGTAGAAAAGTACACCCCTGTAGTCCATGTTGTTATTCTGTGTATGCCCTTTTCTTTCCTGGGAGTGTTTTATCAGTGTTCACCAGTTAAAACCTGAAAACAGAAGCCCTAAATATGTGCAAGGGATCACTGCAGGTATGAGGGGAAGCAAGAACCGAATACTTTTCCACAGCCGCAAAGCAGCAGTGATTGTGCTCCCTGTCTCCTACATTGGCCCCCCAAGCCTGTACATTACCATTGCGATGGTTGCACAGTCCCTAAATACTGCCTCAGTTTCCACAGGAGAATTTCCAAATCTGTAACTAGGCATTTTAGTGCCTGGGATGAGCAAGCATATTTGTGCCACCTACCAGAGGCAATGCATTGGGGGAGGGGTGGAGTGGGGAGGCATGCAGGGTCACATTCCCTCCCTCCCCCCTCCCCAAATTTTTGGTTGCGCCCCACCAACCCAGACAGGCTGGGTGGCCACTGAAGTGAGTTAGGGGGTGGAGTTGGCCCTCCCTCCCTGACCCCTGCCACATGGAGCTAGCCCAACTGACCCCAGCTGCCCCGCAAGCCAACTGTCAAGGAAAAAGACAGGCCCTGTCCCAAAGAGTTTACAATCTAAACAAGACAAACAGTGGTGGCTCTTCAAACAGCAAGTTTTACCAATGATAATTAGGCATGGTTATTCAGTATCTCCAGTAGTTCTTCATACTTTTCTATATTTACTACAGAAATACTTTGGTTACTGAAAATCCTGAAACTGGCTGCCAATGCTTGCTCCCGTTATCTAAGGCAATGGACAAGATTTTAAGAATCTTCCTCTAAGAGAAGATGTTAAGAACTGGGAATTCCAGAGTAGTCAATAACTTGTCATGTTTGTGTTTGGTTAATGCTCACAAAAGGTGAAATTCAGCATGGCACAGAGGCCCAGCAAAATGCCTAGGCACTGTTTAAGTCATCATTTTACATTACACAATGGGGGGTGGGGGGTGAGGTGTGAATTGAGATCTTCAGCCAGTCTGAAAACTATATTTTTAATTTTCTTCCAGTTCTGAAGAACCTATTACCTTTCCCGACTGAGGGCTGAAACAACATTTCAACTTTCTCCACAGTGGCAGTCTGTGAATAGCTGATTTAGGTCTTTGGCTTTTCTTGCAATTGCACCCTCTGCTGTGCTGGACCTTACCCACTCAGTTGATAAGATTGGCACTGAAATATAGAAAATCCTCCTGCCTTAGGTACTTGAATAACTTGATTCTGGTATGTGTTGCTACACTTCTAGAAGTAGAAAATGCTATAGATCAACAGAGCAGAGAGACAGATGCGCTGCTCATGTGCCCACAAACCAAAACACAACTGGATGGTCTAGTTTTAGGCGGTCTTTTCAGCAGCTGAAAACAATACTAATGTGAAAGGTTACACTGATAAGGAGGAACACAATAGAAAAAATTCTCAGCTCACTTGCACCAGTGGAGTTACCCTGGATTCATAGCAGTGTAAAATGAGTCTAGGGCTAGGTCTTCAATAAGTAATTAATCCACTGTTTGTTTTACATTTTAAATGGAATATGTATGCTTTGGCCCTAGAGGATGATGAGGAGTAGCATACAGATTCCCTTTGGAAAAACAGAGGGATTCTTATCTATATGAATTTAAATAGGGAGAGACACAGTAAATGGAAAGAATGGCTTCTTCAATCAGACATCATAATTGAGTTGTATGTATACGTACCCAGACAATGTGTTTTGTGAAATGTTCCAAAATGTTCATCTGCAAGATTTCAGCCGTTTCTCATTTCTGCGCCATGGAAGCATTTTGAGCAAAATTATTTTGCTATCAGGGTTCAACTCAAGGAATGTGGAATTATGCTGATAACTACTTCCAGCTGAAGTATGGAGCAGCTGGAGATAAGTTTGTTTGTTTTTATCATTCTCTATAATTATCTTCTAAGCCATCATTTTTTGTGAAATGTATAGGAGTTCCAGTATATAATCTGCACAATATGGAAAACCATATGGGAACTGGGCACTTTTAAATGCCTCACTTCTCCTCTCACCATTCCAGTGACAAGATAATGGGCTATGTAACCCATTAGCTATATATGCCACATCCCCCTCTAGTGGCTAGTCTACACAGAGAATAAGAACCTACTCCTGCTACCAGTAGTTCTTTTAGCTTAAATGGTGGAGATGTGTGCTGTGGCACTCAAGTCCAGGTTTACAACCCTACTGAGGACCCATTCTGGAAGTTGTTAATGATAACTCTTTATTTTCATTAAAAACATACCATCATGTAGGGCTATATCCTCTTAGGATAAGTAGTTCATTACGCTGTGAGTAGCCCTATTGAAACCAATGACTCTGCAAATAGTCTCTCAGGTTGCTTCCAGTCCCAAATCTTTTGTGCTCTTCGGCACATATAGCAACCAACTATCACTAATTCCATCTTGCCTGGGTGCCAAGATAGATGGGAATGCCCAAGGGTACTGTCTGTGACTCCATGGTAAGACTGTTATAGTGCTTTAGGAGTTAACATTTGTTACTGAGTTGGTGAAATCTAATTACAGAACATAGCACCAGTTTGGGGTGCCCTGCTTTTTGACAGTCTGCCCTGAAGTCAGCACTCATAGTCATGAACCACTCCAGACAGCATGATGGGGGAACTGTTGCAAAAAGTCTACCAGGTTCAAACCATCTGATATGGAAGGAAGGGGTTTGCAGCTCCACAAAGTAGGGGTGGAGAAAAGAAGCAGCATTGGCCTGCAAAGCCCACAAAACTGAAATATGTACAGGGAAGGTAGAATACAACTGCATGACTCCTATGCCACTCCCAAAGATTGCTTTTACAATGGTGCTAGCCTTAAGGGCACCTCTGCCAGTGGAATTGATCCAGCTATGTCTCCATGTAATGACTGGGGAAGGGGAGGGGTGTGCATGTGTGTGTATGTATTGTCTTTCTGCTTCCTGAACCCAGTGTTCCTTTTCCTATTTTTTTTGAGGGGGGTTGGGGGGAAGCTGTGTCATTGCTTGGTGGCCAAGGCTGCACTCAGACACTGAGCATTGTGTGAAGACATGCTTGGCCTGCACAGTGCATAGAACTACTGCTCTTCTGACCCCTTTGAAAGTGGTAGCTGTAGACAGACCATGGCGGAGAATTGCAGTGGATACTACTGTTCCCTTGATTGCACTGCACAGCTACACACTGTTGAGTGTCTTAGACGATTACTCACGTTATCTCATTGCATTCATAATTTCACAAGGCACCTCAGTGAAGCTCATTTCTTGCCTACTCACCTTATTTGCTATGTTTGGCCTACCAGAGAGCCTTGATTTAGGTAATGTACCTCTTGTATCGAGAGTTTGATGACTTTCCGACAAGTATTGGTACAGTACACTATAAATCTGCTGTGTCCCATCCCCAAAGAAATGGGATAATAGAGAGACTGCATGGGACTCAGAAAAATTGTGTAGCTCACATATTAAAGGACCATCAACATACGTCCTTCCTTATTGCATTAAATCATGGTTTATATGATATCTGGAATACACCTTATGAAAGTGCTGGAGAAATCCTATTTCGTCAGCATAGACAACGCAGTCCTCATAGGCCATCTGAAGAGCTGATGGAAAAGTTCATCCTCCCCCTTCACCATCCTTGGAGCTCACGGATGTGAGTGAATTATGTGAGTTTCAACAAATATATCCATGCAAGACTCCATGCATTTTATGCGGAACAAAGTGTGTACGTTAGGCGTGGGTCTGGAAGTGGTTTCAACACTCATGGCACAATCTTGCGGGCTGTAGGGTTTGGAATGTGGCGAGTATGTGTTCTGCAGGTAGAAGTGGACGCTCGTACTGTGGAGCATGTGCATGGCCAACAGGGAAAGATGTGCCACGGCAACAGCATCCGCCCCCTGAGCTGCATCGGAGGTCTAATCTACAGCCCTGGGATCCCATGGTGCCTCTGGCCAGCTACCACTGAACTTTTTGGGAAGAGGGGAAGAAAATTGTGATTGTATGTGTTGCCTTCCTCCTGCTCCCTGAACCCAGTGTACCTGTTTCTCAGCCGGGGGGGTGGGGGGGGGTGGTATGTGGTTGTCCCATTGGATCTGTGCAGCTACTCAGGGCCTGCTGCTATGTATCTGCTATTCAGACTGTTATAATGTTTTGGTCAGACTGTAGCTGACTAATTGGTCCATGGTTATTACATGTTTAAATTGACAATCTACCTGCATGTCTTGCTTCATTGGGAGGGAGACTGCTGTGCATCAGGGCGTAACACTCTATTAGCTTCTTTCCCCATGAGTATGCATTGCCCCCTTTAGAAGATGCAGAGAGCAGTTACTTCTACAAATACACATTTTGCCACTCCTCCTGTGTCTCTGGGCTCCCCCTGCATGTACACACCTCTCGCTCTCTGACCTACTATACACTTACCTTCTCTTTTGTGTCTTGTCTTTTTTCCCCTCACACACAACTTCCTCATCTAACTCTGTGGTCCTCCTCCACCTTTCTTTGGGCCTCTCTCTCACACCTTCCCATCTGTCTCTGGGCCATGCCATATATACCACCTTTCTCCATTTTTCTCCTACCATGCACTTTTTCTGTTCCTCCTTCTGTGCCCCCACAGCTTCCTTTTCTCACTGCACACTCACATACCTCACTGTCTTTCTCTGGGCCACTCGCTATGCACCCCTCATCCCTATATCTTCCTTGTCTCTCTACTCTTCTCCTCTTTATTTACCCATACATTTCCCCCCCCTTTTTTTTCTTATCCACAGACGTATGCACATATACTCTTCTAAATCCATGTGAGTATACCCATCACTTCCCCTCACATACACCCTCCATCACATACAGAGGTATAGACTTCTTTCTCTGAGATTAGACACACACCTACACATCTGTGAGACTCCTCTCACAACTCAGATCCTCACTTTAGCAGAGAAGAGAGTGGAGTCAGATAATTGCCTAGTAGTCTGTTCTGTTCTCTTCAGGGTTTTCTAGTGAGCACCAGTAGTGCAAGTAGGGTGCTACTCTCCAGTACACAGTACTAGCAAGAGATTTTTAGGGGGTATGGGTTACTGGAAAGACTTAGGGCTACCCCCAAGACTTGGGGTGAGGGGGCAGCGCTCAGCTCCTTAAAGGAGCAGAATGCAGCTAGAGAGGGCATTCATTCTTTATATGGCTTTAACAGTGCAATACATATGCTAACAAACTTAAAGACTTTGTTTAAGTTTGTTAGCTTATGTATTGTGCTGTTAAATTGGTCAGGAGCCCTCAAGGGGTGGGGTGGGGGAAGGTGTTTAAACAGTGTTTTTTATTCTGTTTCTCCCCATTGGCAGGGGCGGCAGGTTTGTAGAAATTTTGGTGGTGCCCAGAAGGCTCAGAGCCTGCCCCCACCCCCGAACTCCGCCCCCCACCTGCCTAAGGCTCTGTGAGGGAGTTTGGGTAGGGGGAGGAGATCTGGGTTGGGGTAGGGAATTGGGGTGGAGGACAGTTGAGAGGTTGGGCTCTGGGATGGAGTCTGGGGTGCAGGCTCTGGGATGGAGTTTGGGAGCTGGGTGCAGGCTCCAGGCTGGGGCACAGGGTGGGGGTGCAGGATGGGTGCAGGCTCTGGGAGGGAGTTTGGGGATGGGAGGGGCTGCGGAGGGAGGGGATGCAGGCTCTGGAATGGAGTTTGGTTGTAGGCTCTGGGCTGGGGTAAGGGGTGGGTGTGTAGGAGGGAGTTTGGGTACAGGCTCTGAGAGGGAGTTTGGGTGCAGGACGGGGTGTGTGGGAAGGGGATGGGGGTGCAGGCTCTGGGCTGGGGGTACAGGTTCTGGGAGGGAGTTTTCGGGCCAGAGAGGGGGTGTGGGCTCTGGAAGGGGGTGGTGGGTGCTGGGGTGGGAGGGGGCTGCCATCACATGTGGCTTCCTTCCTCCCCTGCTGCCCCTCGCCATAGCCTCACTGGCGGTGGGGGATGGGGCTGCCCCTTGCCCAGTGTTTGCAGGAGTGGTGGCTGGGGGCACAGATCACAGGGTCAAACACTCACCAAAGCCCCAGCAGCTGCTCAGGTGATTCAAGGAGGTCCACTCTAGATGTCTCCCCCTGAAAGCCACTCGCTGTCTGGTGCCGGGGGAGGGGAGGGCTGCCAAGCACGTGTGCGCCTCCTCCCCCTCCCAAGGTGCAATAGCAGCAGCAGCAGCTGCCTCAGCCTGCTGCCGGCCAGGGAGAGCCGTGCTGCTTTCACTCAGGCAGGGGTGCTCGGGGGGGGGGGGGGGCAACGCTCCAGGGTCTGCTCCAGGCAGGGCTGGGGGAGAGACCCAGCTCCAAACACTGGTGGAGAAGGGCCACCAGCCCTGAATATTGCTGGAGCCTGGGCACCACAAGGGAATATAACTCGCCGCCCCTGGGTTTGAATTATCCATGACATTCATACTGCATCACATCGAGTCCAAATCATTAAAGGAATGCCTCTGCTTGCACTGATCAGAGGATGTTTGGATTCTGATGTCAGCCCAGTTCTGCAGCCTCGCAGGTATCAGGTGTTGTCCCCAGTGTACATAGAATTCTTCTTTGTTGCCAAACTAGTCTAACATGCATTTTGATAACTGGAGCAACAAAACAAAGAAAACAAATGCCTTATTTTCCAGCTTTGTGGGTGAGAGATCTATAAGAGAAGATTATGAAGCTGGACACTGATGACCTTAAACCAGTGGCCTCAGAAATCTGCCAAGAACTTTGCTGAAAATATGTTCCTCATCTTAGCAACAGAGCTAAGACTTAACACACATCTGCCCACCTTTATTCGAATGAACCTCCTTCTGATCTGACAGCTCAGGATTCAGCACTGTCAGTTTCATCCAGAACAATTTACAAACTTGGAACCTAATCCTGTGAACCCTTAATCATTTGATCAATCCCATTGAAGACAATGGGACTATTTGCATGTCTATGGACCCCTTTTGTGGTAAGAGTTTCAGGAGTCTGTTCTGTTCCTATAAAGGAAGTTGAATCTCCCATTGAAATGCAATGTTTGGGTACAATACCATAATGCAGTTTAGAACACAGTTCTATTTAAAATTTGTCTTTTAATAAGTCATATATATGCTGAAATTGCTCCTCACCCAACTCCCATATTCCATATAAACAAATTGAAATACTACATATGTGGGGGGAAAGTGAGTAGTTAAGAACTTTGATGTTTGTATATACAAACACCCATTTCATCACTGTACTGGAAAATATAGCTGAACTTAATTTTCTATGGAATTTGAAGAAAGTTTAACACTCCCAATTATCTTCTGTGTTAATCAGTGTGAACCTGAAAAAATTACATGCCTTCTAAGAGAAAAGAATCAGTCCACACTCACTGAAAAAAAAAATTCCTTCCAAGTGGTGTTCAGAAGAGTACTACAAGACACATACATAACCTCATGAGCAGAAGGCGAAGAGGCTACCCTCCCACATTATGACCAGCAAAATAATAATAATAATTAATAATAAAAAAATTTCAAAGAGGCAGAGGTTCACAGATTTGCAAACCTAAAACCCTGTGTTATGCTTTAAACCACCTCAGCACACACCAGGTTTACGAACATTAAAAAGTTAACTGCAAAGGAACACTGAAGCCCATTAACCTGAATGTGTGCCAGCCAGCGTGCCCTCACTGACTAAAGGTGCAGTCACACCTGAACAGCCAAAAATTAACCTTGCCTTTTTAAGCTAAACAGAGTTATGTCACTGGCTCTATCTCTGTTGTTACATAACAGATAACAAAACTCCAGTACAGCATGGTGCTGGCACATAGGGTCTAGGATATGTGGTGTGATTTTTCAGAATCTCTTTTGGGAATATTCATGTAGGTGAAATAACTAGTACTTATGATTATGCTATTGCTATGCATGTATATTCATCTTGGTGTCTGCAGTTATGAATATTAGCTATGTTTACTACACGTTTGCTCCTGTGGAAATGTCCACAAGGTATTTAGCCAGCACATGAAGGAACAAGTCAGGTTGAATGACCCATGAAGGAACACTTAGCTCACAATGGAACCTGGAAAACACCTGTCTACACTTATTGGACTTTTTGTGAATGTTCTAACTGGAATATGGGTGGGGGTGATGTAACTTGCCCATGTGACTCCAAACACCATCTTTCACAGTAAGAACAGATTTCCCTTTACTTGGCAGAAGCTAAAAGGCCCTGGCCTGGAAAAATATCCATTTTGCCCCTCTCCTGCTCTGGCCTCTTTCCTGCTCCAGCCTCTGGACTATGAACATATACTAATGGGAGCATTCTAACCAAGTGACTGAGGACTTTAAGGTAACTCTGGAGCCTTCATATTTCCTTGATCCTTTGCAGATGGACTTTACTGGATATGGTACTGAGTTGGATATGGTACAGAGACTGTTCTAGCCTCACTGATTGCTGATTTCTCCCTTGCAATGGACAAAGATCAGATGTCTGCTGACTTTCTCACATGAGTCAGCAGCCTTTGATACCTCTGGTATAAGCAACATAGCCCTTGCTTGAGTGGTTTTGTTCTTTCCTATGCAAATGTCAAAGCCTGTTCCCATCGAACTTGAGATCAAAGGGAGTTTTGCTATTAATGGGAACAGGATTTGGCCCCCAAGAGATCAGAGAATGTGATTTTGATCAATTGCTTATCTGGCCAGAGACAGTTCTCCTGCATGTTCTGCCAGGCTGATTTTGATTGCCCCTCTTGTATGTCATGCTGAGGAAAATAATAAAACAATTTGGGCTGTAGTTCTATCAAGATGCATGTGGCACACACAGTTCTATGCCTCTTTTCCATCAAACCCGGATGGTGCAGCATCTTTGCTTTCCTTGTGCCTGGTGGAGAGCAATACTTAGATAAAGGCAAGCTGGCAGAAGCTTAGTTTGGACATAAAGGAGGCACTGATAGCGTGTTAAGGGAAAGTGGGATGATTGTCCTTCCTATCCTTCTTTCATTTAAGTTTTCAATTTGGGGTGCTGCTGGATCCTCAAGGACACCTGGAACTACAGGTGGCACCAGGGGCCCAAAGCATTATTTTACAACTGCATCTGTGGGGAAGTCACGTGCCCTCCCTTCCTCCCTCCCATGAGTCCAGTACTGGCAAGAAATAATTTCTACTTGCACCACTGTCTAGCACCCATCGCTGTGCTGTCAAAACACTTTCTAGAAATACATTAAGTGATGTGACTATATCTGTCCAGCATGACTCTGGTTCTTTTTCTCCCTGCCTGTCCACAGGTGGAAAGATGTGTTTACCCTTGTGGTGGATAATTATATTGTGCAAACATATCCAATGGGCCAATAAGAAAATAAAATAAATAACCATCAAATAAGTGGCTAATTTAAAAGATCTTAATAATCACCATTAGTATGTACTATTGGCACCACAACATTGCCACTGCATACAGTTTTCAGAGTAGCAGCCATGTTAGTCTGTATCCTCAAAAAGAAAGAATTATAACATTCAAAAACCAGTCGGAGAACACTTCAATCTCTTTGGTCGCTCGATTACAGACCAAAAAGTGGCAATTCTTCAACAAAAAAACTTTAAAAACAGACTCCAACGAGAGACTACTGAATTGGAATTAATTTGCAAACTGGACGCCATTACATTAGGCTTGAATAAAGACTGGGAGTGGATGGGTCAATACACAAAGTAAAATTATTTCCCCATGTTTATTCCCCTGCCCCCCCGCCCGCTCACTGTTCCTCAGACATTCTTGTCAACTGCTGGAAATGGCCCACCTTGATTATCACTACAAAAGGTTCCCCCCGCACCCCGCTCTCCTGCTGGTTATAGCTCACCTTACCTGATCACTCTTGTTACAGTGTGTATGGTAACACCCATTGTTTCATGTTGTCTGTGTATATAAATCTCCCCACTGTATTTTCCACTGAATGCATCTGATGAAGTGAGCTGTAGCTCACGAAAGCTTATGCTCAAATAAATTTGTTATTCTCTAAGGTGCCACAAGTCGTCGTTTTCTTTTTACTGTATACAGTGTTATAGAAAACTTCATCTGACAGTTTAATCATTTTGCTTTTACTCAGATGAGGAACAATATGGATAAGATTGATTGTGTTAAGTGCCGGGTGTTTACTTAACATAGCTCGGGCTCGATAGTCTCTGCTTTTTTCTTAGTGGACAGGATATCATAAGTGATGGAGCTGAGTGGCCTCCTCCTCACTCAGATATATTCTTGTCTCAGATGCATTGGCTAGTCAAACTTATCTACTGAAGCTGTTGTATCATAGGGCAGGTCACTAGGTGTTCATTTCACAGGCCTATCTATCTTGTTTCTCAGATATTTGCTTCTCTGGTTGGCACCTTATGTCCTCCTGTCAGGTAACTCTGGCCTCTGCCACTTCAGGAAGCAGCACCCATTTCCCTCTCTCCAACCTCCTAGGATATTTAAAAATCCTTTTTGGCTAATAAGTTGTGTCTCAGACTATGGTGTATATGGAAACATAATAAAAGTAACAGCTGCCTTCCTCTTTATAGCTATTGCTGTATTTTTAATAAAAGAGCTATCAAGTCTCTTAGGTATAAAACTGTAGGAAAGCCCTTTAAGGTTCCTTTCTGAATAAAATCTTTTCTCTATTAATAACTTATGCCCAGTTCTTATTATTTGTATTTGTCTGTTACAGATTTCTGTCTCGTTGTTGCTGTTTTCACAGCATTACTGTTACTTCTGTACTCCTCTTGCCCCTTGCTTTGTCTTCTCTCCTGACTGTTCATATCCTCCTGATAGGATGAGTTTTAAACAAAAGAGCTTGAGTATGAGATTTTCAAAAATAGGCAACTAAAGTTAGGTTCCTATAGACACATTTATGCATTATCACAGAGGAGGGTTTCCTCCTCCTGCACTCCTTGTTGCAAACCGTGCTCACATGCTCCTGTAGCAATTTCAAAACCATGGTGCTTTATTTACAACATGCTATACAAGTGCTTGTTCTCCATAGTATACAGCTTTTCCCTTCACTCCAGACACTGCAGGAGGGGTAATAAGAGCTCTCATTTCCATGAAATCCTGGGCTTCTCAGCCCTTCCCTCTAGCCTTCCACTCTCTCATCCCTTCCTAGCCCTCTTGCCTTTAGTTAACCAGATGAATCACCTTAATTGGTTAATCACCTGGTGCTTAATTAATTACCTTGTCAATTTGGACCATGTGGGGACCCTTAAAAAGCACACAGAGAGGTGAGTCAGCTGTAAGCTACCCATGCTCTGTTACAGGTGAGGCACCCAAAGAAATCATATCCTTTTCAAAAGTACTATGCACACAACAGCTGTTGCTGAGGTCAATTCCTCATCCAATGAGATGTAAGCCTTCCAAGGGTCCTATTATCTCCCACACTTTCACCACCTACCCTTCCCAGAGAGTATGAGTTATTGAAGTCAATGGGAGTTTTTCAGTGGGTGATAGTGGGCCCTAGATATATAGGTCTCATTGGTTTCAAAGGGAATTTGAAATAAAAAGGACTTACAGAAAGTAGTCTTTATTATCTTTTATAAAAATATAAACTGTCAGAATTTTAGTATTTTGATCCAATATTCTGTGATGAATGGGCTGCAATATATTACTTAGGGAATACAGGGAGACATAGCTTGTTGAAATTCCCAAAGGATAATTAATATTGGAAAGCTCTTTAAATGGGAAATGTGCTACAGAAAAGCAAAGTATTTTGATTTTATTATTTGTTAAAGGACCAACTGCAAAGCACTTGTTTCACAATTTCTATATTAGCATATGGCTGTAGAATATATTAATTGCTTGATTAACAGACTCATTCAGCCACTTTCAATGTAGTACAATAATAATGAAGCATTAGAATAGGGCTCAAATGCAACATGAATAGCTGATATTCATAATTTTGAGAATAGTGAATTAATCTTTACCTCTGAAACTTTTTATAATACTTTGGAAATACAGTTTTACAAGGGTGTAACTCGACTGAAATGAGGAGGATTACACTGTTTTATTAATTTAAATATTAACTTCATGAGCTTAGAAGTGTTTGCCAGCAACTCTTAGCAAAAGTATTTTTGAATGCAGTAAAATGGTGAGTTGGGCCCAGATCCTCAAAGGTGTGTAAATCTTGGATTTAAGTACTTAAGTCCCAGTTTTAGGCTCTGCTGTGATCCTCAAGACTCCTATTTGGCTGCTACCTAACCTTTGCAAACCTAAACTCCCCCTTGGCACCTAAATTTCCTCTGTAAAATTTCCTTAGCTATGTTTCTGCTTCTGGGCAGGATCACTGCTTAGACACCGAGATGCCTCCAGTGAGAATCTTCTTCCTAAACCCCAGTGTGATCTCTGAACTGGAGGAATATAGACACTCCTCCACCTATCACACCTGCAGGAGCCAATACAACAGGTTGCCTCTAAGCATGCTTGCCAGATTGAGTCCTATTCAAAGTGGTGGTGGTGCCTACTTATAATTTTTAGCCCAGTGGCTAGAGTGCCCACCCAGCATGTGGGAGACACCTGTTCAATTTTCCTCGCTGTCTGAGGGAAAGGAAAGATTTGAATAGGGGTCTCCCATCTCTCAGGCAATTTCTCTAACCGCTGAGCTATGGGATATTCTGATATGGGTTTTCCTCAGTCTGTCCTGCTGAAGCTGTTCCACTGTGTATAATACTTACTTAGTCACTTGGCCTGAAAAAGAGTGGCTATAGTCTGGTGATTAGGACACCCACATAGGAGGGGGAAGACCAGTGGTCTGGTCCGGTCCAGTCCCCCTACTCCAGTCACTATTTAATTAGTTACCATGATGAAAGAGCTGCAACAGGAGAGAGTGAGAGTATCCCCAGATCAGACTATCCCAAACTCAGTGGTCAGAGCACTCTCCTGAGATGTGCTGGAGAAGAAGTGGGACCACTTAACACTGAGGATGGAGTGGAGGTTAAGGATAATCTAGGCATGGCCCAATATCTAAACAAATACTTTGCCTCAGTCTTTAACGAGGCTAATGAGGAGCTTAGGGATAATGGTAGGATGACAAATGGGAATGAGGATATGGAGGTAGATATTACCACAACCGTGGTAGAAGTCAAACTCGAACAGCTTAATGGCACTAAATCAGGGGGCCTGGATAATCTTCATCCAAGAATATTAAAGGAACTGGCACATGAAATTGCAAGCCCATTAGCAAGAATTTTTAATCAATCTGTAAACTCAGGGGTTGTACCGTATGACTGGAGAATTGCTAACATAGTTCCTATTTTAAGAAAAGGTAAAAGAAAGTGATCTGGGTAACTACAGTCCTGTTAGTTTGACATCTGTAGTATGCAAGGTCTTGGAAAAAATTTTGAAGGAGAAAGTAGTTAAGGACATTGAGGTCAATGGTAATTGGGACAAAATACAACATGGCTTTACAAAAGGTAGATCGTGTCAAACCAACCTGATCTCCTTCTTTGAGAAGGTAACAGATTTTTTTAGACAAAGGGAATGCAGTAGATCTAATTTACCTTGATTTCAGTAAGGCATTTGATACGGTTCCACATGGAGAATAATTAGCTAAATTGGAAAAGATGGGGGTCAATATGAAAATTGAAAGGTGGATAAGGAACTGGTTAAAGAGGAGACTACAGCGGGTCACACTGAAAGGTGAACTGGCAGGCTGGAAGGAGGTTACTAGTGGAGTTCCTCAGGGATCGGTTTTGGGACCAATCTTATTTAATCTTTTTATTACTGACCTTGGCACAAAAAGCGGGAATGTGCTAATAAAGTTTGAGGATGACACAAAGCTGGGAGGTATTGCCAATACAGAGAAGGACCAGGATATCATACAGGAAGATCTGGATGACCTTGTAAACTGGAGTAATAGTAATAGGATGAAATTTAATAGTGAAAAGTGCAAGGTCATGCATTTAGGGATTAATAACAAGAATTTCTGTTATAAACTGGGGACGCATTACTTGGAAGTAACAGAGGAGGAGAAGGACCTCGGAGTAATGGTCAATCACAGGATCATCAAAAAAGCTAATGCGGTCTTGGGATGCATCAAGCGAGGTATTTCCAGTAGAGATAAGGAGGTGTTAGTACCGTTATACAAGGCACTGGTGAGACCTCATCTGGAATATTGTGTGCAGTTCTGGTCTTCCATGTTTAAAAAGGATGAATTCAAACTGGAACAGGGACAGAGAAGGGCTACTAGGATGATCTGAGGAATGGAAAACCTGTCTTATGAAAGGAGACTCAATGAGCTTGGCTTGTTTAGCCTAACTAAAAGAAGGCTGAGAGGAGATATGATTGCTATCTATAAATATATCAGAGGGATAAATACCATGGAGGGAGAGGAATTAGTTAAGCTCAG
This sequence comes from Natator depressus, assembly GCF_965152275.1. NCBI lineage: Eukaryota > Metazoa > Chordata > Testudines > Cheloniidae > Natator > Natator depressus. The sequence continues at coordinate 58,693,448 of NC_134236.1, forward strand.
TACCAATGTGGACACAAGAACAAATGGATATAAACTGGCCACCAGGAAATTTAGACTAGAAATTAGACGAAGGTTTCTAACCATCGAGGAGTGAAGTTTTGGAACAGCCTTCCAAAGGAAGCAATGGGGGCAAAAGACATATCTGGCTTCAAGACAAAGCTTGATAAGTTTATGGAGGAGATGATATGATGGGATAGCCTAATTTTGGCAATTAATTGATCTTCGACTATTAGCAGTAGATATGCCCAATGGCCTGTGATGGGACGTTAGATGGAGTGGGATCTGAGTTACTACAGAGAATTCTTTTCTGGGTGTCTGGCTGGTGAGTCTTGCCCACATGTTCAGGGTTTAGCTGATCGCCATATTTGGGGTCGGGAAGGAATTTTCCCCAGGGCAGATTGGCAGAGGCCCTGAGGGTTTTTCACCTTCCTCTGCAGCGTGGGGCACAGATCACTTGCTGGAGGATTCTCTGCACCTTGAAGTCTTTAAACCACGATTTGAGGACTTCAATAGCTCAGACATAGGTGGGAGGTTTATCGCAGGACTGGGTGGGTGAGATTCTGTGGCCTGCGTTGTGCAGGAGGTCAGACTAGACTATCATAATGGTCCCTTCTGACCTTAAAGTCTATGTTTCTATGAAATCCTTTCTTCCCCTCAGGCAGAGGGAGGGATTGAACATGTGTCTCCCACATCCTGGATTAATGCTCTGACCATGGGGATAAAAGTTGCTAGATGTGCACCTCCTGCTCTAGCTGTTTCGTGTGGAGTGAGGTAAGTGCCTTATTCTCACAGGAAGCTACTTAGGCACCTAAGCCATCTGACTCCAGGAAAGGAGTTCCCAGCTCTGGGTCACAAGCAGAGATAGGCAGCTCCCTACAGCCTCGACTTAGGCTCCCAACTCCATGATAGGGGAGGGGCTTAGCACACACCCCTCTCACCAGCATCTCCCATAGGGTAGCTTAAGTGACTCCCCACCTAGCATTCTGTTCTCTTTATTATTTATTACTCCCCCAATTGTTGTCATTTACAAACTTTAACAGTGATGATTTTGTTTTCTTCCAGGTCCTTGATAAAAATGTTAAATTAACCCAATAAAAAGTTGTGTGCTACTAAATAAAACACCTAACAGAAGTGTAAGTATATTATGTCAACACTATTACCTTTTGTCAACCAAACCTCTACTTTCATTAAAAAAAAAAAAAGTCAAGTTAGTTTGACGGGATCTATTTTCCATAAACTCATGTTGATTTACATTACATTATCCTCCTTTGATTCTTTATTAACTGAGTCTCATATCTGCTGCTCTATTATCTGAGATCAGTGTCAGGCTGACAGGCGTATAATCACCTGGGTCATCTCATTTACCTTTTTTTGAAAATGAACAAAACATTGGCTTTCTTCCAGTCTTCAGGAACCTCTTATTGAAAATCAACATTAATGGTCTAGCAAATTCTTCAGACAGCTCTTTTAAATCTCTTGAATGCTAGTTATCTGGACCTGCTGATTCAATAATGTCTGATTTTAGTAGTTTCTGTTTAACATCCTCCAGAGATACTAGTAGAATGGAAAGAGCATCATCATCACCATATGATGAGACTGTATCATCTCTTTTTTTTTCCCCAAATACAGAAATATTTATTGAACATTTCTGCTTTGTGGATCCCAGTGTTGTTTCAGTGATTTTTCTAGTCACTTAAAAGTTAGGTATTATGATGCTCAGCATCTTCATAATAATTGTAACAAAGTGGTCCCCTTTAAGTGTGAGCAGGCACTATGGCCAGTAAAACTTTGACCAGGTGATTTGGAACACATGCGGGATAATGTGGTCTCAGGCTGACTGTTAGTGTCTGGGTGTTTACAGGGGACTTTTTCTTTAATGGACCAGAACCAGGCGCCTTGTAGTGTCAAGTGGGACAAGGCTCCTCTCTCTGCCAATCAGCTAGGTTGAGTCCTGGAAAAGAGGATGTCTGATTACCAATCTCTTCCCTCATAATATGAGTGAGACTTCTGTCACACTTTGGGGTGCAATCCATATTAGTGAGTGTCACCTCTTACCCTGAGTTCCTCACAATAGTTTGCGACCATAGCTCTCTGACTGGGAGGCTCTCAGTCAGCAACAAGAATGCAGGTCACATCCTGAGTGTCTGTGTGCTATGCAGCAAGCCCTGGTTCAGCAGCTCTGCTCCAAGCACCCTGTCTGCAGCCCCACAGCCCCACTCTGACTTCCACCATCCTTGGTTACAACCAGCAAGGTGATCCCAACACACTTCCATCCCAGAGTTTTCCCAAACTATGTGCTCTGAAGTGTCCAGCCCTGTCCTGGACCACTCAAAGAAATAATACAGATCATTTGCTCCTCTAAAGACACACTGTACACAGTACCACTTTACCTTGAGTTACCTATATATTTCTGGTGGGTTTTGGAGGGCTCAGTGGTCCCACAGTCCAAGTTGCACCCTGGAGACCCCATCACAATCATACAGGGGGAATGCATAACTTGACATATAATGTTGCTACATACATGTCACCATGATATTGTTGACCTGTGAGTTATTAGTTTTTAAAATGATACCTCACAAGGCATATTTTGTACAAGATTATCACAGTAGTCTGAATACCTGGATGCTTTGGGCCACAACTTCGTCCTCAGGGAAGGAGGCCTGCCTGCTGACGTGTCTCATTCCACAGAGAAATAAAGAGTGAGAAGGAGTGGCCAGCTGAGAAAAAAATCAGATAAATGGACACCATGATTAATGGTTAAACAATAGAGGCAGTAGAAGAATTCAGTTATCTGGGATCAGACATATCCAACCAAAAAGGCTGTTCCAAAGACATTGGAAGAAGAGTAGGAATGGCTTGCTCAACTATGGGCTCCTTTATGAGAACAATAGCACCGGAAAATGTATGAAGATTCAATTGGTGAAAAGCTTTATTTTGGATTAAGTGATTTATGGGTGTGAATCATGAGAAATTAATGCTTTGGACAAAAAAAAGAAGAAGCCTTTGAGACGTGGTGGTGGCAAAGACTCTTGTGCATCTCCTGTATGGAAAAGAAGATGAATATGTTAGAAATATTATTGGAAAGAAGCACACCCTAATGTCAGAAATCAACAGGTGCAAACTAGTGTACTTTGGTCACATTAGGCATAAAGATGGAAATATCCTTGAAAATGTTATTATGGAATAATAGTGGCAGGTGGCAGGTCAGATTAGCAGGGGATGACCAGCAAGGAGATGAGTGCTCTAAGATAGCAATGGATAGGGAAGGCTTCCAAAAGTTCTGCTATGATGGCACCAATATTCAGACATGAATAAATGTATTTGACTTGCTTAATCATTCGTATTACTTGTGTTGAGGCCCTGTGGCTGGATCAGCTCCTTTTTGGTATTCTTGTTAAAATATTTATCTGCAAGTTTAACACATACCTCTCCTTGCCCAAGTGAAAGATAACTCCCTCAACTTCTAGCACTTCATATTTGTACCTGAAGTTGTTGATAGTGAATAATGTCTCTCATGAAGTATTTATAAATCCCTGTGGAAGTGGATCCTACTGGAATGAAGGGTACTACTTTGTTGCTGAGGAAAATAATTTTACTCTTTTATCCAAATGGAATCCAGAAATACCAATTAATTAAGACAATATGCTATATAATTAACATACCTTTTACTCTTAGTTACTTGATATCTTGTAATTGGAAGCACAACTAGTCCATATAATATGATCCTTTTATTATAAAAAAATGTAGATGTGTAAATTGTACCCTTCCACAGACCAAGATCTGTAACGTAGGCTGTACATAGTTGGGAAAATGCAAGGTGGTCACAAAAACACGAGTTTATAATTTTGAAAGATTATCTTATTGTGTTTATAAGTGTACTCTCTATGCCATTATTTAAATCATTGATGAAGATATTGAACAGAATCAGACCCAGAACCGATCCCTGTGGGACCCCACTCATTATGCCCTTCCAGCATGACTGTGAACCACTGATAACTACTCTCTGGAACAGTTTTCCAACCAGTTTTGCACCCACTTACAGTAGCTCCCTCTAGGTTGCTTTTCCCTAGTTTGTTTATGAGAAGGTCATGCGAAACAGTATCAAAAGCTTTACTAAAGTCAAGACACACCACATCTACCACTTCTCTCCCCCCCATCCACGAGGCTTGTTACCCTGTCAAAGAGAGCAATCAGGTTGGTTTGACATGATTTGTTCTTGACAAATCCATGCTGACTGTTACTTATCACCTTATTATCTTCTAGATGTTTGCAAATTGATTGCTTAATTATTTGCTCCATTATCTTTCCGGGTACAGAAATTAAGCTGACTGGGCTGTAATTACCCAGGTTGTTCTTATTTCCCTTTCTATAGATTGGCACTATATTTGCCCTTTTTCAGTTTTCTGGAATCTCTCCTGTCTTCAAAGATAATCGCTAATGGCTCATATCTCCTCAGTCCGCTCCTTGAGTATTCTAGGATGCATTTCGTCAGGCCCTGGTGACTTGAAGACATCTAACTTTGTCTAAGTAATTTTTAACTTGTTCTTTCCCTATTTTAGCCTCTGATCCTACCTCATTTTCACTGTCATTCACTATGTTAGATGTCTAATCGCCACCAACCTTCTTGGTGAAAACCGAAACAAAGAAGTCATTAAGCACTTCTGCCATTTCCACATTTTTGGTTCTTATTTTTCCCCCCCACTCGTTGAGTAACAGGCCTACCCTGTGCTTGATCTTCCTTTTTCTTCTAACATATTTGTAGAATGTTTTCTTGTTATTCTTTGACTCCAGCTAGTTTGATCTCGTTTTGTGCCTTGGCCTTTCTAATTTTGTCCCTACATTCTTGTGTTATTTGTTTATATTCATCCTTTGTAATTTAACCTAGTTTCTACCTTTTGTAGGACTCTCTCTTTTTTTTTTTTTTTTTTTTTTAGATCATTGAAGATCTCCTGGTTCCACCAGCGTGGTCTCTTGCCATACTTCCTATCTTTCCTATGAAGTGGGATAGTTTGCTCTTGTGCCCTTAATAATGTCTCTCTGAAAAACTGCCAGCTGTTTTCAATTGTTTTTCCCCTTAGACTTGCTTCCCATGGGATCTTGCCTACTAACTCCCTGAGTTTGCTAAAGTCTGCTTTCTTGAAACCCATTGCCTTTATTTTGCTGTTCTCCCTCCTACCATTCCTTAGAATCATGAACTCTGCCATTTCATGATCACTTTCACCCAAGCTACTTTCCACTTTCAAATTCTCAACCAGTTCCTCCCTATTTGTCAAAATCAAATCTAGAGCAACCTCTCCCCTAGTAGCTTTCTCCACCTCTGAAATAAAAAAATTGTCTCCAATACATTCCAAGAGCTTGTTGGATAATCTGTGCCCTGCTGTGTTATTTTCCCAACAGATATCTATGTAGTTGAAGTTCCCCATCACCACCAAGTCCTGTGCTTTGGATGATTTTGTTAGTTGTTTAAAAAAAGCCTCATCCACCTCTTCTTCCTGGTTAGGTGGTCTGTAGTAGACCCCCTACCATGACATCACCCTTGTTTTTTTACCCCTTTTATCCTTACCCAGAGACTTTCAACAAGTCTGTCTCCTATTTCCATCTCAACCTCAGTTCAAGTGTCTACATTTTTAATATATAAGGCAACACCACTTCCATTTTTCCCTGCCTGTCCTTCCTGAGCAAGCTATACCCTTCTATACCAATATTCCAGTCATGAGTATTATCCCACCAAGTCTCTGTGATGACAACTATGACACAGTTGTGTTTATTTACTAGCATTTTGAGTTCTTCCTGCTTATTCCCCATACTTCTCACATTAGTATACAGACATCTAAGACACTGATTTGATCTCCACCCCCACCCCTGTTAGGTCTTCTCTCTCCCTTATCCCTGCTCCTCATAAATGCTCCCCCAGTCCATGCTCCCTGCCAAATTCTGACCCTTCTCCCAGGTCTCCATGTTTTTGACTTACCTGTGGGCTTTTGTCACCTGCCCCCTTCAAACCTAGTTTAAAGCCTGCCTCACTAGGTTAGCCAGTCTGTGTCCAAATATGCTCTTCCACTGCCTCCATGGGTGGACCCCATCTCTGCTTAGCAGTCCCTCTTCCTGGAGTCATCCACATGTCATGCCCTGAATGCCCATATTGTCCATCACATAGATAAGGAAGAATCAGATTAAGTAATAATTGTCTTTTTGTCCTATGTGCTTTTTCTCAAAGCATTATTGGATGTTCACATAAATTGCAAATAAAATATTCAACTCATCCGTACCGTACTGCATTTGTGTGCTTGACTTACTATGCTTGTGTGACTTCACTTGAAAAACTGGCATATCTTTTTGCTGTTTCCCAACTATTTCTTATATAATACATAATTTTCAGTACCACTAGGGGGCACAGAATTATTACAATATTTCCTACTGGCTCACAAAAAGTTCATCAAGAACAGGACATTGTGTCTGCTAACTTTAACGGTTTTACTTTATTTCCCCAACTCTTAAGCCCGGATCCTGCAAATACTTATGCACATGCTTAATATTACTGCTGTAACTAGTCTCAATGAAATCAATCCAAATAACCACAGAAGTAAAATTAAGCACCTCCAAAACAGAATTTATCTCCAAGGACATACAGTGATGCAATAGGATCTATGTGGTGGACATTGGGTGCAATCCACAAAGGTACTGAAGCACCTAAGTCCCATTGTTAGGGACCACTGCTATCAGCAATATACCCATTTGGCTGCTGTCTAACCCTGTAGGCATCTAAATTTACTCAGTGCCTAACTTACTGCCTCTGGAGGTATACGCTGCAGCCATAGGTGCCGACTCCATGGCTGGAGCACCCACAGAAAAAAAAATGGTGGGTGCTCAGCAGCCACCACCAGCCCCCGCCCCCCATCAGCACCTCCCCCTCCCCCAGCGCCTCCCACACAGTGATGATCAGCTGTTCAGCAGTGTGCAGAAGGCGCTGGGGGGGGAAGGAGTGAGAGCAGGGTGCTCTTGGGGAAGAGGGTGGGGCAGGGTGGGGTGGGACAATGGGGAAATGGGTGGAGTGGGGGCAGGGCCTGGGGTGGAGTACTCCCCAGCACATTAGAAAATCAGTACCTGTGGCTGCAGCCTCACTGTAGGCATCTAGACACTTATTCCCTGCCTAAGGGTTAGTCTACACTAAAAGTGCTACATTGGCACAAATGACCGGATGCTGTAGCATGAAGACACTGAAGACACTCTGCTTTCTCCTGTTGGCATAATAAATCCACCTCCACCAGCGGCAGCTATGTTGGCAGGAGAAGTTGTCCACACCAGCACTTAGGTCGGTGTAACTTACATTGCTCAGGGGGGTGGTTTATTCAGACCCCTGAGTGACATAAGTTATATTGAAGTATACAAGGACCTGGCCTAACCCCCTGAGCGATTCACAAACTGGGGAAGATAGGTGCTAAGATGCTTAAGTCATGTGGGAGGCTTGATTCGGTAGGTGTGCTCAGAGGCCATCTATCGAATTGGGCACCACACTCAAGTTCCCACAAAACAGCTGAGGGGAGGGGGCAGGGAGAAGAAGACCACCTCTCTTTATAACCATTAGCCTAGTACTCACCCAGGCTGTTGGAGCCGCCCTGTTCAAGTCCCCCCTTCTCCTGAGCGGGAGAAGAGATTTGAACAGGAAGCTGCTACCTCTCAGATGACTGCACTAGGCTACAGAGTCAATCTAACTTCTTCCCTGGCCCAACTAATACTCAATTATTTAAATTAGAACAATGTCAATAGGAGAGATTGAGGGAGCCCTACATCAGAACATTCCATAGTGCAGTGGTTAGGGCACCCACCTGACTGGTGACAGATCCCTGCTCAAATCCCTTGTCCCCTCCCTCAGGAGGAGGAGTAGGACTTGAACCACAGGTCTCCCATGTCCTAGTGAATCTCCTAGCCACTGGCTAACCTTTACAAGAGAGGTATAGTTTTTCCCTTGGCTATCTTGGTTCAGGTCATGCAATTTGGGTTTTAGGCCACCTACCTTCCCCATTTTGTGCTCACAAGCACCAATAGGCCCCTCCCTGCAACCTGAATTAAGGGTCCAAACTCTGAGGGGGTGAGGCTTAGCACACAATCCTCTCAGTGGCAACTCACATGGGCTATCTTAAACTGCTTCCCTACCTAGCATGCTGGCTTTGTGAATCTCAGTCTAAGGCACCTATCTTTCCCCATTCCTTATATAGGAGCCTAGCTGTCTAATTTAGGCTTTGTGGATTGCAGTGTTGTTCCTGTAATTTTCTATGACGTTCAGAGTCACAACACCTAATTCCCTTTGTGGATCCCACCCCCTGTTCCTGCAGAGATGTGACTGTACACTGAGGCTTTCTAGAATTTAGGGACCAACCCTGCCAACACTTTACTAATGTGAGTCAAAGAGACTTATAACATGTATGAAGTTATGCATAAGCGTTTACAGGATCAGGTCTTTAGTAACTTAACACTTATTTTACATACCCATTGCTAAAATGCACAAAGGGGATGAAAGAGGAAAATGAAATATTGACTTAAACACTTGCATCAATGCAAAGGGGGAGTGCAAATAATTAGTAAATGCAGAACTTACTAAGCTCAATTTACAATTCAAATAGAGAGGAGTGAAATGAACTTGCAATTAATAAGTTACAGGAACTTTTTAACATTTGTTTTCATTTCTGTGTGTGTGTGTGTGTTGTATTTCAGTGTATACTGTTCCCGCTCCCCTCTCAAGATCTGTGTTTCCACTATGTCTCACTTGTGTTTTTTAAAGTTCCTGTTTGCTTACAAGAGGAAATCTAGTGAAGAAATGAAGCAGATCAAATTCTCCGATTAAAGAGCTTTGGAGACATTTTGTAACACTAAATAAAATATTTGTTAGTTGCCTGTTCTTAACTTTAACCTTAAATTTCTCATAATTTATTTTAGAATCCATTTTGCTGTAATCTTCTAAACAGTTAAAAAAACAACAACCCCAAACTCTCAAACTTTAAACTGGCCTCCTAGATCTTACATTTTGATTTTCTTTGAAATATTTGATCAACTGAAAACAACTGTATTCTTGAAATATCAGTTTCTGTGTTTCCTGGTTATAATAGACAGCAGAAGTTTTTCATTATCTCAATATGAATTAGTTTTTCATATTAATTACTAAACTACCCTTATCTCATCGCAAAACACCACAACACCTAGTGGACAAGTAATCAAGCCCCACCTGCTTTATAATTAATGTGATGGTGCAGAGCATAAATGCTCTGTCCAGCTTCCTGTTATTTTATCCTGCACATGTGAAATGATTTGTTTAATATGCTGCATCTTCTTTAGAAAAGTAAGGTAACAAGGAAGCTGGTCATAACTAACACCTTTTAACAGAAGGTTTGCTTAAGTAGAGACTGCAGGAGCAATCCCTCAATGATCTTTTAATTGCTTTGACATTAGTTAATTGTTCTCACATGCACATAGGCTTTAACAGTACGGGGAACAAGTCAGTAAGGGCCTAATTTTAGAGTTCCCAAACTAGTTTGAAAATTAGCCCTAAACAATTAGACTCCAGAGAGACTGCTTTCAGGAGACGCTTGATTAAACATTTCTTAATTTAGGAACGAGACTTACACGGGAATGCATGAATTTATTTTTGTTAGCATTTTTCTTAATACAGAATTAACAGAACAGTCCCACAAGCAGAAAATCAACACAACTATCGCAATTAATATTCAGTGACATGAACAAAGTGCCAATCAAAGCACTAAAAGAAGGTTATGGAGGTTAAGGATTTGAACAGGTTTGAGACTTAACTAAACGCTAAAGGGGAGGAAGCACTGTAAGCCAGAGGCGGCTCCAGTTAGACTGGAAGTAGGCAGAAAGCCCTGTGCCCATTCTTAAGGCACGTGTCACGGTGCCCTTTTGGGAACTATTTATTTTCAAAACAGCCTGCGTGTGTCGAGGGCGGGCGGCGAACAGTTGACTTTAGGAAATGGATACGATGATGAGTTTTAGCTGCAGTATGCAAAGCAGCAGCAGGCTCGGGTTAAGAGGAAATGAGTAATGTCTTCTGGTTTACTACAGCAATACATGTGCTGCTCTAGAGAGAGAGGCCAAGCAGTACCCTGGGGCTCTTGCAAATCCACGCTGATCTAGCGTGTAGCCAGGATGACCAGCCCTGACCTCTCTCGGCGTGCGGATTCCCCGCTTCTCTCGCCCTGGGCGAGTGGTGGCGGCCGGTGTCAGGTGACCGCCCGCCCGGAGCGACTCTCCTCGCCGGCCGGTGTGTTCAAGAGGGTGGGTGGCGGTGGAGTGCTGGGGGGGAGTCACGTGGGGCTCCTGCCGAGCGCACGTTGCTTCAGCCCTTCCCCAGAGCGCGTGTGTGTATGTCTGGGCGAGAGACGCTCCCGCAAGAGACAGCTCAGGAGGGAGCCGCGGGCGCTGCAGCCGAGAGCACAGCTAATAAATAATAATTAGATAAATCCAGCTTGCGCAGCCGCCTGCCTCGGTGTGAGTGGCGCGCCTCAGAGGAGAGGGACGCGGGGTAGCTACGGGTGTGGTTTTCTGCACACTCACCTTGATACGCTGGGAGAGGCAAGGAGCCAAACGCCCACCCTCAGCAAGGGGGAGCTTTGTTTTCTTCCGTTCCGCTCGGACACCAAGCGCCGCCCAGCAATATCTTCGCCTGCTGACTGACCATCCTTTCCTTCGGGGGTGCGAATCCCTGGCACTTGCTGGGAGTTTGCAAGCACGAGAGAGAAGGACTTTCTTTCCCTTCGGGCTTGGATTGAATCTCTTTCCTATTTGTTAATGCCCAGCGCCCCAATCAACGAGGACCCGCCAGGGCCGTTTATTAGGATCCGCAACGTGGGGGATTATTTGAGACTTCAAACCTGATACACATTTCTGTTTGTGTAGCTGTTTACTGTATACATCGTGCCACGCTATACGATTGGGCGGAGGAGGGAAATCTGAAAAGCTGTTGGGTACCTACGAAGGGAGGCTGCTCCAGCTGACAGCTCTCTCCTCCATAGTCTCACAGGAGCTGCCGCTAGTGAGACTTCAACCGTTTTATTACTTTCGCGGATTTAAATGGACATTTCCCGACAATGTGTATAATCTCCGGGAGCTGCGTGTAATCAGCCGTTTGCTGTTTTCATCACCATTGTCATTGCCCGGGCATGGTGTTGTTTACCATTGAAAAGTGGTCACACTTTGGAGCATTTTTTCAAGGGATGTACAATTACTTGCTGACTTTCTCATGCATTTGGAATTAGAGCAACAGCTTGTTAGGTCGACTGAGGTGCCCGTCAGAGCAAAATGTACTGGCCAAGCCAAGGGCAGGCGCCTTCTATGTTAATTTCCCCCCTAAAGCTGCCCTGGCTTTATATTTTTTCCTCACTTCCCTACATCCTAATAAACTAAGAGAGCTTCTCCCAAGAGATGCATTTCCCCTTCACGGCTTGATCCCCTGTTGGCCGGCTCGCTCTCTGAGAGACCATATTATTTCAAAGTTGTTGTGGTTTTTTTTAAAGAAGGCTGAAGGGGCCGAGGAAGCCACTCCTGCCTTTCACGGGAAGGTGCGGGCACCACCAGGCTTGGGGAGCTGCTCAGGAGTCCCACCCTTTGTCTGGGGGACCCGAGGGGCGAGTCGGGGTGTTTGGGGACCGCTGGGCTCCTTTCCTGCCAGAAGCTCAGGAGAAAGGACCCTGCTCGATCAAAGTGGCCCACACGGCTCCCCCTTTCCCGCTCCGCTTTGTTTCCCTCCTCCGGGGGAATCGTTTGGACACTGTGCCCCTCTCTCTCTCCTGCCTTCTCCCCTGCTCCGCAGGCCGCTTCCCTCCCGCCCCTGGGGAAGCCGATCGCACGGCGGCTGCCCGGGCCCTGTTCCGGTGCTGCTCTTGCCCCGCTCTCAGCGCCCGTGGTGATGCCATGCCCCGCAAGCACAGCGGAGGAGACGAGGGCAGCTCCGCCGGGCTCTGGCTGAAGAGCAGCCGCGCGGGCAGCGGCATGAAGGATGTGGAGTCCGGCCGCAGCAGGGTGCTCCTGAACTCGGTCCCCAGAGGGGACGGCTTGCTCCTGCTGGGCACCGGCAGCGCCATCGGCCGCGGCGGCTCGCGGGAGAACCGGCGGGGAAAGCCAGGGGGAGCCCGGATGAGTCTGCTGGGGAAGCCGCTGTCGTACAATAGCAGCCAGAGCTGCCGGAGGAACGTCAAGTACCGGAGGCTGCAAAACTATCTGTACAACGTGCTGGAGAGACCCCGCAGCTGGGCGTTCATCTACCACGCGTTCGTGTGAGTACAGCCCCCCGCCCGCACCTGTCCCCGCCAGCCCGGGAGCCGGGCGCCTGCTCGCCCAGGCAGGGGGTGTGGGGCGAGGCGCGGAGCAGCGAGGAGGCATGAGCGGTGGCACGGCCCCGCCCCGGCTCCTGGAGCATCTTCCAGGAGCGGGGAGGGAAGCGCACGGCTGTGGCTCGCCTGCAGCGCTTCTCCAGGGGTGGGAGGCAAAGCGGGGGAAAGTCCAGGTTGGAGAGCGGGGCTTGTCGGCCGGTGACAGCCCCCAGTGGAGGGCGGGAGAGAGGGAGTGGCGCTCCCCAAAAACCCGCCAAAAAGTCACTCAGAAACGTCAGCGTTTGGGGTGGTCTGTGCACGCTGTAACCGCCCCCCCCCCCCAGCTCGCCACTCCGTTTAAACGCGGTGACAGCAACCGGCAAAGGGAGCCACTGCCATGGGAGACGGGGAGCTCTGCTGTGCCGGGGGAAGCGCGTGGCCCTCGGGGAAAGGCCCGCGCGTTGGCGGTCATTTCTGCAAGGGACTGTGCTGGGGCAGGGCTGCCCGGGCCAGCCGCATGGCTCTTTGTCACTCGGACGGTTGGCCCCGGCAGCCAGCAGGCAAAGGCTGATCTGGGCTCGCTCGTGGCGCTGTGGGAAGGTGGGAAAAGAGAGGCAGCCTAGACCTGACCGTGAAGCGGAAAATGCCCAACGAGGAATTGATTGGAAGCAAATGTGGACTTTCCCCTTCGGGCCTTTAAATCCTTCGCCTGCTTAAAGCGTTTTAATACTGTTTTCCCACCGCGTCCGTTCACTCGCTCATGTAGCCAGGCTCTTACTACAGTTTCGTCCAGCTGGTTATTTTTAGATACTTTTATAAGTGCTGCTTCCCAGAAACTAAACAAAAAGCAGAGCTAAGGGAGGGAAAGAGGGCAGAGTGTTGATGCACAGCTTTTCGACCGTTTTCGATCTGTTCTGAAATGTAAGTTTGCAGGTGTCTGTTCATGTTAGAGGCAGGAAGCACCGAGCATCTGCTCACAGATGCGGTTGTATCTGTTGCTTGTGAATTGGAATTCTTGGCTGCAATAACTTGAAAAGGACAGTGGGGCGATTGTAAAAGGCCAGGATGCAGAGATGGTTCATGAGCTACGCATGAACTAGGCTCTAGTCAATTCTCTTTAATATTACCCCTGCACTTAAATATCCAAGTTTTTGCTTCTTACAAACCAGGAATGATGTAGTTTGAGATGTTTACTCCATTTAATTATTATTGCCCATTTTCTCATTTGCATCCTGCAGCGCGTTGTTTCCATCATTATGAATTCATTAGGTATTATAAATAATCGCTTTGATCATTATGAACTCATTTAGTATTCATGCAAATTGCATATGTATTTCCAGTTGAGTTCCATAGCAGCAGTAGTTAATGGACATAGTGTTACTGTTATATTTTTATTGAAATGTTCAATATTTAGGATTAATTCCAAACTAATTCCTTTTAGTAATGATCATGATAAATTACTCTGAGACTTCCAAGAAGTTCCTTACTATTTCTCTTATAGTTGGGCATTATTTAGGAAGCACTTAGTAAATTGTTATCTTGTTATGTAGTCTTAATTTATGTTGTCTCTTGAATGTTAATGTAATTTCAACTTGTACTAGCAAGTTACTCTTCTCTTTTGGATGTGTGCGCAGTGTACATGGGTTTAGTAGAGAATGTGACTAAAATGTTTCTTGTGATCCTTCAAAGAGAATTCAGGTGTATCTTGAATTGGCTCCTTAAGACAGGGTGTTGCTTATGTGATGTAGGCTTTAAAACCCTACCTTAAGCAACCCCTTTAAAGTATCCCCAGGGTTTCCAAAACAAATTAGTTCAATATTAGTCCTCTTTTATTATTATGTATTCTGTCTCCATCCAAATACATTTCCCTACACCAAAGAGCATTCAGCCTAAAGACAGAGTTTGTGAAGAAGTCATTGCAATACACCATAGTCCTAACCCCAGAAAGCTGCAGTAAACCAGATGAACTATGACTGATGTTAAGACTAGTCAAAGAAATGTTTTTTCTTAAAATATTGTGCTTTACATTTGTAAAAGTACAAAAAATTTATCTTTGATATTATAAATTGTGTGTGAGCATGGGTCACTATCTTTAATCATAGAAAACTAACATACTGCACAGGATAGAGCAAATGTAAGGTTACTATTCTTTGAATGGTAGTTCCAGGAATTTCATTGAAAAGATGATTACCTATAGTGAGCAAATGTCAGTTGTAACACTTTCAGTAATAAAGCAACTATTTGTTAAAAGCTGTCTTTGGTAACCTATGATCAAGTAATGCTTTGTATCACACCAGCATGGGAATCCCCAAATCCTTCTTTAATAACAGTTTTTATAGCCATATAGAGTATCTTGCCAAGAACCACTGCACTGTGATTAATGAGGTACTTCAGGGATAGATTTACTTAGTAGACCAAAATTGCTGTCAACAAAAAACAACAGAAAGCGGTCTGAAGTGACATTTCATTTAGTGAAAGATTGCTGTCAACTAAGTAGAACTACTTATTCCCCTCTAAATGGTTCATTATGAAAATCTACTGTGGTAGACTGAACTTTTGTTATTTTTGTTCATTTATTGGGTACACTTTGCTATTTGTGTTTTTAATAGGAAACTCTTACCCTAGGACATATTCTGGCATAGACAGTACTTTACCAATACTCTGAAAATCACTTAAATACTTGTTAGGACACTTCTTATTGCAGTCATCATGTAAATACCAAGAAATCCTACTTTGGTACTCTTCTGTTCAATTTGGTAGCATAATGATAATTATTAAATAAAATCCAAGATTAAAATAAAGTTCACAGTATTAAACCTATAAAAAAATGAATTTCCAAACTGAGTGAAGTCATGACACAGCAACACTGTAAACAAGGAATATTGCCAGATGCCTTTAGATAATTGCCTGCATAGAATGAGTGCCAATTTTAGTTTTTAATTACAAATGGCAATTCTGGCAACTGGAAATGCCAACATAGTATCTTTTTATCTGATCAAAGCTGTGTGAAGCATTTTGGAAACACTATTGTACTATAGAAGCACCTAGTAGTACCGCTAGTTCAAGGATTTGTCAGTGTTTCTATTTTCACTCCCATTTTAATGAGCTTTTTAACTTGGCCATTTGAAGCTCCATTGGGTGAAAATTTGGCAAAGAGCTCATTACTTTCGATGCATTTTTTCTGTATAAATTATTTTTATCTATTGAGATTAAAAGAATATATACAATTTAAAGAATATATACAATTTTCAGTGTTTCAGCTGCATCTTTTGCAACCATCTGATTGAACATAACTTCATCTTGGCAAATTTTCTACGCAGATATTGTAATGTTAAAAATGACAAATCTTTTGAAAAAAATGTGTAACAATCAAGTTATCTACTTGTTGAGATGCCATTTCTGAGCTTTGTTAATGCATATCTACATTACCACAGAGTCTATTATTGCTGTTACAGTTAGGGGCTATAAATTGTTAAATCTTATTTTCAGGAGACTATAACTCTGGATGTAAATATCACTCTGATCTGCAAGATGACATAATCACAAATTTTATTTCCTCCCCCAAATTTTCGGTTTTCTTAATTTTTAGAATTCGAAGTTTGGTCAGTTGGGGTGGGGAGTTGCAGTATTTATAAGTGGCATTATCTAATCAGCAACCAGTCCTGGAGTGGAACTTTCATGGAGTTTTTCCATGCAGAAGGACTTTAGATCCGGGTTTAATCTGTAATATTGTCCAATTTATTCGAAATGGAAAAACTTTTGCCATTGTAAATAAAGGAGTAAGGGGAGCTAGCCATTGAGGAACAGGTATAGTAAGTTAAATTTTAGAAATCAATGAGTTTGGTTATTTGTGTTTCATTCCTAGAGTTTTGTAATTTTACACAGAAAGGGTACCATCCTGTGACCTTCTGGATTTAGTGTTTGTTATTGGGCAGAGACAGTCACTTAAATAGGATTATAGTGGGTAGTAAGGGCTTGCCAGATCAGACCCACAAATTACATGTTTCTTTACTTACATATTACCTGTGTGCATTTTATTAGTACTTCATGACATAGAGGTTCTAGGTAAAATCTGTATTGTAAGTCTGGGCCATTCGAAAGGTAATTTTCCCTAATCTTCAACTCTTAATGGTTTAGGAATAGTTCAAATATGAACACGGATAAAATCAGAATGTCCAATACCAATTGTGAGTAACGAGGCTGGCCTCGTAAACTCATGCTGGTAAAATCTTCATATCACACCACCTAGTCATTTGTGTTCGTGCTAATATTTAACATGCAAATACATTAACAATACTAACTTTTCTAAAAGTGTTTTCTCAGAGAGCCCCTAAAATGCTGATTCTTTTTTTTGTATCCGTTTGTGCAGAAATACAGTGAACTGTTGTTTGCGTGGTACACTACTGTAAGTGCTTCCAACATTAAAGCTGAATATTGCTCAAACCTGTCTTCATAACATATTATCTGCTTGTTTTTGTTAAGGGGACTATTGAGTACTGATTTAATGATTATCAGTGACAATAAATATAATCCAACACATGAAGTTTCTGTGGGGGAGATTTTTCAAAAGCACCTAACTGCCAATGAAAGTAAATGAATGCCTAAATGTAATTTGTGCCTTCTGAAAACATTTCCTATATCTATTTTTATATATGGGTTACATATCTGAATGTCTTTACCAGAAATATTTGGAAATCTCTCCATAATCTCTCTATGAATTTCAGAAGTGTAAGAATGTGTGTGTGTGTGTGTGTGTGTGATTGTGTTTAGTTGTCTTTCTGACGAGCAGCTGGAGTGTGGGGGGAAAGCTTTGCCCTTTGATATAATTATGGGTATGATGCAATTATTTGTATATATTTTTTTAATTTGTTAACATTGTTTAATCTGTTGAGGTGCAAATATTCCATTTCTTATTAACTTGCTTGTGATATGGCAGTAGAGTTGCCAGGTGTCCATTTTTTTTTTCCGGAACACCTGGTCGAAAAGGGACCCTGGTGGCTCCGGTCAGCACTGCTGACGGGGCCATTGAAAGTCTGGTTGGCGCAGGGCTGGCAGGCTCCCTACGTGGCTCCGCGCAGCTCCCAGTAGCAGTGACTGTCCCTCCTGCTCCTAGGCATAGGGGGGGCCATGGGGAATCCACACGCTGCCGCTGCCCCCGCCCCAAGCACCAGCTCTGCAGCTCCCAGTGGCCAGGAACCATGGCCAATGGGAGCTGCGGGGGCAGCACACAGAGCCCCCGTGGCTGTCCCTGTGCCTAGAAGTCAGAGGGACATGCTGGCCGCTTCCCAGGAGTTGCCTGAGGTAAGCGCCAACCGGAGTCTGCACTCTGAACCCCCTCCCATGCCCTAAGCCTGTACCCCAGCCTTGAGCCCCTTCCTGCACCCAAACTCCCTCCCGGAGCCCACAATCCACTCCCTCACAGAGCCTGCACCGCACCCCCTACCCCAGCCTTGGGCCCCTCCTGCACCCAAACTCCCTCTTGGAACCCACACCCCAACCCCCCATCCCTGAGTCCCCTCCTACAGCCTGAACCCCCCATTTCTGGCCAGTGATAATTTTACCAGGAATTCTGTTCTTCCAGCTTTGTTCTCCAAACATGTTTGTTAATTGAATATTTTTCTCAGATGTCTATTGAGTAGTGATTTCTGTAGCTAATGACATTGATCAAATGTCAAATATCATGCCATTGATATTTAGGCAGAACTCCCCATTCTGATTATACACTGATGGCATGATATGGCCTAATATGTTTTGGAATTAGATATTATGCACTTCTCCAACTCTTTGGCTGTATCATTTCTCTGATGAACTAGTCACAAAATCTGGTGAACAGTATTTTATTTCTTTTTCTCCCCTTCTCATTTCTGTTTTACTTGTTGGAGTTCTCATTTCCTTTTTTCTGATTTTGAAGGCTCTAGGGAGGCAGTGTTTGGATTAACTGTGGTGTTGCCTTACGTTAAAGTGATACAAATATTGTTGTATCAGCAATCAGAGGTGTACTTCAGGGCATACAATGAACATATGTGGCAATCCTCTGGAGCTTGTTTCAGTCCACTTCCAGGATCAGGGTTTGCATTTGTAAAGCAATGCAAATTTATGCAAAACTCAATTCTATCGGGTCCTGAGGAGGAAAACAATGGAATCTCTATGACCTGTCGTATAACTTTCAGCTAAATACAAGACAGAGATTTTTTTTTCCCTTCTATATAACAATAAAAATGTAGAGGCATTTCAGCATAAATCTGCCATGGATATATTGTGCTGGGAGCAAACTATACATAAGCATGAATGCACATACCTGGGCAAATTTATTTTCAGTACTAGGATGTATAGTGTAATTATATGTTAAATATTCATCCAACTTAAACAGTGGCACACCAACAGCAATACCACAATACCAGCAATTAAAAACTGCCTTCATATCATTTATTACCTATGATGGTGGAAGAGAAGGAGCAAACAACAATGCTTCACTCCCCGTCTCCCCTATGGTGTTCCATGGGCAACGCTTTTGCTGGAGAGCTACTGAAGACTCTGGAATTTTCAAGATGTTATGTGATGAATGTTCTTATTGTGATTAATGTTCACATCCAGAGAATAAATACAAGTGACTTTCACTTGCCTTCATTCAGTCTCTTTGGGCCTGATCCAGCTTAGTATGGGCCC
The DNA here is from genome assembly GCF_965152275.1 of Natator depressus. Taxonomy (NCBI): domain Eukaryota; kingdom Metazoa; phylum Chordata; order Testudines; family Cheloniidae; genus Natator; species Natator depressus. The sequence continues at coordinate 58,712,431 of NC_134236.1, forward strand.
GATCCCACATGTTATATATTCAGCTTTATGAGCTATGTAAGCTCCATAAGGCTGCAGATGCTGGCTCCACAGCAGATGATCTATCCAGGGGAAACACTGGGTTGCCACAAAAAGCAGAACTTCTCCCCACCCTGTAGGGAAAAAAAGAACAAAAAACATTCCTCAGGAAAGAGTTACTGAGAGTCCTGGACCTGAAAGACTGTGCAGATGAGCTGCATCCTGTTCGTTCCCTCACATGGGTGTGTACCCTGAAGGAATTATGAACCCTGCATGACCGCAGGAGAAAAGACAGTGTTCTGGGCCATTGTTTGGAATAGATTTTTAAAGTGAAGGTAATGCCTGGAAGTACAGTCTATCTCCCATCTCCATTTACTGAGAAGTGGGTCAGGCCTTATCTTACGATTACTATTTTGCCAGGAGGAGTTCTTCTCTCCCCCCCCCCCCCGATACCCTCTGTGAAAGTATACATTGGCATTGTGTTGCAAGGAGTCCCATCTCCATTTTCCTCTGGTCAATCCTAGGTCCATTTTTCTTAATGTGTGGATTTTGAGCATGATGTGCCCTCTTTTTGTCTCCCTGTTTATGAAAGAATCTGGGCTTTTTAAAATTTATCTCTGACTGACATCCAATCCGCCAGAGAAAAACCCACACCCACATGAGATGTCTTATATCAAGAAAGCTCAATATTTCCTAAGATTCCAAATGCTGTATTTGGTAAAGGCTGGGTGGAATGAAATATATGATCCATGAGAAAGGACAGTCATGAATGCCTAGTGTAACATGGGATGCTGATTACAACTTGGAAGAAGGAGCAGCTGTGGTGGCTGCAGAGGCCAGAGAGGTTTTGGCTCAGTTATGGGACAGCATTTGTGTGACACATTTTGACTGATCAGTTTTGTAATTCTTTGTGAGCTTAAAAACAATTTTTTTAATAGGATAAATATACTGGAAATGTAAATCCTCTATTTGAACAGGATTATCACTATGTCCTGGTGTACCTTCAACCTAACAGTGGAAAAATATGACTAGTTTTTTAATATGCATCAGCATTAAATTACTACTGTTGTTTTGGATCTGAATTAAGTATTATTTTTTCCAGTAGTAATGCAATGTGAATTATGTCTAACATAATTAAATTGGTGGCATTTTACGTTCAATATTCAATCATTACTGCACTCAGTATTTGCTTTAATAATACTAATCGTAATTAATATATTTTCTAGTATATATGAAGTCAGTGAATTTTTCCACAAGAATGTCACTATAATGAAGATACTTTGTTTTTATATAAACAAACACATTGAAAACAAGCAGAGTAATTTCCTTTCAAATAATATAAGCCACCAAAGTGTTACAATAAACCTTCAAATATTAGCTCTCTGGGGCTTAATGGGTAGTATCTTGCTGTATTTTAGTGACCCCTGACTAAGATGGGAGATATACTAGATGCCTAAAGTTTAATCATGTCCTGATTTTACTCAGGTTCATGTTTCCATTACTGTAGGTTTGGGGCCTGATTCTGCTCCACTGAAATAAAGGGAGTTTTGCTATTAATGGGAACAGAACTGGGCCCTTCATATGTGGGTAAAAGAGCTGAGCTTTAAAAAACCCCAATATTATCTAATGGCAAACCTATACCATAAAAATACAGCAGACCCAGTTTCAGTATCCCATTTTTCTAAACAAGGCAAACGTCTCTCTTTACAATATCAAATCTTTACTTTTCAGAGGGGAAATCTTTCCCTTGTGCAGGTGATTGAAATAAGCAACAAACTGATTCTCCATATTATTTTCTTGAGTATTAATGCTAGTATGTCTGTCTAGATAACCTATCCGATAAGAGATTGCCTATGGGATTAGCACCACAGTTCAGTTAAGAAAGCAAATTCAGCACCTAAGCCAGAGTTCCTTCGTCAATTGCAAAATGATCATAAAGCAGTTGCCTAGCTGAGGTCAGAACAAGCTTCTTAACTCCCTTAACTGGCAGTTCAAAGGTTCTCTCACAGATTAGATGTATGGTCAAGCAATTTTGTGAACTTTCTGGTAAGAGGTTGACTATTTGCTGGTGCTAACTGCCTGAGTACAGTATGGCCAACATTTTCAAACTTGGTGCCTAAGTTAGAACCTAAATTCATATTTGGATACTCCTAGTAGGCCCTTATTCAGTAAAACACTTAAGCATATCTGTAAGTGCATTCTTGAATAAGGACTTCAACATGTTGCCTAAATGCTTTTCTAAACGATTACATGATTTTCAGAGGTGCTGAGCACCTGTAGATTCTTTTTAAGTTAGTTGTTTTGTTGTGATTTTACACACACTTTAAAATGTTCTATAAAGAATAATTACAAGACAGTTAGCCTTTTTTCAAAGCTCGTATGGAGTAAAAATTAACAAATGAATCACGCTCTTCATCCCATTAGAAAGAAGAAAGGCAGTTCTGTACCTGCCCACCTTTACAATTCAGGCAGGATTCTCCTGTTTTCTATGGCATCCATCATCTGCCTGATCAAGCACATCATCTTGTGATACCCAGTCTGAAATAAGAAAAGGAGGACTTGTGGCACCTTAGAGACTAACAAATTTATTTGAGCATAAGCTTTCATGAGCTACAGCTCACTTCCGAGCTGTAGCTCATGAAAGCTTATGCTCAAATTTGTTAGTCGTAAGGTGCCACAAGTCCTCCTTTTCTTTTTGCGGATACAGACTAACTGCTGCTACTCTGAAACCAGTTTGAAACGTAAAGACATGAAAATTTGGATTTCAAGGCTTTCATTGTCTTTTAATGACTTTATTGTAACCATACTTGATGTCATATTGTATCAACACATTAGTGCTGATTCTCACAGGTGATGAAAGCAAGAGGGAAAAATACTTTCCTGGTACAAGAGAATGAAAAAGTTGGCAATTATACAGTTCAAATACTCAAACTAGAGTACTAATGGGTTAGATAAGATAGTTTGGTAAGTTCCCTTCCTAGGTCAGATAGTCAGAACTACTAGTCCAAATCTAAATTCTTCTAGTACCTTAATTTTAACTTTTGTATGTTTTTTTTAAAGTCACAGATCACTATGGTATCTGAGCACCACTAAGGAGAAGTAAATGCACAAATATCTCTCTTCTAGCTCTACCAGAAAAAAAAAAAAGCTTAAAGCTTTTGTTTGCAATAAGATGGATATTTATTCATTCATTTAATTTTATTTCAAGTTAGAATAAATAATAAAATGCCACCCATTCACACAATCTAAGTGGCTTGCTGGTCATTTGAAATTACAAAACCAAAATGCAATATAATATGCCATAGAGTCAACTTACTGGTTCTACTGAGCAGCAGCCTGTAACCAAATACTAACGTCCCTATGTATCTGCCTGCACTTCAGCCTCCTTAGATTTTCCTCAAAGTCTAGATGAAACAAATAAGCTTTATAGCCTGCCCTTGGAACATGTGCTCTCTGTAGGATGCCCTGCTTACCAAGTGGGTGGCCGCCTTTCTGCACTAGTTCCAGCTTCCAAATTGATTTAAGATGTAGCCCCATGTGGAATGCATTGAAATAATCAAACCTTGAAGAGACAAAGGTATGGATGATGGAAGCAAGATCTGAATGCGAAAGAGAAAGCTGTCTGGATGGGCCTAGGTGGTAAAATGACCTTTTAACTGCTGCTGTCACCTGACCTTCTAAGACTGGATTCCCACAGATCAAGGGAGGTGGGGGAAGTTGTCAGCAAGCTGTTCTGTGGAGAACAGACTGACAAGGACCCAGACACAGGTCCTGGAGGAGTGTCTGAAGCAGCTGGGGCCTTTCCAAAATTCCAGGGGATGGTAATCCTCAAGGAAGCCTAGCAATCCATATAGCCTGTTTATTATTTTAAGGTATTTTTCTTGCTTTGGTGCTAAATAAACAATACTTTGGTTTAATAAGGTTGTTTAGTCACTGCATACAACTGGTCATTGCTCCTGGAGGAAAGTGATCTGCAGGTGCCAAACTAAATTGGACCTGCTGAGATACTTGTGATTAGTACCAGAGCCTGGATTGAGAATGAGAGAATCACTTGATTCCACCCCAAGAGAGTGAACAGCTCGAGGCCTGGAGCAGGAGGGGTTGCACTCAAAGAAATTAGGAGGGCTAAGAGGTGCTGTTTGCCTGGTGACATTTGCCTCTGACATATATGCAAGTGAGAGACTTAAAGGAACTGTACAGCCAACCACAGTTGGCTAGATCCTGTGCAATATTTACCCACACAGAGCTGCTAAGGCATATCAGTTCTGAGTTACTACTTTGTTGAGATTCAAGCTTTTGCCCTCTGTGAGGCACACTGCCAATTTTTCAAAGCCGTATAGTAGATCTGTGGTGGAAAGAAATAGACTAAGAAGAGATTGTATTTTTTTACTTGTGACCTAGGATAGATTTGGAACTCAGGTCTCCATAAATGAAAGACTGTATTTTACATACTTTCCCAACTAGCCTATAGATGAGAAGGGATTCTTTTATTTAAAAAAATCCCCAAAACACAACAACAAACAAACCTTTGTAAGCAAGGCATGCTCAATCTATTGGTCCAGTTCTGCATCGTAACACCACTACATTGTGCTTATTAATATAGACTTAGAATATCTGTTTCACACATCCATTTGTTTGTTTTATTTACAGTTTATGTAATTGTGTGTTTTCATTGCCAATTTAGTGCACTATGGAGCGATCTGAGGGAGATGGGAATGTGTGGACATTCAGCTGAAGGAACTGTGGCAAACCAAGAGAAAAGAAAAGTTATTTTGAGGTCTTACCCTGTCTAATCTCAAGGTTCCCCTCACCAAGGTCAAGGCAAACAAGAGTCTCAACTGCCTTGTTTCAGGGCAAAACAATGTAAGGTCTTGAGTTCCTCCTTTTCTTCAGGAAAGATAAATCATATAGCCCATGCCCCCTATTCCTGTGTTTGTTACAATCAGATTCCTCTAATTTCTTCATCCTTCATGAAAGAGAAGTAGAAACATTTCAACCCCCTCTTAACAGGCTTTAAATGAAGTCTGTGGTCCCTCCTCAAGTTTTTAACAAAGTCATCTGTGGACATCTGATTTCCCTTAACATGGCTGCTTGGCCGTTCTACCCCCAGCAAAAAACTTTCTTTTATGTGTGCCATGCAAATCTAATGCCGGCCCTGTGTGGTGAACCCCCTGAAACCTGCTCATGGCCCCCCAGACCTCTGGTTGAGAACCACTGCCATGCTCGATAGCTAAGAGGCTAATGAGCCCCATCTGCTTCTGTGCCCTGCCAGTTAACCCTTGTCTCCTTTCATAGAATCCTGGACTGGAACCTCAGGGCTTCCTGGTGAGGCCACCCTTGTGACTTTCCAGGGCCCCAAGTGAACAGTATACCCCATCGCAGGGTAGAGGTGACGAGTAGACCTCTCGTTACAGTATTTCATATCCTGGAAGGTTGTAATAATGTCAGGATAGTGGAGTTTGCATTATTTTGGCCTTATAAATGGCTGTCGGTGGCATGTAAGTGTATTTAGGTTTACGTGAGTAGTGAGCTATTTGGGCATTTGCAGAAAAAGAATATGTGGCTCTGTTTAATACTGGCATTAAAATGTGCTGTCTACTGAATCACCAGCACCTTTCTTCAGCACTTAGAAAAGGGAGAAATATTCTACAAAAGGAATAACAGAACATAATGGTAAAACACCAGTGATTTTACATGACATTCTCAGGTGGCTCAGCTTCTGAGCAGGAGGCATAGCTTGACCATAGCTATGGAAAAGAATATGGAATACCAGCAGATTAATGCACATGCATTTTTATTATGGTTTCTGCAGCATATTTCAATTGAAAGAGTATGATTTAATGTTTGTTTGATTCAGATATTAATAGTAAATATATTTTTGGATTGAAAGATATTTACTGTGTATTAGTAGCATGCCAAATCTTAAGGACATTTACTGGCTTTTGGTATTGGACTAAATCCTGAAGTCCTGACTCAGAATAAAACTTCCACTGATATAATAAGTAAGGTAAAGCATTTTTTTAATTCTTGGATTTACTGAGGGTTCTGAGTGTATGCAAAAGTAGTTTAAAACAAATTCTGATTGGATTTTTGCCAGCAGTGTGTCATCCATTGCTGCCTATTTCAGTTTCACTTGTGCTACATAAACTTCAGGTCCACTGCATTTCTTAAAAAGGCAATCAAAAGGTGCCAGAATACACCTTAGATTGTATCTTTAGATTTTTACTTCAGGAGGCAGCAATAAATAAAATGGGTTACAAATGGGGAAATTTATTATTTTTTTAAAAAATAATTAAATTTACTGTTACAAAAGGAACCTAGAGTTTCCAAAATATTGGCACTAAATATCTTACAAGTTATTTACTACGTAACATTTTATCCATAAATGGAACAATGGAACAGATAGTTCTTTCTAAGGCATGGAAACCTGGATATGTTCCTAATCTAAAACCAATTGTAAATAAATCAGTTTTTCAAGAAACTCTTTGATATTTCAGTTTAGTTTGAAAGCTGTTCATGTATTATGTTCCAGCACGATTCAGTGTCTAATAGCATAGTTTTTCATGATAAATACTGAAAATGAATTCCGATTATGAAATATAAATGTAAAATAATGAAATGTTTGTATCTAATGCAATGAATGTCAGCCAGTCAGACTGTTAGTGGTTGAAGCTTAGCTACTCGTTAAAATTAATACCCTGTTTAAAAGAAACTCCTCAAACAGACAGTCAACAAATAAGCAAATTAGCAAGAATATAGTAAATATTTTATGAAAACACATATTTTGAAGAAAAATACTATGTACATAGGTCTACTGATCTTCAACAAGGCTATATCAATTTATTTAATTTTTCTTTTAATCACAATTGCTGATATCATTGTCAGTACCTTTACTCCTCACCCTTAATCTCTCCTAATCTCTGTCATTTGTGGCTGGTTCCGCACTTGTTACAGTTTATCTAAAATGTAGATAGTCCCTACTCCAGAAAGTTTACTATCTTATCTCTCTTTTTCTTGAGTGCTTTATTTCAGTAATTAATAATGACTAAGCTGTTGCAATGAAAATATTTCAACATCATCATGTTTTCTATAAATTCCTAAATTCAACCTATATCATCTCTATTTTTATAGACATGAAAGGAAGTAACTAAGAAGTGTAATTGAGCTCCTTCAAACCCCACCATCAAAGGTGTAGAGGAGGCATTTGGGGGTAAAATGTCATGGACAACATATTTTTGCTTTGGAGATCTGCTATCTTACTCAGCTGTCCCATATCTCATACAAAATAATTCTGCCCCTGCAGGAATAATCTATTTAGGGATCTATCACCAAATTTGAATATGAGCTCTTTTTACATGTTGCTTTTGCAGCACTCACATATGTTTGTCTGAGCCCAAAAATCATATAGGACCTGAATTTGGCCTGAGGCCTTTATTTTTGTATTGGTGACATATAAACATAAGAACAGCCATAGTGGGTCAGGCAAATGGAACATCTAGCCCAGTACCCTGTCTTTGACAGTGGCCAGTGCCAGACACTTCTGGCAGTTGGAGGTTTAGGGACACCCAGAGCATGGGGAGCATCCCTGACCCTCTTGGCGAATAGCCATTGATGGACCTATCCTCCATCAACTTATCTAATTCTTTTTGAACCCTCCCAGTTATACTTTTGGCCTTCACAGCAGCCCATGGCAACGGGTTCCACGGGTTGACTGCATTGTTTGAAGAAATACTTCCTTTTGTTTGCTTAAACCTGCTGCCTATTAATTTCACTGGATGACCCCTGGTTCTTGTGTTATGTGAAAGGGTAAATAGCACTTCCCTATTCATTTTCTCCACACCATTTATGGTTTTCTAGACCTCTATTGTATCGTCCCCCTTAGTTGTTTCTTTCCTAAATGGAACAGTCTGTCTTTTTAATCTCACCTCAGACTGAAGCTGTTCCATACCGCTAATAATTTTTGTTGCCCTTCTTTGTACTTTTTCCAATTCTAATATACCTTTTTTGAGATGGGGCAACCTGAACTGCACACAGTATTCAAGGTGTGGGCATGCCATAGTTTTATATAGAGGCATTATGATATGTTCTGTCTTATTATCTATCCCTTTGCTAATGATTCCTAACATTCTCTTAGCTTTTTTCACTGCTGCTGCACGTTGAGCTGATATTTTCCAGAGACTGTCCACAAAGACTCCAAGATCTCTTTCTTGAGTCATAACACATAATTTAGAACCCATCATTTTGCATATACAATTGGGGTTATTTTTTCCAATGTGCATTACTTTGTGCACTTATCAACATTGAATTTCATCTGCCATTTTGTTGCCCAGTCACCCAGTTTAATCCCTTTGTAACTCTTTGGACTTAACTATTTTGTGTAATTCTGTATCGTCTGCAAATGTTGCCCCCTCTCTATTTACCCCCTTTTTCAGATCATTTATGAATATGTTGAACAGCACAGGTCCTAATACACATCTTGGGGGGACTCAGCTATTTACCTCTCTCCATGGTGAAAACTGACCATTTGTTCCTACCCTTTGTTTCCTATCTTTCAACCAGCTACTGATGCATGAGTACTTTCTCTCTTATCCCATCATTAAGTCAAAGTGTTCACTTCCTAATCCTGCAGTGTGCTGAGAACTTGCCATACGATCAGTTCCTCCACCCACACTGAAGCTGGCATAGCTGAAATTTAGTAAAAATGGTTGATGAATACATCAGGTTATGAATTGGGAATTTTTCCTCAGTGACCCATAATGAATGAGTGTACCAAACGTAAAGATACGAGCTCAGTTTTTAAAGTTGTGTTGCTTTAACTGGTATGTCGCTGTTAGTTCAACAGTGATACATTCTTCTGAGAGTTTTTGAAGGGACCCCTCTCCACATAGTTATCTGTTGAAGCACAGAATGGCATTTCCAGTCAAGCTACTAGAGCTACTAAGCTACTCAGATGGGGGTGGGAGGGGTTGTTTGAGGGAGGAGGAGGAAGGATTTTTAGAAATACTGAGCCATGGTCAGCCTGATTTTAAATGGACACAAATCCATTGACTTTGGGAGCACAGGAAGAGAAACAGTTAAAAAAAGTCTGAATCTTTAAACTTGAGATTATATATATATATATATATACACACACAGTAATATACACGTAGAAGTTTGTAAACTTTGGCTAGGCAATATGAAAGTTACAGTATGAATGCTTGAAAATGTTAATGTGTGCATTGTATATCACAAACTTTTCAGTAGTGAATTTACTAGTGATATGCATGCCCGGATAGTTTATTTAAATGTATGTAGTAGAATTGCTATTCAACTGAGCTGCTCTAAGAAGCATGAAGTTTTAATATAGTCAACATTCGCCTGTTGCATACAGCTGTTAGACTATTTAAAATGTGAGTGCAATTAGTACCATAAGTCATACACTTTAAGGCCAGAAGTGACTACCAAGATCATCTAGTCTGGCCTCCTGTATAACACAGGCCATAGAACTTCACTGAATTAATTCTTGCTTCAAGTCTTGTAGCTGTGGCTGACCTAAAGCATAACTTTTAGAAAAACATCCACTTTTGCTTTATAAATTTCTTGTGATGGTGAATTGTTCCAATGGTTGATTACCCTTACTGTTAAAAAATTGTGACCTATTTCTAGTCTGAATTTGTCTATCCTCAACTTCTACCCATTGGATATTGCTATATCTTTGTGTGTTAGACTGAAGAACCCTCTGTTATCAAAATTCTGTAATAAGAGCAAGTGCACAGTGGGGCCACTAGAAACTCACAGTGAGATTAGAATTCAAATCTTCCATATTCAAATCCAGGCCCCTATTACATGAACTAAAATAACCTACTTTTTGTTGTTAGCAATATGACACCCAGTTGAGCAGCTCTGATTCCATTCAGTAGCTGGTAGCGGTACACATGAGATAATTACTTACACTCTCTCAGACTAAACAAATCTTTTCTTTAATACTATGATGTCTGCACTAGTTCAAGTCTTGCTTCTGCTGAAACCAATATCACAACTCTGTGGCTACACAGAATAGTTCTCTGTGCTTTTGGAACTTTGTGGCTGTAGTGAGGATAGAACTCAGATCTTCCAGCTGCAACAGTACTGGTTCCTGACATTTGACCTCAAGGAGAATCTTTTTCAACTGTTAGTAGCACAGGTATTAAGAAACACAGGTACATTGTTCTTGTTCTTGGTACATATTCTCACTAGCCACTTAAGTATAACATGTATATTTGAAATCAATAAAAATCTGAGCATTTGCCAAGGGTTACCACTTGGTTACTGCTATCTTTTGATCTAAGCGTAGAGGAATATTGTGGTAAATTCAGATTCCATTTGGTAACTTTTGGTAAATGCTCTTTTGGTTTTTTTTAAATGGCAACCCCCCAATAGATGCATAACATGTATAGGGCATAAATACCTATGTAGTTAGGAATCTATTGCATGGATATCATTTGCTTTTACAGCTATGCAGTAAACTACAGGGTTATGTGATAAACTGTTTTTCTTGTGCAACACTGAATACCTGCACTCCGACCAATGATTCATCGTAGCCACAATTATTTTTAAGATTCCAAACTTCTCATTTAAACCAAACTAACCCAAATCCAACCCACCAACCAGAAAACAAACAACCAAAAAATCAAAACCAAAGTACAAAACCAAACAATAAAAATGAAAAAAAAGAAAAGAACTTGGCTCTTGGGCAACAAAATATTTTCTTTGTCCCTGTAAAGGTAGTTTTCCTCCCTGAAAATCATTCCTATTCAAGGCGTAGGATAGGTAATATTGAGTCCTGAACCTTGAAATGTTTAAGGCTTTCCATTTTGTTCAAAAATCAGAGCTAGAAACACTTATCCTGAATTCCCAGCACTTCAAAGGGAAAAAATATCTAATGTTAGAGAGTATTTGTATTTAGCTTTGGCAGTTTGGGAGGCATCCAGTCTGACATGTTTTAAATTCGTGAGATCATTTTTAGAAGTTATATATTACTATCACTGCAAGACCTGAAGATGGTACTTAAAACAACTTGGTTTTACAGGTAGGTGGATGTGATATAGTGCCAATAAATAAAATGTAGTTTTCAAAAATATTCAGGGCCATAGTCTGCACTTATTTAAATCTTTTACAATCTACATAAATAATTTTAAGTCATACTTAATAGAGTCAGCATGGAATTTGTCTCTCTTTATGTAGCATAAGCAAAATATATTATGATGAGGTCTAAAGAGTTTATCAGCCTTAGTTCGGAATGACCTGCATAATTAGTTTATGGCTTCCCCACTAATAAGCAAGCAACCTTCCCAAATTCATGTTAATGATACCTTTAGATTACCATGTATTATTTCCACCCCCCCACATCCTTTGCCCTTTTTTGTAGCTATGTTGTACACAGTGAGAGACAGATGTTTTTAAAAACCTTAACTGTCGTTATAATTATATTATTATTCTCAACAGGTATTTTGTCAAAATGAAGTATTTATAGGGTTAAAAATGTGATTGATTATAACAGACTATATAGTAGGTCTCTCACTTTAGCCACCAATGATAATGATATTTATTAAGATTGTGAAACAAAGCCTTTGTCCTCACTTTATGCTTGATCCATTATTATGAAGTGTGGTTCGTTTTCTGACTGAATAAAATGAGTCCCAAGTAGTGATTTGTGAATATATTCATAACATTAATGAATAGAATTACTATTGTAAACTTATGCTTCCTGGTCAGGACCTCTTCCTTGCATGAAGGTGTGCTGATAAATATTCCAACTGGTGTCTTTTTGCTTAATTTATCTGTAGCTGTTGTCTGTTTTGTGATCTGATTGTCTGGTTGAGTACACAAAAACTCTGAGTCATGTACATCTATTTCTGGATACCCTCAACATAATTAAATGCAGCCCTGCAGCATCACATTCTAAACAACTTTCCAGCCAAACAAAATGCAAGAAATACAACTGATATATTTCTAGTCCTAAAATAACTTCAGAGAAGATACAATCATGTCTAATTTTCCATTGTATAGTGTATTTTTCATTATGATGAACCTATGCTAAAGTTAACTAGAGATTAATGCATTTTCCTGCAGCTCCCTATTTCTAAATGATCAGAGAAGATTTTTTCTCTTTAACCTTTTTATCATGCATTTAGTTGGAATGTACTCGATGGATGTTTCTGGAAATCTGTATCCTATGTAACTACAGATCAGGTACAATATATGTATCTGCATACATTGTAAAATTCCATAAATTGGTTTGCCATTGTTCTCTAGCCCTCTCCTGAGGCCTCTAGAGGTGAAATAAACAGAACTATATATTGTGTGCTAATTAGTGACATTTGTGTTAGGTTTCTGATGTCCATTGGGAACAGGACCAAAGGCATCAATTCATGTCCCATGGTGAGCCACAGTGCAGTCAAAAATGGTAATTTTCTGTCTTTAATAACTGGATTTGAACTCATCAGCTAGATATGGAAATAGATTTATTTGACTATAAATGTTTGAATAAAATATTCTGCACAGAGTGAAATTATATGATCTTACATTTTCCCTTCTTGACAAAGATTATATTGGATTCATTGATTACTGCATTAAACTCTCTTAAGTACACAATCACTTTTGCATACATAATGGACCGAATGAATCTTGGATAATAATCAAGGGATTGATTAAATATAGAAGTGTGTTGTTATATTTTGTTCCCTCAAAATGCAATAAATAGAGTAGAAATTTATTTATTTTCACATAACATGACATGCTTGTATACAGTAAACATCCTTCACATTTGTCTATTGGAAGACAGGCAGCTGAAGAACTTAAAGTTGTTCAAAAATATATTTAATTATGCAAACATCAAAATTTGTATAGGTTATCATAAACCAAGAAGTCTCTTTTTTAATACTTTCCAGAATTGTTTTGTGAGATCTCCTATTATTTTCCCTTTCCCCTACTTTCAGAACTGATGCATTGCAGCAGCTCCAACTTTGGATGAAAGAGGCTGGGCATGTTTCCCACCAGTGTCTGTCAAGGCAGTTCAGAACGTTAGGGAGTGGGAAGTATGGAGCTCAGTCTTAAATTCTTATCCTTTGCTTGGCCTCCTATTGTTCCATTAAACCTGACCTTTTAGTAAGAATTTGTTACTAATTTGTATAGTCTCTTCTGCTGTTTATGGAGGTGTAAATATTATGTTTGATTAGATAACTGTTAGGTTTGGAATTTCTCTCTTAGCACTTTCTGACGCATTATTCTCTCTCCCCTCTATTTTGAAAAACAATTTACTTTTAAATTGGGATGGTGTGTGAATCTGGACTCTTTAATTGGTGGAGATTCCTTTTTCCTCACTAAAACTTGTCTGCATGTGAAACTGTCAATATAAAGCCCTGTCTACCTTAACATTGCATAATTCTGCAACATAAACGGTAAGTTTCCTATTATATGAAAATGAACTACAGTACCTAGTTAAATAAAATTTTTATAAAAGTAAAAAGCACTTCGTAATATCTGCTAAATACCAAGGAATACATCTTTAAGTTACCTAGAAAGGAAAATGAAGTAACACTGCAGACACAAGAGAATGCAAACCTACAGCTGACAGCTGGAATTCTGGGAAATATCTGTGGTATTTTCGTTCTTTTTAAAGGGGAGGACATTTTTCTATTACATTGTACTATAAAACATCCCAAAACTTTTCCAAATATGTTTTTTACAGTATTGATATAAGAAATTAATCAAATGAACATTTATTTCTTGCTGTATTTATTTTGAAACTTTAATATTTCTTTTAACCTTGCCTTTCATTTCTCTCATTTACTCCCTGCTTTTCACAGTGAACACATGCACACTACTCATTATGTGAATGTAGGCAGTGCATTATGGACCTGTTGAACCAATTATTAGTGTATACACAAGTTTATCCCCCTAATAAGTATTTGCCAAAAGTGGGTTTCAGTATTAAAGATAAATAGTGTAAAAGAGGCTATTCTCAACTAGAGCTAGCCAGGAAATGATTTTCCTGCCCAGCAAAAAATTTTGAGATTTTATTGAAACTTTCTCACATCCTGAATCAGTGCAAAAGGTCAAAATCTTCAAAATTTTTGCCAACAGGGGAATGGGTGGGAGGTGGGTGGGAAATGGCTCAGGTCAATCAAAATGTTTTGTTTCAATTTTTAACATTAAAAAAAATTCCCTAATTTCTAAAAAAAAGTAACTTCAAAATGGACTTTTCAAAATGGCAATGCAAAAAGTTTCAACATCTTCGAAACATTTTTCAACATACTTTTGAGTTGAGAAATTTGTTGAAAATGACTCCCCAAAAAATCAATTTTAATGAACTGACATTTTTCTAATGAAAAAACATTTAGTCAAAAAACCCCTGACCAGTTGTACTCTCAACCTATTTTCTATCCTTTCCCCCCTTCACTCTCTCTCACAACCAACATTAGAAAACACTGATTAATCTTGCTAGAGAACCTATGTTCAAGAGATTTCCAGCCCAGTTTCCTTGCTGCATTCTTGTTCTAGTTTGCCATTTCAGAATAGAATTCACAAAAGGAGGCTGATTCTCAGGATGTGGGTGGTCATATTACTTCCATTTCTGCAGCAACAACACAGCTACTTAGCCTGAAAAGGGGGCCAGGCAGCACAAAACTGCATTAAGAATATTTTAAGTAATTCAAGAGAGAGGAGAAAGAGAGAGACTGCAACTATTGGTAAGCACTGCTTAAGAGCAGCACAAGTTATGAAAGAGGCACTTGTGACAGGCACATTCAGCCCATACACACCTATTCTTTCCCAGAAGGGAAATTTTAGTTTCGGTTGATTTTTCTCTCAGGGCCAAATCCAGAGAAGTGTTGAGTACCTGCTCTCCACATTGACGTCAATAGGAGTTTCAGATGTTCAACAAGTGTTTGGCATCTGTTGGGGTCTGGCTGAGTGTGTTTTTTGTTAGTATTTTAAATTTATATTTCACTGTTTACTGTTTTTCTCTGTTAGGGAGACAAGGTTCAAATCAGAGTGCTCAATATACTGTACTTAATAATCATCCTTCATGTTGGCTGGCTGCAGTGTGCAACACAGCTTGCACTGTACACAAATGAGAAAAAGCTAGCTTTTGTTTTTGTTGTTATGAAGGGCTCTATTCTGTTACAAAGGGCTCCATTCTGATCTCTCATCCTCACAGATATATGACTAAATAGTGGGATAACATGCAACTGCAAACTTCTAAGCTAGCAGCAGACTTCCGTACTGGCAGCCCCTGGTTATTGCTTTCCTATTAAAGGTGGCTTAGAATAGATCCTAGAAAAAGGGATGGTTTGACTAAAAATGAGATATTTAGCCCTGCATGTATTAGTTACAGTATTTGCAGATTCCTTGAAACTTAACATATCTGAGTAGTATTTCCTGAGTTCAACATGTTCTCTTACTATACAATATGGAAATAAACAGAGCGCATAACTCTTTATGTTAATTAGAATCTTTCTACCTTTTTAAACATCTTTAATGGAAACTTAAAGATCCAAATGAAAAATCCAGCATTTGGGGAAATTCTGTGGATATTTGATATTCTCGGCACAGATTTGGATGTATGGATGTCATTCATACATATAGGCAAGAATTTTTAACCTGCGGTTGATACACTGTAAGATGAAACAGACTTTGAGTTATACTTTGATTACTTTCAAAACAAAATTTCTATTGTGAGTTAGAAATATTTCTTTAGTTTATTTAAACATTTTAGAACTCCATATTTGAAAGAACATAAATGAATGAGGCATGTCCCTCTGTGAAGAGAAGTTAATGTTACACTCTCGTATTGCTTACTTTTTTGTCTCTCTTTCTTTGGTCTAAGGCATGAAGTAACAGTCAAAAATCAAGCAAATCAACATATGCTTTCCCCTTTATGAGAGTTGGAATGATTGCTGCAACCCTAACTGCAAAATGTTGTAATACAAGACAAAATTAAACACAGTGAATATCTTTGGATCAAGTTAAAGCTGCATTTAGGACCCAGTTAACTCCAGTTTATTTGTTTTGTTCATAAACATAGGCATGTGGTAAGCATGGTTACGGAAACCTTGCCCAAAGCTGTACAGACCGAACTAACACAAGATCATTGTTTGTTGTAAGTTGTGCTACCTGTTTGGCATGCATTTTTCCTAGATATTTAGGGTAACCATATGTCAAGGTTCCTTCCCCACTCTGAACTTTAGGGTACAGATATGGGGACCTGCATGAAAACCCCCTAAGCTTTTTTTTTCCAGCTTAGGTTAAACTTCCCCAAGGTACAAACTGTTTTACCTTTTGCCCTTGGACTTTATTGCTGCCACCACCAAGTGTCTAACAAATATATAACGGGGAAAGAGCCCGCTTGGAAACGTCTTTCCCCCTCAAAATCCTCCCCAAATTTATTTATTTCGCTTCCAGCCTGCCTGGTTGAAGATGGTTCCAGGATGTCCAACTTTCTGGGCTCCCTGCCCCTCGCTCTGTCTGCATGGATTGCCCAAGCTCCTGGACAGCAAGGTGACCTGCTACGTGGTCAGAAGAGAAGATAGGGTAGTCTGCCAGCCTGTGAGCTGGGCATCCCAACAGGCAAGAAGCAGGGGACTTCAGTGAGGATATTTTGTTTGATGTTTCCAAAACATGGTATTTTGGTATTTCAGTCCCATGGGGGAAAAATACATTTTCAACTTTTGTCTTGTTCTGGTACAGAAAAATATTTGAAAATGAGACATTTTTCATAGAATGGAAATTCTGTTTACTGGGCAGCTCTAATCTTGAACAAACGTTTTGTAGTTATATAAAAACCCAAACGTTTTGACTGAAAAGAAGTCTTTGATGTTTCAAGTACCTCTGCAGAAGTTCCAGGGAGATCATATTTAAAAACTGGGACTGACCCAGTAAAACTGGTTCATTTGGTCTTTGCAGAGCATCTAGGCTTGATTGTCTGTTATCTCCGAGCTCTGCTCAGACATGAGGGGACTACAAGGACTGCTTGGAGGTCTCTGGTCCTCTGCCCCCCAGCGCTAGTGTAAGTTAAAACTTCAGTGGAAGAGATCAGGGACCTTAAGCCATAGGAAAATCGGGCATGTAACTTTGTTACACCTCCTCCCCTCCCACCTACTGGAATGCCCCTGACAGATCCCCCTTCCTCTCCTTATGTAGGGTGACAGAAAGGTGGCCGAGGAGCTATCTGCCAAATTTCCATTAGTGGAGAATTACACACAGGTAATTCTCAGATGGCTATCTCTAGCTGTTTTAAGGATGCTTTGGACCTCTATTTTGTATACAATACATTTATAAATATATATCAATATAAATCAAAGATCAGAAACTAGTGCTATGTCTCAGCGCTGACATTTCTGGATTCCTCTTTGGTGGGTCTCACAGAGATTGGGATTTTTAAAAAAGCACCCAACTCCCATTGAAATTCACCTGTTACTATGCAGTGTCTTTGAAAATCCCATGCAAGACAAATAGTGTTGTTCTGTTTGTAAAGGACCTCTTACTGATACAGTATGCAGGTTAATAGTTGTATCCAATGAGCAGGTAAATGAGATTTTTATCATGCCAGCCATTGTAACTTAAATATAAGACCTGCTATTCTCTTCCCATCATCCCACTTCTTAATAAACTAAACACATGCACACAAAGTAGCAGAGCAAGGTGAACATGATCATAGAATCATAGAATATCAGGGTTGGACGGGACCTCAGGAGGTCATCTAGTCCAACCCCCTGCTCAAAGCAGGACCAATCCCCAATTAAATCATCCCAGCCAGAGCTTTGTCAAGCCTGACCTTAAAAACTTCTAAGGAAGGAGATTCTACCACCTCCCTAGGTAACGCATTCCAGTGTTTCACCACCGTCCTAGTGAAAAAGTTTTTCCTAATATCCAACCTAAACCTCCCCCACTGCAACTTGAGACCATTACTCCTTGTCCTGTCATCTTCTACCACTGAGAATAGTCTAGAACCATCCTCTTTGGAACCACCTCTCAGGTAGTTGAAAGCAGCTATCAAATCCCCCCTCCTTCTTCTCTTCTGCAGACTAAAAATCCCAGTTCCCTCAGCTTCTCCTCATAAGTCATGTGTTCCAGACCCCTAATCATTTTTGTTGCCCTTCGCTGGACTCTTTCCAATTTTTCCACATCCTTCTTGTAGTGTGGGGCCCAAAACTGGAGACAGTACTCCAGATGAGGCCTCACCAATGTCGAATAGAGGGGAACGATCACGTCCCTCGATCTGCTGGCTATGCCCCTACTTATACATCCCAAAATGCCATTAGCCTTCTTGGCAACAAGGGCACACTGTTGACTCATATCCAGCTTCTCGTCCACTGTCACCCCTAGGTCCTTTTCCGCAGAACTGCTGCCTAGCCATTCGGTCCCTAGTCTGTAGCGGTGCATTGGATTCTTCCGTCTTAAGTGCAGGACCCTGCACTTATCCTTCTTAAACCTCATCAGATTTCTTTTGGCCCAATCCTCCAATTTGTCTAGGTCCCTCTGTATCCTATCCCTACCTGCCACCGTATCTACCACTCCTCCTAGTTTAGAATCATCCGCAAATTTGCTGAGAGTGCAATCCACACCAGCCTCCAGATCATTTATGAAGATATTGAACAAAACCGGCCCCAGGACCGACCCTTGGGGCACTCCACTTGATACCGGCTGCCATCTAGACATGGAGCCATTGATCACTACCCGTTGAGCCCGACAATCTAGCCAACTTTCTACCCACCTTGTAGTGCATTCATCCAGCCCATACTTCTTTAACTTGCTGACAAGAATACTGTGGGAGACTGTGTCAAAAGCTTTGCTAAAGTCAACAAACAATACATCCACTGCTTTCCCTTCATCCACAGAACCAGTAATCTCATCATAGAAGGAGATTAGATTAGTCAGGCATGACCTTCCCTTGGTGAATCCATGCTGACTGTTCCTGATCACTTTCCTCTCGTGTAAGTGCTTCAGGATTGATTCCTTGAGGACCCGCTCCATGATTTTTCTGGGGACTGAGGTGAGGCTGACTGGCCTGTAGTTCCCAGGATCCTCCTCCTTCCCTTTTTTAAAGATGGGCACTACATTAGCCTTTTTCCAGTTGTCCGGGACTTCCCCCAATCGCCATGAGTTTTCAAAGATAATGGCCAATGGCTCTGCAATCACATCCGCCAATTCCTTTAGCACTCTCGGATGCAACTCGTCCGGCCCCATGGACTTGTGCACGTCCAGCTTTTCTAAGTAGTCCCTAACCACCTCTTTCTCCACAGAGGGCTGGCCATCTACTCCCCATGTTGTGATGCCCAGCGCAGCAGTCTGGGAGCTGACCTTGTTCGTGAAGACAGAGGCAAAAAAAGCATTGAGTACATTAGCTTTTTCCACATCCTCTGTCACTAGGTTGCCTCCCTCATTCAGTAAGGGGCCCACACTTTCCTTGGCTTTCTTCTTGTTGCCAACATACCTTTAGAAACCCTTCTTGTTACTCTTGACATCTCTTGCTAGCTGCAGCTCCAGGTGCGATTTGGCCCTCCTGATTTCATTCCTACATGCCCGAGCAACATTTTTATACTCTTCCCTGGTCATTTGTCCAGTCTTCCACTTCTTGTAAGCTTCTTTTTTATGTTTTTATGATATTTGTTTTTGTTTTTGGATCTTGCAGTTAAACCAGGATCAGCTCCACCATCCTTGAAACCTGATTCCTTATGTTTAGAGTCAGAGTTATAAAAAAGAAAAAGGTAAGATGGTGGGTGGGAAGAGGTATACAACCCCCAGTTTGGGCCTGAAGGGGCTAAAAGGCAATACTGGGTCCAGATAGCTCCTTGCCCCAGACCTACTGAGCATGCTGTGGCTAGATGAGCCGGTTAAAAGAAGCCAAGGCAAAGGGTTGTGGACAGGCTGCGGGAGAGAGGAATCCTTCTCCAGGAAGCCAGACAGAAGGTTGAGCCTAACAGGGAACACACAGCAGGTAAGGCCCACAGGTAGAGGCTTCTCCAACCATACCCCGTTTGCAAACTTGCAGGTCTGGAAGGCTCTGCTCCTTTGGACACTCTTGTTGTATGGTAATTGACTGTTTGGACTGTAGAGGCCATGCCTCAAACTGAAGGGATCTATAGGTAGGAAGTAGCTCAGGGAAGCAAGTCAGACTCTCTACAGAGAGGACCCTGCTGGTGTTGCTTCCCACAGGGCCCTGGGCTGGCACCCAGTGGAGAGGGAGAGTCAGGGTCCCTCTACCACACCTTTCTAAGGGCCTAGACCCAGATGTAGGTGGAAAGTTGAAGGTCCCTGGCTTAGGGTCAGGAACAGGTACCCCTACTTCCATAACAGAGGCAAGGGGCTGGAAGTTGGGTGCACTAACCACTGGGCTGGATGGCCCTCCGAGTGGTCCCTATCACAGTGGAGTGAAGATTTAGTGTCTCCTCCCCCTCCCCTATAAAAAGCACTAGATATGAGTTAGAAATGTGATAACAGCATTAAAAAGGCAAATAAGATTCAAACTGTGTAGTGGAGGCATCATGTCACTGAGCATTGAGGTGATAGTCTGAGTCTGTACGGCACTACTGAGAATTCACTTAGTTTTGCCTGAGTAAGGAGCGCTGAATAAGGACCTAAAAGCGTGGCAAAGGTGGCATTATTTCTCTTGTACCATACTTGTGCATGATCCTTTATAAAGAAAAGGAGATCCTGACCCCAAAGAGTTTACTCTAATTTGCACCATGTTTTAGACTGTATTTTAGAATCAGCTTGTCATTTAGGTTTCATCCAACTGAAATTTTGGATGAAATAGAAGATTTACTGTATAGGATACAGCATTGTTCTCTCTCCTTCCCCCCCCCCCTTTTTGTTCTACCCCAGCAGTCAAAGAAGGGGTGGGGATAGAGAGATGAGAAATCACTCCCTCTTCCCATCCTGGAGAAGTGCTGATGTTATGTGATGATAATGTCGTGTGCATATTGTCAACATTTAGAAGTGTTATCTGGGGAAAATTCTCTAAACTGTGTGCCTGCTAGGAGCAGGAAGTGAGTGAACATAGGGAAGCAGCCAAGAATGCAGAGCATAGTGCACTCTGTAGCTGCTATTGGGTGAGCTCAGACCTGTAGGATGATGGATGAACTACAGGAATGGGAGGCCCTGTGCCTCCCAAAAACAGCTTAGCGAAGTCCCTGCTCTGAAATAGCTTGGTAGAAGCCCCACCATTTGAAACATTTAAAGTTACTCTCCAGTGCTTTGCTGAATCTATGCAGTAAGGAACTACCTTACACTGGATGTGCTACATAAATTAACAGGTATTTTCTAACTCTACCGTGGCTCTTTTCCACACCCCCCCCCACACTATTAAATAAGAGCTAAAAACAGTAGAACAAAGACTGGGTAAAAATTTTCTCCTGAATATTAAGACACAGTCTAATGAAAACAGAAGCTTCTTAATTTTATGTGCCTTCATTACTGAAATTTTTTTAAATGAAGTTTTAGTTAGTCTAGAATGTGCATTGTGCCTTCTTGTAATTTTGTATAGAATAAATGTTTGAGTGATTAATGTTTGCAAACTGACTATGCTTTATACTGAGTGAAATTGTTTTGCTGGTGGACGTTTGTCATATTTAATCTGCATGTTTTATGGTAAATTGCTTCAAGTGCTTTTGTATATAGCCCTGTATAAAGAAAATGTATCATTCTCTGCACAACGGTAGGTAGTAATGTCTTTTCATGAGACTTTCAGCAGGGCTTTACAAATTATTTGAAATAAATCTCCTTTATTATGAGACGTTGGAGGTAGAGATGGGCCAAACCAGAGATTTGGTTTTGAATCCCTGGCTTACAGGAAAATTATGTACTTAAAAAAAATTTTTAATGTTCCATTTTCTCCTGCTAATTTGCAATTTTAATCATTTACAAAAAGGGGAAGGGAATTTCTGTCTTGCTTATAGGGCTACCAGGTGAAAAAATCCACCGTCAATACTTCAGAAATACATAGGACAGCATGCGCAAAATCAGCATTTAGTATTACAAAAATACATATAAATACTAGTGATGGGAGAGCGCCTTTAAAAATTCAGAGCATCCAGATTTATAAATGTCCAATGGAGCACCCACAGTGGCTGAGTGTTTCTGAATGCATTGTACTTAACATGTTCGATATGCAGTCTTCCTGGCTTCCATGACAACAGTAATTGAGTGTATGTGCACAGTCATTCTGCCTGTATGTAACTTAGGCCTCAGCCTAGCAGAGTATTTAAGCACATGGATATTTCCATTGACTTCCGCAGGACTGTTAAGATGCTTAAAGTTAGCACATACGTAAGTGCTTTGCTGGATCATGCCCCAATCACATACATAACTGAAAGTGTGTGGGTGCAGGTGCTGGGTGGCTGAGAGAATTGGTGATGTGACTAAGAAGCTTTCCACCTCTGGGCTTCTTGTTGGAATCCAGCCCATGCAGTGACTGAAAGTTGTTACTATATGATGGTGGCGTGTTTGCCTGTAAGAGTTGGATGATCTCTGCCTTTGGACAGATGTCTACATCACAAAAAAAAAAAAATCCCCCATAGTTGTCACTCATGGGCACTATTGCTGATATCTAAGCAGAGAGGCTAAGAACTCAATTTACATGGAGACTAAAATAGCTTTTCATCTTACAAATGGTCATTCTAGGGCCAGGATAGAGCTGAGGTTATTGGGAGGGTGCCGTATGGAAGCTTGTATTGGCACGACACATGCTATATTTGTTGTTTGCACAATCAGAGGTCCGCAGTTCTAGCAGTTTGATTCAATTTACAATAAAAAGCAAAAACAAGCTCACGTCCTCATTATGCCTGAGAGAAAACCCCAAGCTTGTGTCTTTAGTTTGCATACATTTTCCTCCTCCTTGTTTTCTACTGATTACTATGGCCTTCTAACAAGCCCTTTTGGGGTATTAAAGTGAATAAAGTAATGAGAAAGCATTAATTTTAATTAAGATAATCATTTAAACATTGATGATTGCTTGAAGGATGTAAACAAATTCTGAAAAGCTAAAGTGAGTGCTAAATCTGCATCAACTGAAAGTGGGCAAAGCAACTTATATCTTCACCCCTTTATCATGTCTAAGAAAATTTGTAGTGTTATAGACACTCTAGCATAACAGCAGAATGCCAACTGATTTCTATTAAAAATATTATTGTAGGGTTTTTTTACAAAAACTTTTATTCCAATTTATGTTTTTACTGGCACTCAATAGGATATGGTTCATAACCCAGACATCATCAGTTACACTCTGAAATTAGAAATGGGAACAAAGCCATTTTTCCACAAGTTAGAGAGACCAGTCACTGTGTAAGTGCCAGCAAAAATGCAAATAATGTTTGTTTCCAAAGATGCTAAATAGAAGTGATAAGGGGGGTGAGGTAGTGATATTTGAAAATTTAGTTGGTATCTTGGTTAGAGTATTTTAAGAAGCCTCCTTTACAAATACATTATAAATAAAAACTTGGAGAAATTAAACTTGCATTAATGTTAGAAGTATTCACTGTCTCCTTTAAATGTAATATAAAATATTTTCTGAAATAGTAAAAACATTTCAGGTATGAACCAAATATTAACACTTTAAATACTGTTATTTCTTGCGGTTTTTAATTTTTGTGCAATTCTAAAATAAGTTAAGAACAGATAGTAAGGGTTGTAGTTATGAAAAAGTAGTTGATTATTCCGGATTATGACAGGATTTCCTCACCACAGTGACACCTCCTCCTGGCCATCCTGGGGATCAGTTCAGCCAAGTGCTTCGCCCTCCTCAGCAGTCTCTCTACCCATCGTCTTCTCTGTCTCCTTGGTTTTGTGCAATTAGAAAATTGGCAACCCTAACACCGTAGCCCCGCCCCTTCCCTGAGGTCCTACCCCTGCTCTCTCCATTCCCCCTCCGTCAGTGGCTCTCTCTCTCCCACCCTCACTCACTTTCACTGGGCTGGGGTGGGGCCGAGGATGAGGGGTTTGGGGTGCAGGAGGGGGCTCCAGGCTGGGGCCGAAGGATTTGGAGTGTGTGAGGGGGCTGCAGGTTGAGACAGGGAGTTGGGGTGTGGCAGGGGGTGAGGGCTCTGGAGTGGGGCCAGGGATGAGGGGTTCAGGATGTGGGAGGAGGCTCTGGGCTAAGGCAGGGTGTTGAGGTGCAGGGGGGGTGAGGGCTCTGGGATGGGGCCAGGGATGTGGGCTTTGGGGTGCAAGAGGGGACTCCAGGTGTGGGGGGGGCTGGGGCACGGGCTTACCTCGCGCAGCTCCCGGGGTGTGGGGGGGGGCACAATGGCAGGCTGCCTGCCTGTCCTGACACCATGTTGCGCATGTGCCAGAAGCAGCCAGCAGGTCTGGTGCTAGTAGGCTGGGGGAGGGGAGAGGGACAGGAGGCTCTGTGTGCACTGCTCTTGCCTGCAGGCACCGCTCCCTGCTGGCCAATGGGAGTGCAGAGCCAGTGCTCGGAGTGGGGGCACCATGCGGAACCCCATGGCCCCCCCGCCTAGGAGACGGATCTGCTGGCCACTTCCGTGGTGCAGCGCGGTGCCCCAGGACAGGTAGGGACGAGCCTGCCTTAGCGCTGCAGCACCACCGACCAGACCTTTAACGGTCCAGTTGGCGGTGCTGATCAGAGCTTCCAGGATCCTTTTTCAACCTGGTGTTCCGGTCAAAAAACCGGACACCTGGTCACCCTACTGTCTGCAGCCCCTCTCTCCTTCTTGGAGTGGCAGCTTCTGGTTTGTGGGTTGGCCCTCCAGACAGGTTGTTGTGTTCCTCCCCTTCTGGGGAAATCACAGTCCTTCCAGATCAGTTGTCCAGCTGATGCTGCCAACACCCTACCCATCCTCTACACTGAGTTCCAGCCCAGGGCCCCTATAACATGCAGCCAAGGCCTGTACTTGCTGTTGTTTCCTTGGCTTTTTCGTATCTGACTGGTTCCCCTTTCTCTTTGGGTTTGCCAGCCAGCCCACTCTCCCTCCCCTCAGGGAGTGACTGTGGACTCCTTCCCTGCAGCCCCTCCTCACACTTGCAGCTCCTGGGCTTTTTATAAGCCTCTCCTGTTCCTGCCCAGCTGTGTCTGCCTCTAATTAGTGGCCTCCTTGTAGCATAACTCTCTCTCCTCTACTGGCTGCTTAATTGGTCAATTAGGCTCGCCTGGCCTAATTTATCTTCTCCGGCCAGTGTGGAGCATACACCCCATCACAATGATGCACAATGTAAGTCCATACTTTCTACGTTTTATTCAGAAAGAAAATTTGGGAGACAAGTGAGCTATATAAGAAGATGGAAAGGTGCATTCTTGTGTTGAATGTGCTAGGTAGGCCCTTATCCTGCAAACACTTACACATGTGCTTAATTTTACTACCATATATTAGTTAACCATGTGCATTAGTGTTTGCAGGATCAAAGTCTTAGTGAAGAGTGTGCATTCAAAAGAAAATCCATTTTCATTTTGTTGTGGAGAAGACTAAAGAAAAATGTAATGAGGGATTTTAATTTTAAACAAAGGAATTCTATTTTGGTTCTGATGCAAGTTTTAAATGAGACAAAATAGGAAAAGAATCCATTTCAGAATTGCATTTTTTTAAAAAAACTGATAAGAAATCATATATTTAATGCATAATTTATGAAAGATTATAGGTATTTGTATTATAAAACATTATTGATCCCACAAATCTATTTTATTCTAATATACAAAACCTTACTGTGTTTTTTATCCGTTTTGAAACATAGGAGTGCTCAGGGTACAAAACTCAGTGGCCAACCATGTAAATGTTCCTCATATGAGTAGTTTCATTGAAGTCTTTAATGTAATTCTTGCATTTTAGATTATTTTTAGTCTATAGGACTACTTTCTTCAGTAAGGCTTGTGGTCCTCTATCGAAAGCCCATTCAAGTCAATGGGAAGGCTCCCATGAATAGAAGATGAAAGATTGGGTCTTATATTCTGTATTTTGAATGTGGATGATGCCGTTTCTTGAAGGAGCTATGTTGGAACCACCATTATGTGACGACATTCTTTCCAGTACTCTGGATACATATTAAAATAGCATATTGCCTTTTAGAATATGAATATTCTATTAAAACAAGCATTGGGTAGCTTAATTCTCAGCCCAATAGAACCTCAGAGTTACGAACACCAAAGTTACGAACTGACCAGTCAACCACACACCTCATTTGGAATCGGAGGTACACAATCAAGCAGCAGAAGAGACCAGTCCTGGCCCTAGCTCTGGGAAGAGGGGGCACAGACAGAGGTAAAGGGGGTGCAAAGTAAAAAGTTTGGGGACCACTGGCTTTCAGCTCCTTCATTGTAAATGTTCCAGCACCACTAACTGCCATTGGATGTAGGGGAGACATCCATTCATGCTCCTCCTCCTGCACCTTTCTTTAGCATTCAACAGTGTTGACTATGAGATATTGCTGTCCCATCTGAGAGGTGGTAAGTGTCCATGGGAATATGCTAAAATGGTTTGAGCCCTTTCTTGAAGGGATATACTCCAATGGTGTTAATGAGGAAACTGCACATCTACCACTAGACCCTTCATTTGTAGAGTACCCCAAGGATCAATTCTCTGTCCAGTCCTACTCAACATCTACATGCAGCCGTTAGGAGAAAAGATGAGACGACTTGGATTGAAGTGCCAAGGATTATGCAGATGGCACATCGTTCTACTTATCCTTCACTACATATGACAACACCACTATCAGCAAGATGAATCAGTTCTTGGACAAAATCAGTGCATG
The DNA here is from genome assembly GCF_965152275.1 of Natator depressus. Classification (NCBI taxonomy): domain Eukaryota; kingdom Metazoa; phylum Chordata; order Testudines; family Cheloniidae; genus Natator; species Natator depressus. The sequence goes on from NC_134236.1 coordinate 58,739,146, forward strand.
GATGGACAACAGCTGAATTGAATCTGAAGAAGATGGAATTACTGCTGGTTGGTAGAGGAAAGCACTTTGGAGAGTTTGGAGCTGCAGTGCAGTCTCCTTTGGCTGATGGCACACACCAACAAAAATTCAGTTCAGTCAATAGAGTTTTCTTGGATTCTTCATGGATGCTAAACTTTCATATAGCAGCATCCACGAATAACACTTTCTAATATCCATCCATGCTCGGCTAGGGAGACTCCTGGTGGACGATGACCTGGCCTCAATAAATTATAATGCATGCCTTTGTCACATCCTGTCTGGACTTCAGCAATGCAGTATACCTGTGCACAAAGCCATCAGTCCTTAGGGAACTCCAACAAGTACACAGCAGCATGTCTCCTCAGCAATGTGCGCCACTACAAGGGCATAAGACCTGTTCTCTGCACTCTTTGCTGGCTTTCCACAGAATATAGACTCAGTTTTTTATCTTCAAGGCACTCAGTGGCATGGGCCCAGGATATGTAAAAGATTACCAGGATCTTTTATATATCCTGCTTTAGAATAAAGACTGTTTTCAACACCTTCACTCCTCTGGCATAATGGAGCTTTCTACCACAAAGGTAAAGCTTATTTGTATAAAAGACAAGAGCTTTCTTGGGCCCAGTAAAAGAATGTGGAACAAGGTCCTACAGGAATTAAAAACCACCAGAAGCCTCATCATCTACTCCATTGCCAGGCACATTTCTTCAACCTTGCCTGCTCTAAAATAAACATAACACCTTGTACAGATAATTTATAATTAAAAACAAACACAACCCAAAACCCCCCGACCAAACAAAACATTACCTATCTGCATACACTATTTTCTCCCTCAGCAGAATTCGAGAGACGAATGAACCACACATAATGGATGTTAATCACATCACTTAATGGGCTACTGGAAGGCACCCAGATACTATGCTGATGAGGGCAATATAAGAACCTGAACAGAGTAGTATATAAAAAAGTGCATATTGCTAAAATTACTGTTTGTCATAGCATTGTTATAATATTGAAAACCAGTTGCTTTTCACTCTAATAGTTTATTTTGATTTTACTTTTGATGTGCAGTACCACATGAAACTCTTGATTACACAGTTTTTGGCTCTCTCCAGTCCCTACTGAGAGAGTGGCCAATTGGAAGATTTGCTGGCTCTGCTTTGCTCCAGAAAAGCCCAGAAAGAGATCATGCAGAACTTATTAGCACTCCATTACTCATCAGGGGATTCTGCTGTTTTGTGGGTGTTCAGCTGCCTTTGTTCAGTGTTGCTAGCTTGAGAGGGGATAGCAACTCAGAAAGGAATCTGTCAGCGAGAGGTAGGAAAACAGCAAGATGGCATCCAGCTGTGCAGGAACCACTGGGCTTCCCAACTAAAGGATATGCCCAAGCCTAAATTAAAACCGAATACAAAAGAAAGATAGATGAACCTCTCCTGAGGCCGGGAGCAGAGAAGAAAGATTAGTTTCTGCTACTTTAGTCATAGAAGAAAATTTACATTGTGTAGTCGGGATGAATCCAAGATTACGTAATTTTCCCTTTCCTGCTGCTCCTCTTCTTTGCCCTGTCTCACCCACACTAGAAGTTCTGTCCCCCACTTTGGAAAACCTTCTGTAGATCTGGTAGTAGCTCCTCTGTGGGTATCCAGATCTGTGGTTTAGGAGGAGACAAAGGTGAAAGGCTAGCTGCTCTTCAAACTCCTAGACCAAACAATAAAAACTAGTTCAGAACGAGTCTTCAGTAACTGGTATTATTGGGTTGATGGGTTTCCTTTTGGTGCTCTGGAATACTTTTCTTCCTCCATTGGGAATGATTCTGTAGGGATGCAACTGGAGGCTTCCCTGGGATCACAACTCCTTCAAGGGACCACAGAGAACCAAATGGGGCTGGGAGAGTATTATGTAAGCAATGGACTTTTGAGCAAATGGTTCTGAGCTCAAGTAGATCTCAGAGATCCATGTGAATGGTATGGGAGCTGTGGATTTAGTGGATTGAATTCTGGCCTCCAACAGAAGAATGATGTTTCCTTATGTTGAAACTGATGGAATTTCTAGTCCCTTGCATAAGAATAATTGCCATAAGGTTTGGGGGGGCCCAATTTTTCATACATGAGAGTTAAATCTCATTGATAGAATGTTTTTGCTCTCAAATGTACTAAAGTAAATCAGTTAAGAGAATGCTGCAGGTGCCACTTATGCACTAGATCATGTATGCATGCATTCTTGGAATTCTTTATGAATATCTGCAAAGCATAAATCGGCAGGAGGAACACTCTTTGCAGAGGAAGCTTAGTTTCTGGCATGTTCATCAGTGGGGATTATGAATTCAAATTAGCAAATTTGCTTGTGAGGTTTGGGTGTGTTGTGAAGTGCATTATGAGTGCAGAGTATCGGATGGGTAGCCGTGTTAGTTTGTAACCACAAAAACGAGGAATCTGGTGGCGCCTTAAAGACTAACAGATTTATTTGGGCATGAGCTTTCGTGGGTAAAAAACCCACTTCTTCAGATGCATTCTTCCATGCATCTGTAGAAGTGGGTTTTTTACCTACGAAAGCTTATGCCCAAATAAATCTGTTAGTCTTTAAGGCGCCACCAGACTCCTTGTTGTTTTTATGAGTGCAGAGAGACTGTTGCATAATATTGGTCTATAACCCATTTGTTTCCAATGCATAGCTAGATATCAAATCACCCATTTAAAGATGGGTGGATAGCGTGTAATAATTCATATGTTTATATGGAGCAGTATTAGGTAGTCTTAGAAGAAAAATAAAATAATGTGATACCATGCACTGCATTTTGTGATGTCCAAAATCTACTCGTGTTGAATTTATAGCAAATTTTCAGATTTATCTCTCTTGGCTGTATTGGTCTTCTGGCACGCTGGACGAAAGAAATTATTTCAGAATAGTCAAGAGAATCCCAGAAAGTTGAAATGGATTTAAAGTCTTCACTTAAGTAATGACTAAAATCAGTTAAAGAAGTTTTGAACTGAGATCACAAATCTGACTCAAACCTCAAAATATGCCAAAATGTGAAAAATACCAGTAAGAAAGAGAAAGCTAGTATGAATAAAAATATTAAGTATAATATAAATGTAGCAGCTAGAATTGGTACTAAAGTAGAGAATCTTCTTTCTTTTTTTAAGGTAGCAGATGTGTAAGTCATGGGCAGACAACATCTTGCATTTGGGAGAAATATTTGTTTGGTAATGGTTGGCAAATAGCTTTTCTTAAAAACCACAACAACAACTTGAGTAACTTTAAATGGTGATCAGCATTCCATAATACAGCTGTTCAGCATTCTGCATTTGAACTTCTTTACTTGCTGGCATGGGCCTCTTCCTGTAACCTCACCCAAATATGCACATTTCACGATAAAAGCTATTTCTTGATAGCAATAAAGTCAGTCTCTGATGTCTTTGCTAGTCCTAGTAGCAGGACCAGCATTATACTACTTATGCCCCAAATGAGACTACATTATGGGGTAGATAGGTATATTTGCACTTGGAACTATTGCATCCACTCTGGTGTTCATTGCAGCTGCTTACTTCTTCCTAAAGCAAATTTTGTATGCTTAGTTATCTGCTGTCCTACAACAGCCTCTCGTATCCTTGTCCTATCAAATTAGTTTGAATGTAATTGTTTTTCAGGAATGATTCCTCTTGGCAGTAGTGATTTTTTTTTCTTCCTCTTCTCAGTGTATGTATATGTCTGTGTCCCTTTCAGCTATTTATTTCCTCTCCTTTTGGTCACTCTCTCAACCCCCCCCCGCCCCCCGCATTGTCTATTGACTAACTGATGCCCTCTTTCTCCCATCTGTAACCTAATATCTTTTCTCGCTACATTTCTTATTGTCTTCTCCTTCCCCCCTCTCTTCAGGCTCCCTATAGCACTAGTAGACAATGACCAGGGCTGTGTAATCCCAACTTTAAGCCACCAGTGCCATGGGCACCATCCTCATAAATTTCTAACTGTCCCAAAGAAACTCACACCATTATAGGCACACACTGAATTCCAGGCACCTACTGCAGATGCATCTGAGAACTGAGTAGAGGTAGGAAAATAATGGAGGAGATCCCAATATGTTTGTTGTATTTGAGTTTATCTCATTATCTTTTGTTGGAGTCAGAGTTTGCAGAAGCTACCGAGATTGTTCTAGTTTTTTTTAAACTGTATTGTTTAAATCAAGTTAGGATTTACAGTAACACTTCAGACAAAACAACCTGAGCAGCTAGTTTTAGATGATTAATAAACCTGCAATGTTTTTGTCGTTTAGAATGAAAAGGAGAGCATAAAATGTATATTAACAGATATTAGATAATATTAGTTGGACTTGCTTTGTTTTTCAAAACTCTTGTTTTATTTTTTCAGACAGGGTTCTGTGCAGCTGTGCAAACATGCTACCAGAAGTAGAGTACTGCCAGATTCACAAAAGTAGTGCTGACATCCTTCTTTATACAGTAAAAACGACTGCTTCTAATTACTATTAAACACTGTTAAACTTACTGAGTTACTGAGAAGTGCTAACCCAAGGATACTATATAAATAAGACAGCGCAGAAAAGCAAAATAAAGTGTTGTGATCTTGCTAATGTTACCCTTTGTGGTTACAATAAACATCCAGAAATATGGCACTTACGGAGAAATACTATACATTGTACAGTGTCCTCATTTTTTCCTTAACAGAAAATAATGTGGTTCTGCTAAATAATATAAAGGCTGTACCTATTTAAAACAAAAAGACCCACAAACACACACACAATGCGACACTGCACACACAATTCACACTCTGTGGACAGGATCAGAGACAGATCAAACTATATGTAAGCGGGGGAATAGTCCCACTCTTGTGGGGAACTTTCCTGGCTTCTGCACTACCCTGGTGAAGTGGGCTAGCGAAAGGATCTGAGGACTCCCCTTCCACTCTCCTGACTGGCAGAGTCCTCATAACCCCAACAAGGCTGGGCCCAGGATTCCTGGGGGGCTCGACCCCCAACCCTGCTGTGGTCGCCTAGGACAGGGGCTAGGGTGTCCCCACTCCGGGGTACTCTCTCTGCACTGGGCACTTCTCTGACCCACTGATCATTACATACAATTTAAAGCAAATGCAAGTTATTTAATCAACAATTAATTTTGAAAAGAATAAGGGAAAATGGGAACGGTTAAAGGAAACACATCACCCCGCTCTGTGGCAGGGAACATCACAAACTGTCTCTGGAATGTCAGGGCAGTTCACAGTCTGTTCCTTGTAAGTCCCAGGCCTTCTTCTCAGGCCCTGGCTGTGCTGTAGGGATGCTGTGGGTTGGACACTTGCTCTGGTGGTGGCCACACGCTTTCAGGCTCTAAGTGGTAGGACCCTTCTTCCCAGTGTCGCCCCTGCCGTGTTGGAGTTACGATCCAAGCCTGACCCGCAGAGCCTCTTGGCTGAGGCGTCTCCCTGTGCTGAGCCCGCTGCCCAGGGTCCCCCTCTGCCTCCCCAGCTGCTCACCACAGCCAGCTCCAGACTGCTCCAGCCCCAGCTCCACCACTCTGTCTCAGCACTGCTGCTGCTCTGCCTTCAGCTCCCTGGGCTGCTTCTTTGGCCCCTCTGCCTCTGGTTACTACAGCTCTGCTCCCAGGACAAGTCTGCTCTCTCTGGGCTGTGCCTCTAGCTTTGGGGCTGCAGCTCTGCTCCCAGGACCAGGGTCTACTCTCTCTGGATCTGGCACAGTTCTGCTCCCCAGCTTGGGCCCAAGCTTTCTCCTTAGCTCGGCCCCACTCTGTCTGACCCAGGCAAATCCAGCTCACACGGAGGACGGGACCTCCCTGGCCTGCTGACTCTGATTAGCCTGCCCGCCCTCTCATTCAGGCTGACCTGGAGCATTGGCCTCTCCCCATTGTTCCTGGGGACTATCAGTCTCAGGGTCCTGGTTTCCCATAGACCCTTTCCCTTTTATTACTGGGAGCTAGTCAACCAAAACACCCCCACTGAATGTTAGTAAGGGGGCAACAGTCCCCTTACGTGTACATGACAAATACTATATCACTTAATGCACAACTGGAAGGTTCTTGGATTGTATAGTGATGAAGGCAGCAAAAGACCCCATATAGAACAGAGTAAACGGATACTCATAAAACTACTACCTGTCCCAAAAAACCCACCAACCCCCACCCAAAAAGAAAAACTTGCCTATAGTGAGTAGAAACTTGCAAGGCTGCTGTAATATATATTTGTACTGGTATCCATGATAATTTTATATGCAACATGGGTGAGTTACAGTTGCTGTAGGAAACGATAAGTGTGAAACTACTGGGCCCAAGTGTGAGTAGAGTAAGGCCTAGTACTTTCACACTTATCGTTTTCTACAGCAACTTATTTATAAGGAATAGTTGTTATCATAAATATAAAGGGAAGGGTAAACCCCTTTGAAATTCCTCCTGGCCAGGGGAAAGCTCCTCTCGCCTGTAAAGGGTTAAGAAGCTAAAGGTAACCTCGCTGGCACCTGACCAAAATGACCAATGAGGAGACAAGATACTTTCAAAAGCTGGGAGGAGGGAGAGAAACAAAGGGTCTCTGTCTGTCTATATTCTGTCTTTGCCGGGGATAGACCAGGAATGGAGTCTTAGAACTTTTAGTAAGTAATCTAGCTAGGTATGTGTTAGATTATGATTTCTTTAAATGGCTGAGAAAAGAATTGTGCTGAATAGAATGACTATTTCTGTCTGTGTATCTTTTTTGTAACTTAAGGTTTTGCCTAGAGGGGTTCTCTATGTTTTGAATCTAATTACCCTGTAAGGTATCTACCATCCTGATTTTACAGAGGTGATTTCTTTACTTCTATTTACTTCTATTTCTATTAAAAGTCTTCTTGTAAGAAAACTGAATGCTTTTTCATTGTTCTCAGATCCAAGGGTTTGGGTCTGTGGTCACCTATGCAAATTGGTGAGGCTTTTTACCAAACCTTGTCCAGGAAGTGGGGTGCAAGGTTTTGGGAAGTATTCTGGGGGGAAAGACGTTTCCAAACAGCTCTTCCCCAGTAACCAGTATTTGTTTGGTGGTGGTAGCGGCCAATCCAAGGACAAAGGGTGGAATATTTTGTACCTTGGGGAAGTTTTGACCTAAGCTGGTAAAGATAAGCTTAGGAGGTTTTTCATGCAGGTCCCCACATCTGTACCCTAGAGTTCAGAGTGGGGAAGGAACCTTGACAGTTGTATTGAAATCAGTGGTGCAGTACAGTTACACAGTGCAATACACGTGTAAGCAAGATTAAAATTAGAACTGCTAACTGCCATCTCAATGAGAAAGCTACATCATTTTAGAATAAATTGTGCCTTTCTGACCCAGCTCTCAATAGCATGAGGCATGGGGGTGCCCTGTCCTAGCTGGAGCTCCCAATGGCATTGTGCCCGGAGCAGAGTCTCCAGGGGAATGTCATTACTGAAGTACTACTTAAAAGGTTGTGGCATGTGATCTTCCTTGCACACGGACAGTTCTATTGGCTGATGAAAACTTTTTGTGAGAGCATCGTTCCTTGGCCTGCCCCACTATATTTTGAAGAGGCCACTTTGGAACCTGGAGCAATTCTCTAACCTTGAAAAATGGGATTGTGTTTGACCAGTGTTCAAAATTTAAAAGAGAAAATCTAGACGTTTGTCACAATCACATATTCTGGTGTAGGTTTTTTTTTCCAGTTTGAGATGTTATCTTTTGTAGGTTACCTGAGCAGTATCTCATCATAACTTATTTTACACCCTACTGAAACAGTAACTTCATAAATATAACTGTGTGGCAGGGAGAAAGAAGAGTGATTTATAAAATTACCCAAAAGTGCCCATGTGCTTACCGACAGCACCCTGACAGCAGGATTGTCTGGCTATGTGGACTCCCTCCTCAGGCCCTACGCTACCAGCGCTCCCAGCTATCTTCGAGACACCACTGACTTTCTGAGGAAACTACAATCTATCGGTGATCTTCCTGAAAACACCCTCCTGGCCACTATGGATGTAGAAGCCCTCTACACCAACATTCCGTACAAAGATGGACTACAAGCCGTCAGGAACAGTATCCCCGATAATGTCACGGCAAACCTGGTGGCTGAACTTTGTGACTTTGTCCTCACCCATAACTATTTCACATTTGGGGACAACGTAGACCTTCAAATCAGCGGCACTGTTATGGGTACCCGCATGGCCCCACAGTATGCCAACATTTTTATGGTTGACTTAGAACAACGCTTCCTCAGCTCTCGTTCCCCTAATGCCCCTACTCTACTTGCGCTATATTGATGACATCTTCATCATCTGGACCCATGGAAAAGAAGCCCTTGAGGAATTCCACCATGATTTCAATAATTTCCATCCCACATCAACCTCAGCCTGGACCAGTCCACACAAAAGATCCACTTCCTGGACACTACGGTGCTAATAAGCGATGATCACATAAACACCACCCTATACACACCCTACTGACCGCTATTCCTACCTACATGCCTCCAGCTTTCACCCAGACCACACCACACGATCCATCATCTACAGCCAAGCTCTACGATACAGTCCCTCAGACAGAGACAAACACCAACAAGATCTCTATCAAGCATTCTTACAACTATAATACCCACCTGCTGAAGTGAAGAAACAAATTGACAGAGCCAGAAGAGTACTCAGAAGTCACCTACTACAGTACAGGCCCAACAAAGAAAATAACAGAACGTCACTAGCTATCACCTTCAGCCCCAACTAAAACCTCTCCAACGCATCATCAAGGATCTACAACCTATCCTGAAGGATGACCCATCACTCTCACAAATCTTGGGAGACAGGCCAGTCCTTGCCTACAGACAGCCCCGAACTTGAAGCAAATACTCACCAGCAACCACACACCACACAACAGAACCACTAACCCAGGAACCTATCCTTGCAACAAAGCCCGTTGCCAACTGTGTCCACATATCTATTCAGGGGACACCATCATAGGGCCTAATCACATCAACCACACTATCAGAGGCTTGTTCACCTGCACATCTACCAATGTGAGATATGCCATCATGTGCCAGCAATGCCCCTCTGCCATGTATATTGGTCACACTGGACAGTCTCTACGTAAAAGAATAAATGGACACAAATCAGATATCAAGAATTATAACATTCATAAACCAATTGGAGAACACTTCGATCTTTCTGGTCACTCGATTACAGACCTAAAAGTTGCAATATTACAACAAAAAGACTTCAAAAACAGACTCCAACGAGAGACTGCTGAATTGGAATTAATTTGCAAACTGGATACAGTTAACTTAGGCTTGAATAGAGACAGGGAGTGGATGGGTCATTACACAAAGTAAAACTATTTCCTATTTCCCCATGTTTATTCTCCCCCCCCCCCCGCAATCCCCCACTGTTCCTCAGATGTTCTTGTTAACTGCTGAAAATGGCCCACCTTGATTATCACTGCAAAAGGTTTTCTCCCCCCCCTCCCTGCTCTCCTGCTGGTAATAGCTCATCTTAAGTGATCACTCTCCTTTTAGTGTGTATGATAACACCCATTTTTTCATGTTCTGTGTGTATATAAATCTCCTCATAATATTTTCCACTGAATGCATCTGATGAAGTGAGCTGTAGCTCACGAAAGCTTATGTTCAAATAAATTGGTTAGTCTCTAATGTGCCACAAGTACTCCTTTTCTTCATGTGCTTACCTGCAGTCCTTAGGATGAGGCTTGGTGCAAAACATGTCACATGAATAGGGTTGTGCCCGCTTCCCTTCCTACAAATACTTCCCGCTGTCTCTTGGAACTCTTTCCATTGCCAGATATGCATCTTGCTGTTTTTTAGCAAGGAGATAGAATGTAGTTGGAACTTTCTACCGTGCACAGAATTTTTCCTCCTCACAAAAGGAAGTCACAACACTGTAAAAGCATACAGGATCTGGTCCTAGAGTTAAGTGATGACTTGAGACATGTTGTTTGATTTCTGTATTTTATAGCTGATTTAGGATTGTCTGCATCTTTACCATAATGAGTTATGTTTGAAGGATTTCATCATTAGAGATCAGATAGAGCCATTTCACCACAGGGTATTATGTTCATCTTTGAGGATTACAAAGATGCTCCTTCCTTCCTGCATAATTAAACTTTATTAACCCATGCTGTCTTATGCATATTTGGAGCCAGACATTTTAAAATATAGATGACTCTGAAGGGTCAGTAGTGAAAGTTTTTTAAAGAGTACCAGTTCTGTTCAGACGATGCACACTTTCATCCTGTGTACATGAATGAACAAGATTAAAGGAATACTGTCAAGCTATTACTAATAATGTGATTTACTTGCTCTTTTAAACCATTGAAGAATGAAACTACCATCCTTACTCCTTACTTTTCTTTACCCCTTCCGTTTACCCAACTTGTTAATTTGCTGTTTGGAGCTGTGTTTCCTGGTTGGTGTGTTTTTAATATGGTGACATCTGTGGCTCAGTCAGTATGAATACTTTTTTGTTCTGGGAATCCAGAGTGCATCATTCTGTACATTTTTTTTTTAAATTTACTGGTTTTTGTATTCCCATAGAGCTGGCTTCTTGAAACTTTCCCTTTATTAACAACTACAGGATTTTACCATGTAAGAATAAGAATATTCCCTGGTTCTTTATAGGTTTTTGGCTTAATTTGCTTGTGAGTTGCTTTGTTGGCTAGTTTGTGGCTTGTAGCTTGTTGCTTCTTTTTTTTTTATTGGCTCCTGGCAAGCAGGGGAAGGGGAAGCAAGCAGGGGCAAGGCGGGGAGTCGGGTGCACAGCAGGCCCACCACAGTCCCAGATTGCACACTGGGGTGGGATCTAGTCACACAGAGCGTTGGAGTTCTTAGGGATTGGCTTGTTTTAGCTTTGTTTTGAAATGGGATTAGCTTCATTTTTGGCTTATTGTGAAAGTCATGGTGCTTATTTGCTGCATGAAAGTTGGCCACTGTGATTGTTAGCAGAAACAGCAAGTTGTAAGTGACTATTGAAACTATTTGTAGAAAGCAAATTTTGAATTCATAATCATTAATTGCTACCTGTACTTCCGGGGAAGACCCCAGCATACGATGGGGGATTTTAGGTTTCCTGGCTTTTTCCATATAGCCCATACTTTGTGGTTGGCTACCAGAGCCTGTGAAATTGTTTTCTGACTGCATAAACCCAAGTGCTTTGCTTTGTAGGATGCTCTGATCCTGGAGCTAATGTGTTGATGTCACCTTATGAGTTCCTGTGGCATCTGGCAAAGCAAGGGATTTGGGGACTTATTTGTATGGGTTTCATCTCAAATATAAATACATAGTGGATGGGCTAGTGAGGTTAGTCAGATCTGTGAGCTAAACTTTCAGTTGTCATAGCTTACAACTATATCTACCAAACATATACGTGTTTGTCTCAATTTTCACTAAAGTCGGTTGTGGTTCTGTTTCTACTAAGATCCAAATTATATACTCTGATACAGTTTCTATTGTTCTGTGGCACTCAGTAGATCAGTTCTTACAGTTTCTGAATGATATGTATTCATGAATGAGTAGTATTCAAGGCAGGAAATTCTGTGCAAAAATTTTCAGCTACAGTATCAATAAACAAGGGTTCTCAGATAAGATGGTTTACATTTTATAATATTTTACATCTTTGTGTATATAATAAAATATTAATTTGAAATGACAAATTTCATATAAACATTGGAGAATAATAATTCAGATAATTTCCAATTGTAAACCTTTATTAGCAGGTGTGAGAGCATACTACAGAACAATAATTTGACATGAATTTTATAAATTGAACAAAAACTTAATTTAGTACCATTCTTATTATTTTGCACATGAATCAGAAGTCCGATTTCAATTAACAAAGCAGACCAGATGAAGGTATTGAGAGCTGCAAGGAAGAAATAGTAGACATGAATTGTTGAGAAAGATTACTTGTTACTAACATGAATCAATAAGTGAGCTCCCATGGAATTTAGACCTTAGTGAATTTTGGGAGATAAAATCACATATAGTTGAATTTAAGATAGTAGTAAGTAATTTTGTTTGTTCTTTTAACATAAACATAATAGTAAATTAGATGAAAGGAAGACATTTGTGTTTGTTCTAATCTTTTTTTTAACTGTAGAACATTTGTGTTTAATTTTCTTGTGTAACTGAGACAAATATGTGTTTAATGTGCTAGTAGTTACAAGCCTGTTGTATCTTCTATAATCACAGCTAGAAGAAGAATTAATTGTTTCATTTCAACCTTGATCAAACTTTTCAATACAAAGCAAAAGTTAGTACTAAGAACTGGCATAAAACATTACTAAAACACAGTATAGTAAATCTCTGTAAAACTGAAGTAAAGATATTTTTGTTGGTGTGGAGGTTAAAAACAGCACTAAAACTGTTTAAAATGATTTCATTTAATTTATTATTAATATTTGAGTTACATGGTGTTTGTTTTCATTGTACAGTTTCTAATAAATATTTTTGTTTAGAAGATTTTGTATGGTAGATAATTGCCCAGACTGCTTAACCTCTACTCACACAAATAGACTTTACTACAGGAGGTGTCCCATTGAAGTCAATGAATAAATAAGTCATATGAATAAGGACTATCTATTCATGCGAGTATGGATTTGCAGAATTTTTCCCTAATCCTTTGCAACTTTTAACTCAGAGAAGCATTGCAGAAGTTTCCTTTGGGATGGTAAATTTAACTCACATACAATACTGTGATTTCCTTATGTTGCAATGTCATCATTATCTTCAAATTGGTAAAGATACAGACATTCTAGGCTTTTGGGTTGACATGGGTTTCTCAAATTGTACAGGAATTTGTTTAGGAATTTTATAAATATTTGGTAATTAAATACAGGGATACAACGATTGGATTTTTAAATGGTCAGTCATGTTAAGAATGAGCTGAATTATATGTTTATGCTAAAGATAAATACAAACATACTGGAAATCCTAGCTCTGTGAGGTTATACGGGCATAGAATTTTAAAATCTCCTTTATGATTGCAGGGTAAATGAAACTAAAGTAGGTCTTTAAAATGTAATTACTGTAAATGAGAGGAGCGTTACTTGGAAAGCTCTATTGAGAGACATCTGACAATAAATTGAAAGCTTAGGGAAAGCATCATGTTCTCTAGCTGATGAATTGGGGAAAATAAGATCTGTGGGAAAACCTGTGAGAGCTGAGTCTTGCTTTAATACTGATGACTAAAGGCTAGGCTTATTCATCAGGTGACAAATCAATGAAAGAGGCTATGCTGCCAGTAGGCCATTTTTTGTTTCCCTTTAGGGTTACCCTCTCACTCTTCCGTATTAGCAAACATAGAAATGTACAGGGGAAAGAGAGACAAATGTGGTTACCCTTAAATTAAGGATAGATGTGCACATTTATTTATGAGATTGTATGAACGGTGTCATTCAGAAATTCTCATACTTTCTTTTAACTGTTCATTTCTGTACATTTTAAATACTTTAGTTTCATAACTCTAATGTTCCTTGCTATGCATATGGTCCAATTTACCTGTCAATGTGCAGCATTAAGTTTAACAAGTTTGTTTAATTTCCTTTTCATTATAGTGGGGATGTAAAATATTAAACAGTTAACCAGTAAGCATTAGTCTTACCGGTTACCTCACCTTAATCATTAACCCCGGGCCGGCCGGCTGGAGCGGCCCCAGCCTTCCCAGGCCCGCTGGCCGGAGCGGCCCCAGCCACACCATAGAGGCATAGGGCTTATGTCAGTGGAGTTAGAGCGACGCAGTGTCTGGGTAGACACTGAATTCTGTACATTGGGTGCTGTGCAGTCTCTGCTCCAAGCTGGGCTGCCCAGGGTCCCGGTTTGGGCTGCCACCTGAGGTCCCCACTGAGAGCCCTACTGCATGCACCCCCCCCACCCCCCGGATCACTGCTCCGACCAGACTTCCGGTGTGGATCTCCGTGCCTGAGACGAGAAGCCCGAGGCGGCTCTCACCCCCCACCCCCACCCCCAGCTCCCAGCTGGGAGTGGGAAGGCAAGAAGCTCCAGGGGGCATCTGGGTTCCTGGGGGAGAGCTGCATGGAGTTACCCACACTGCTCCTCTTCAGTTGGTGGAAGCGCTCCTGATGAGGACACACACCACCGATAGAAGAGTAGCGTGGACATCCGCCACCGCATTAATTACTGTGGGGGCTGAAGTCGACCTAACACAGGTCGACTTATTTTGTAGTGTAGACATAGCCTAATAGCAGGAGTGGCTGAAACCTAATACACTCCATTGTGATGAAATGTTACCACACATAAAGGGCCCTTAATGAGTGTGTAAAGAAGGTAGCATGCAAAGAGCTTGCATCCACTCTCTCCTGCAGGCTGGACATATTGTAGTTTGACTAGCACTAATCCTTTCTCAAAAGTGCGGTTGCACTGCATTGGCCAATAGGAGTTGGCGAAGCACGGAATTCCAAGTCAAAGGACATTGCCCCAGAGATATGCAGTGCTGTAGAAAAATTACAGATACGGTTCTATTGCATCAAGAAAGCTGGATTATGCCCCTTTTTTGTGGAGGCATTGTCTTTCATTTCCATACTTGAGGACTTGTCAGCAGTTTTATTTTTAAAGCCCTGTCTCGAAGTTTATCCCTTGGTTATGAAATATTGCTCACACCTAAATATTTTGACTAAAATCCATTTTTGCTTTAAATAGCTTTTAAAGGTGTTTGGAGGTGGACAATACTGTGATAAGTTATTAAATGGAATGCTAGGAATTTGGATGCATTGCAGTTGCACGTGTCTCTGTTGGCACATATGCCAATAAATCTGATATACAAAGTTATGGTGTTAGCTTGGTGCCCCTTTTTGGTCTCTCTGAATGTGCCCCCTCAGATGAGAAGCCTCTTGCCCTGACCCGTCTCGGTATGCAATCTTGTGATTATTCATCTCTTAGATCAGGACCTGGATACACTACCTTATGTGTAACAACTGCCTATCACTTTACAGGTCTGACAAGATTTCAGGCACCTACATTTCTTCCCTTCAGGAATCTGTGACGAATGAGATTGACCAACCCCCTTCTTAACATCAAGTATTTTTATTTAGCATTTGTAATAAAGAACTTTAAAACAAACAGCCAACATGCATATTTAGTCTCATGTAATCTTACACTTAACCACTAACTAAATTAAACAGGCTTTCCTCCTAAGATAGAGAAACAGGATTGAACCAACTTAAGTTCTCTTAGCAAAACCCAGATGCTTCTTTGTCTGTGGGGACTCTGTCTGGTACTCTCTGACCCATCCTGTTCAAACTGGCTTCAGTGCTCCACGCAAGAATAGGATAGAGCCGATAAGGCCACTTGGTCTGTAAGCAGTTAGGAGACTATTAGCAAGGGCTTCCTCCCTCTTTCCCCATGTGGCTAGGTTCTGCCACCCAAACAGACTGATTGGGTGTAATGTAAATTTCAGAATGGAACAGAAACAACACAAAAATGACAGGTCCAGATACCATATTAATAATTATTAAAGGGCACTCTAACATTGGTTACAAAAGTGTGCAGGGAATCACTTGGGGTATGCTAAATGTAGCACAAAGTTTAAACTGTGAACCTGAATTTCTTTGTTTTTGTGGCTTTAAATCAAAACTTTAATATAACTTGAGTGTGCATTTTTGTTATATAATATCCTTTTAACTTTTAGTGAAGCATGAATACTTTCCAAAAGGACAGTAATAGTCATTAAGGTTTATTGTGTAATTATATAAAATACAGTTAGACGTGTTTAAAAATCACGCCAAAAGAAACTATGCAACCTTAATAATGGTCTTTTAACAAAGTCAAGCACTCAAAAATTAGGAACTGTCAGAATTAATGTTGCCTGTGTAACCTTTATTTCCCACGTCCTGTGGATGCATTATGTTAGTCTTTAATTACATGACCATATGTTATTTTTTCCACATGCTCAGTGTGGATGGAATCACTGGGGAATTGAGCTGTGGCTCGGTAGCAAGTCTACTTAGTCAAAATTGGGCAAATTTTCATGAGGACTGTAAAAGGCATATCCCTGTCACACAGGCCACCCTATGCCAAATTTCAGGTCCCTACTCCAAAGCAAAGTTGGCAAAGTTACAAGTACGGCTGTGAGTCTTTCACAGAAGTCACAGATCCTGTGACTTTCTAGGACCTCCATGCAATCCGCAGCAGCTGGTGTGGCTGACTCCAGGGCCAGCTGGGGTGCTCCAGAGTCAGCCGCACTGGCAGCTCCTCGGGCAGCCCCAGGCAGCTGGTCCCAGACACTGCTCCCTAGCAGTGGTCTGAGAGCAGCAGCGATGGGGCCCTGGACTGTCCCCCTTCCAGAGCAGCGGCGGCAGTGGGGCCCTGGGACCTCCCCTTCTCCTCTCCTCTAGTTAGGGGTATTTGTAGTAAAATCATGGATAGGTCGTGGGCTGTGACTTTTTGGTTATTGCCCATGACCTGGTCCTGCTTTGAGCAGGGGATTGGACTAGATGGTCTCCTGAGGTCTCTTCCAACCCTAATATTCTATGATTCATGACTTTTACGAAAAATACCCATGACTAAATTGTAGCCTTAGTTATAAGCAACTGAAAACAGGGTCTTATAATGGGAAGTGACACACAACCTTAATAACAGATAAACAACGCAAGCCTGCCACTGCACAATGACCTTTTAAAACCACCATCTGCACATTTGCTGTCACATCGCCCATTATGGTCTGATCCGCCACACCAAGATGTTGAAAATGGATATCTGTTATAATCCCCAACCAGTCCCTCGTTGCTGATCCACAATTTGCCCGCTTGGTTTTGACCTGCCCCATCGCCAACGGTCCCTGTTGAACAGGTTCCGGACCGGGCAAGGTCTCTGTGCAGCCAACCAGTATCTCTGGGGCCTTCATGACAGACCTTTGTGCAGCTGCGGCGCAACATGGACGATGATGCATCACGCCACTGAAGATGCCATCGCTTGGCTAGACGACTATGCACACAATAAATAAATAAAACAACAGATGGTGTTACACGTCCCACTTAAAATACAGAGCTACACTTAAAAATAAATTTGCAGAGTAATAGGTAGAGAAGAAATAGGGTATATGTCATTCTACAAATACAATAACTGAACACTGAAAGATATTGTTTTGCAGCCATCTAATAATGGAAAACATGTGGATTGCACAGCCAGAGAAAACAGAAAATATTCAATATTGCATAATGGGGACAATACAGCAACAAAACTCCTGAATGCTAAGAGTCTGCTATAAACACAGAAAGAATGACTGACACAAGAGGTAATGAAATAGAAGGTGAAGGGCAGGTAGCCTTTTCAATTTAAGTGAGAGGAAAGGGGCCTTTCTCCTTTTGGTATCACCTAAGGGATCATCTAGTTGGCCACTGACCTGCCCCTTGTCCTGGTGCACATACTCACGTACTAGTGCCTACATTGTACTACACAAAGGAACTCCATAGGTGAATTTGGTTTCTAGTCCACGATGGGAAAGATAGCTTTCCATCATGGGTGGCGGGTATAATAGGCAAGGGGAAGCTGTGCCTGCCCTAGCACAGCCGCCCCTACTGCCTGGCACCTGAGCCGTGGTGCCCCTCCCCCCTGCCTCTTCCCCTCCCTGCTCTGACCCTTCTCGGAGGCTCCCACAGTCGGCTGCTGCTGCCTGGAGACTCTTCCTCCTTTCGTCCACCCCACCCCCTTCAGAGGTCCCCACAGCTGCTGGCTGCATCCCTCATCCTCACCACCCCCGTCCCCAAGGGGCGCGAGGTATGTGAGGATGCCAGCCACAGGCGTGGAATGCGGAGACAAGGGGAGGGGATCTCTGAGTTAACTTTACACACGTGAAAAAGCCTTCCAGAGACCTAGTAGCAGAGATCACTGAAACTGTTAAAGGGCCATTAAGGTGGTAATGAAGCCATTTAATAGGCATTTGCCAGTGCCCAGGAAGCTTTTGGCCACATACAGCTGGGTTTTATATTGTAGGAGAATGTGTTATTGGGGTTAAAAACTGTTTCCAAATGAACCATCAGTTATTCTCTGTACCCAGCAGAAGTATTTTTGACTAACCTCGCTCAAGGAGGAGCTGACATAGCCAGTGAGTTTATTTCTTGATCTAGTTGTTTTATTCAAACCCAGTAAACGAGTCTGGCAGGAAATTGTGTGTGAAAGGTTATTAAACTACTGCCTTAATGCAGCAGGCTGTCAATGACAAAACACTTTTTCAAAAGGAGAGATTAGGCTTCAGTTTGGTGCAGGTAGCCTGGCTTTTCGTCTCTCTCTATACAGTAGACTCCGAACTCCCTGCCACGCAGAAAAGAATCCATCTGGCAATTGATCTATAGCTGTTGCCTGCTCAGTTCCCTTGGGGAATGTTGTTAGTGTTTTAAGGTGAAAAGGGGGAAGGGTTTTGTGGGGGTGGGGGTGGCAGCAGCAGGGTGAGGAGCTGAGCTGTAAGCCAGCTGTATGGCAGCTGGGGGCAGTCTCGTGGCGGGTGGGGAAGGGGTCCGGCGGGGGGGTGAGGAGGCGAGCAGCAGGTGGGCAGGGGAGGAGGTGAGTGGAGGGGGGAATCTTGTGTGGGGGTGAAGAGGTGAGCAGCGAGTCAGCGGCAGGCGGGAGCGGAGTCTGGGGCAGAGTGTGTGTGTGGTGGGGCTGTGGGCATTCTGCTGGGGCAGAAGAGGTGGGACAAGGAGCTAGCCTTCCCCTGGGGAAGTTTCACCCTCCACCCATGCTTTCCATCCAAACCAGAAATAATTGGGAGATAATGAACCATCTTTCCATTTTAGTTGCTTAGCTTTTCTCTCTCTAAAAATACTATCTTGTTGCACACTTGCATATATGCCAGCACTTATGACATAGTGAACAACAGTTGCAAATTTGCTGAACTGCCGTTTTCCCCATTCTCCCATAACTGTAAGCCTGGGCCCAGGCTTTAAGACTCCCTTTTCCCCAAACTATGGCTTGATCTTACAATATCCTTGGCCTATTGTCCTCCATTGCACTGTTGTGGGAACTGAACTCCTCTTACTAAGAGAGAGAGCATGGGACTGTTGAGTTGCTGAGCTGGGAGCAAGTAATTGTAACTTGGGTCATGACTTGACTTGTCCATTAGCACTCAGACAGGTAGCTGAGAGGTAAGAGTCAGGGCTTGTCTACATTTAAAATACTGCAGCGATGCAGCTGCAGGACTTCAGTGAAGATGTTACCTGCGCCGATAGGAGGGGTTCTCATGTCGGTGTAGGTAATCCACCTCCTTAAGTGGCGGCTCTGTCTGTATTGGGGGTTAGGTCAGTTTTAGAGGTTCTGGAGCAATTTGTATAGTGGGGGTGCTGAGATCAATTAAACCAAATTGTAAACCCTGTATATGATGGAAACCACTTCAAGCCAAGGTGTGCGGTAGCACCTCTAGTTCCAGCACCTATGGTCGGTTTAAATGTGTTACTCAGTGGTGTGGATTTTTCACACCCCTGAGTGACGTAGTTATACTGACCTAATTTCCTAGTGTAGACCAGATCTTTTTCAGCTGGAATCCATTGCTCCAACCCCTTGCTGATTGAAACACACTGATCCAAGTTTCACTACCTCCCTTCTGCTCATGTCAGCTTTTCTCTGTTTTTTCCCCCTGGACTGAGATTACTTTTTGGTTTTGTATAAACATAAGAATGGCCATACTGGGTCAGACCAATAGTCCATCTAGCCCAGTATTCTGTCTTCCGACAGTGGCCAATGCTTCTGACAAGTGCTTCAGACGGAATGAACATAACAGGCATTCATTGAGTGATCCATCCTGTCGTCCGCTCCCAGCTTCTGGCAAACAGAGGCTAGGGACATTCAGAACATAGTGTTGCATCCCTTACCATCCTGGATAATAGCTATTGATGGACCTATCTTCCATGAACTTACCTAGTTCTTTTTTGAATCCTGTTATAATTTTGACCTTCACAATATTCCCTGGCAACGAATTCCACAGGTTGACTGTGTGTTGTGTGAAAAAGTACTTCCTTCTGTTTGCTTTTAAATCTGCTGCCTATTAATTTCATTGGGTGACCTCTAGTTCTTGTGTTATGTGAAGGAGTAAATAACATTTCCTTATTTACTTTCTCCACACCAGTCAAGATTTTATAGACGTCTATCGTATTCCCTCTTAGTCGTCTCTTTTCCAACTTGAAAAGTCCTAATCTTTGGGGTTTGGGGTGGAGTTTGACAGCTCGTGACCCCCCATGTAATAACCTCGTGACCCCCTGAGGGGTCCCGACCCCCACTTTGAGAACCCCTGGTTAACCTGTTCCCTGTCGAATTAAACTACTCTTGAACCAGAATAAGAGAGTGCACAGCCCTGTGTGGACAACTAATATAGCATCCACACAGAAATTTAATGGAATCAGTTTAAATTCACATTTTAGATTAAACTAGTACAGTTTTCTATGTCGTAAACCCTTACCCTCTACAAAAGCCTTCTCTTTTTTGTTCCTTTTCTCTGCTGCAAAGAAAGTCCCTGGTCAGAGACTAGGTATTAAAAATAAATCTTTGTTTAGGTGCTCTATTAAAGCCTTATCATGGGGTTGATAGACTGTAGTATCTCAGAATAATTAGTTTATCATGCAAATTGACACACAAATTTTAAGTTACTAAAAGCTCCAACACTGTAAATTTTCCTTTAAAAAAAGCCATTTTGATGTTGCCCCCTCCCCCCATAAAAAACTTCAAACTAGGCAACTTCTCATGTTGACAGTAATATAATTTATTCCTTAGAATACTAGCATAGTTTTATAATGTGAGCCTAATATATATATATAGGGATTTATATTGCCTCAAACCAGCTGCCAAATTTGTACCGACATTCTTTGTACAAATAAATAATAGAATTTTGTATGCAGTTGGAACTGTGTGTAGACCTGGTAGCAAATCCAGTTTGCGGATGTAAACTGTGTTTTCACACAGAGATGATTTTGCACATGCAGAAGGTGATCTCTAAAAATGTGGCACTATGTGTTTACTGTATGTTGTCAATCTCTAAAGGGCTTGAAAGGTTTAAATTTAAAAAAAAATTAAAAAAAAAATCTAGATTTGAGTTTAACTCTTTTAGGGGGCTGTTCAGTTTTGAACAGCCAGCCAATAAATAAACTCTGAAAATAAGCTTTTTAAAAAAATAAAAACTGATGACCTATATAGTGGCACAAAATAGAGCCTCCAAAATAAATAAATAGAACAGACGATAGCTTCAGTGCTAGTGTAAAAATGTATCTCATCTGGGGAGATGCATATTTGGAAGGCAGTATGCTTTGACTTGGCCAGTTCAACTTATCAAGGCAAAACAGCATTATACCGAATGTTATTTGTGGCTCATATCACCAAGTACCCTGGATTTTGAACTCTTTATTGGTGCAGTTATTTTCAGATTCTGATCAAATGGAATCATGTAGAAGAACATTAGTAATCAAATTAAGGACCTGTCACCACTGAATATATCAATAGTACAAAATCTTAATATATCATAACCAGCAATTTTATGTAGTACATAGGTGAAAGTAAGTATACAATATTTTATTTTAAAATGCATCCATGTAACCATGATAACAGTCTTTGTTTCATGTACATTTACTATTTCAAAGCAGGTACATTCTTACCTGCAGAAGATGGGGAAATATTATATAAAAACATGGAAAACCAAATATGTTTTCATGTTAACCTGTAGTAGGAGATTAGATGGGGTAGAAATGCACCATCTAAGGCAGAGGCTCCCAGACGTTTCTTATTGTCTACCCCCTTTCAGATCGACCAGCTGTGTGCATACCCCATCCTTCTTATCACTGATACTTTGTGTGTTCTTATTAACACTACCTGTATTTAACCATCTGTCCATACTTCACTGTTAAATACAGATATAGTGTGATATATACAATAGAAAAAAAAAACCTGACTAAGTTCGGAGCTCAGTTAGACTGGACAGTTGCTGGGCAATTGAACTCGCGCTGCACAGTGTTTGGAGGTGAGGGGTCTGTGAGTCAGCATCTCTGTGTATCTGTGTTCTCATTGGAACATCTTGAAGTAAATTAACTAACATATTTTATATAACAAATTCCCACAGAGTTATAAAGCTTCAATTGAGTAGCCTATTATGAAAATGCATTAAATAAAATTATTAATAATAAAATCCACCGTTACACAATATCTCCTGCAAACCCCCAGAGATGTCTTGCGTTCCGCCAGGGGTTGCATACCTCAGGTTGGGAATCCCTGATCTAAGGGGTATTACTAGGGACATTGGCTATAAATTGTGAATCAGAAAGTGTTAAAATCTTTGAGAACAAAATCTCAGTCAATGTCCAAGTTTCAAAAGATATCTTTTTTCCTATATCATTTCAACAACAATACAGTGCATCAAAGTCTGCCTTCAGTAATATGAATCTAGTCAACAGCAAACTTTGGCCCTGGATGTCTTTTTATTTTTATATATGCTATAAGTTGTTATATATTTTAGTTTTACAAAGGTGATGTTGTTTTTTTGAAACAGAAGTAAAATGTTGAGACAGAACCCAAAAAATGTTATATTCTTCTACAGAGAATGTTTCCTGTCTAGTTTACACTGAATGCTTTGGTTTTAAAAAATAGCTTGAATTTTTCAAATTTAACTTAAAATGTTAAGCAGATATTATGCTTCAAAATAATAGTGACAACGGTGAACCTAATAACAGAATATATATATTATTTTGGTAATGATAATAGCTAGAGGTACTGCATGTAGTCTCTAGAGAAAGATTTTAAAATGTGTTGACCGCAAACAATAAATGTATTAACATTAAATAATAAATTAAACCTATTCACATGAATCGAAATGATTCAGTGGCCAGCACAGACAAGACATCACAATATATTCTATACCATAGAAATGTAAAGAGATGGAAATTTCCAGGAGACAGACATGTTTTGTATGTCAAAAGAGAGTCCTAACATACAATAGAAGTGCCGGTAACACTGATCCTACAAAATGATTCTTTCACAGTCTTGCTGCGTGAGAAGGCTTTTGCCATTTTGGCATACTCTTTGCATAATAAATCTCCTGCACTAGTTGGCAAATTATCAAAAAACAATGTCCTATGAGTTCAAAAAACTCACCAGATTATTCCTTTACTATGCTGTGAAGTTTTTCCATTACACACAAATTAAGTATTAAAACCAAAACAACTTGAGTGGGGAGTACATTGTCCACATCTTAACTACATGTTGCCTTCAGAGCAAGCAGTAACAAGGATATTGTGGTGTTGGATTTTGTTTTTTCCTTGGTCAAATGAAAACTAAAGAACAAACAATATCGCTTTCTACTGCAGTAACAAAGATAGCATGAATCTGATGTAAAAACAAATAAGAGATAACTTGGTAACTTAGAAATAGGTCAGATTGCTGAAAGTGATCCCATTTTCCCCAAATCCATTATTATTAATTATTTATATTACAGTTGTGTTCTGAGGGCCCAATCAGGGCTCTATTGTACTGTGTGCTATGCAAATATAAAAACAGAGGACAAATACAGTATTATATTATTTTGCTTTCTTTTATTTCCCACAGATATCTTAAATTGTAGATTGGTCTTTGACTTCATTTAGAGTGTAAGCTCCTCTGGAGAAAAGGAGGTGTATTTGTATGTATTTGTACAACACATTAAAGTGACTGAAATGGTTCAAATCTTGGGAAAAGTCTCTATCACTACTTACAAAGTAAATCAAGATTTTGGGTCAAAAGCCTTGAGTGTCCCAAAGGCATTGAATTGTTGCAATCCATAGTTCTCTAAAGTATTGTTCAGAGGTTCTTTGTTAGACTTGTTACCATTCACAATTCAGTAGCATCCTGATCCTTTATGTGGGAATGTGAAATTTGCTACATTATATTAAATTATTGGTTCAATCTAATGTCCAGTTATCTTGCCTCTAGCATTATTCAAAGTTTCTAAGGTAGAGCACTCCCCATCTTCAAAAATTTATTTTGTTGTTCAGCGTTGCAGTGAGGGTGAAGGGCTTTTATTTATTGATTGGTTGGTCCTTTTTTCATACTGTGTTTCTAAAAATATTCCAGTCAGTTTTGTCAAATTAAGATAGATTTAGAACTGTAAAACATGTAGTAACTGTCTTGCAGAATTGAGTAAGCTGTCCTGTTCACCTTCATTTTTGCAGGCCTGATTGATGCTATATGTCTCTGTGAGTTACATTTTGGGGGTAGAGGATAATTATTGCCATTGCTGTCAGTGATATAACAGCGCTTTTGATACACAGTATTCTGCTTACAATCAACTGAGTAAGATTTTTTTTGGCGATGTTGATGGAAAAAAAGACATTTTTTGTGAAATTGTGGATAGTCTATGTAGCAAAAAGATGAATAGTTTCTTGGAATTGTAACTTTGATCCTAGAGAAAAATAGGCAGAGGGAATACCTCTGCAGTCTTACAACAGCCTGTGAAGCTGGTGCCAGGGTTGAAAAACCAGGCTGCCCTATGCAGTGTCTCACAGAACTTATTTCTTGGTGATGAATGAATGAAGGGGGAAGAATGCCTGGTAATGCCATGCCATTAGTCTTCCTCTGAGGCTTTAAATTGTGCCTCTTTATGTATTGTTCTTGATGGAAGGGAAATTTTAAATCAAAATTATGACTTAATACATGCCTGACCCAAATTTCTGAGGTATAGAAGATTTCACACATGAAAACTTCCAGCACTAAGGGGAAATGGCTCAAACACTGGTTCGATAGCCAACTAGTTCCCTGCAAGCAAGCAGCGGAAGTTTTAAAAAAAAGACAAGGACAGCTAGGAACACCACAAAAGCCTTGGTGAGCACATCCCTATTAATGGGCTGTCAAGTTCAGAGTTCAATACAATTTAATTTAAAAAAAAAAATCAGCCAGAGAAAAACCAGAGGTGGTTAACTGGGCAGGTGGGGATAATATCAGAAACAAAGGTGTACCTGAACTGACACTAAACTGGGAGGAGAGGTAGATACGCTGGAGGGTAGGGATAGGATACAGAGGGACCGAGACAAATTAGAGGATTGGGCCAAAAGAAATCTGAGGAGGTTCAGCAAGGACAAGGCAGAGTCCTGCACTTAGGACAGAAGAATCCCATGCACCGCTACAGACTAGGGACCGAATGGCTAGGCAGCAGTTCTGCAGTAAAGGACCTAGGGGTTACAGTGGACGAGAAGCTGGACAATGAGTCAACAGTGTGCCCTTGTTACCAAGAAGGCCAGTGGCATTTTGGGATGTATAAGTAGGGGCATTGCTAGCAGATCGAGGGATGTGATCGTTCCACTCTGTTCGACATTGGTGAGGCCTCATGTGGAGTACTGTGTCCAGTTTTGGGCCCCACACTACAAGAAGGATATGGAAAAATTGGAAAATGTCCAGCGGAGGGCAACAAAAATGATTAGGGGACTGGAACACATGACTTATGAGGCGAGGCTGAGGGAACTGGGATTGTTTAGTCTGCGGAAGAGAAGAATGAGGGGGGATTTGATAGCTGCTTTCAACTACCTGAAAGGGGGTTCCAAAGAGGATGGATCTGGACTGTTCTCAGTGGTAGCAGATGACAGAACGAGGAGTAATGGTCTCAAGTTGCAGTGGGGGAGGTTTAGGTTGCATATTAGGAAAAACTTTTTCCCTAGAAGGGTGGTGAAGCACTGGAATGCTACCTAGGGAGGTGGTAGAATCTCCTTCCTTAGAGGTTTTTAAGGTCAGGCTTGACAAATCCCTAGCTGGGATGATTTGATTGGGGATTGGTCCTGCTTTGAGCAGGGGGTTGGACTAGATGACCTCCTGAGGTCCCTTCCAACCCTGATATTCTATGATTCTATGAAGTAGAAGATAAAAGAAGCATGTTATCTATCTACAACCAGTGTCCTGATGGCATGCTGACAATACTTTATCACAAGTAAGAAATAAAACTGGGCAAAGAGATTACCCCTGTTTTGAATTTTTTGAAGTGTTGACCTTTTTTCAGAAATGGATTTTTTCGAGCCCTTTCAACAAATTTCAAATGACAAAACAAATTCGCCTGAGTGCAGCATCTCATTGCTAATAGATGTTTCTGGGAGTACATACTCCGGATCCCCTTATGTAGGATCCCCATTGAACAGAGTCTGGTTAAAGGTCACTATGCTGATTTCCATAGTCCTTTATGGTGTTGGCTTAACTTCCTGGGAGATTGCCTCTCTTCCTGTGGTGGTGACCTCTTATATTCCACTGGAATATAATTCTGTAAAAACAGGGAAGACTCTTATCCCCAGTAAGTAGATATTATGCAGGAGACAAACCAAGACTGTGGAACTCAATGCCAGATGAAATAGGAATAACCACAATGGTCAGAATGAAATGAAAACCTCATCTCTTCCACTTAGTTTAACCACAATGACCCTCTCAAACAAGTCAGCATTCAAGTCTCTCTCTCTCTCTCTCTCTCTATATATATGTATGTGTGTGTGTATATATATAATATATATATAAAGCAAAAAGTAAACCTGACAATTTTAAGCTTGTTCCTGCCAGCAGGATGGGAAGAGATTTTTGTGATTATTTCTTACGGAAAGCACTCAGATATTGTGATGATGAGCAAACTTATAAATACCAGGACAGATGGAATGTGTAGCATTTGCAAAGTGCTTTACAGCATCAAAATGTGGACAAATGTTACCTGACATTAATTTTAGCACTTTGCACTGTAGCAAACTTGGCAACTAGGAATAAGCCTTTTGGGTAAGGCTGTGGGCAGTGAACATGGTGTCAAAACACTTTCTGAGTGGCTTTCCCCTAACAAATGCCAGAAACAATGCCAGAAACAAAATCTGTTATGCCTTAGTATAAGTCCAGCTTTTGGCAGCTTTTTTTTCTTTGATTTTAAACTTCAGACTTCTTCTAAAAATGGTAAATCCGAACAAGAGGATAGAAATAATTTCCATGTCTCCATGTTTTCATTCCACTCACAATACAAATGACAAAGGTAATGGATGTTGCCCTCTCTGTTACACAGTTCAAATGTACGCATGGAAATGGGGTTGATTTCCTTATGACGAGGAACGGAAGACAGCGAGGGTTCAGGTACAATTTATTTGCCTATTTGTTCCTTCCTTTAGCAGGCTGGCGTTTCAATAGTAATTCACATGGATACTATAAACAGGTTTTAAAGCAATGGCAATACCAGCATCTAAAAAATGTTTTTAAAAGTGGAAGCAGCAGGTCATTGCACAGAAATCAAATGCATGTGTCTGATGCCTGTAGAAAATGGATCTTACTAGGACAGATGAGGAAGAGCAGCATACTCTTTTAATAATAAAATTCTTAGGGACAAATTTTGGCCCTACATGTTGGTCTCCCACTGACTTAAATGGGAGCTCCATGCATGGATCTGTAGCCAGAATTTGGATCTTCTGTATATTCCCTAAAAATATTTATATAAAACGTGTTCTATTTCATATTGTGACAAAGTTCCTCCTCTGCCTTGGTGGGTCCTGCGCTTATTGGTGGATTTTCTCGCCTCAGAGGTTCACGGCAGCCCTCAGTTTGGCCACGTTCCTGGGTCAAATCTGCTGGTCACTCAGTTAGCCTCATCACTGGCCAGCATGGGGAAAGGAAGAAGAACAATCCCCGCAGTCTCTGCTGATCCACCTAGTGGATCGGGGAACAGGCCAGAGACCTTCCCCTCTGGTGGAACCCACAGTCCAGTTCAACTCCTCTGGTATCAAGTAGGGGGATGGGGGGGAACCTGGGCCTGCCCTCTACTCCGGGTTCCAGCCCAGGGCCCTGTGGATTGCAGCTGTCTACAGTGGCTCCTGTAATAGCTGCGTGACAGCTACAACTCACTGGGCTATTCCCCATGGCCTCCTCCCAACACCTTCTTTATTCTCTCCACAGGACCTTCCTCCTGATGTCTGATAATGCTTCTACTTCTCAGTTTTCCAGTAGTACACCCTCTCACTCTCAGCTTCTTGCTCCCAGCTCCTCGCACGCACGCCACAAACTGAAGTGATCTCCTTTTTAAAACCCAGGTGCCCTGATTAGCCTGCCTGTCTTAATTGATTCTAGCAGCTTCTTGATTGGCTGCAGGTGTTCTAATCAGCCTGTCTGCCTTAATTGTTTCCAGAAAGTTCCTGATTGTTCTGGAACCTTCCCTGTTACCTTACCCAGGGAAAAGGGACCTATTTAACCTGGGGCTAATATATCTGCCTTCTGTTACTCTCCTGTAGCCATCTGGCCCGACCCTGTCACAATATCCTATTCACAGAATGGAGTGAGTTAGTTACCTGTTACTCCATTTTCAGCAACTCTGATAATGACTTCAAGATAATGACCTTTAGATCTGTCTTTTAGGAAGTGTTGATGGGGTTGGTGAGGACAGGGGATCTTGTCTTAAGTATGGTGTCTCATTAAAATGGAATCAAATTTATGATACAAGGTTAAAAGTATCAGTTTTGGGCCTTGCCTTGCACCTGTAATGAGACTTACAAAGAGGTTTGTAAAGTAACAGTGGCATCTTCATTATGATGAAATGGATAATTTTTAGTACAAGATAAATAATCAGTGGTCAAATGTATATAGATGCTTAAAAATAGCTTTGTGCTGTTAATCAGTAAGCATCTAAGAAAATAACATGTTTGTCGTAAATCTTTTCAGTTTACAACAAAAATGGAAATGTTATTATGAAATACGTTGTTATTTTTGTTTTCTTCCTTGTCTTTTTCACTCTTCCTGGTCACAAACAAGAAAAAATGTGGGTATGGATTTTTTTAATTTAGTTTTTAAAGTGCATGTTTAGTGAGTGGCAATAGGAAAAACAACACTAGACTGCAATTACTTACTGCAAATCACAAGTTGCTAGAAATACAGCTTACTAATTGGGGTACTAAAAACCTTGAGGGGGAAAAATCATGAAAATAAAAATGTCACATATCCTCTGTGACTTGCTTATGAAAACAGTAATGTACAACATGGTGTGTAGATGTGATCTGATTCTGCTTCCATTGAAATCAATGCCAAAACTCTAATGAGAGCAGGATCAAGCCCTGAACTGGTGTCATACACCTTGAATGTGGGGTAAGGTGTAAAGTCAAAAGCTGTATTCCCCCAGCATCTAGAGTTATTTAATGTTTCTTGCTGAGAAGCATTGACCTATGCATGCATAGTCTGTAATTACAGCCCTTCTCAACCAATAAAACTTTCCCTCAGGACAAGCTAGTTAATAACTATATGACACACAGAGATGTGTGTGTGTGTGTGTGTATATATATATTTATGTAGATTAATATAACAGTAATAAAAATCCTCTGTCCCTTGCCCAATAGCTTTTTTTGACAAATCCTTAAAAATGCAATCAATACAAAATTACAAATCCACCAGAATACGTTAACCAACGCAGCCAAAATCAACTAGTTAAAACATAAATCTTAAAAAGATAAAATGTTCCAGTTTGTCCCCCCAAAAATAATTCACAACCCTGTACTCACCCTCCCCCCAAAGTGAGAGCTATGTACATTAAGTGTAGTCTCTAGATAACCTGTATATAGTGTACCAATGAGAGTCAAAAGTCATTTTTGTGGGGTCCTATTGAATTAAAAGAAAAGAATGTACCCATAATTTACTTGTATTCTCTTAGAACAAATTATAATTTAACTTACATTTGAAGAAAATAGAAGGGTTCAAAATGTAGGAACAGGTTTATTAATAGGATTTTATTAACTCAGATATTGTGTAATGGAGCAGCAACTGTAGTCCAAGCAGAGTCAGAGGGACGGCACTGTGACCTTATAAAATTAGGATGGAAAGTGCTGAAAAAGTTTTCGAAGCAGCCATGCATATGGCAGACGGTAAAACCCAACTGATAGCCACATGGTGTATACAGCCCTGATGGTATCTCATGTTCTGTTTTGCACTTTTCACTCTCCTTTTTGTGCAGTCTGCACTTTCTGTGCATACATAGCAGCTGTGATCTGCAGGGCATGCAGCTCTGAACCTCAGGGCAGTGTCTTATTCCTTTTTGACCTGCAGTCTGACACAAAAAAGCTGGGAAGATAGGACCAACATTTATTTTGATGTTTATTCTGCTTCAAGTCACAAGAACAGTTTGTCGATGCAAAATTTTTAGAACGTACCCCAAAAATACTTCAGATATAATTTGGACACTATAATAGGAACAACATTGAGCCATATTCATTATGTTACACATGCAATTTTTAAAGACTAATGTATCTTAAATCCCAGATTTTGGAATAGAATGTATGATTTTGCTATATAACAGTTGATACTTTTCTCTCCTGCCTCCCCAGGGCCTCTGATTCTATGGTTTTTAAAATATAGCACTGTGCAGTTGAAGTTTAGATTAAAATTAAGCCTTAGTTATTGAGAACATATTCAGATACAACATTTTAAAAAGTACCTCTGAACTGTTAACTATCCATACTGTGACAGACCCAGGCCAGTGGGGTACAGGAGTCTGGTAGAAGGCAAATATACTGGCCACTGGATGAATAGTTTTCTGTTCCCGGAGTGATCAGAGCAGGGGCTGCACTAGAGCAATCAGGAACCTGCTAGAACCAATTAAGACAGGCAAGCTAATTAAGATACCTGGTAGCCAATTAACATACTAGAATCAATTATGGCTACAGACTAATCCGGACACCTGGTTTAAAAAGGACCTCCCATCAGTTAGTGGAGGGCGTGCAGGGAGTGAGAAGGCGTGCTGCTGGAGGATTGAGGAGTACAAGCCTGATCTGGCCTCGGGAGGAAGATCCTGTGGTGAGGATAAAGAAGGTGCTGGGAGGAGGCCATGGGGAAGTAGCTCAGGGAGTTGTAGCAGTAGGTGTCAGGCAGCTGATACAGGAGACCTAGACAGCTGCTATCCACAGGGCCCTGGGCTGGAACCCAGTGTAGAGGGTGAGCCTGGGTTCCTCCCCATCCCCCCGACTCCTGATCGGACACAGGAGGAGTTGACCTGGTCTGTGAGCAGCACCGGAAGGGAAGGTCTAATTTGGAAAGGGATCTGGCCTGTCTCCGAATGACTATGTGGCACAAC
The DNA here is from genome assembly GCF_965152275.1 of Natator depressus. Lineage (NCBI taxonomy): Eukaryota > Metazoa > Chordata > Testudines > Cheloniidae > Natator > Natator depressus. Next base: position 58,770,165 of record NC_134236.1, read on the forward strand.
AGAGACTGTGGAGATTGTTCTCTGTTTCCCCCATGCTGGCCAGTGATGAGGTTAGCTGAGTGAACGGCAGGTTTGAGCCTCTAGCAGAAGTGGCCAAACTGAGGGCTGCTGTGAACCTCTGAGGTGAGCAAATCCCCCAAAAAAGTGCAGGACTTACCAACGCAGAGGAGGAACTTTGTAACAATACATTGTCATTGCCTACTTTTATGTCCCTCTTTTCACAGAGAATAGTAATTCCCCAGATAATTAATTTAATATGGCAAATGAATAGAACATGTTGGTTAATTTATTATATCCGCTTTTGCAAGCACATTGTTATTAAAATAAAACTGTATTATTGCAACATTCAGGTTGCACAGTTAAAATCACATAGGGCTAAATTTTCCCTGGCATTTGCTCAGCCACACAGGGAAGGAAGGAAGGAAAGTAACGCGTCCCTTATACCTCTTACTGAGCCAAGCAAAGGCTGCTCACATTCTGACTTCAGCTGTGGGCATGGCAGGGGAGAGCAGAGACTTTTGGCCCAATAGTCTGTCTGCAAATTAGTGTGTAGGTAGGGGGAATGGGAAGAGCTTTGGAGCATTTGATCCAATGTACAGTGGGGAGGAGAGTGAGCTGGATTGCTAGAAGGTGTGAAATAAGGCCAGGTCTACACTACAACCTATATCGGTATACCTATGTCACTCAGGGGTGTGAAAAATCCACCCCCCTGAACAACGTAAGTATACTGACATAACCAGGGCTGGCTCCAGGCACCAGCTTTCCAAGCAGGTGCTTGGGGCGGCAGTCTGTGTCCTGTGGCAGCAATTTGGCGGCAGCTCCGCCATGGTGGCTTTTGGGCGGCAGCTCCGCTGCTCTTCTGGGCCTGGCGGTAATTCGGCGGCGACTGCTTGAGGTGGCAAAATTGGTAGAGCCGCACCTGGACCTAACCCACCATGTAGACAGCGCTATGTTGATGAGAGAAGCTCTCCTTCTTCAGCGGCACTGCTGTCGCACTGTATGTGAAGACAACAAGCCTTAAGGCTTGGTCTGTGCTCAAGACTTAGGTTGATGCAAGGCAGCTTACGTCGACCTAACTATGTAAGCGTCTACACTAAAATTTCACTCCTGCTGATGTAACTGCTCCGCTACGCTGACTTAATAACTCCACCTTCACGAGAGTCATAGAGTCACTGTTGATGTAGTTAGGTCAACGCAGTGTCAGTGTAGACATTGTGTTTCTTACATTGACACTTACTGGCTTTCAGAAGCCTTCCCGCAATACCCAACACTGACAGTACAGTTGGTACAAGCGTTCCTGGTGAGGACGTGCACTGCTGACAAAAGAAGCAAGGTGTAGATACGCACTGTGATGTAATTACTGTGGCAGCTGTATGCCGACGTAAGTTAGGTCGATGTCATTTTGCAGTGTAGACATGCCCTAAGTAACCCCCTCCTGGCACAAGGGATAGCAGGGCAGAATAGTGCCTCACTCTCTGTTTCTTCACAGAGCTCCTCCTGTGGCTGCGCAGCCACATGCTGCTCCTTACTATGGGTTGAGCGTAGTGGCTCAATCTAGCCCTAAATCAGGAAAAGCAAAAGTGAAGGTTCAAACAGCAATGCTGCTGTGTCACACACCCTGTATATTTTACAATATACCTTTAACACTATAAACAGTAGTAAACTTCAAAGTTAGCCAGAAAATGCAGGATATTGCATTTGTATTTCTTCATTAGCCCTAGGATAGAAGAACTCTAATATATGGCCAGATTCTTTCGCTGTTAATTATGTGCCTTACTCTGTGAACAATCATGTTTTATTTCAGTAGGTGTATTGTGGGGCTAGACACTGCTCATTGTGAATGAGGGTGACAGAATTGGGCCCATAATACATTTTGTGTAAAGATTTCAAGGATCTTTCTCCCCAGATCTTTCCATGTTGGCTTGGTGCCTGTAAAAATTCATGTTCATAAACCAAAAAGTAGCCTTTTCGTGTAACTTTTGCTTAGGAACAGATTTTTTTTTCAGTCATGTGACGTAAAAAGAATTTAAAAATACATATCTTGCTTTGTCCATTGAATTGTACAAATGAAAGTAGGTTGTGTATTGAACATTTTGAAAACGTAAGACTTGCATTTTGCTACTGCTTTGCAGTTGACCCTTCAGGCCTATTTTGAGTTACCAGATGAAAATAAGGTTTCCCTTCAAGTGGTGGTTGCCAAGGGCAACTGGCACTGACGCTAAAAGATGAATACTCTACCTACTTAGTATAATGCCTACTTTGTGAGCTAAATAAAGAGCTAAATTGCAGAGCAGGAAGTTGGATAAATGTGAAATATCAAGGGAGCAAAACCCAAGATTATTAAGGACCCAGAATTCAGAAAGGATTATTGTCAGTACATGGATAGTAACTGGCTGGCATACAGATTCTAGGCGCAAATCTGTAGCTAGGCACTTTGCTGTCTTGGCCCTACTGTTCAAGACCTGCTCCAGTGAGTAATGCCAACACGGTTTCTCTGTCTGGGTACTAAACAAGGCTGTGGAAGTTTGGCGAGAGAAAGGAAACCTTTCCTGCAGTAGTTCTTTTAGCTTCTGTAGTAGAAATGAGTGTTGAGGTTACAACCAATTTAGCTTCTGCGAACTTGCAGTTGATAGGGTCAGCTGTCACTGAGAGGTGTCATTGTGGTCACTCAGAATTTTTAGGTTAAGTTTATTAGTAGTTTGTATAAATGACAGAAAAAAATTCTGCACCTAAAATTTATACCATGGAAAGTTCAACATTTCAATGGGTAAAAAAATCAGAAAGCAAGCTTAATCCCCTTTCAAAACAGAATAACTAATTTTTGTGTGTGGGAAAGCTCTTATTTGTGGTTCAGTGATAAAATGATTAATATGTGCAGAACTGTCATATGTCTGGGCAACAGGAAAGGAATCATGAGACAAGCATAATTTAATATCAGAAGAGAGAAAAGCTGCTGGTGTATTACAAATTAGCTTGGCATGTTAAAAATTATTTTTAGTTAACCAAAAATAAACATCAATGGATACACTACACATGCCATACCTACAGTTAGATATATATGTGATCCAAGGACTGTTTCTTACATGATGTTGCTATAGGAAATATATCTGGAACTGTGGCACATTTCTCCGTTAGTGATTCACCACATTGGGCAATCAGCTTAGTTTAATATAAGAGTGATCCAAAGCCCACTGAAGTCAGTAGGCATTTTTCAGTGGCTTCATTAAGCTTTGCATCAATTCCATTATGAAGACACAGAAATACTGTTTATAAGGGTAGTGCTTCCTATAGTGATACATTCTGCATAGCAATTTTGAATTATATTGGAGGGTTGTTCAGGTACATATTTAGCTGTGAATGTATATATCTTATTTTGGAAAATGTTAGGTAAGACACATTTGTCATAAACGTTGTGTTTGTTTGCTTAACTACTAAACGACAGTTTTCTGTGGTAGAGACAGTTGATTAGTCTCAGGCCACTGCTTGAAGCTATGCACTTTATAACTTTTATGAAAAGAAGGATGTAGATGATTCAGCAAGGTTTCAGAGAAGAGCCACAAGAACTATTAAAGGGTTGGAAAGCGTGCCTTGTAGTGAGGAGCTCAATCTATTTCGCTTATCAAAGAGAAGGTTAAAGGGTGATTTGATTGCAATCACTAAGTACCTACATGGGGAATAAAAAATTAATAATTGGTTCTTCAGTCTAGCGGGGAAAGGTATAAACATGATTCAATGACTGGAAGTTGAAGCCAGACAAAATCAGACAGGAAATGAGGAGTAAAATTTTTACAGTCAGGGTAATTAACCACTGGAACAACTTACCAAGAGTTGTGGTGGATTCTCCATCACTGACCATTTCTAAATCAAGATTGGATGTTTTTCTAAAAAATAATCTCTAGTTCAAATGGGAATTACATTAAGAGAAAATATGGAGGCGGTCAGACTAGGTGATCACAGTGGACCCTTCTGGCCTTATCTATGAAAACTGATTTAATATTAAAGTGTTCAGTCAATTCATTGGTGCTTTCTAATACAGAAACAGATATAACATACAGTCACTAAATAAGACTGCCAGCCTGTCAGCCATTCCTATTAGCCAGGTGACAACTCAAAGAAAAAGCCATCTGTTGTATGTCAGCCATGGAGTAAAACAATAAATGACAGTCTGGTAACAGTGAAAGGCATGTCAGCTATGCTTCTAAACTCCGAATCTTAAGGCAATATGGAAGGCCATCCCTAGATGCCATATAATTAAAGATGACCTGCAAGTTGTTTGCACAAAATTCCTTCTGCTGTAACACTATGGACTGAATGAACCCAACAGGTTAAGAGGGGTGATAAAAAGCTTTACCTGCTAACACTTCCTAACCTCAGCTGCATGCTCCTGTGGACTTCCATGGTTGTTGTGAAGTCACCAGCATAGCGTAAGTAATCTTTAAGAGATATCATGCATTATGGGATGAGCGCTTCTCAAAAGCAACAAAGGCTGATGTGAATATGCTGAAATTTCGTTCTGTGAATTTCACTAGCTATCCATTTCAAAACATAATTCAAAATTCTGGTCTGAATCGATAACTCTTAACAGATTGGGACATGATTACCTCGAAATCCCACCTCTCCTATGCTCCACATAGTACAGTGCAGCTGGAGACAACCAGGTTCAGGTTATCTGGGGCAAAGCGTTCTCAGAGGCAGGACCACAGCTCTGAACTCCTTGCCAGAAGAGATCAGACTGAGCCCGAGACAAGTACAACATGCAGTGCTTCAATGAGACTTTCCCCAGGATTGACAGCTGTCAATACATTTTTTTAAAATCCATTGACATTTTAAATTATCCTTGAACACACAAACCTATCCACCCAGGTGATAAAATCATTTGTAATGATAAAACAAAATTTTAAATGACTAGACTGTGTCTGATCCTTGATAGTGGTTTGTAAATAGTCAATGTTCTGGGCTTGCTGAGCAGAATGATCTAAAATTATTGGAACCATTCAGAATTTTTCAATAGTTTGTGTAATACAAATGGAACTACTGTATTTGTACTGTATTTGGAGTTTTAAGTACTTCAGAAATGGATTTTTTATATATGCTAAAAATCTGATTTATTTTTATGTTAATTAAAAACTACTTTACAGGTGCACACTTCTAACATAAAAGTGCCTTTTCCAAGTCAGGATTTCAAAATTCAGTCTTCACCTTCTTGAATTCCAGATGCCAAATTATTAATTGTTTTCAGAAGTCTCTACTTTTCCACTTTCAGCAAATTTTGATCTTACCTTGGAAAATAGTGATCTAATAAAACAAATTTCCCTGACAACACATAGATTTATCAAATGTATGGACATCTCATTAAATAATCTACCAAAATATCATGCATTTAAAAATGAGAAAAACAGAATAGTTGCACAGTGTCTTTCTGCAATGAGACATTTTAAACTTAGTGTTATTCTACTACACATTAAGCAAACTCTTGAACTATACAAGATTTAACAGGATTCCCCTGTTTAGTGGGATTGTCCTTGTTCTAATGGGATTGTCAAGGGTTTGTAATGGATTGCAATTTCACATAATAATAAAAGTTTATAATATATTTATAATGCAGTATATATCTGGTGAAAATTATAACTATAAGGCCTGTTGTCTTACTGATTTTGATAATACATTTTGGCTGTAGGGCTGCCAACTGTCTAATCACACAAACGCAAACACTTTGCCCCGCCCCTGCCCTGTCTGTTCCCCGAGACTCCGCCTCATCTCTGAGGCCACGCCCCACTCACTCCATCCCCCCTCCCTCCGTTGCTCGCTCTCCCCCACCCTCACTCACTTTCACCGGGCTGGGGCAGGGGTCGGGGTGCAGGAGGGGGCGTGGGCTCTGGCCTGGGGCCGAGGGGTTTGGAGTGTGGGAGAGGGCTCCGGGATGAGCCTGGGGTAGGAGGGGGTGCAGGGTGCAAGCTCTGGGAGGGAGTTTGGGTGCTGGAAGGGGGCTCAGGGCTGGGGCACGGGATTGGGGTGCAGGAGGGGTGAGGAGTGCAGGCTCTGGGAGGGAGCTTGGGTGCAGGAGGGGGCTCAGGCCTGGGGCAGGGTATTGGGGTGCAGGAGTGGGTGAGGGGTGCAGGCTCTAGCCGGGAGGCACTTACCTCAGGCAGCTCCTGCTCGGTGGTGCAGCGGGACTAAGGCAGGCCCCCTGCTGCCCTGGCCCTGCGCTACTCCCAGAAGCGGCAGGCACGACCCTTAATATATTTGAAGACAAGCAGGTCCCCCTGGAGTCATCTTTTCTAAATAAAAGGTTTTTTTTAACCTTTCCTTGTAGGTTAGTTTTCTAAACCTTTATCATTTTTGTTGCTCTCCTTTGGACTCTCTCCAACTTGTTCACATCTTTTGTAAAATGTGGTTCTCAGAACTGGACACTGTACTCCAGTTGAGGTCTCAACAGTGTCAAGTAGAGCAGCATAATTACCTCCCATTTCTTACATATGATACACCTGTTAATACACCCCAGAATGACCTTAGGCTTTTTCATAACCACATCACACTGTTGACTCATATTCAAGTCATGATCCACTATAACCTCCTTTTCAGCAGCATTACTGCCTAGCCAATCATTCCCCGTTTTGTAGTTGTGCATTTGATTTTTCCTTCCTAAGTGTTGTACTTTGCACTTGTCTATATTGAATTTCATCTTCTTGATTTTAGACCAGCTTTCCAAATTAGACTGAGTGGTTCCCCCTGCCTGGCTTTTGTCAGCGGGGACATGCAGGCCACATTTCCAGCAAGTCAAGTACAAGACCTGGGTGGAAGTCTCCAGGGTCACGATGCCTTTCTGGTGGGGGACACAGGTGCAGACAGAGAAAGAGCTAGCAATGGTGTTGGCTACACACCGCTTTTTTCCCATTGTGGGCTCTTCCTTGTAGAGTACCTGCAAGTTAAGGAAAGGAGCGGGGGGAAAAGCACTCAATCCTACCTCATTGCGTTCCTCTGCTGGCAAACTCAGCTGCTTTAACTCCCTTAATCTCCCAGCTGCCTTCATATCACCAATCATGTGGTCCTTTAATGTATTCGTTTTATTGTAACATCATGGCAATGACATTTTAGTTTAGCTGGAATACCTATTTCATCCTTAACATCTTTCTTTAGTCACCCATCACTTTCTGAAAAACTATTCTATGCATGCTGAGAGAGTGGAACTCGGCTATATAATGTGCTTGCTTTGTCTGGTTTTTGGCAGAAGCATAATCTGTGTAGAAAAAAACTGTGCCATCTGTTCATTGAGATTTGCCTGATTGCAATATGAAGGTTACGTTGTGTTTTTTACTTTCACATCAGGTTGCTAATTATCAAGTTACAAAGCTGTTGCTTTATGGTATTGCTAAAGAGAAGATAATCTGCATATGTGTCTAATGTTACAGGATGCTGAAATGTCAGCCACACTCCCTGTAATAACTTGATTGCTATTGTAACACTTTTTTCATTTCCTAAAGTATGAATTAACTGGTAAAAAACCTATTTGCATTAGCCTAAGAATATTTAGGTCCTGATCCTGCATATACTAATGAATGTGCTTAATTTTAAGCACGCAAGTTTTTCATTATGGATAAATATTTTTGGGGTCAGACCCCAAAATCATGAGTCTGGACCCCAAAATCATGAGATTATGTTGTGTTTTCTGATCTGCCTTTTAATTTTTGAGCTACCCCTGCCTATCCCCTTTGTGTGTGGCAGTCAGTGTTGCTCACTCTCCCAAATGTATTGGATAAGATGATTTTTGGCATCTGCTGCAGGAACTCTCACCCCCACAGCTGCTTGTCTCCTGCCCAGCAATTAATTCTTCTTCCAACCCCCATATCAATCTGCCCCCTCTCCCAGTACATTATCAGTTCTACCCCCAGCCTCACCTCTGCTCTTCTTTGGGTTCCTCACCTCCTTTGCCAGGCCTAGTGTTGCAGGAGAGAAGAGGAACTTCCCTGTCCCTGTTGCTCACAGGAGGGTAGGGGGCAGGAGAGAGCCCTTCCTGTAGCAGCTCTGATTGGTTGCTCAGCTCCAGGAGGGGGGCCAGGTAGGCATCAGTCAGTGAGGTTTTCCCCCAGGCAGGGTTCAAATTTGTTAGAGGGCTGGCATTTCTCAGTCACTGCCAGAGGGGCTCCAGCCCAGGCCAAAATCCCATCACTTGTGAACAAATCATGAGAGTTGGTATCGCTGATGAGCTATAAAGTCATCCAGCACCAGGGTGGATAAAAATCAATGCTTTTTTAAAAAGAAATTTAAAAAATCAGATCATTTTTATTTTAATCGGAATTTTTTGTTAAAAGGTTTTCTCCTCAAAAACATATTTAAGGTAGTTTTAATTAAGATACGTTATAGCTCAAAGATATTGCATCATGAAATAGGAATTATAAATTTAATTCTATCGTATATATTCATGTAATGTTTAAGAAAAGTTTTGTAAATGAGTTCCAATAGTTCATGGATTAGAAACCCAATCTTATGGGGTTCCACAAGCTTTTGTATAGGTTATTTAAGTTAATCTTTCTATCTACCCAGTGGGACTCAGCGATCAGTCTAGAAGATACCATCAGAGATGCTTAGTTTTGCAGTTCTCAAACTGTGGATTTGTGTCTCCAGAGGTAACATGCTTGTTAACAGCAAAAATGTTTTAAAATAAATAAATAATATATAGAGGTGAGAAATAACAGACCTCAACTCTCTTGTCTCTCTGCAAATTTGTGCACACAGACTCAATCCTTTACCTCTCTCTAAAAGTGCAAAGCTTCAAAAAGTTCAATGAATAGAAGATTTTGGGGTTGGAATAAATCTGGACAAGGAGAAGAAGTCTGGAGATAAATGTGAGAAGCGAGGGACATACGCTTTTTTGTTAAAATATTATGTTTGCTGTTGAAGAAAAAAATCCAGAATACTCTAACGTTGTTGTTTTAGTTAAATAAAACAATTTAAATGTCTGTCTGGTGATGTTCTCCTCCTAATACAGCATGGCAAGAAAATCCTCCAAATATTAATGATTACCCTGTTGATTTGGATAGTTCGCCTCCCAATGACTTCATAAATATCTGCTTCAGTTACCTTTGATAAATGAAATAACCAAATAATCATTCATTTTCTGATATAGCTGTAAAACTTATCTGAAAAGTTTTCAAAATAAATTACTGTTTAAAAATGTATAGTGTGTACCTTCTAAAAATGAAGCCTACATCTGTGTCTGAGTTGTGAAGAATATGTATTAATGTTAAAATAACCGACAAGAATGCACTTTTATGTAGAAAACCATGATTAAATCGAGTCTTCCTGACTCATGATTTAAATCAATTTGATTAAAATCAAATCCACCTTGTCCAGCACACTGGAGGTGAGTGAGAGACAGGAAATAGTAGCAACTTTACTTCTAATCCCTATTTAATATTAGCACAAAAACAGGAGCAGTAGTGGTGATGTGCTGGAAAAGGCTCTTGGAACCCATTGTTAAATGTCACCACCAAGCTGAAGGAAAAGTAGAACTTAGTTCCCTGGCCTCTGATGGAATTTACCCCTATCTGGATACTGTATAATCATTTCAGTAAAAAATTATTTACCCTTTGGCTTTTTGACGAGCAATATTTTTGCTTTTGGAATGCACTACTAAATTGTACCTTGGGATGGATATTTTCAAAGTAATGTCCCAGCAGGAGAAGATACCCCAGACTTCCCTTTAATCTTTTTATATGTTCACCGCATGTTTCAAATGACAATACAAATGGAACCATGTTCTGTATTGTCAAAATACTCCAGGAATAAAATGTAGATAATTCTAGAAAATAGAATTTTCTTCCATCCACCTCCCCAAGAGGCAGTGGTGAGGTCAATCGAAGAATTCTTCTGTCAATTTAGCGTTAACTACCTTAGCGGTTAGTTCAGCTTAACTGCATATCTCAGGAGTGCGGATTTTTCACATCCCTGAGAGACAAAGCTTTGTTGATGTAACTTTTCAGTGTAGACCAGCCTGGAGACTCAGCAATCCTTAACTCGTTTCTGTATGTAGAAAATAAATTGCATGTTTAACGTTTTACCAGACTATACCTTCCATGATGATAAAAATGCTCTGGAAAAAGGAATTAAATGTGTTCACTACCTATTTGATTTCTAAGAAAAATAGATAATTTGGACTTGTGTTCCAATAATCAAAACAAATCCTGGCTGAAAATGGATCTGTGTATATCACATGTGTCTATTAGAGCTAGCCATGATGTAATCAGAAGGTAAAATAATAGATTGTGCAAACTGTACATTTATTAGGCTATGAAGGAGAGCATTAGAGGATCCAGAAAGGACTCTGGAAAAAACTGCTTGACTTGAGCTAAACTATACCACTCTCCTAAGCACATGCATCAGAAATTGAGATCACTGTACAGAAAGGTTATCAATAATGCCTATAAAAACATACAGCACAACTGAGAGCAAGCAACACAAAATGCAGGTGTGGAGAAATCACATACCTACATGCAGAGGCAAGACAGCATATCCTGTGTCTGAGAGAGGATGCCAAAACTGCCAAAAAAAAAAAAAAACCCCAAAAAACCCTAATAATTTTTCAGCCTCGTTTAGATCTAAACTGCAAAGCAATGCAAAGGAGAGTGTAAAGCATTGCCCACGCATGAACAAGGTATGCAGACAGCAAGATCAAACAAGTACTGATGAAGAAGTGTGTGTGTTCACTCTCAGCATTCATTTACAGAGGTGTCTTCAGTGCAGGCCTGGTCTGAGTAGCTGAGCTGGGAAAAGGCTTGGGCCAGGCTATGTAAACATAAACTGCAGTAGTCTCTGTGGAGATGATATCTGTACTATGCCGAGGTTGTGTACTCCACGGTGAACCCCCTGCTTCAAGTTCTGCCCCAACCTTGAGCAGCTGAACAGTACTATTTCCATTTTGGGGGGGACGGGACTAGACCTTGATACAATATTTTGAAGCCATCAAACCCTGTTCTATCCTTAGTTCTGCCTCAACACCCAAAATTGAAACCCTAGCCTAAACCTAATCCAGATCTCTTCCTTCCTGGATCCAAACACTGTCACTTTGGTTCATTTGTACTAATAGCCTTATAACCATCATAGCAAATTTTGGTGCCAGTATTAATGTGATAGTTGAATCAGATTTTCTGAATTTTCTTCATCCGCTTCAAGAACAGTGTAAAGATGTTTCTGTGTAACTCTCAAGGCAAACCTTGGTGTGTTCTTCTGATAAAACTTTATGGCATCATTTGTGTCTTGTAATTTTGTTGGTTTCAGCCCTTTGCTCCAGAACAATTTGTTTTCTTATTTTTTAAAAAATTAACTGTAAAGGACACAATATTTCTGGCAGTCTCTAGTCCTGCAATAACCTATAGCACATGCAGATATGTTTTAAGTAACTATATAATCTGCTGCTGAACAAATTTCTCCTTGCCACCTCCTGTGTCATACAATGCAGATGTTAGCGTGCATCTGCATTAACCTGTCTTGTTGGCTTCCTTTGCATTACAAACTGTTATGTGGGAAAACATTGTTTCTACTAAATACTCTTTTAGGACTTGCTTGCAGAGGATGGTGTACCTTATGGCTGGAAACAAGGGTGTGTGGCTCAAGCTCTTTACTGTTTCAAAGTAAATTGGATTTATATTGCAAAATGCTCCTTTTCTTTCTGCTAGCTGTGTGTGTAATGCCATTAAGATGTTTGCATAATAATTATGCTTTAGTAATTCATTTTATGCTACAATAGTATGCTATTCTGTATTTTGTAACTGGTTGAGGTTTCTGGTAGCATCAACTCTATTTTAGAAGATATTTGAAAAGGAGCATCATCCCATAGCCAGTAGCCATACTACTTTGTTCTGTGATAGAGTCAATTCCTACAAATTAATTAGATTTGACCCTGTTCAGTACTTTGATTGGAGACTTTGATGAGAAACCAAGGAACAAGCTAGGTGCTACAGGAAATAGTACTGATGAACCTGTAGGTGGCTCAGTTAATTAGTGAAGCTTTTATAAAAACTAAGTGTTAATATTACATGTGTGTGAATGTAAGATCTGATCATTATCAGTTGTCTTTCTTTTTCAAAAAAAAAAAACAATTAGGCAAATTATACTCTGTTAACCTGGTATAACATGTGAGTAGCTCCATTAGTAGCAATGGCATTACTCTTGATTTACACGTGTATATCTGGGAGCTGAATTTAGCTCACTAACTTTATTACATAGTCCTGCCTTGAGTGCAGGGTACTGGACTAGATGACCTATTGAGGGGTCTTCCAGTCCTACACTTCTATGATTGTATAGTAGGCAGAAGGAAAAAAAGTTAGATTTCATGCAATGCGGAAGTTCTTCAGCACATACTGTGCATATTCCTGTTTGGAGGTGGGAGAAGCATTCTTTTTCTTCTTTTAGCCCTACCCTGTAGTTTTCTACAAGTACAGTATTGTTCTTTTTCTGGCCTGAAGAGACCCAAGACTTGCATCAGGACTACTTGTTGGATTGGGTAAAAAGAATGTTTAATGTAGCAACCATTGCCCTCCCTGGAAAAAACTACCCTGTCACCTAAACAAAGCACCTGAGCTCTGCTAACCAGGTGGAACAGAACACTATTAATTGCTTCCATTATAGGTCTCAGGATTACAGCTACAATGATATTGCCAAATCCCAGGGCGTATACTGCTTTACTTATGCCAGAATTCAGACCACCTTGAACTGTGATCTGCTGAGATCTCACAAGTCACGGTAGAAGGTCTTCATAGGAAAATCATGTAGGGCAAAACTCAAAAGGGTACCTGCTGCTGGTTATTCAGTTGGTGGCTCTCTTTCCTACAAGGCAGCACTGAGACAAGTTCCTGACCACGTGTGGCACTTTTCACGAGTGTAGCTCCAGTTTTGCGGTTCAGATCCCAATCTGGATAATTATATTCTGTGAACTCAGTAGCTTGAGCTCAGAACTAAGAACCAGGAACTCTTGAATTCCAGTCCAGTCTGGGGCACAGATTTCTGCTGTGCTCTTGGGCAAGTTGGTCTGCCTCGGCTTTCTCATGTACATTTCAGGAACTCCCCTTGGTGGGCTACCGAGTTAAGTTCCTGCCCTACCCCCATTCATAAAATTCGGCCCTCCATTCTCCCTTCCTCCCCATCTGCCTCCTACTTGGCCTTCTTAGGAATCCTTTGTGTCTCCTGGTGCACCCTGCTTCTTCCTCCAATTGCCTCCCAGCTGTTGCTACCAATCCAATAGCCTTTTCACTCCTGAATGTTCTATACCCACCTGAAAATAATAATTAATAATCAGGAGCTGTAGGGGCAAAAGTTTAATAGCTTCCCCCACCCCCAGATATGAACAAGCGAACAAATACATTTTACCACCTAATCCCACGTTCTAATTAAAGAAGCTTTCTAAAAGTCTGTATGTGGTTCCAAAGGCTGAGATACTCATGAGACAAAACAATAGGGTGCAGATACCTCCCATGGATAAATCATTCCCTTACTTCACTGATGTTATGTGAACTCTGCTTCCTTTGGCTTCTCTCTGTCCCTGGCTGTTGGGAGAGATGGAGTTCCTGCTTTACTGGTCGTCTTCAGGCCCTGATTAAAAAGACTGCAGCTGCTTCCTGGACCTCGGGCGTCCACCAGTTTTTCTCACCCAGGGGATCTGTTAATTCAGTAGTGTGTAGCAGATGTTTCTGGGTATCTCTATACCCATAGCTGGCCCTTGTCAGCTGGCTTGGGCTGGCAGGGCTTGGGCTCCGATGATGTTTAATTGTGGTATAGAGAGAAAGTTACCAGGTTTTGGTGCGAAAACAGCAAGACATCTGAGTGGCTCATGTAATCCGCTGCAAATACTTGCACTGTGAAGTTCTTTGCTGTATTTTTATAGGCATAGCCCTACTTACTGGCTTATGCACACTGGTTACTCATTCTCAAAATTACATTGCTATTGCAAGTCCTTTTAGGGTTCCCTGGATATTAACTATTTAAATTATCTGGCAAATACTAGCGGCTACTCTTTGGTATTCTGACAAACACCAAAAAAGTGGATTTCACACATCACTAATAATGCATCAGGAACTTTTTTGGACAAATCAGATCCTTCCTTATGTCTTCCTGACCAACATATAAACATATAGAAAAACCATGCAATACATGGTACTATTAAATTCCTCTGTGAAATGCAGTTCTGATTACTTTTCACAGGATGGGCAATGACAGCAGTGGCCAAACTGTGGCTCTTTTACCATTAAAGGGTGGTTCACGGAGCATCCCCCCCCCATTCTCCACTTACTAGACTGGGAAGGGGGAGCTTGGGACCTCTGCCTTGTACCAGGGTGGTGGGGTACGGGCTTTTGCCCAGCAGGGAGGGGGGTCTTGGGGCTTCAGCTCCACGGGATGTGCCTGAAATCCTGAGTCCTGGCAGGTGTGCTCTGGCTCTCAAACTTTTGAGGTTAGTTGTATGCAGCTTGGAGGGTCAGTAAGTTTGGCCACCCCTGCTCTATGGAATACTACACTGTATTAGGATTCTTTAACTTGTCAAGTATATCAGAACCTATTTTCCTGGATGTGATCACTTTGTTTTAACATGTGCATCAGGTAAACTTGTATTACATATTTCAGAGTAACAGCCGTGTTAGTCTGTATTCACAAAAAGAAAAGGAGTACTTGTGGCACCTTAGAGACTAACCAATTTATTTGAGCATAAGCTTTCGTGAGCTACAGCTCACTTCATCGGATGCATACTGTGGAAACTGCAGAAGACATTATATACACAGAGACCATGAAACAATACCTCCTCCCACCCCACTCTCCTGCTGGTAATAGCTTATCTAAAGTGATCACTCTCCTTACAATGTGTATGATAATCAAGTTGGGCCATTTCCAGCACAAATCCAGGTTTTCTCACCCTCTGCCCCCCCAAACACAAACTCACTCTCCTGCTGGTAATAGCTCATCCAAAGTGACCACTCTCCCTACAATGTGTATGATAATCAAGGTGGGCCATTTCCAGCACAAATCCAGGTTTTCTCACCCCCCCTCCCAGCACACACACACACAAACTCACTCTCCTGCTGGTAATAGCTCATCATTACATACTGACAGCAAAGTAAAGTTAATGGACTTGACTCCCTAGGCGAGCGTTTTTACAACATGAATCATAGAATCACAGAGTTGGAAGGGACCTCTGGAGGCCATCTAGTCCAACCCCCTGCCCAGAGCAGGACCAATCCCAACTAAATCATCCCAGCCAGGGCTTTGTCAAGCCTGACCTTAAAAACTTCTAAGGAAGGGGATTCCACCAGCTCCCTAGGTAACGCATTCCAGTGTTTCACCACCCTCCTAGTGAAAAAGTTTTTCCTAATATACAACCTAAACCTCCCCCACTGCAACTTGAGACCATTACTCCTTGTCCTGTCATCTGCTATCACTGAGAATAGTCTAGATGATATCTGTGCTAAATTGTGTATTTTAACTATAAGACAAATCACAGGTGGTCAAGTAATAATTTAGTAGGTATTGAATATTCGCTAAATTTCTACTGCCCACATTACTAATTTAATGAAAACACACAACATTAAAGAAGATTTCTGACTCCTTTTTTTTGTTTTCTGTTTTTTATCAAAAAGTAATTTCAGAATCTAAACACTTAATTTTAGAAATTAAATGTATTTTGTCCTTTAGAGTTTGCAGTGAAAATCAGTGTAATACTTTTTTATAACGCTACTAACATTGCAAGTATTGGGGATTTCCTGAAATCAATCATTTACAATAGAAATAATAACAAATAAAATTTCAGCTGTTTCAGTAGTCTGGTGAAACCACAATTCATTGTCACATGGGAATCCAATACTAAACTTAGACATGAGCTCCCAAAGTAAAGAGCTGGGAATACTAAGGAGGCTGCATGCTCAGCTCAGATAGTCTAGTAGTGGCAAGGAATGCAATTGACAGATTTTAGGAGAGAACTACAGCAAATCCGCTTCTCTCAGAAGGATGTTTTCTGTAATATTGATATTTGAGGAAAGTGCCTATGAGTAAACAGGAGATCCATTAGGAGGTCAGAGTAATAAAATAGTGGAGTTAGTTAAATTTTTCCAAAAGTAACATGTAGAATCTGAGAGTTGCCTTTACTTACCGTATGTTATTAATATTCCCATAGCTGAAGGTAATAAATTAACTGAATCATTCAGTAATACCACCAAAACATGGAAGGAGTGTGATTACACAGAAAATATCCTTTCAGAATGAGGTTTAATTCTGTTTCCTATTTTTCTCTGCGGGCTGGCTTTTAATGGTGTTCATTCACGTATATGGGTATTTCCTGCAACGTGACCTGCACTGGCAATGGTTTTCAGATAGTCCTTCACTGTGGTAGATAGCCATGCACACTTTAATTTTCCCGCCAGATAACAACAAAGCATAGTATACATTGCCAAATCAGGGAAGAAAGCTGTTGATAAAGTGTATTGGGACCATGTGGGATATTATATCTAGCATGCAGGACTGGGAAGAAAGTTATTTTGTTCTTGTATACGTGATCCTCTGTCATGGTTAAACATTTTCATAACATCCTGCAGTCTTACAGTAAGTGAGATTAAGGGATTATTTCAGATAGAACTCAGTGGGGAACTGATAAAAGTAGTTTTGCTAAATGCTTTAAAGTTTTACAAAGTACTTCAAATTGAATGTAAGATCATTTTATTTGCCTCTATCTCAGAGAAAAACAGTTGAAGTAAGGATAAATGTTTAAAGCACAAAGAAAAGCTAGTAAACCGATGTCTATGATCCCAATCCTGCTGAGATTTAAGCATGTGTTTTACTTTACACAGAGGGAGCAGTCCTATTGGTTAAAGTGGGATTGTTGCCTGTGTGTAAAATTATGTACATATATAGATCTTTGCAAGATCAAGGCCTAAAATAAGTCATAAAGGAAAACAGTCAAATTCTGGAGAGGTTAACTATATCGTGACTAGGCATACATGAAAATCTAGATAATACAAATAGAGATGCAGAGGGCAATACTACCAGATAGACAGGATCTTTTCAGAGATTCATGGGAGATGCCAAGCTGTATTAGGGTTTTTTTTTATCCTATAGAAGTTGTATTTAAAATTTGTTTATGTTATTAAAGAGACTATCAGCCTTAGAATATTCATTCTTAACAAATAGGTAATCCTGGGATTTATATTCACTGTGGAGATTTTGATTCAGTTTAGTAGGGACAGAGGGAGCTGTTGCTATCTTTCTGCAGCCTTTGCTGGTTGTCTTATATTATAATTGAGATTCTGAATTTTTTTAGCTATGCATATTTTCATTTCTAGCTAAGTGATTTATTTACAATCTTTAAACTGGAATTGCTGGTAATGGTGGTCTGTATTTTTTTGAGACATCCATTAAGTGAGAGTTGTCCCAGTTTACTTGATATCCTGACAGCATACCAAATCTATCAATTAGCCATAGAAGCAGATTGACTGAGTTGGTAGGATTTTTTGGTATAACGAGAGTGCCATCAGGATACATACTCCATTTATATATTTTTCTGCCATGCTTCTATTTTTTAAAATCTCTAGATGGTTGTTTTTCTTTGAAACACTTGACCGCAATGGAGGTTGATTTTTGAAAGCAAAGATAGGGTGTACTGGGTACTCTACATTTATTATTGGAGTGAATTGAAAATAATTAGTTGTGAAAGAAATTCAGTTATTTTGACAGACCATAGTATTTTAATTTGCAATGCAAGGGTTTGATATTTCATACCAAACCCTGAAGAAGTCTTTAAAATACACTTACCATATTAATAGAGATTTCACACCATACATGTCGTGCATTGTTAGATATTTTACAATGAAATGTAAAATACACACCTGCTGAAGTGAAGAAATAGATGACAGAGCCGGAAGAATACCCAAAAGTCACCTACTCCAGGACAGGCCCAACAAAGAAAGTAACAGAACGCCCCTAGCTCTCACCTGCAGCCCCCAACTAAAACCTCTCCAGCACATCATCAAGGATCTACAACCTATCCTGAAAGACGATCACTCACTCTCACAGTGAGTGGGAGACAGGCCAGTCCTCGCTTACAGACAGCCCCCCAACCTGAAGCAAATACTCACCAGCAACCACACACCACACAACAAAAACACGAACCCAGGAACCTATCCTGGCAACAAAGCCCGTTGCCAACTCTGTCCACATATCTATTCAAGGGACACCATCATAGGACCTAATCACATCAGCCACACCATCAGAGGCTCGTTCACCTGCACATCTACCAATATGATGCACATCTACCAATATGATATATGCCATCATGTGCCAGCAATGTCCCTCTGCCATGTATATTAGCCAAACCGGACAATCTCTACGCAAAAGAATAAATGGACACATATCAGATGTCAAGAATTATAACATTCAAAAACCAGTTGGAGAACACTTCAACCTCCCTGGTCACTCAATTTCAGACCTAAAAGTGGCAATTCTTCAACAAAAAAACTTCAAAAACAGACTCCAACGCGAAACTGCTGAATTGGAATTAATTTGCAAACTGGACACCATTAAATTAGGCTTGAATAAAGACTGGGAGTGGCTGAGTCATTACACAAAGTAAAAACTATTTCCCCATGCTAATTTTTCCCCTACTGTTACTCACAACTTCTCGTCAACTGTTTTGAAATGGGCCATCGTGATTATCACTACAAACGTTTTTTTCTCCTGCTGATAATAGCCCACCTTAATTGATTAGTCTCGTTACAGTTGGCATGGCAACACCCATTTTTGCATGTTCTCTGTTTATATATATCTTCCTACTGTATTTTCCACTGCATGCATCTGATGAAGTGGGTTTTAGCCCACAAAAGCTTATGCCCAAATAAATTTGTTAGTCTCTAAGGTGCCACAAGTATGCCTCCTTTTTTTTTTTTTGCTGATATAGACTAATACAGCTGCCACTCTGAAATGAAATGTTAGTTATATTTGTGATAATTTATTAATTTATTAAATATAATTTGAGCTAAATTTTACTAAGATAACTCACATCAACATCATGAATTGACAAGGAAAGATTACAGCTAAAAGCCCTGAACCTGAAGATCTTGCATTGATCACTAGAAGTCTGGAAATTTCTTATGACCTCAGTAAACAACTTGGTACATAGGTTACAAGAGGATTAGTAAATAAAGGAAACCAAGCTGGTACAATGACTTGTGTGGTATAGTAGAACCTCAGAATTACAAACACCAGAGTTACATACTGACCAGTCAACCACACATCTCATTTGGAACTGGAAGTGCATAATCAGGCAGCAACAGAGATGGGGAAAAAAAGGAAATACAGTACAGTACTGTGTTAACTGTAAACTACTAGGAAAAAAAAAAGAAAGCAGCATTTTTCTTCTGCATAGTAAAGTTCCAAAGCTGTATTAAGTCAATGTTCAGTTGTGAACTTTTAAAAGAACCATAACGTTTTGTTCAGAGTTACCAACATTTCAGAGTTAAGAACAACCACCATTCCTGAGGTATTCATAACTCTGAGGTTCTACTGTATATTAAAAGAGAATTTTAAACTTGGGAATCAGTCCCCAGGCTGGATTCAGGAGCCAGCAGGGCACTGTCCCAGCTAAGCATGTCATGAAGCACAGGGTGGCTCCATGGTGAGCGCAGTGCGCAGAAACCAGTAATAGCTATCATAAAATAGGCATGTCATTGGCGAGTTGCCTGAAGTGAGGTTCTTATCCCTGCTCTTCCTGTAATCACTCTTTAGCCCAGGGATGGGAAATCTTTTTTTCTATCACAGGCCATTAACCCACAGAAAAAATTAATTGTGGGGGTCACACAAGAAAAAGCAACTCTGTCATAAATATAAAGGGAAGGGTAAACCCCTTTAAAATCCCTCCTGGCCAGAGGAAAAATCCTCTCACCTGTAAAGGGTTAAGAAGCTAAAGGTAACCTCGCTGGCACCTGATCAAAATGACCAATGAGGAGACAAGATACTTTCAAAAGCTGGGAGGAGGGAGAGAAACAAAGGGTCTGTGTGTCTGTCTATATGCTGCTTTTGCTGGGGATAGACCAGGAATGGAGTCTTAGAACTTTAGTAAGTAATCTAGCTAGGTATGTGTTAGATTATGATTTCTTTAAATGGCTGAGAAAAGAATTGTGCTGAATAGAATGACTATTTCTGTCTGTGTGTCTTTTTTGTAACTTAAGGTTTTGCCTAGAGGGATTCTCTATGTTTTGAATCTAATTACCCTGTAAGGTATCTACCATCCTGATTTTACAGAGGTGATTCCTTTACTTCTATTTACTTCTATTTCTATTAAAAGTCTTCTTGTAAGAAAACTGAATGCTTTTTCATTGTTCTCAGATCCAAGGGTTTGGGTCTGTGGTCACCTATGCAAATTGGTGAGGCTTTTTACCAAACCTTGTCCAGGAAGTGGGGTGCAAGGTTTTGGGAAGTATTTTCGGTGGAAAGACGTGTCCAAACTACGTTTCCCAGTAAACCCAGTTAGAGTTTGGTGGTGGCAGTGGATATTCCAAGGACAAAGGATAAAATTAATTTGTACCTTGGGGAAGTTTTAACCTAAGCTGGTAAAAGTAAGCTTAGGAGGTTTTTCATGCAGGTCCCCACATCTGTACCCTAGAGTTCAGAGTGGGGAAGGAACCTTGACATGGTGGCAGAGTGGTGGGATTAACCTGAAATCATTTTGAGATCAATTTGAGATTTTTTTGAACCAGAAATACAGATTTTAAAAAGGAATTTTTTTTCCTTTGGGGCTGCTGGAAAGGAGGTTCAGAAAGCAGCTGAAACTGAAAGCAGCTTGTTTTTTCTCTGCTTTGAAGCCAGAGGAGAGACAAAAGGGGATTATCTTTGTGAATTGCAGATTTTCTTTGCCTGGAGGCAGGGTACTTAACTCCTGCAGGGAAATTCAGTCTTCCAGACCAGAAGGGGTTTTTTTTCCCCTAAAAGTAAATGGGGCGGGGGGGTGTTCTACCCATTTGCCTGGAGACAAAAGTGGCAGGGTTTTTTTTTTTTTTAGGATTTTGATTTTTTTTTACAAGGAGCACAAGTTTGAAAAGGAATTTTTTTTTCCTTTGGGCTGCTGGTAAGCAGGTTTCCAAGTAGTTGGAGGCTTTTTGCTATGATTTGGGGCCAGACCAGAGACAAAGGGAATTGTCTTTTTCTGTAGGCTGACAATCACTATCAGAGAATAGGTATTCTATTCCAGCACAGCAAAATTTTACAGCCAAGTTTTGTTTGTTTATTTCTAAACCTCGGGTGTAAAGTTAGTTAAAAACAGAGAGGTTAGGATGACAAAATCCACGGCTCGACAAAAGCTGGAATTAGCCAGATTTCAGGCTAAGGAAAAACAAAGGGAACATGAAAGACAGAACTCATGCGGCTGGAGAAGGAAAAAGAGAGGAAGCATGTGGAGGAGGAGAGGGAAAAAGAAAGGAATCCCCCCTGTAAAATCAGGATGGTAGATACCTTACAGGGTAATTAGATTCAAAACATAGAGAATCCCTCTAGGCAAAACCTTAAGTTACAAAAAAGACACACAGACAGAAATAGTCATTCTATTCAGCACAATTCTTTTCTCAGCCATTTAAAGAAATCATAATCTAACACATACCTAGCTAGATTACTTACTAAAGTTCTAAGACTCCATTCCTGGTCTATCCCCAGCAAAAGCAGCATATAGACAGACACACAGACCCTTTGTTTCTCTCCCTCCTCCCAGCTTTTGAAAGTATCTTGTCTCCTCATTGGTCATTTTGATCAGGTGCCAGCGAGGTTACCTTTAGCTTCTTAACCCTTTACAGGTGAGAGGATTTTTCCTCTGGCCAGGAGGGATTTTAAAGGGGTTTACCCTTCCCTTTATATTTATGACAAACTCAAATTAGATTTTTTTTTGAGAGAGAGAGAAATATAAAACATTCAACTCACCCACCTGCTGGGGCGGGGTGGGCTGAGGCTCAGGGCTTCCTGCCTGCGGTGGGACAAGCCAGCACTTGCGGCTCTAGCCCCACGGGGGAGGGGGCACCTAGGCTCAGAGCTTCAGCCCCATGGGAGGGTGCCTAGGCTCGGGGCTTCCTGCCTGTGGCGGGGCAAGCCAGTGCTCATGGCTCCAGCCCCGTAGAGGGAGGTGCCAAGAATTGCCACCAGCCAGATGAAATTAAGCAATGGGACGGATCCAGCCTGTGGGTCGCAGGTTCCCTACCCCTGCTTTAGCCTCTTAATACGCTTCCTGTACTGATCACCTATCTGGAAAATAGGTTCCACTAATTTGGGGAGTTTTTGTGGGCTGCAAGGAGTCTGTTTTTTGTTTTGCCCCATAGCCAAAAGCAATGCAGACTTCATCAGCATCTAGGACTTTCACCACAGACATTGACAGTGCCACAGTGTTTGTTTCTGTGATTTTGATGGCTATTTTGTGGTGTCCTTAAACAGTTACCTAGTTCCGGGTTCTCACTGATACAATATTTTGTTCATTGTACAGTTTTACTTGCAGAAAATTTGTAGGAAACACATTCTTACCAAAGCTAGCTGAAATCAAAAATGGCAAAATTTTGTAATTAAAAAATGAAAATTCTATAGTTGGTGGAATTTTTTTAAATGGTTTAAAATTTCAAATTTTTCAAATTTGGAAAAAAAGGATTTTGTAACATTTCACGACCTTCTGTAATTATTTTATTCTATCAGTTCTAATGCCTACAGACACCAGCACCACATCTTTCTCTAATTCAAGTTTTCTGGAAGGCAAGTGTCCTCAGCCACATTTAACTATTTTACAGTTTCTAGTGGAGAACAGAAACACTTCTTCATCCAAAAGTGCACTAATGAGATTAATTGTGGTAGCTAACAAACATGTCATTGAGAGAGGAGGTTGAGGGACAGGAGCTACAGTATTCAAGGCTTGCTAAAAGTGTGCTTTTCTTTCCCCTGATCTCAGTGGTTGGGCTCCACACACAGCAGAGACAGAATGACTATTGCTTGCCCTGCTCCAGCTGCCTCTACTGAGATTTAATCTACTACAGCATTTAAAAATGTCCTTTTTGTTGTGCAGGAACAATGTATAAATTCCACTAAAACAAGATGTCCTACATGGATTTGCCCAGTACAATTGTAAGCCAAGATCACATACTGTAACAGGTTTCTCTTAGAACCTTTTGACTAGTTTGACAGATATTTGAAGAAATCTTTATTTTTCAATTCATTTAAATACAGACCAGTAAAATATATTCTTTGGCCATTCTTCAAAATTATGTGTTAATAAATGGTTAAAATATTCTGGTCAGTTATGATAAGCACATTTGATATGCAGCTAATCACAATATTTGTCCTAAAGTATCTTAATAACTGTGGGTCTACGGCGTCTCCATTGAACAGATCTAAAACTAATTTGTCTAAACACCTTGATTCATAATATAACATAGTAAAGTTCATAGAGTCAGACACTAGTAACCTTCATCAAAGTATTCTCAAACTTGCATAACAGGCCACAGGAATCAGTCCTCTGTCAAAACACATGTTCAACAATCTACCTACAACCTCTTGGGAACATTGTGGGACAAGGCTATGCTTGCTGCTATGTGTATGCAATATGCTGATGCTACACAGTTCGATGCATCTTTTTCATGCTGCGGATATAGTGTTGTCTCCTAGATATTTCAGTGCACAGAGAACAGCTGCTTCAAATTTGACCTTAGGAAATAACTGAAGTGATGTTATTTGGAAGTAGAAAAAGCTTTGAGGAAATGGTGAAATCCACCATCACTTTCCATTAAGGTCCTCTTATGTCTCATGGTTAAAATTTATAGTCTTGAAGTCACACTGGATTCATTTCTGTCCCTGGACACTCAAAGAGCAGCAATTACAAGCAGTGCTTTCTTCTGTCTCCAGTTATCAAGAGAACTCAAGTAAAAACTATTGCACAGTTGACCAATAAAATCCTTATGGCCAAAACTTTCAAATTTAGATATCTAAAGCTAAGCACCTACATCCATACTTAAGCACCTAAAAGAGTGGACAGACTGCTGATGCTGAGCACACACAGTTCCTGCTGGAGTTAACAGAAATGGTGACTTTTCCGAAAATCAGGTCACTTATATAGAACACTCAATTAAATTTTTTAGTTGGTGGATTTCACAACTAAATTCCAACTAATTCCTCTTTCCTTCCCAGAAGGACACTTCTATGGAGACTGCTGACCCTAGATCTTGAAATAGTTTATGCAGCATTCTCTTCCTTATTTATTTGGAAATCCAAACTCCCAGCAGTTTGGATGTCTTTCCTGCTCTCAGACAGGATTCCTCATCTCATCTTGAAGTGTTTCAATGGCAGAAATTAGGCCAGTTTTTCATTCTTCTTTAGGAGTAAAAGGGGTCCGACAAATCCTCCATAGTCTTGTTCTTATAATGCTGAGTCTCTTGTTTCTGGCTAATGGAAGATTCATAGATTTCAAGGCCAGAAGGGACCATTATGATTATCTAGTTTGACCGCCTATAGAGGAGAAATTTTGTGATATTTTTGAAGGAGTTAAACCTTTTTTCACATCACACTGTAATCTGCAAATAAAATGGAAACTGTAAATGGTTTAGCTTTGAAGCTTGGGTTAAGTAAAATTAGTCACTCACCACTTCTTTCATGTCTGATATCCTTAATCAAATCCATTACCACTTAGAACAATAGGTGATTATTGTGAATGGTCATAAAAATGATTTAAGTACAAAGGAGATGAAGCTAGCTATTTTTTTTTCTATACTAAACTGCTGTGAGAATACAGTCAGAATGCCATTTTTTGGTCATTTTCTGGCCTCTTAAAGAAACAACGCTTTCACCCCGTAGGCAATCATTTTTAATGTGAATTTTTGAATAAACAAGCTTGAAGATTCTTATATCAAAGTAAAAAGAAAAGGAGTACTTGTGGCACCTTAGAGACTAACCAATTTATTTGAGCATAAGCTTTCGTGAGCTGTAGCTGTAGCTCACGAAAGCTTATGCTCAAATAAATTGGTTAGTCTCTAAGGTGCCACAAGTACTCCTTTTCTTTTTGCGAATACAAACTAACACGGCTGTTACTCTGAAACCTGTCATTATATCAAAGTAATCAGCATATCTCTGTTACACTCAGAATATACTGTTTTCATAGATTAATAGAATTTAAGACCAGAAGGGATGGTTAGAGATCTTGTCTGACCTCCCATAGATCATAGACTATTAAATTTTACCCATTTACATCTTTGTGAATCCTGGTGTTTGGCTAAAGTTTATCTTCCAGAAAGATAAAGATCTGAAGATGTCAAGAGATGGAGAATTCATCACTTTCCTTAGTTGTTTGTTCCCATGGTTAATCACCCTCGCTCTTAAAAAATTGTGCCTTATTTCTAATTTAAATTTGTCTGGCTTCAGATTCCAGCATTGATTCTTGTTATGCTATTCTCCACTGGATTAGAGAGCCCAATAGCACCTGTTTTCTCCTGGTGAAGGTAATTGTACACCATAATCTTTTTGATAAACTATAAAAAGATCAAGCTCTTTAAATCTGTCATTGCAAGGAATTTTCTCCAGCCCTCAAATAGTTTTTGTGCCTTTTTTCTGTACTCTCTCATATTTTGCAACATCTTTTAAAGAATGTGTACATCAGAACTGGACACAGTATTCCAGCATCAATCTCACCAATGCCGTATACTGAGATAAATTCACCTCCCTACTCCTACTCATAATTACCTGTTTATACAGCCAAGGATCACATTAGCCATTTTTGCTCATGTTCAGTTTGTTTTCCACTGTGATCCCTAAATTTTTTTCAGTGTCACTGCTTCCCAGGATACCCTGCTGGTATGGCCTGTGTTCCTTGTTTCTAGATGTATGACTTTGCATTTGGCTGTATTGAGACACATTTTGTTTGATTGGCCCCAGTTACCAAGCAATCCAGATCAGTCTATATGATTCTTTAGCACCCTACCAATCTTTGTGTCATTTTAAAGGATTTTTAATCTCTTATAATATCACAGACTTGTTTTTTTAACTTATGGCTTTAATGTCAAGTGTAACTTCTGGTTTGATGTTACAAAACTGAACTGTATTATTCCAAGGTTACCTTTTCCCACTTGTGACAAAGTAGCAGTCTTTAATCACAAAGAAGCCCAGAACTGATTCAGTATCAATGCATTTAACACCTTCTTTTGTAACTCAAGGATTGCATCCACATCATGCAAGGAGTGTTCATGGAATATATCCAAGAACCACCATCTCTGCATGTAACCTTGGCCTATGCTAGCATTTGGTGTGCCTTTTGTAACCCACACACCTCCTGGGTGTGGTGTTCTTTCCCATCTACTGGCACTGAGACCACTTAGAGAGAGAGAGAGATGAATAAGTCTGCTCTACAGCCTTAGCTAAGGGCCATATGGCTTTTAGCTCATGTGGTAGAGGCTCATATACTAAGCTCCAGAGGCTCCAGATTCGATTCTGCCTCCCAACAACTGTCGGTGTTACAACTTTATGAATTATTCTTACACCACTATAAGGAAGTACGTGAGCAGGACAATAAGGGGAAGATTACAGGTACCTTTCTCATGCTAATTGGTTGCTTCAGCAGACATTTTTTAAGTGATCATTGTTGCCATTTTTTTTATATTGGATTTCTAGCTCTAATAGGGGAGGAAACAATAACTGTACGAGAATATGAGAAAAGAAATTTGGATCATAAGAAATGTTTAGAACCATCCAGGACACAGTAAAAACTTCAGATTACTTTCTAAATAAACTACAATTAAAATAAATTATTTGAGAATGCTCAGGTTCCTTTCCTTTTGTAACTCTGAATCTGCTTGAATTAAATTATATATTAACTTCATGATACATTACATAAGACAGGATACACTGGGCATCAATTTGAGCTAAAATTTCTTGCAGTTCAAGAGTTCATCTAGATTATTGAACAACCTTGATGCACACTTTTACATAGCACTGGGAAATACAGCTGAATCAATTAAGGTTTCATGTCATTTTTTCTCATTTAGTGACCAATTTTTTAATATCCTGAGTTTTACATATAGTAGTTCTGCAAGAGATTAAACTTGACGGCTCGTTAAAGCCATGACTTAATGTTCATATATGGGTAACTTCATTAAATTGGTAGGTAAATAGTAGAAGCTTTACTGATGAGCCACTTACAGTATAGACATGTTTTTATAACTTTCTTCTGGCCACACTTTGTTTGTTGAGTTACTAGGTGAATGCTTATACATTTATTAATGCAAAATGAACTATAAAAAGTTGATGTGAAAGTAAGCTAGAATGTAATGTTTTATTATGTTTGTTTTTAGTATTAAAAAAATGGAAATAACAGTCTGTGGAATTTTGGAAATTTGCAAGTAATGCATATGGACAGTCTCTTTAGTTTTCCAGCAACACAGTAACCATGTAGTGAAAAGAAAACGTTAATTAGAGGATGTTTCCATTTATGATATGAAATAAGTGAAGGGTTTTTCCCCCTCCCTTTACTTGAAGAGGAATTTTGTTGGCAAGAGCAATATAGTAACAACTGGTATAGTAATCACTTTGACACATGTAGTTTTTACCAAGTATCCTACTAGGACCCTTTGAAGGGAAAAGAGGACTGACTAGAGAGCCTTTGCAGGCATTAAATTGATTATGCCTTACTAATGTGAATACTTAAATTTTCAGAAAGTTCCAATCCAATAAACCTTACACAATAGCAGATTCTCTCCCCCTCCCCTTCTTTTGTGGGTTCTTTTCAGTATAAATAAAACAGGCATTGAGCACAGGTCCAATAATTTAAGAATACTTGTTTTGGACAGGAAGCCATTCTGAGAGTGCAGTTTATTTCACCAGAAAGGCTTCTTTCCAAAGTCCTTTTATTTCCAGTCACATAAAAAGGTACAAAAGACAAAAATGCCCTTTCACCTGGGGGGAGGGTGACCAGGTGTCCGGTTGTCAACCGGAGCACCCGGTTGAAAAGGAATCCTGGCAGCTCTGCTGCCCGGGCCATTGACTGTCCGGTTGTGGGCACCGTGCAGCGGGGCTGGCATATTCCCTTCTAGCCGCCTCGCCACTCCCAGGAAGAAGCCAGCATGTCCCCCCTCTGGCTCCTATGTGTAGGGACAGCTGGGGGAGGGGGGTCCCACCTATCCTCTCCACCTCCCAGAGCCGTCATCCACATGTCCTTACCCCCCAGAGCCCATGTCAGGGTTCCTTCCCCACTCTGAACTCTAGGGTACAGATGTGGGGACCCGCATGAAAGACCCCCTAAGCTTATTCTTATTAGCTTAGGTTAAAAACTTCCCCAAGGTACAAACTTTGCCTTGTCCTTGAGCAGTATGCTGCCACCACCAAGCATTTTAAGCAAAGAACAGGGAAAGAGACCACTTGGAGACATCTTACCCCAAAATATCCCCTCCCACACCCTACACACCCCCTTTCCTGGGGAAGCTTGAGAATAATATCCTAACCAATTTGTTACAAAATTATTAAAGACCCTGGATCTTGGAATAATGGAAAAATCAGTCAGGTTCTTAAAAGAAGGATTTTATTAAAAAAAAGAAAAGAAAGGTAAAAATCATCTTTGTAAAATCAGGATGGAAAATACTTTACAGGATATTTAAATTCAAAACACAGAAAATCCCCCTGTGGGCAAAACCTTAAAGTTACAGAAAACAGGAATAAACCTCCCTCTTAACACAAGAAAAATTCACATAAAACAAAAGATAAACTAATTCGCCTTGCCTGGCTTACCTATACTGGTTGCAATATTAAAGACTTGGATTAGGATAGGTTGGAGAAGATGGATTTCTGTCTGGCCTCTCTCAGTCCCAAAAAACAACACATAAAGAGCACAAAACAAAAGCCTTCCCCCCTCCCCCAAGATTTGAAAGTATCTTGTCCCCTTATTGGTCCTTTGGGCCAGGTGCCAGCCAGGTTAGCTGAGCTTCTTAACCCTTTACAGGTAGCAGGATGTTGCCTCTGGCCAGGAGAGATTTTATAGCACTGTACACAGAAAGGTGGTTACCCTTCCCTTTATATTTATGACAGCCCAGCACCCCATTCACCTCCATACACTGCTGCACTCCCATTATGGCCCTATATACCCTTGTGCCCCCCACATCTTCATACACCTGTAGCCTTCTGCCTCCCTCTGAATCCCCATCCACCCCACATACCCCCCACCCTTCCTCTCGCCTTCACTGACCCCTCTCACCCCCACCCTGCTCTCAGGCTTGGCCTCTTTCCCTCCCCATCTTCTCTCCTCTCACACACACACACACACACTCACACACACACACACACCCTGCATCTTTTCCCCTCCAGCCCACCCTCTTCCCTTTGTGGCTGGGTGTCTCTGTGTAGGAAAGTGTGGGCATGCATGCATTGTATGTGTGTAAGAGACTGTGTGCCTTTGTGTAGGGAGGTGCATGTATTGCCACGTATGTATATACCTGTGAGAATAAAATTTGCAGCCTAACTCTTTGACTTTAATGCCTTTTGCTGGCTTGCGCACAAAAAAATTGATGACATAAAATATGTGTGTATTCTTTTCATAACAAATTTTTGAAAGAGAAGGGAACTCAAAAAGAAATGTATTATTTCTTAAAAAGTGTATGTTGACTAGTAATTGCAGAAGAGCCAATGTATCATACATTTCTCCTCACCTTTGTCTAGCTACAGTATAAACTCTTTGTTGCACACTCTCTCTTTTTATGTGTATGTCCAGCACCTGTCACCCTGGAGCCTGATCTTAGTTGGAGTCTCTAGGCACTAAACAACAATTGTAATAATAAATAATGTGGAAATATGTGTTAGTGTATGCTAGATGTGTACACATGAATACACATGTGTATCTGCATGTAGATATGGGAGTCAGATTCTACAGATTTATTTATATAGGTATATGGACAGGTGTGCATTTCTGTGGTTGTGCTCTACGGATTTGTATTTGGGCTTCAGGAGTGGGCCTTTAATGGACCCATTGCAGCTGTGATAATGTGTGGTCCTAATTCCACACATAAAATTACAATAATTTTAATGAACAAAAAACATGGAACTGGTTATGAAAAATGGGAAGAAGGGAGGGAAAGAATCATGAAAATCTTTTTGAAAATTCATTTTTTTTTAAATTCCCCTTTTTGACTATTCTGCTGCCAGCTCAAAACTGACTCCCACACCTGTAACAAATAAAACCTGAAATTAGCATCGTACATCTGTCAAAACAATAAATATGCCTGTTTGGGCCTTGCAGTGAAAATGAACATGTGAGCGAGGGAGGGGAAATGGAGTGAGCGGGGGTGGGGCCTCAGGAAGGGGTGGGGCAGTGAGCGAGGCAAGAGTGTTCAGTTTTCTTGAATTAGAAAGTTGGCAAACCTACCTGGGGGGCAGACATTTTACACAGAGTGATCATGCCATATCTGACCTCTCAGTCCTTGTCCTCAAAGGAAACCTGCACAGTACCATCAAAAGATAGGTTTAGGAGCTTAAATTCGTAACTCTGCTAGACCCCAAAAATCAGGGACTCAATAGGGATATTGGTTTTCTATCTCATTACAATGACCTATAAAACCACTAAGGCTACGTCTACGCTACAATTTAAGTCAGCAGAAATTATGTCACTCAGGGGTGTGAATAAACCACCCCTCGAGCAACCTAAGTTACACCGACATAAGAGCTCGTGTGCACAGCACTATGTTGGTTGGAGAGCAGTGGTGTAGACATGCCCTAACTCTCCTTTGTCTTATGACTGCCTACTTCATTTTGAATGGCTTCTTGCAACATGTGTCAACTCCTTATGCCTAACAATCTGGTCCACCTTTTGTTTAGCTATGACACTCTGATTACCTTTCCCAGACCTGAAAAAGAGCTCTGATCTCTTTCACTAACAGGAGTTGGTCCAATAAAAGATATTACCTCACCCACCTTGTCTCTCTAAAAGTTTTCAGCACAGTTCTGCTCTGTCCAGTCAGTAATTTGCCACCTTGTAGTCCTCACCGTCCCATCAAAAAGATGACTACCCTGGAAACTGCAGCACTGCATTTGATAAACTTGGCTATTGAATGTGTAGTTTCTAATAATTGAAAAATATTGAACCTATTGTTGGAGTCCATTCTTAGACAGCACCTCCATCAAAGTCAGTGAATCAATTTTGACTTTGTTTAAAAGTATCTTAAATCTTTGAAAATAGAAAATACGTATGAATGAATTTTTATGAGATTTTCCAGGGAAAGTTCATTTTGGGGACCAAACCAAGCATGGAAAATCTGAGCCCAAATGTTGCCTATATGAGAAAGTTATGTGCATTTGAAAACAGTGGGTTATAATGAAAGTTCCAACCAGTCACTACGGATATGTCCACACTGTAATAAAAGACCTGAAACATGGCCGTGGCTGACCCTGGTCAGCTGACTCAGGCTGCAGGGCTCCAACTGCAGGGCTGAAAATTGCAGTGTAGACATTTGGGCTCATGCTCAAGCAGAAGCCCAGGTTTTGAAACCCTGCAATGGGGGTGGGTTTCACAACCCGGGCTCCAGGCCAAGTATGAATGTCTATGCCAGGGGTGGACAAACTTTTTGGGCCAAGGGCCACATCTGGATGGGGAAATTGTATGCAGGGCCAGGGCAGGGGGTTGGGGTGTGGGAGGGGATGGGGGGGGGGGTGCAGGAACATGCTCAGGGTAAGTGATTGGGGAAGAGGAGGGGTATGGGGCATATGAGGGGGCTCAGAAGGGGGTTGGGGTGCAGGAGGGGTGTGGAGTGCAGGAGAGGGCTCAGGGCAGGGGTGCAGGAGGGGTGCAGACTGTGGGAGAGAGCTCAGGGCAGGGGTGCAGGAGGGGTGCGGGATGCGACAGGGCTCAGGACAGGGAGTTGGGGTACAGGAGGGGTGCAGGGTGCGGCAGGGAGCTCAGGGCAGGGGTTGGGGTACAAGAGGGGTGTGGCAGTGGTTTGGGGTGCATGGGGGTGCAGGGTGCAGCAGGGGGCTCGGGCAGGGAATTGGGGTGCAGGGTGCAGCAGGGGGCTCAGGGCAGGGAGTTGGGGGGTGGGGTGCAGGAGCACTTTGGGCTCTGGGGGGCAGTGGTGTGCATCGGGGCCAAGGCAGTCTCCCTGCATGCCTCCCCTGGCGCCACGCCATGCCGGGAAGTGGCCGGAACCATGTCCCTGCGCAGCCCGGGGGTGGGGGTGGGGGTGGGCACAAGGCTTTGTGTGCTGCCCTTGCCACGCCTCCAGGTACCTACCCTGAAGCTCCCATCGGCCGCGGTTTCCCATTTCCGGCCAGTGGGAGCTGTGGGGGGCCGTGCCTGGAGGCAAGGGCAACACATGGAGCCCTCTGCCCCCCTCGCCGGGGCCCCGCAGGCTGTAGTTTGCCCACCCCGATCTATGGTGTAATTTTTAACCTCGTAGCACCAGCCTAAGTCAACTGACTCGGGCTCTGAGAATCTATGAAACTATGTATGTATACAGAGATGATTGCGGTATTTATGATCTGGATGATATATTTAAGGAATTTGGATACAAACACCAAAGAAATTGCTACTATTACAATGTAAAATACATTAGACTAATAATTACCTTCTATATACAAACTAGTATATGTTATTTTTTTAAGCCACAAGGCAGATGTCTTTCTGGTTGAGTAATGGAAAAATGAGGCTGACAAGTTCATTGCTGTTTGTACTGCCATTTCAATTTCAGATTGCAGCTGATGTATGTCAACAGTCCTTTGCAAGACTAGCTAATTTCTGTCACTGGGCAAATAACTGATAATGTTAAGACAGTTCAAAATAACATTTTGATTCCTCCCACGCCAATCATGTGCAGGAAGATCAAGGTCTCAGACTGCAAACCAAATGGAATGTTTCCATCACAGATATTGGTAAATAAAATTATTCTAAAACCAACACTTCAGGAATAAGATTTAAAAAATCAGAAAAGGAAAACAAAAGAAAGAAAAAGTGTGGTTAAGAAGAAAAGAATAGTAAAGAGAGTGGGCTAAATATATTCAGTGAGCCAGATAAAACTTTAAGAGTGAAATACTGGAATGTACTCTTGATTTTACAATTTGTACAAAAAAAAGTTAAAGCTTATTGTATAAAACACTATCCTACCAGTCAATGTTGTTTCTTTTCATTCTGGTCATGAAGAACTATTATTATTTTTTTAACCAGATGATAGCTGAAAAATGGATTTCAGGGCCTGGTCAAAGAATAACAGGTTTACCTCGTACATTGTATACTACAGTATTTCAGATCAGAGAGTGAGAATTGGTTAGTACCTGTTTTTTTTTTATACCAGAATAATAGTAATTTTCAGTTTTGTTCATTGTAACTTTTATGCATCTGTCTTACACCAGTCCTCATAAGTAGAACATCTTTTAGTGATCTTGCTTCATGCACAGACAACAAAAAACTGGATAGTGATTCACCCTTATCTTATTCCACTCTGTTACTCACCCTTTCTGTTAGTCTTTTTGTTTTCTCTCTTTCAGAAGCACATTTCATATGCACTGTATGGTGGCCCCAAACCTCTAGTGGACCTTGCTATTTCTGTCTTTCCCAAACATCTTACTATCTCAAAAGGGAAGAGTAGAGGCACACAGGAGAAAAACAGAAAAAGCCTGATTCTCCTCTCACTTGACCTGTTGTGAACAGCGGCTTTCATTAACATATTATATAATATAATTAATTCATTATAATAAACAGTGCCACTTTAGGGGTGTACAGCTGAAGGGAAGAATTACAAAATTGCCTTAAAATACTACTTACGGATCATTCTAATCACTCAGAAATAACATAAAAAAGCAATGAATTTATAGTAGCTCACCAGACCATTTCCTCATGACAGAGTACCACAGAAGACACAAAGAGCTTCCAAATTCATGGAATTCTAGAGGACAGTGCATGACAATGTGTGGAGCAGAATGTAGGTTAAAGTGACAACAATTGTTATCACAGCCCAGGGTTGAGTGGACCATTAAATATATAAACTAACAGTTCTAAATAAGCATATCTCCTTGTTTTTCCCTATATTTCTTTTCCATAACTTACCTTTTTTGTGTTGCACTCAGCGTTTGGTTTTTTGTTCCAGTGAAGCACTAAAAGGTGTCGTAAAGTCCCTCTGGTTAAAAAAAAGTGCTGATATGGTTTGTAAACTACTTTCTAATTTGAAGTGTAGTGCATATATATATTCTACAGATACCATTTACTGTTTGATCCATATGTTCATATTCTGTTTGTGAATATGCATGAATAACAGGAAAAATACATTATATTTTTGGGCAGAGTGCTTTTTCTTTTGTTTGTGCTGGTCACTTGCATGGCTAGTCAAAAATGACTAAGTTATCTTTGTTTTGAGCCATGTATGTTGAAGGAGAGCAAAAATACGCTCTCCGAAAAATCAGTTCAGCAATTTAGGCTTAATTTGGAATATTGGTCTTCCAAGATGGAAGAAAATAGAAATTGGGGAAAAAGGAATCTTTCACTTAATGTGAAATAGAGGAGATAGCAGAAACAGATGGGTAGAGTGAGTTATTTGCTTACCTGGGCTTGAGGGAAGTAAATGTTGTAGAGAGAGTCCTAAGATATTATGCATTTGTCACAGCTAATGTCATACTATATAAATGGAAACCCTCTTTCTATATTCAAATACAAATTATGAAGTTTTTACTAATTTTTGACAGTAGTAATGATTATGATTAAATACAAAAAGAAAAGGAGTACTTGTGGCACCTTAGAGACTAACCAATTTATTGGAGCATAAACTTTCATGAGCTACAGCTCACTTCATCGGATGCATTCTATCACGAAAGCTTATGCTCAAATAAATTGGTTAGTCTCTAAGGTGCCACAAGTACTCCTTTTCTTTTTGCAAATACAGACTAACACGGCTGCTTCTCTGAAACCTATGATTAAATACGTGCCTTAAGATCACTTCAGTATTTACCTGTACTGTAAGCAGAAAATACAGAACTTATTGCAAACATAAGTAACCCCAAACTTTTTGGATTGGTCTCAAAGCTTGGATGCTAAAATCAATCAGTCATGTCCGTGATCTCATTCTGCTACTTCTCTTCAGATCCTTTGGATCAAAGATGACAGTGGGAAAGCTAGGTGGGGTGACTAGGTAGATTTTGTTGTTGTTGTTAAAAAAACCTCTCTCCCATTAATTCTCACAAACCCTCTTCCTGGTCCTCTGAGTGAGAAATGACAGAGAAGCTGTCTTCTGCAGTTCTTCTGCGCTGTGGTGAAAAAGACTAGGAAAGTTGACTTACAAATCGAGGGTTCTTTTTGCTTAGGGATCCCTGGGTGGCATGGACCTTGTGTAGCAAGTTCTATGGTACCTACTCCGGGCCCCATTGCAAGGGGCATGTCCAGAGGTGTGGCTGGAGCATTGTGCACTCGTGGTCTTGGAGCAGTGGAACAGCCTCTAGGAGCCACTGCAGGGAGCAAAGCCCCAAGGCTGTTCAAATGTATGCCTGTAGGGGCCCCTAGGATCAGGGAAGTGTGAAGGTGGCAAAAGAGTGCCATCAGTGCCCTCTCCTCAGGTTCAGTCCTGGGTACAACTGAGCTAGACCCTGGGATGCAGCTGTGCCTGTTAAATCACTTATTTTCCCTGGAAGACTCCCAATGTCTCTGCTGTCTCCTGGGATCCCAACTGGGAGTTTTCCTCTCCCAGGGGAACAAGGAGACTTAAACAGGCAGTGGGGGTGAGGGTACCCACAAATACTACTGGGGTGAGATTCCGTGGTATGCCTTTAAGAGATGGTAGGCCTGTCTAAGTCATAGCAGCCTCCCAAAGTTGTCCTATGGGCAGCAGCACTGCCAGGAATCTCCTACCTGCTGCAGCCCTGCTCCAACAGACCTCAGTTGGCCCTTACCCCCCTGCCCCCCATACACTGGGGCTTGTGAGGGGGGTCCTTGAGTGACAGTCTTAGTAGCTGCCCGTCCTACCATAGTGTCTGTGGTTATGGGGCTTTTGGTACCTTTTTATGCCACTCCAGCCCTTTTACCCTGTATAAAGGGGCTGGAGCAGTGGTGAGGACCTTGCTCCTACTTTCTGTTGTCTCCACTAGGCTTCAGCCATAAACTGGAGAAACTTAGCTGAGACCATAGGGACTAGGCCTGTGAGCAGAACATCTCACCACCCTTCCTGTCAGTCTCAGAGCAGAATTTATGGGGTAAATTGGTGGCAGAATGCCCTACAGCCGCAGTGTGTGGCAGGGAGACTTGGGAAGCAGCACCGGCAGGGCTGGCAGCAGTGGCAGAGAAGGGCCAGGAGACAGACTTTGTGATCCCAGCTCTTTGGGGGGCCCCTGAAACAGCCCCTAAAGACAGCTTCCCTCTGAAGGAATCAAGAGGCTCAGGGTGTCCAGGCACCTGATATACTTAAAAAAAAATCAATCTGGGCATTTTTGGAGGATAGCTTCAGGTAGCTGAGTTTTTCACTACCCATCTAGAGTCTTCAGTAATGCAGTGTAAAGGAGGAGAATAACTATACACTTCATACTTCATGTTTCTATAAGTACATCCAAATAATGGTATTTGCTTCTTTTATTGGTTCTAAATTGTGGTAATGGGCTTCCGGGGTGAATTAATCATTTTGATTTGCCTTTTCTTGGTTTGTATCTTTTATAGCAACCTGTCTCTTACTTGAGAATCAAATGCTGCTTCACACTCTTCTAATGATACAATAATTTCTCTAACACAGCTTTTTGGTCTGAGGGCCACATATGGATATGGAAATTGTATGGCGGGCCATGAATGCTCATGAAATTGGGCATTGGGGTGTGGGAGGGGGTGTGGGCTTTGGGGTGGGGCCAGAAATGAGGAGTTCAGGGTGCTGGAAGGGGCTCTGGGCTGGGGCAGGGGGTTGGGATGCGGGAGGGGGTGAGGGTTCCGGCTGGAGGTGTGGGCTCTGGGGTGGGGCCAGGGATGAGGGGTTTGGGGTGCAGGTGGGGGCTGCGGACTGGGGGTGGAGCAGAGGGGTTCAGAGTATGAGAGGGGGCTCTGGGCTGAAGCAGGGGGTTGGGGTGTGGGAGGGGATATGGGCTGGGGGTGCGGGTTCTGGGTGGGGCCAGAAATGAGGGGTTCAGAGTGCAGGAGGGGGCTCTGGGCTGGGGCAGGGGATTGGGAAGTGGGGGAGCGGGCTCCAGGCTGGGGCTGAGGGGTTTGGAGTGTGTGGGGGGGATGAGGGCTCTGGCTGTTGGTGCAGGCTCTGGGGTGGGGCTGGGAATGAGGGGTTTGGGGTGAAGGAGGGTACTGCAGACTGGGACTGAGAGGTTCAGAGCGCAGGAGGGGGATTAAGGCTGGGGCAGGGGGTTGGGCATGGGAGGAGGTCAGGGTGAAGGCCCTGGGTGGCGCTTACCTCAAGCAGCTCCCGGAAGCAGCGGAATGTCCCCCCTCTGGCTCCTATGTGGAGGCGTGGCACCAGCCAGGTGGCTCTGCATGCTGACCTGTCCACAGGTGCCACCCCTGCAGCTCCCATTGGCCGCGGTTCCAATGGGAGCTGCAGAGCCGGCACTTGGGGTGGGGGCAGAGTGCGGAGCCCACTGGCTGAGCTTATGTATAGGAGCTGGAGAAGGGACATGCTGCTGCTTCCGGGAGCTGCGCAGAGCCACGGCACGTGCGGAGTGGGGCAAGCTCCTGACCCCGCTCCCTGGCTAGAGCTCAAGGGATGGATTAAAAGGTCTGATGGGCCGGATGCGGGCCATAGTTTGCCCACCCCTGGCTTAAAGGCAGCTCAGTGTTACTCCTTTATAGTTTTTAACTGTCATTAAAAGAATTGTCTTCTGGTTGTAGCAGTGAAAATGAACCATTTGGGTGTGCAATTATTTTACAGTAAATATTTTATAGAATGTTACAGTTTTTTCACAGGACTGGGTAAATATACTGTCTAGTAGTTCTGCAGTTCCCTTTCCTTTCCTTTATTAAAAAGAAACACACACAAAATTAATAAACAAGGAAAAGTGAATCTGAATCTTTTATTTTCCATCTCAATTTTTGCAGGAAATCTGTTTTATGAACTAGATTTGGAAGTCTGGAAATCAATCTTGAGGAGAAAAACAATAATTACATTCTCTCTCAATTTATGGTGTGTATCTGCACTTTTCTTCATTAGAAGTTTTGAAAATTCAATTGCATTGAACCTAATTTTACGTGACAAGTAGCAGGATCATGCAGACAAAGAATGGAAGAAGTTTTAATTTGTGTAATCAAATAAATACTCCTTAACTTACCTGAAGCAAGCTACCCAGAAATACACTACAGCTTTGTCTTTTTAACCACAAATAACTAACTTGCTATAATTAAAAAGCCACTGCTACTGTGCTGTAAACACATTTTCTCACACATTTTATAGTAGATTTAGAGCTATGGATCTTTCTTCTGCTACTAGTGCAACAAACTCCTGATGTTAACTATTAGTGTGGTTTTTTGAGAATTGGAATGAAGGCTGTCTTAACCTTGCTGCTGAGGTGGTGATTCAGATATTATGCGTCAGAATAATTTCATATAATAGCATTTGCTCAGAATATGTAGGACTTGTAATTAACACAAATTTTTATGTTTTGGGATGGAAGTAGCTTATATTCTGAGACAAAAAGAGCTCTGAAGTAAAAGTGGATCAATTTGTCAAATTACTGAATAAGTCAAGGGACCCAAAAGTTAATGGATGTGTTATTTGTTGACCTTTTTCCTCTACAGTTATTTATTAAATGCACAGTTGCAGATCTGTATTAAGGAAGGATTTCATATCTTCATGAATTTTACTCAATCTAAATATTGCCATTAGGAATAACTATATTTCCTCTTACATTGCCATGGCTTAAATTCAAGGACATATTTAATATGTTATGGAAATCATAGTGTTTATCATTGACTTTATTTTGCTGCATGTTTAAACAGGAAAATCTCTGAGAGAGGTTAGTATTTTCCCTTAGAAAGTCCAAATAGCATGCTTTTTTCCCCCCTAATTAAGAGTTGAAGGAGAGCCTGGTGGTCCTGTGGGTAGTGCTTTCCTTTACCATATGAGAGAGATGGATTTGATTTCTATTTTTTCCTGCACCCCATGGTCAGTCTCTTGTTCCCCAGGCTAGAAGCAGTACAGTCAAACCCTACATGGTGAATGGTTTGTGTTGCTCTGCGGCAGTCTCTGTGGCTGATGGAGAGGTATTGATGGACTCAGCAGTGTGCTGTTATTTTACAGGTTTGCTTCAAGATAGTCTGGTACTGCTGTTATGAATAGCATAAAAGTCCTTAGGAGCTTGCACTTTTTAAAGAATGGGATAGTTTGGAGGAGCTTTTTGTTTGTTTTTGTTTTGTAAAGTTCGAGAAGGGGCTGGATTGATCAGGTGTAGCAGAACTGCATGGCTTAGTGGCTAGAGTAGCTTTTGGTCTGACTGTCAGTGGGTGTTCTGTTATTGGATATCTCTATGTATCATAACTTGGGAGATTTAAAGTGTTTATTTTCTGGCAATCTCATTTTGTGAACAGAATCCGTAAGAATATGTCTACTCCACTTTCATGATATTTTTTGACACTTTAGAAAAGAATTGGGTGGGGACCTTTAATAAGGATCTATCTTATGATTCTGCAGCTGTTGGAATTCAAACATTTGCATCTTGGCTCTGCCCCTGCGCTCTTGACATTTTCCAGAAAATTGTAACTTTTGGAAGGTATTTAAGAGGGAGAAATTGCATTTTATTAAATGTAACCTTTCAAGAGCAGGTAATAATATTTCCACAGATTTTTCTTTCAAAATTGTTGTAGAAATGCATTTGTGTTGTGCTATTTTTATTTTTTTATTATCAGAAAAAAGTGGGTAAGGGCACGGTATTGTGTAGTTTGGTAGTTTAACACGAGATTTAGCTATGCTGTAGGATTAGTGTGGATGAATAATAAATGACATGTAAATGTTAAACAGATCGTAAAAATACAGTATGCCAATCTACCATTCATAATTATAAAAGGCTACAAGAGATGACGTCATATACTTATTCTGAGATCCACTATTTATTGAATAAGATTCAGATCCTATCTTTCTTCCATGATGCAGAAGGCTGATTGGTGGGGGAACCCTGTGGTTTTACCATGCAAGAGAGTAAGGCTGCATATGGGAGGGACACACTGAGGGGTAAACCCCTACATGCCTTGGAACTCAGTTCTGTGGAAGCAATTTGTGTGGCAGCGCACAGGAAATAATGGGGGAGTAGCCAAGGAAGGAGGAGAGCCTTAGGTTCTACCATTGCATGGATACTGTAGTCCTTCCTTACTGTTTGTCTCTTGCCACTTCTTTCAGGTATTAGATTCATGTCCTAGGGTGCCATGTGCAACCGCGCTCCTTTCACATCCCTAGGAAGAGCTATGATTAGGAGTATCTGTGCAGTGCTCATCATGATAGTGTTAGTTTGGGTGCGGGGGTTGAGGTGACTTTTGAAAAAGAAAAACAAATAGCACCTTCTTTTTAGAGAGGAAAGAGGAGTCTGATTAACAACAGTTTGTATTTAATTCTGAAATTCTACTGTCCATGAAAGAACTCTGAAGTGCACTATGGTTTCAAAGGGATGTGGCCAATATTACACCGAGAATAACATTCCTCTTGTATCAGAGGTGCAGACTGCACCGTGCAGTGATAAATTATAAATAGAGCGACTAATGCAGAGATTGTAATACCTACAGTCTGCACTTTCTAGCAAGGTATTCTTTACAGCAAAATAAATTGCAAATAAAGGGGGTTGTATGTAATGAGATAAATGGAACTGTGAGCTTATGCCCTGTAGGGTGACTTTGTTAGAAATGCTATAGCCTTGTCAGAGCAAATGTGGTGAGGTTGAATTTTATTTTAAGATGGCATCCTTAGCTTTTACAGAATGTCATCAAAGAAATATGATACTTAAAGTAAGGCAAATAGTTTTAATTGAATGGAAATGTGTGCATCAAAAGATATGCAGAGTTCCAGCAATTATTCATTATTCTGAGAGAAAATTGCAGTACAATACTATAATATATTGTAATTTAGTATCCCGTATCTTTTTTCTATTAATATCAATTTTGATATTTCATGTGCAGGGTTAATCTTTCACTCAGTGAAAAATATGTCAGTCCCATTAAGCTTAGGAGTCAAAAAGTGAATATTCTGCATAATTAGCTATTTAATGTAGTTTCCAGAAAACCTGGGAATTTTTGTTCTTAATATTAAATGGTGCCAGACTACCCAGGTGATCCTAATGATATTATTTTCTGCACTATAAAGGAAGAATTACAGCACTTGATAGGCCAGAGAACTGTTAATGAGAGAAAGATAATTTCTTTTTTGTGTCACTGATTCAAGTATTACCCAGGCCAATAGTAATGGAAAGTAATCATCATATTTCGGGTATATGGTGGTCTGTATTAAGTGATTTGTTGGCCTCAGTTTTGTTCCTTGAGGACAGATATCCACATGACAGAAAACACCATTATAATAATTGTTGTTAGCTGTCTCAACAGAGAGGCTAAAGACTAGGCATGAAGACTGAATGGTATGTATCTTCAGGTATGTTGGCAACAAGAAGAAAGCCAAGGAAAGTGTGGGCCCCTTACTGAATGAGGGAGGCAACCTAGTGACAGAGGATGTGGAAAAAGCTAATGTACTCAATGCTTTTTTTGCCTCTGTTTTCACTAACAAGGTCAGCTCCCAGACTGCTGCGCTGGGCATCACAGAATGGGGAAGAGATGGCCAGCC
Organism: Natator depressus; assembly: GCF_965152275.1. NCBI lineage: Eukaryota > Metazoa > Chordata > Testudines > Cheloniidae > Natator > Natator depressus. The sequence goes on from NC_134236.1 coordinate 58,811,876, forward strand.
CTCTGTGGAGATAGAGGTGGTTAGGGACTATTTAGAAAAGCTGGACGTGCACAAGTCCATGGGGCCGGACGAGTTACATCCGAGAGTGCTGAAGGAATTGGCGGCTGTGATTGCAGAGCCCTTGGCCATTATCTTTGAAAACTCGTGGCGAACGGGGGAAGTCCCGGATGACTGGAAAAAGGCTAATGTAGTGCCAATCTTTAAAAAAGGGAAGAAGGAGGATCCTGGGAACTACAGGCCGGTCAGCCTCACCTCAGTCCCTGGAAAAATCATGGAGCAGGTCCTCAAAGAATCAATCCTGAAGCACTTACATGAGAGGAAAGTGATCAGGAACAGTCAGCATGGATTCACCAAGGGAAGGTCATGCCTGACTAATCTAATCGCCTTTTATGATGAGATTACTGGTTCTGTGGATGAAGGGAAAGCAGTGGATGTATTGTTTCTTGACTTTAGCAAAGCTTTTGACACGGTCTCCCACAGTATTCTTGTCAGCAAGTTAAAGAAGTATGGGCTGGATGAATGCACTATAAGGTGGGTAGAAAGCTGGCTAGATTGTCGGGCTCAACGGGTAGTGATAAATGGCTCCATGTCTAGTTGGCAGCCGGTGTCAAGTGGAGTGCCCCAGGGGTCGGTCCTGGGGCCGGTTTTGTTCAATATCTTCATAAATGATCTGGAGGATGGTGTGGATTGCACTCTCAGCAAATTTGCAGATGATACTAAACTGGGAGGAGTGGTAGATACGCTGGAGGGGAGGGATAGGATACAGAAGGACCTAGACAAATTGGAGGATTGGGCCAAAAGAAATCTGATGAGGTTTAAGAAGGATAAGTGCAGGGTCCTGCACTTAGGATGGAAGAATCCAATGCACCGCTACAGACTAGGGACCGAATGGCTAGGCAGCAGTTCTGCGGAAAAGGACCTAGGGGTGACAGTGGACGAGAAGCTGGATATGAGTCAACAGTGTGCCCTTGTTGCCAAGAAGGCCAATGGCATTTTGGGATGTATAAGTAGGGGCATAGCCAGCAGATCGAGGGATGTGATCGTTCCCCTCTATTCGACACTGGTGAGGCCTCATCTGGAGTACTGTGTCCAGTTTTGGGCCCCACACTACAAGAAGGATGTGGATAAATTGGAGAGAGTCCAGCGAAGGGCAACAAAAATGATTAGGGGTCTAGAGCACATGACTTATGAGGAGAGGCTGAGGGAGCTGGGATTGTTTAGTCTGCAGAAGAGAAGAATGAGGGGGGATTTGATAGCTGCTTTCAACTACCTGAAAGGGGGTTCCAAAGAGGATGGCTCTAGACTGTTCTCAATGGTAGCAGATGACAGAACGAGGAGTAATGGTCTCAAGTTGCAATGGGGGAGGTTTAGATTGGATATTAGGAAAAACTTTTTCACTAAGAGGGTGGTGAAACACTGGAATGCGTTACCTAGGGAGGTGGTAGAATCTCCTTCCTTAGAGGTTTTTAAGGTCAGGCTTGACAAAGCCCTGGCTGGGATGATTTAACTGGGAATTGGTCCTGCTTCGAGCAGGGGGTTGGACTAGATGACCTTCTGGGGTCCCTTCCAACCCTGATATTCTATGATTCTATGAATTACCCGTTCACACCTAGAGTTGGTCCAGCTAGGTTAGGATTGACACAAGGAATGGGGCAATGTGCAGAAGTTTGAACTTCCACTGACTTATGGATAAATCTGTTTCTCACAGTTTTTTTACACTGTCACTCATTTCAGTACAGACACTCCTGATTTACACTGGTGCAAGTGACATGGGAATCAAGCTTATTGCCTTCAGGACTGCTAATTGAGAAAAATATTGCACTGTCTTATTGCTAAGGCATTTTCAAAAACCTTAGTCATCATTTCAATTATACGTTCCACACAGTTACTCTATATGTTTGGTCAGGTCTACTCTATACGTTTACATCAGTATGTCTGCATTGCCTAGGGGTATGAAAAATCCCGGCGTGACTAATTATACAGACCTTAAGCCTCTCATTGGCATAGTAGTGTCTTCGCTAAAGCGCGACAGCAGCGCAGCTGCATCACCGCCGCTTTTTAGGTGTAGCTCTCTCCTGTGTGCCTCTTATGGGGAATGACTGTCATTGGTGCCCAAAATGACAGAAGAGACAGCAATGTAACAACAATATAACAACTATTTAGTGCTGTCAACAGGCTTCAGTTAAAGGAAAATGATTGCAAGAAAACTGACTTTATTTTCTGATAGACACCATTTTGTCATTACGTTTTTTAGAGATCCAGCTGAATCGTCAGAAATTGCAGGAAAAAAAATCACTATCTTTGAAACTGAATATCTCTGTTTTGTTCATTAGCATCTATCTCTAGTTCCATTTGAATGTTGAAAGAAAAAGTGTACAAATATAATGGATTTGTTGTATTATTATGGGCAAATGTTCAGGTTAGTCTACAGAGACTGTGTAACAATTCAAGGTTATCCAGAAAGACAGAACAGTTAGTATTTCTTGAATTGAAATGAAATGACTTAAATACATTTTGAAAATAAAGTTTTAATTTTAATTGGCTTTTCAGTCAGCTGATGATGACCAATAAATTGTGTTGTTATACCTTTACTGTATTATACACTACTTATTATAGGGGCTCAATGTTAGGATTGTTCAAACTGGAAGAAAAAGCATAACCAACTAATGAATGCAGGATTGGGCCTTAAACGTGCTAATCTGTTTTTTTTCTCCCAAACTATCCCTATTTATAGCTTTCCAGTGTTGGCAAGTATGTAAATTGCTACATCATTATTCAAAAGCACACAAGCTTAGTTATTTTTAATTTGTTTTCAAAGCCTAGAAAAGTACTTGGCACAACACATCTTTGAAGTGTCTGCTCTGGAGTCTTTCATTAAGGGATATTTATGTAATTTTGACATAGTAAAATCAGAAAGCTGATTTTATTCCTCTTTGTTGTAGTTGAAATACTTTCTCCAAAGAGAGTGCTTCAACAGCTCCTTCCGTTTCCAGGCAGAAATATTGTTCTTTAACATCTCTTGTGCTGGGATCTCGTTTCTTATACACAGTAAGACTACGTGTACACTACACGGTTAAGTTGCCACAAGTTATGCAGACGATCATAAACTGCTGTAATTAAATCGCTTGCGCATGTTCACACAACACTCCTTGTGTCGGCGGAGCGTGTCCACAGTTTGTGCTCTTGGATCAACAGAGAGAGCAGTGCACTGTGGGTAGCTATCCTACTGTGCAACTTGCCACCTTCTGTGACTAGAAGTTGTGGGGAATGGGGAATGGATCGCAGTGCATCATGGCTGCAGGCTCAGTGTCCCATGATGCAGTATTTTCTGTCCAGTCATTCCATTGGGTTCCGACTATGTTTTGCAGCATTTTTCAAGAGCCCTGTAAACTGTGCATCCACCATCTCTGCCTGAAAGCATGGATCTTGAATTGATAGTCTTGTGATAAGTGTTATGAATACAATGTGACTGATGATGCAGTATTTCATGAGCTGCTGTGTGCCATGGAATGAAACAATTCCAGATTACTTTTAGCATTCACAGAGCAGCTGCACACAGTGGACCATTGATTTTTGGATTGGGAAACAAGCACTGAGTTATGGGATCGCATCATTATACAAGTCTGTGATGATGGCTGCAGAACTTTCGGATTTGGAAAGCCATCTTCCTGGAACTGTGTGTGACGCTCTCCCCTGCCTTGCGGTGCAAGGACACCAAATTGAGAGCTACCCTCTCAGTGGAGAAGTGCATGGTGATCACTGTATGGAAGCTGGCAACTCCAGACTTCTACTGGTCAGTCACAAATCAGTTTGGAGTTGGGAAGTTCACTGTGGGGGTTGCGTTCATGCAAGTGTGCAGGGGCATTAATCGCATCCTACTACGAAGGATGGTTACTCTTGGAAATGTGTGTGAAATATTGGATGGCCTTGCGGCAATGGGATTCCCTAACTTCAGCGGGGCGATAGATGGCATGCATATCCCTATTTTGGCCTTGGACTATCTTGCGATGGAGTACATCACTAGAAAGGGGTGCTTCTCTTTGGTCTTGCAGACGCTTGTGGATCACTGGGGTCATTTCACTGATGTCAACGCTGGGTGGTCAGGGCAGGTGCGTGACACACGCAGCTTGAGGAACACTGGCCTGTACAGAAAGCTGCAAGCAGGGACTTATTTTCCAGACCAGAAGATTCTTGAAAGGCTCCCACAGCTGTGAGTAAGTCCAGCTATCACTGGGTAACCTGTCCAAAGGGGTGGAGTGAACAGGGTATAGCAACGGGCCTGGAAAATGCAAGGAATGTGTGGGTGGAGTTTGGGGAGGGCATGGCAAGCAGTTCTGTACGGGCTGGAAGGTGGGGTCGAGCATGCATGTGTTCTGCCTGCAGCACAATTAGGGACTTCAGCATCTCTGTTTGCTCCTCCATCACTTTTAGCATCTGCTCCTGGCCCTGCTTCCTCTCCTGGCTATCTATTTTTAATTTTTCATTAATTGTCTCTCTCTGTGCCCTATGTTCTTGTTCGTGTCCTCCTTGCTCTTCCTGAGTCACTTCCTTATCTGGCAGAGGTGCTCTGCTGATATGTAGTTGTGCCCCACAACTGCAGAAGCACAACAAATAATAAACAAAGCCATGATTGTTAGTGCACTCAGAGCATTGAATCCTAAGAGTAAGATACACTTTTTTCTCACTATCACTTGTGAAGCACAGAGTTCGGTGAACGCACTAAACATGGTGCATTCAGTCAGGGGTGAGGATGGAGCTTTCAAGATGGGGCAAAAGATCTAGGTGGTTTTTTTAAGGAGATCACTGCAAGCAATAAGCGACAACATTGTAAATTCTTCCACCATTTTCTCACAGGCAGGGGTCACTGAAGCCAATATCTTACTCTTGAGGGTATGCAAGGATGCATCTCCTGAACGTGTGCGGCTTTAGACCAGGTCCTTATGTTGCTCACCTGTGTGCCACTTTGGTCCCTGCATAAGCGATTGCCGATTGGTGTGGGAAAGTTTCCTACAGCAGGGGAAGGAACAAAGCAGCTCTGCCAAGGAACCTTTGGCAGAGGATTGGCAAGTACCTCTAGGAAAGTTTCGTAGAGATCTCCATGAAATCTTGGTGTCCATTAACACACTTTTCCACAGGGCCCCCGCTGCATAGGGGAATGTGAAGCAGATGCAAACACAGCTAGTCTTGTACATTTCTATCCTTTAACCCACTTCTAGCGTATAACGAAGCAAAGGACAGCTCTACCTCATGTAACAGAGCAGCATCAACTCAAAAAGATCATTTACTAGAGCTCCCCTCTCCTGCATCATGAGTGCCAGAGCTGGAGTGCTGGGACTGGCTTGAACCTTCTGGGGTTGAGAAGAGTTCCTGGCTCACCATGGCACCGGACGACCCTGTCACCTGTGTCATCTCATCCTCCAACTCCATTTCCTCATCCACACGTCATCATCAGAGTTGAGTCTGCTGTTCACTGTCTACAGCCCCCCGATGTATCCATGGGGCTCTTGGTGGTGAAAGTGAGGTCGCCACTGCGGATGGCTTCCAGCTCCTTAGAGAAGTGTCAGGTCTTCGACGCAGCACCAGAGTGACCGTTTAACTTCCTTGCCTTCTGGTATACCTGCCTTAATTCCTTGAGCTTCGCACAGTACTGATGTGTGTCCAGTTTGTAGCCCTTATCAAATATGCCATGGGATAAGGTATTGAAGTTCCTACATCTGGAGTGGAGCTGGGACTGCACAGCCTCCTCTCCCCACAGTGCCAGCAGATCCAACAACTCTGGTGTACTTCACACAGAGATCGTTTAAGTGCATGAAGCTGCCATGGTCAGCTGGAAAGATGTGATGTAAACAGTCAACCCTGAGTAAACAGGAAGTGGAATTTCAAAAATTCCCAGCCCTTTCGAGGGGGAGGGGCAGATGTCTTTGTACCTGGTTGCCGGGCTGCAGAGTTCGAAATGCTGACCAGAACGGTCAGGATGGGCATTGTGGGACACCACTTACCAGAGCATAACCAAGCGCAGTGTCTACACTGATACTGTATCAATCTAACTTTGCTGCAAAAGCTCTGCGCCTCTCATTGAGGTGGTTTTATTTTGTCAGTGTAGCAGGAGAGTTAAATCCGTGGGAGGAGCATTGTAGTGTGTACACCTCCACTGTTTTGTCAGTGAAAGCTGACTTTTGTTGACAAAACTATGTAGTGTAGACAAGGCCTAATATTCACATATATGAAGCCAGTAAATCACGGGGACAATCTTATAATAGTGCCACCAGTCTCCAGAAAGAAGGCAGTGGAATGCAAGCAAATAGAATTAGTGTTTCCTCAACGTTCAGAGAAATCAGTTGCTCAAAATTCAGTACCATCCAAAAACTACAGTTGAATGCTCAACTTCACCTCTATTGCTTTGTTCACACGCCTTTAAATATTGTCTCTCTTTATATATAATTTGTCAAATAATACATGGTATTAAACAAACTGGAGTTTCCTATACAACCTTAGATTATACTGCAGAAGAAAGCTGCTGAGCACCATGCAGGATTGAGTCCATAAAACACACATAATTCTAGCAATACACCTTTTTAAACAGTTTCCCTCATATATTAGTTATATGGATGTGCTTACTATCATAAGCAGTAAGCTTTTACTGTTGGGGGGCCTGGTCCTCCTGCCTTGTTACTAAACCCAGCACTCCCACTGAGGGAACTGCACAGAGTAAAAAATATATACAATTGGTCTGAATGTAGCATGCAGAAAAAATGGAGGAGCATGGGTTTATCAAAAATATGACACTAAAAGGCTGGAGTTATCAATAGTTGTTCCCAGACTGAGAGTGTAACCATATCCCCTTAAAATGGTTTTAAGAAACTGATTTAAAGCCAGAATCTAATGCTGGTAAGCATCTAAATTTGAGGGCCAATTCCATACTTAATATGAAAAGACTCAGCAGCCAACAATAGGAACTAGTTTCCCAGTAAAATGAACTGAAAAATCAAAAGTAGTTCTTCCTGATCCATGAGCTTTTACTTCTCTTTAGTAGATGACACTCCTAATAACCAGCAATTCATGGTTTAATTCTTGCAGACAAAATTACATTGTCAGTTAAAATATAGTAAAACAGATTACATGAAAAATATACTTTTTTCTACACCAGCCCAAAGTTTTCACCTTCACCTTTCACCTTCAGAAGTTTACTGGTTCCTATGAGCCTCAGTGATAGCATAACATCTGTGATTATACCACTGGAAATCACCTTCACCTTTCAAGACAGTAAAGGAGTACAATGATTAAGTGGCATGGACTCTCCTGAGAGAATATTTTATAAAAGTAGAAAAGGACTCCACAACATTTGAGCCTTATGTTTTTATTACTTTTTTTTGCGTAGGAAAACAGGGACCACCATTTTTTTTTAGGGAACCATCTTCATATCTTATGTACTGATCTTAGAGTACTGATATAAGCATTACTTCAGAGAGAGATCTCCCAAATTTCTATCTGTATGGTGGTCGAGAAATGTCTTGATTTGCTGAGATTAAACATAGGTGCCTGTTTAGAATTTTGCAGACTATAGTTAGTAAATGTATTTAATCACAATGGCCTTTATTTTTAGAGTTGTTTGATTGACAGATAACTCTGCAATAGTAATGCATACAAGAACTATATTGATGCTCCAAGTAAAACAATGCTGAAGACAGCTATGGACTGAAGCATGATGTTCAATAAAACATAGTTGCCTGATGACAATTTTCTGGTGCTGACTGGTATTTCTTCAGATTGTCGTTCTATGATCCCAGTGCCATTTTTCCTGTAATTTCTTGTGGCTATTTTCTCTTTTCTCTTTGCTTTGGTTCTTTTTCTTCGAGTTTTCTTACAACAAAAAGCAGGGAACAGATGTGGAACATTTACAGTATTTTCCGCTTCCTTCATCTGCGTCCCATTGTGAAGTAGTCCATTTCTGTATATGGAGGATCACTTTAATTTCCCTGCCTCTCATCAGCACCCAGCACAATGACTCCTGAATCCTGATAGTAGCCTCTAGACACTATTGTACTTTAAGTGTTTAAGAGTTAATAATAAGCAAACTGCTCACTACTAGTAACTGAAACACTGCTGATTGGTAAATCCTGCACAGATTTAAATAATCTGGATTTTTTTAGAATATCCTCCAGAAATATTTTTTCTTTAGATTGACCCCGTAGAATCACTGGTAGATTTCAGTAGTCAGTTATGTCGGAGTACATTTTTCCAATTTTCTCAAATATTTGGCTATAGAGTGCTTTGACTTGAAATGTAACCTCACTATTGTGACATTTCTGAGGGGAACAAAGCGACTTTCAGGGTGAATTGATCCAGGGATTGTTTTTACTGCATTTAAAAAAATAAAAACCTAATGGCAAAAAGCACAAATCTTACAGTAGCAGGAAATGTTTGAAAAGTATCACTCTCTTGGAAGCCAATATCATCAGTTTTCTTTTAAATTTTATTTTGTACCCCAGAGCTCTCAATGCTATCTGAAACATAATCTGAGGGTATTTATTGGTAGATGTGGCTTGTAAAAATCTGAATCCTGTTTGATAATTAACTTTTTTCTCTCCTTAAGAAGGAGACAACTTTGAATAATACTTTATTAGAGTTCCAAATGGAAATGGCAAGAAACCTGATGAGCCAGATCCTGGACCACACCAGAGCATATTGGCACAGCTTGAGGAAGCAGGGGCAGTCCAGAAGTGGCTTAAGTCATCTCTATACCCTCCAGTCCTGAGCTGGCCCAACACTGGTCTCACCTCCCAGCACAACTCTGGACAGCTTCAGGGCGGGCTGCTCAGAGTCCACAGGAGCTTCGGCAAAACCTGATGATCACTCCCTCCAGCCAAAACTCTTTTCCCCAGCCATTCTCCATACTCCCAGGGTCAAGAGAGGGATGGCAAAGGAGCTGTTATGTCAGCTCCATGTTACCTATCCATTGTCCTTACACAAGTGGAATACTTAGGGAGCTGTGCACCATTGGAGCTGTGCAAGGCAGATAAAGCATGGAGAAGAAATGTTTGGCTGTCAACTCTGGTCACTGTATAACCTTATCTTACCACAAGAGCTCAGATATGTAGGAACTTGCAGTGCTCAGTACATCTGATCCGGGTAATTATAGGCCTGTTAGTTTGACATCTGTAGTATGCAAGGTCTTGGAAAAAATTTTGAAGGAGAAGGTAGTTAAGGACATTGAAGTCAATGGTAAATGGGACAAAATACAACATGGTTTTACAAAAGGTAGATCATGCCAAACCAACCTGATCTCCTTCTTCGAGAAAGTAACAGATTTTTTAGACAAAGGAAACACAGTGGATCTAATTTACCTAGATTTCAGTAAGGCATTTGATACCGTGCCACATGGGGAATTATTAGTTAAATTGGATAAGATGGGATCAATAGGAAAATTGAAAGGTTGATAAGGAATTGGTTAAAGGGGAGATACAACGGGTCCTACTGAAAGGTGAACTGTCAGGCTGGAGGGAGGTTACCAGTGGAGTTCCTCAAGGATCGGTTTTGGGACCAATCTTATTTAATCTTTTTATTACTGACCTCGGCACAAAAAGTGGGAGTGTGCTAATAAAGTTTGCGGATGACACAAAGCTGGGAGGTATTGCCAATTTGGAGAAGGACAGGGATATCCTACAGGAGGATCTGGATGACCTTGTAAACTGGAGTAATAGTAATAGGATGAAATTTAATAGTGAGAAGTGTAAGGTCATGCATTTAGGGATTAATAACAAGAATTTTAGTTATAAGCTAGGGACGCATCAATTAGAAGTAACGGAGGAGGAAAAGGACCTTGGGGTATTGGTTGATCATAGGATGACTATGAGCTGCCAATGTGATATGGCCGTGAAAAAAGCTAATGCGGTCTTCGGATGCATCAGGAGAGGTATTTCCAGTAGGGATAAGGAGGTTTTAGTACCGTTATACAAGGCACTGGTGAGACCTCACCTGGAATACTGTGTGCAGTTCTGGTTTCCCATGTTTAAGAAGGATGAATTCAAACTGAAACAGGTACAGAAAAGGGCTACTAGGATGATCTGAGGAATGGAAAACTTGTCTTATGAAAGGAGACTCAAAGAGCTTGGCTTGTTTAGCCTAACTAAAAGAAGGTTGAGGGGAGATATGATTGCTCTCTATAAATATATCAGAGGGATAAATACTGGAGAGGGAGACGAATTATTTAAGCTCAGTACCAGTGTGGACACAAGAACAAATGGATATAAACTGGCCACCAGGAAATTTAGACTAGAAATTAGACGAAGGTTCCTAACCATCAGAGGAGTGAAGTTTTGAAATAGCCTTCCAAGGGAAGCAGTGGGGGCAAAAGATCTATCTGGCTTTAAGATTAAACTCGATAAGTTTATGGAGGAGATGGTATGATGGGATAATATGGTTTTGGTAATTAAATATTCATGGTAAATAGGCCCAATGGCCTGTGATGGGATATTAGTTGGGGTGGGATCTGAGTTACCCAGGAAAGAATTTTCTGTAGTATCTGGCTGATGAATCTTGCCCATATGCTCAGGGTTTAGTTGATCGCCATATTTGGGGTTGGGAAGGAATTTTCCTCCAGGGCAGATTGGAAGAGGCCCTGGAGGTTTTTCGCCTTCCTCTGTAGCATGGGGCACGGGTCACTTGCTGGAGGATTCTCTGCTCCTTGAAGTCTTTAAACTACGATTTGAGGACTTCAATAGCACAGATATAGGTGTGAGATTTTTTGCAGGAGTGGTGGGTGAAATTCTGTGGCCTGCGTTGTGCAGGAGGTCAGACTAGATGAACATAATGGTCCCTTCTGACCTAAATATCTATGAATCTCAGGATCGGGCCCCTAATTTACAGATTGAGAATCTGCACTTGCCATAATTTTGTCTGAACTGTATTGTATTCACAAAAGGAATTACAGTGACAGCTATGGAGACTACAGTTCTGACTTCGTCTGCAGCCCGGGTATAATAAGATAGTTTGTAGGGTTGTGTAAAATTATGGAACGGTCATTTTTATTGGAAATGTTATCATAGCAAAGAAGTTCTGCAATTTCATTTTGGGTGATTTTATGCTTACACAGTGATGTTTTTCCTTGAAACTTCATGGGAAAAGGGGTTTTCACACTGTAACATGAACATTTAGATGTTTGCTTGTTTCAATATACAGATTAAGCTTTGTCCAGATGAAATTTTTAAATGTTGTGATTCATTCTTGAAAACAGAATAAATTGAGTGAAAAATGTGTCCATTTTAATTTCTAATGATTCTGTTTTCAGATCATTTTTGTGAAATTGGAATGGAATATACAAGTTTCCTATTCTGAGGTTTTCAGGTTTTGTTACAAATTCTTCACACAGCGTTCACATCAACATCAAGATCTTCCCACAGGCTGATCCCACAGCATGCATCATTCCTGTACTACAGTGACCACATCTGCCTCTGCTGAGACTGCCAATGAAGGACCAAATTCACCAGTGGCAGGTCCACTGATGTCACTGGAGTGGTGAATTACACCAGTGGTGAATTTGGTTCAATTTGATTATTATATATTATTCTGGTTCAGATAACTGTCCCCAACAGTGTGTTTTGTGGATATATTTGGAGTAGGAACTGGATTGAGGCAATAAACTCATTGTATGGTTTCACTATCAGATGATAATTTTTAGACATTATCAACATGGATAGATTTGAATCGAACAAGAAGTTTAAAAAAAAAATACTAGAGTGATGGATGTGGCATAAGAACTTAATGGTGAATAACCCGAATAGACTAGAATTGAAAAGAGGCAGTGGTGCAAATCCTGGGAGCCATCCATTCCTTGAAAGCTATTTGAAGTTATGAATGTAAACAGACAATGGTGTAAGAGAAGGGAGAGGGGAACAAAGGAGAAGTATGTTAATTTTTATAATTCTCCAGAGAGGGCCAATCTCTTAACTTCAGCATAAGAGGAGCATTTTCATCTGTGTATTTCCAGTGGCAAGTCTTAAAAGGCTATTAATAATGAAACTGTGGCTGTAGATGCTATTGCAAACATTATTTCATCTACAGCACTTCTGAAAACTTGATCATGGAGCTGAACTCCACATTTTCTTGATAAATCTTTCACAGAAGGTTACGCAGTAAAATGCTGGATTAACAGAAATGTGCCAAAAATGTATAATTCACATTCCTCATTAAATAATATTAAAGTTATCTAAAGTAATAATGTTAATAAAATCTTAATACATTTTTAATCTATGTGAATATAAGTAAACGTCAGCAGAGCTTTGTTTCTCTGAAAGGAGCAAAGTGCTAAAATAACACGTCTCGCCCAAGCCAAAAGTAATGGTTTTTCCTTCAGTCTACTTGGCGTTATGCTTATAATGTCAATAGTAAACCTTCATTTTCACATCCTGCTATGTATGTAATGAGTCAAGAAATGTTCCATCCCTACAGCATGCCAGCCCTGCTACCCTGTTCTTTCTTGCATGCTGATAATGCTAATAATGGGTGAATTTGTTTGGTGTATATCAGGGCAAGGAAAAAGAAAAGGAGGACTTGTGGCACCTTAGAGACTAACCAATTTATTTGAGCATAAGCTTTCGTGAGCTACAGCTCACTTCATCGGGTGCATTCAAAGGAAAGACCATTCTGTGTGAATCTTCCCCTTCCTGCATGGTGGGGCTCTGCTGCCTCTGCAGCACCTTCAGCCTCCCCGTTTGCCTTGGGCTTTGAGGAGTTGGAGATCTACACCAGAGGAAGGTGCCTGTTGGGGGCGAGGGTGAGCACAAGGATTATGTGGGGGGCAAGGCACCCCTCCTCTGCCACACAGACGTACAGAAGACCGGGGGGTAAAGGTCATCCAAGAGTTAGTGCACTGTGCTACTATAGGGATGCTTCCAAAGCGCTTCTGTGCTTCGGAAACTTCCTTAACAGTGCAGTTCTGGGAGCAGAGGTAGAGTTCCTGGAAAAATCATGGAGCAGGTCCTCAAGGAATGAATTTTGAAGTACTTGGAGGAGAGGAAGGTGATCAGGAACTGTCAACATGGATTCACCAAGGGCAAGTCATGCCTGATGAACCTGATTGCCTTCTATGATGGGATAACTGGCTCTGTGGATATGTGGAAAGCGGTGCATGTGATATACCTTGACTTTAGCAAAGCTTTTGATATGGTCTCCCGTAGTATTCTTGCCAGCAAGTTAAAGTAGTATGAATTGGCTGAATGGGCTATAAGGTGGATAGAAAACTAGCTAGATCGTCAGGCCCAATGGGTAGTGATCAATGGCTCGATGTCTAGTTGGCAGCCAATATCAAGCAGAGTGCCACAGGGGTCGGTCCTGGGGCCGGTTTTGTTCAACATCTTCATTAATGATCTGGATGATGGGATGGATTGCACCCTCAGCAAGTTTGCGGATGACCCTAAGCTTGGGGGAGAGGTAGATACGCTGGAGGGTAGGGATAGGGTCCAGAGTGACCAAGACAATTTGGAGGATTGGGCCAAAAGAAATCTGATGAGGTTCAACAAGGACAGGTGCAGAGTCCTGCACTTAGGACGGAAGAATCCCATGCACTGCTACAGGCTGGGGACCGACTGGCTAAGCGGCAGTTCTGAAGGAAAGGACCTGGGGATTACAGTGGACGAGAAGCTGGATATGAGTCAACAGTGTGCCCTTGTTGCCAAGAAGGCTAATGCCGTATTGGGCTGCATTAGTAGGAGAATTGCCAGCAGATCGAGGGAAGTGATTATTCCTTTCTATTCGGCACTGGTGAGGCCACATCTGGAGTACTGCGTCCAGTTTTGGGCCCCCCACTACAGAAAGGGTGTGGACAAATTGTAGAGAGCCCAGTGGAGGGCAAAGAAAATGATTAGGGGGCTGGGGCACATGATTTATGAGGAGAGGCTGAGGGAACTGGGCTTATTTAGTCTGCAGAAGAGAAGAGTGAGGTGGGATTTGATAGAAGCCTTCAACTACCTGAAAGGGGGGGGGGGTTTCCAAAGAGGATGGAGATATCTGCCATCACTGAGAACAGCCTGACAGAACAAGGAGCAATGCTCTCAAGTTGCAGTGGGAGAGGTCTAGGTTGGATATTAGGAAAAGCTATTTCACTAGGAGCGTGGTGACACACTGGAATGGGTTACCTAGGGAGGTGGTGGAATCTCCATCCTTAGAAGTTTTTAAGGCCTAGCTTGACAAAGCCTTGGCTGGGATGGTTTAGTTGGGGTTGGTCCTGCTTTGAGCAGGGGGTTGGACTAGATGACCTCCTGAGGTCTCTTCCAACCCTAATCTTCTATGATTCTATGCTATGATTCTTCTATGATTTAGGAAATAATGTAGCTCCAGGGCAGGTACATTATTATGGAGCAAAATAGGGCACCTGGCGTTTGTATGGGGGGCTCTTGCCTCCTGCTGATTCCGCTCTCTTTCCAGGTTCTGTGGGGCATAGCAGTGTAACCTCTGGTGGTTCCACAAAAGAGGAGGTATCAAATACCAGTCCTGTGGCAGAACAATCCTAGGAAATGCTCAACTAGGAGAGTTTTATGGGATCTGCCATCTCTGCAGAGCCTCTTCTATGGATGTTTCTTGCAGGAAGGGCTGATCTAAGCACTAAAATAAGTTGTTTTTTTCTAAAAATACAGAATTAAGTGGATCTGCCTGGTTATAGTCAGCCATGTTTTAAGGGGTCAGTGCTGTCTTTCAAATGAGTAAGGCTTTTCTGTTGAAATATTGGTTACTGTGACAAAACAAGTGACATTAGATATGAAGTGCTTTTTAATGAATTTAGTTTAGCAGAAGGATACTATAATTGTATTATTGAAGTAATTTTGCTTTCAATATGATATTATGTTTTTGGGACTTAGAGGCAGTTTTAAAGACAGAAATAAAAATACAGTACAGGGGCATCTGTTATTTTGGGGGAGCTACTTTTCAAAAGTCTTGATCATGGCTGACTTCTTAGCCTGGGAAGTTTTCATGTTTTTTAAATCCCCCTTTCACTCTGCAAGTAACTTTCAAATTGCTACTATTTTTCCCATTTTGCCACAATATTTCTCCAGTTTTTTATTGTGTTTTGAATATACTAGGAGGATGCCACAATGCTCAGAAGATTCACACTGTCCCAAATATTCTTCTGAAATTTTCATATTCTAAAATTAGCAACTACAGAAAGCAGTGATTGCATGAGCAGCATTTGATGTATTTATAAAAAAATAACTGTGAGTATTTCTGAAAGGACTCTGATATGTGTGACAGAAGAAAGTGTGTATTTAATTGTAGTTAAGAAACACTATTTAATTAGATTAGATATTAGGAAACCTAAAATTACCCCTCATTAATAAAAGGTTCTTGATAATTGCTTCTCTCATTTTTCACTCAGTGGCATTTCTCAGATGAGGTATAATTAATCACAAGAGTCCAAATATTTTTATTATGGTTGAAGTACAGTTATTTTTATACCCAAATTTGGAAGTATTCAATAGCTTTATAGAAGAAAAACAGTAATATCAAACATTATATATTAAATACAAAGTATCTTCAGCCTGTTAAGACAATGTTGGACTTGTTTTTCTTTATAATTTTTTAAAATATTGAAAAACAATAAAAAGTATCATACATATTCCTACTAAATCTAGCAGGACTTGTGATTTTTTACAAATTTGGAGCCCCACAGAAGCCGTTCAGTTTACTGCAGTGAGAGTTGGATCAAGCCCATAGGAAGTACAGTTAAAAAATAGGACCAAATTCTGCTTTCGTGCAATACCATAGAAGTCAATAGAATTGCACAGGCTCAGATTAGGAGCAGAATTTTGTCTATAGCCCATTTGATGTTATTGCCAAAGGTTCCAAATTGTTTGAATTATTTTATTGTTCAAAACAGCAAGATTTTCAAAAGTGACTTGTGCCTTTGGGGCCTTCAGTTTTGGGGGACCCAGCTTGAAACTCCTCAAAGGGGCCTGATTTTCAGAATGTTGAGTGTACAACATTTCTGAAAAGTAGTCCCTTTCCTAAGTCAGCCCAGGGAGGGAGGAAGCAACAGGGCGGCTGGCTGCTGACTGAGCTCCTCCTCCCCCCAGTCCCACAGCTGCAGCCTGCTGCTTCTCCTTGCCTGCTGCTGGAGTCCCACCTGTTGCCTATGCCTCCAGCCTGTGACTCACCTCAGTGGGCCTCTGCAGAGCAGGCAGCAGTGCTGGGACTCCAGCAGCAGGGAAGGAGAAGCCGCAGGCTGCAGCTGTAGGGGTTAGGGGAGGAGGAACTCCACAGATAGCCAGCCGCCTTGCTGCTTCCTCCCTTCCCCAGGCTGCAGGGACACAGAGAGTGCCACTGCCATAGGAAGCTGCTGCCTCCTCGCTGCCGGGTGTCTCCGCCAGAGGGGGGCAGGTCACACAAACCTTTCATTTGTGTGTGTTTAACGTGCCCCTCCAAAAGTATTCAAATTTAAATTCCTGCGCACACCCCTGGTCTGTGTAGATACTGTGTTTCTTACATCAACTATTGGCTGTCTTGTCAATTTCACAGCTCTGCTGGACAAGACATCCTGGTTCCCCAGCTGGGCTGCTGCCAAATCTCCGCTCCAACCCAGGCTGCCACACAGACTCCCGGCTTGGGCTGCCTCCCAGGCTCCCCACTGGGAGCCCGGCTGCACTGAGGCTCCTGGTTCCTGGCTCCTGGTTCCCTGCCGCAAGCATGGCAGCTGACCGGACTCTAGATGTGGATCTCCCCACTGGAGACAAGAAGTCCGGGGGGGCACCTGAGCCCCAGCAGGGAGCTGTATGGAGCTGAGAGCCCTGGCTCAGCCTTTTACACTGTGGATTTTTCGCATCCATGAGCAACGTAGTTATACTGAAGGATGTAGTGTGGCCTAAATTTCCCAGACCTGGGGAAGAGCTCTGTGTAAGCTCAAAAACTTGTGTCTCTCACCAATAGAAGTTGGCCCAATAAAAAATACCTTGTCTCTCTCATATCCTGGGACAGACTCAGCTACAGCAACACTGTGTACAGGATATTGTCAGTCTGTCACAAAGTGCATCTAAACTGCAATTAAGGAACTCTTGACATGTAAACTAAAACAAAATGGCTCATTGATACATTTCATATTTCCCAATAGTATCTTACATTTCAAATAGTCATGTTAGATGGAATCATGCTCCTGTTTTAATAAGACAAGTTTTATTGGAAAATACAGTAAATCCCTTTTACAAATACTTACTAGTTATTGTTATTCAGCTTGAAATCGAACAGCTGTTTCTGAACATACTTTTTTATAAGTTTCTTCAATGAAGGGGAGATAAGTGATTTGAATTAGGATTTACCTATGCGGTTTACATTTACATTCACATTTGCCACATTGTATTGATGTAAATCATGAGTTTCAGGTAGTTTACTGAAGGTGGAATGCTAGAGGCTCCTTTACCACTTCATTCTCTCGAGTCTCATTTTTCCAGCAGAAACTTTGTTTTGCGACGGATTAATTTATAGACCTCTTCCTCTGATTGAGAAGGCAGATGAGTGGCAGTCTCCTCCAAAGCCAAGCCCACAGCTGACTCAGTTCGGAACAGTTGCCTATGTATCAATCAACCATCTTCCCCTAGAAATCTGTTTGGTTCACCAGTGTAAAGCACAAGTAGACCTGGAAGCAAGTGTTACATTTTTTAGAGTTGAGTGAATATTTTGTAACTATTTGATTAGATTTGTCTCTTTTTCAGCCTGTGGAATTACTAGGAACAGATCATTATTTCCTGACATTTTATATATTTATGTATGTTGTTTGAACTTTTTCTTTTGCAGTTCATTTTTAAACCTCTGTATTGACTGTGAATAGTTTATTGAGAGTATTCACTGTTTGAACTGTGCCAATTATTTGTGCTAGGTTAGATGTGTGATATGGTATTGTTCCCATCAATCAACTAAATGAGCCCACAAGCCTCTCTGATACTAACATTTTTGCATCCAAATGTAAAATACACTTTCCGCTAATATTTGTGCCAGACCCACACAATTGCTGGAATGTTTGCAGAGAACACAAAGGGGGAAAAACTTGACTGAAGTGAATTTAAAAAACTTTGAATCCATTCTTTGCAGTACTCACCTAGCCCTCTTATTCTCTGAGCCGAAGCCACCTACACTGCAGTACACAGAACTAGTGTCAAATTATTGGAGTGGCCAATTATGTGGGCTGGAATGCCTCACTAAAAATCTTGCTCCAGACATTACATGGACATACATGTAGCACCACGTCTCAGTCTGGTCTTGGGTATTAAACTCCCATCCTGGAGTTAATAATAAAAAATTATGAGAGTTCTCAAGCACAACAGAATGAATAGTGCTGCTGTCATTAAAAGGAAATAGCACTTGCTGCATTTAACACTCTCTTGTATTATTTCCACATTTTCAGTGCAAATTGAAAGAGCTAGAAAAAATCTGCCAGTACAGATTAGAGTATATCATCTTGCTTGCTTCACTTTGAACTCGGCTGAAATTGGACGTAATTTAACACCTGCTTTGTTCATTTACTTCCAGAAACTAAGTTAGGTAATGTCTGAGTTAATTAACAGACATTCTGACTTTGGGTTCTGGGTCAGTCCAGGAATTAGAATTTAATTGTAAAATTCAGCTTGGGTCTTGGTTTTCATCCCACATCTCACAAACTTGGAAGGTCATATGGTTTATCTTTGTGGTTTAAACCCATCTCTGTTCAAATCCTACTCCGTTTTTCCCTAAACTTGTTGAGATTGTTTCTATGAACTATGGAACAGTGTTTTATATAAGCAAGCGCTTTCTCTAGCATAAAGAAAAGGAGTACTTGTGGCACCTTAGAGACTAACCAATTTATTTGAGCATGAGCTTTCGTGAGCTACAGCTTGCTGTAGCTCACGAAAGCTCATGCTCAAATAAATTGGTTAGTCTCTAAGGTGCCACAAGTACTCCTTTTCTTTTGCGAATACAGACTAACACGGCTGTTACTCTGAAACCTTTCTCTAGCATGTCTGTAGTTTAAAAAGCCATGTAGTACCATCAAAAATACAGCGTTGGTCAGCAGTTAAAAATGTTAGTTACTTAGTCACTTATTAAAAGTGTAAATGAAATTACTAACTAATGCATTAGATTTGTGGTAGATGATGCCAACATGTAATTGTTAATATTGTTAATTGAAGATAGTGCTGTCTGCTGATAGGGGACTCCTTTTATCAATTATATTTGTGTGTGTCACTCACTCATTCATACCAAAAAACAAAGAATATCTGAATCCTAATTCCATGACATTGCAATCTGCATAGCAAAACGAACAAATAAAATAAAAAACTAGACAACATCATTTGGTGACATGCTTACTATTAAATCTGTAACATTTTTTATGGTAGGAATGCTATTGAGAAGTCTTGGAAAATAGGATAAGGTATAAGTGGTGGGAATAATGTTCCCACTATATTTGTATGGAACTTGCCAATCCACCATGCAAGGGTGGGAGGAGAAAGGAGGAAGACCTCAATTACCTCTGTTGCATTCTTCTTCCCTGGACTCTCCACTGCACACATCCTCCACTGCGATGTACCAGGAAGAGGGACAGGAACAGGAGGAGCGATCCTCAGATGGGTGGATGATGTTCAGAGGGAACTCTTCAGAAGACTGTTTCTGTGGCCACTTCATAGAAGTCCTGAGGCCGTCTGTGGCAGAGACCTGTATACATGATCTCCATGCATATGCTCCTGGTGTCAAGTGGATCCCGTGAGATCCTTGGGGTTTGAGCTGAACCTGGGGGAATGGGTGGGCTACCTATGTCCCATCCTGTGGCAGAATTTGGAGAAAACTGTGTGTGGGAGTTTCAGCTCCCATTTGTCTTTTTTTAGGGTAGGAGGGCACAATCTAACCCGGAGTTCTTACAAAGATTTACAACTAAATATAACATTGGTGGTTTATGGAGGTGGCAGTGAATGTTTGTATGATGACACTTTCATTTGGGGTATTACTGCTGTAGCTATTGAAATGTTGTAAGCTTTCAGTTTGTTGTTGAATGAATCTATAAAGTATCATCAGGCTCTCTTGGGTACTATCTCATTAACGTATGTGTTTAGACAGTATTTTTTAAAGGTTGCCTTCTGTTAGGCTTCCTGATGATTAATAAATATTAAAAGTGCAAAAAAAATCTAGGGAAAAAAAGTAGTCATCAATATGACTTGAAGTGGCAGGATGTTAAAAAATATAATTTAGAAAATTCTTTTCTACTCAGTCTGAAGCACCGCTGTTTTAACAGGCCAATTCAGTTGCTTGGCCTGTGAGCTTAGAAAGAATGTTTGATCTTCCACTGACATATTTTAACCACTGGGTTGGTGGTAGCAACTGAAAATGTATTACCATCTCATGGGTATCCAGTGCCCTACATGGAATGAACTGATGCTGTCCATTGTTAAGAGTAGACAAGTGTCTCCACCAAAAATGTCATTCTTTGCAGTATGAGCAGAGAGGACAAGTGACCTCTCTGGCTACATAATGGACCTCCAGGTTTGGTTTGAGACATATTCATAGTGAGTTACTGGAAAGCTCTCAACAATGCTGCCTCTGATGTATATATTCAGTACATAAATAGGAGACTTCATTCTTCAGAACTGTCAATTCAACACATGCCCACCATCAAATGTTACAGTTTAGCAGCATTTTGTAAAGTGTTGCTTTGTTTGCACATATGTTTGCCACAAAACAGTAATATTTATGTTAATAGTCAAAAATAATCTTCAGGGTACTCTCATACACACTTTGGTTTTCTTCCGAGATATACAATGGGGGGAAATGGTTTTTCATGTGTGCAGTTTCAAAATTGGCATATTTAAGAAATACATTTACATTACTAATGCACACTTGGCACTTTCCCTCTCCTTCCTTGGTACCTTTTTTGCCATTTTCTCTCCTATTTGGCCAAGCTAAAAGGTTTTGCTTTGACCCTTTCCAATTAGCTGATAATCTCTTGGGAGTGTAGGGAGAGTAGGAAAGAGAAATGTTCCTTTTTGTCCTTTTGGTTTTGATGTAGGATGACCGCTTCATTGTCACAGATATTCCTGTTTTTTAAACCGATTGAGGAATCAGAAAACAGTTGTGGTAATGGTGCCCTTTGCTTTATTTTTAAATGTGACATAGCCCTTCAGAAAATTTAAGCCCCAGAAGAATAAGTCAAATTAACATACAGATCCCTAGCTCTCTGTGGCCCATTGATTTTTTTTTTCTAGATGGGTAATCAAAATATTACCCATCTTCTTCTGGCTATATTCCCAGTATGGAGAGAGACAAGTATAACTCTTTTCTAGAAGGTTTAATGTGCTTAGAAACTCCAAAGCAAACACATTTAAACTAGAATCCATAATTGAGATTTCTCCCACACTGGAATGTAGGAGCTGACATACAGTTCCTAATAACATTTTCTTTCTATCGATGTAGCTATGTTTTTATAACTCATTTCCTCAAAATAACAGCATGAAACATCAATTTAAACATCAGTTAGACTTCTGCTTAATTCGAGACTAATTCTAATTCCATCCATCTACAATCACTCTTTTGCTTAACTTAATGTAGAAATGCATAATGGCATTCCGGTAACTCATCAAATGTCTTATTTGCCATTGGAAATCTATAGAAAAGTACTGAAAAACAGAAATGATTATTCTAAACCTTTAGGTTACCACTTCTGTTCACAGCTTCTAGAATGGTTGTATATGCTAGCTACATGAGGATTTTATCTGTAAAGCTGTGCACATGAATTTTTACAGTTCAAGTATTTTCTCCTAATCTAGATGAAGATCCAAGAGAACAATGAGACCTACATTTTCAATAATTCCATGGCTTGAAGAAGTTTAGGCAGTTACTTAGGGAGGGAAATCAACAGTTTTATTACCTGAAGTCTTTTGAAGATGGCCAAACAATGGGCTATTGTTTCATTTGCTTCAGTTTTTTCTCAAGACATGCAACTTTTCGCTGCATCTGGTCTAGCTAATTTTCATTATTATCTGAGCTTCTTGTTCCTTCAGGTAGCTCAGGTTAACCTGTATGTTAGGTAAAATGTCATCTATTTTTAAAGTTGCCTGTTCTGGCTATAAATCAAGTTAGATAAAAATTATTTTACTCAATTTTCCCTTGGCTACCAGATCATCACAGATGTGCAAGCTGGGATAAGATATTGGCCTCACTCATTGCCCTCCATCATTGCTGTTTATATGTTTCACTTCTTTGCTTTCATTGCATTTGGATTATTTTACCTAATTTTAGAAGGACAATCTTTAAAGAATTGCTGGACATATTATTCTAAAATTTAGCATCTGTAAAATATATTGTCAATAAAGGCAGTGACAAGAGAACTAAGATAGACCTTCGTTCTAGTACAACATGTACCCAGACTTCCCACCCTATCCAACACAATGCTTACAGAGTAACTAAATTCTTCAAAATGCAAAAGATACAAAATGTTCCAGGACACCTCAACCTGCTAATTATCTTCCAATAACCTATCCAATATTTAAGAGAAAGTCCTTCAGACATCTACAGTGGTTGAAGATAGCAGGCTGCAAAGTTGTAATGGAAAAAGTCAACCTGCATCTCAACAGTAACTATAACTGCACCTATAAACTTGTCTGCTTGATTCCATATCACAGATAAAGCAACATAACTAGAGCCCAGATGACAGGAACAATATTCAAGTGCAGAGACTCTAAAACAGAAGCAATGAAAATACAATCAAATGCAGAGGGCATCAAGACCTGGAACTGTCATATTCTTTCAACCCCCTTTTTCCATTTGTATCTCCTTGTTTAGTTAACAATGTTTCAGAAGATTTTACTATAGTAACTAATGTACTATTTAATATCAGAGAGAAATATCCATTGCTGCCACTTCATCTTATCATTTATGTTCTCAGACAGCTGTTTATTACCAGTTCTGGGCTGATAAAACCTAAGCAACAAATACTATCTACAGAATTATCAAACTTTTATTTAAAATGAGCATCAAGAAAGACACGTTATTAATCTATCTTTTCATTCATATTGAATCCATCGTGTTTTTGATGCATGTAACATCACTTAGTCTTTAGAATGTGCATTTAACACACTGTACAGTTTCACCACACTCTTTGGGTTCTTAACGGTATTTTTGTATGCAAAGTAGAACCTCAGAGTTATGAACCCCTCAGGAATGGAGGTTGTTCATAACTCTGAAATGTTCATAATTCTGAACAAAACATTATGGTTGTTCTTTCAAAAGTTTACAGCTGAACATTGACTTAATACAGCTTTGAAACTTTATTATGCAGAAGAAAAATGCTGCTTTTAACCATCTTAATTTAAATGAAACAAGCACAGAAAGTTTCCTTGTCATTTTTTTTTTAACATTCCCTTTACTTTTTAGTGGTTTACATTTAACTGTACTGTATTTGCTGTTCTTGGGGTTTTTTGTTTTTGTTTTGTTGTTGTTTGTTTGTTTGTTTTTGGTTTTTGGTTTTTTGTCCGCTGCTGCTGCCTGATTATGTACTTCTGGTTTGAAATGACTGGTCAGCTCATAACTCTGAGGTTCTACTGTATTCACAAGCCCTGCAATATCAGGATCTCATAGACTTTAAGGCCAGAAGGGACCACTGTGATCATCTAGTCTGACCTCCTGCACATTGCAGGCCACAAAAACCACACCCACTCACTCTCGTAAAAGACCCATAACCTCTGAATCAATTACTGAAGTCCTCAAATCATGATTTAAAGACTTCAAGTTACAGAAAATGCACCATTTACTCTTGTTCAAACCAGCCAGTGACCCATGCCCCATGCTGCAGAGGAAGGTGAAAAACCCCAAGGGTCTTTACAGTCGCTTGTCTAAAATTGCATATACTTTTTAAAACACTTTAAAACTTAGAATATTTCTTCCACCATTAAGGTAAACTGAGTGAGAAGTTATCCTTTACTGATTACTGTCTTTCCTACTCTATTTAAGAGACTGGAGGGAAAGATAGTAACCTGGCATAGCATAAGGGATAAGTGGCTATTCATTGAAATAGACTATCAGAATTGAAAGAGAAGTTAGGAGAAATCTCGAGGTTAGGAAGTTATCAAGTTACCACAGTCATTTGTAGAGAGAAATAATTGGACACTTTGAAAGTCTGCATGGCTGAGAGCCTCAATATGTAATATTTTAAAAAGAAAACAAACTTTTTAGTAAAAACCTAAACTGGGGTTTAGCAAATATGTCCTACTCTAGGGTAATAGGAATTTCCTGGTATTTTGAGCAATCTTTGCAGGGATTTCCCTTTCTCCTCCACAATTATTTGGATTTCTGCAGCAGAGGAGGGTTTCTAATTTTATTTTCTGTTCTTAGTTGTACACTTTTAAGAGTATGAATTTCTGTAGATTCTATAAGAAAATAATGTGTTGGTTTTAGGGTTGTCAAAAGATTTAAAAAAATTAATGATGATTAAATTACAAGATTAAAAAAATCACAATCACAGTTTTAATCACACTGTTAATAATAGAATACCAATTGAAATTATAAATTTCATGGGTGATCTTATTGATGTAGATGCGCTGTTGTCGGCATCCTGTTGGTAATCGCAGTTTTGACAAGCATAGAGCAGGATTCTGTTTTCCTTGTCTTCCTTGGGGTACAGCAGGTTGTTGCACTCCTAGGCTAGCGCAGTGATCTAGGAACTTTTACTTCTGCTGATGCAGTGAAGGAAGCATCTTGTGTTACTTTATGGTGATCTGCTCTGGCTCACAGCAGAACTGACAAGCTCCAGAGGGAGTCACAGTCAGCCCCACCTTTGGCAGAATTTAGTTCTTGGTGTTAGTTTTAATAGGCTAAACAATCTTGTTAAGTCTAAGTAATATGCCCTTAATCGTTATTTTATAAAATGATGTCACACAAAGGTACTATTGATGTCAAAATTTGTTATGCTCTAAGTCACTGGCTCTCAACTTTTTTGGGCTCAGGACCCATTTGTAAATGTTTGTGGCCTGTTACAACCCAGTAAATAGTCTGGGGGTACAGGCCCTGGGGCAGAGCATAACTAGGCATTTTAGTGCCTGGGGCGAGCAAGCATATTAGCGCCCCCTACCAGGGGCAGCATGCAGGGTCATGTCTCGCCCTCCAGATGTTTTGTCTCCCACCCCCCCCCACCATCACCCAGATGGGCTGGGTGGCCTGCTGAGGTGAGTCAGGGGATGAAGATGGAGCTCCCTCCCAGATCCAGCCCTGCCATGTGGGGCTGGCTCGACCAAGCCCTGCCACGTGGGGCTAGCCCAACTGAGCTCCAGTGAGTCCTGCTGCCCCGCTGTGCGGAGCTGGCCCAAGCCACCTGACATTGTCGGCCCGAGCTGCCCTGCGGCTTTGTGCCCTGGGCAGCTGCCCTGCTCACCCCGCCCTGGTTATGGCCCTACACTGGGGTGGTTACAGTTGGATCCTGCCCCTGGGGGTTTGGGTCCTTCCCAGCACTCACCCCACTTGCCCTATTGCAGCTCGTGGTGTGGGGATGGCTGGGCTTGGCTCTCACTCTGGGCATTGCAACCTCCGGGAATGCCGCACTGTTCAGATTTGGCCCCATCCTCTTGACTGGACCAAATTTGTGTGAGTGGAGTTGTGACCTGGCTCATGGAGTTGCAGTGCCACTCACTCATATTTTGCTTACTTGAACTCTCATCGTCATGATGGTTGGAGTGGCTCTGGGACTCCAGAAGTTGCAGTGCCTGGAGCAGGGAGGCGAGCCCAGCCTGCCCCATGGGACAGGAGCCACAGGATCTGCCGTGCAACCATCTGAAACATTTTGGGTCCTGACCCAGGGGTTAGGAAACCCTGCTCTAAGTCATATATTTTGCTTCTTTGAGGGAAAAATGTCTGGTAAACATGCATTAAATGAAAGTTTCTTCTGGAAGAATAAGTGGATATGCATTTCCAGATTTCAGAGTTTCCCAAGTCAATTGATAGCACACTTTTACTGTTAAAATATGTCATCTTACTTAAGCATCTTCTTGATATGCATTGTTTTGATACAAAAGACAAAAATATAAAGCTATAAGTATTTTTCTGGGTCTTTAACATAACTGAATGACGATATGAACAGAAAAAAAATAACCCTCTAAATGGATAATAGTCATACTGTTTTGCTGCCCTGTCAAATTAAAGATGAGTTATATAGCTAAATGACTGGAGAGTAGTTTTACTGTTCGGTAAGTCAGCCTTTGCTTAATTATACCAAGACTGGAAACTCCATTAATAAAATCTGATTCTAATGTAAATAATGTATTGATTTTGATTAATGTTTTACATAGTTTGTTTTTTGTAGCATTAATTCATAATTTCATGCATTTAGCCAGTGTACTTTAACATTTAAATGATTTAATAGGATACTCCCAGCTTTTAAATACATTTTTTATTAACCCCCATTCTACTTATCTCTGAAGTTATTCTAACTATTAAGGCTATTAAGTTATTCTGTACATTATATCTAATTATATATAGGGCCCTACCAAATCCATGGTTCATGTTGGTCAATTTCACTATCATAGGATTTTAAAAATTGTAAATTTCATGATTTCAGCTATTTAAATCTGAAATTTCAAGGTGGTGTAATTGTCGGGGTCCTGACCCAAAAAGGAGTTGTCGGGGGGTCACAATGTTATTGTAGGGGGGTTTGTGGTACTGCTACCCTAACTTCTGCACTGCTGCTGGGGGTAGCACTGCATTCAGAGCTGAGCAGCTGGAGAGCTGCAGCTGCTGGCAGGGAGCCCAGCTCTGAAGGCAGAGCCACCGCCAGCAGCAGCACAGAAGTAAGGATGGTCTGCTATGGTATTGCCACCCTTACTTCTGTGCTGCTGCCTGCACAACTCACCCCTTAGTCAGCAGCCGCCACTCTCCAGCTTTGAAGGCAGCAGCGCAGAAGTAAGGGTGGCATTGTATGGTATTGCCACCCTTAACTTCTGCACTGCTGCTGGCAGGGTGTTGTCTTCAGAGCTGGGCACCCAGCCAACAGCCTCTACTCTCCGGCTGCCAAGCTCTGAAGGCTTGCAGAAGTAAGGGTGGCAATACCGTGACCCCCCTAAAATAACTTGCGACCCCCCCTGCAACTCCCTTTTGTATCAGGACTCCTAGTTGGAGAAAGCTGGTCTCCTCTGTGAAATCTGTATAGTATAGGGTAAAAGCACACAAAAGACCAGATGTCACTGGGGAAGATCAGATTTCTTGGTCCATGATGCATTTTTCATGGCCCTGAATTTGGTAGGGCCCTAATTATATATCAATAGAACCATTAACATACTTAGGGCATTACAAGAAATACACGTAAAACATGCTTTTTCAAACTCATTTAACTATTAATTAAAGGCTTTGAATTATCTGGACTCATTTGAAAGGGGATGCAAAGTACTAGGATAGAAGATAATAAAAAAGAATAGTGCATTTGAGAGGTTTGCAAAGAGTTCAGGTCCAATTTTGATTTATATAGATAATAGAATGTCATAAGCAACTGCAGATTGAATGCTGTTTTACAGCATATTTAACAATTCAGAAGCCAAGTGCATTTTCATAAGATTCTTTCCATGTTCTTTTGAAAGTGAATGCCTACCCTCTATGGCAAGTGTATTAAAAAAATTATTATGCTCTTAGTTTCTGACAGCAGAAAAAAACATGTCTTTTAATTCACAGGGGAGATAATTCGGGATGAAAAATCTCAGTAAAAGGAAAACATTGTTTTCATCTTGGTTAAGATTTTTCTTTTAAAAATTGTAAACCACTAGAAAAAATATTCATATTGTGTTGTATTATCTGAGTTTTCTTGCACACTTCTTATTCTTTGCATAAAATACAATGTCTATACAAATGACATAGAAATATAGTGGACCCTCTACCTACTTTCATCTGTCAAATGTATCTGCTGTGTCCTAGCAGCAGCCCTTTCTCACTGGGCATTAACTATGGTTCTGTTGACTTTAGTGAAATCTCATTTAAACACTGTGGTATAAGAGAATGGTCCAGCAGTAGCCAAAGGATTCTTCTTCGAGTAGTGTCCCCAGGGGTGCTCCACTGCAGGTGCGTTTGCGCCCTTGCACTGCCGATCAGAGAACTTTGGTAGCAGTGTCTGTTCGGCCCACACATGCGCTGTCCCCTCCTCGTGGACTTCCATGAGGCTAACCAGCATGCGCAGGCAAACCCTCCTCAGTTCCTTCTCAGCCACCTTTGGCTAGAGATGGAGCTATTAGCAGTCTGTTCATCGGATCGTTCTCTCTCTCTTACCACGTCAGTAGTTAGTTAATCCTTTTCTCTTAGGGCTAGTCTACACTGGCAATGCTAAAGCGCTGCTGGGGCAGTGCTTTAATGTGTCTTGTGTAGTCGTGGGGCAGTGCTGAGAGAGCTCTCCCTGTGCTCTAAAAGAACCACCCCAATACAGGGGATAGCTCGCAGCGTTGGGAGCATGGTTTCCAGCACTAGGGCACTGTTTACACTGGCACTTTACAACGCTGCAACTTGCTGCACCCAGGGGGAGAGTGAGAAAGTTGCAGCTCTATTAATTGCCAGTGTAGACAAGCCCTTAGTTGTAGAGCTTTCTTTATATTCTTCCCCCCCCCACACACACACACACAACCCCCCCCCCCAACTTTTTATTTTTCCCTTTGCCTGGGATTGTCCCAGCATGGTGTATATCTGGTTCACCGGACTTTAAAAAGTGCCTCTCATGCAAGGAAGCCGTCCCTGTAGCAGATAAGCATTCCCGCTGTATCCACTGCCTCCGGGAAAGCCGCATTCCCCATAAGTGTGGTCTTTGCCAACAATTCAAGCCCAGATCTTGGAAGGACAGGGAACTGAGACAACAACTCCTCTTCATGAAGGCAGCTCTTCAGCCTTCCCTGGACCTGCACCAGGAGTCATCCAGACAGCACAAATCTTTTCCACAACCCTCAACATCTAAGGACCTGGGTTTAAAAAAAAAAAAAAAAAAAAAAACAGCAGCAGACCCCTCACATCAGGCTTCAAAAAACAGAGCTGTGATTCCTCAGAGTTAGCCCCGAGCTAGCCGAAAAATATCACCAGCACATTCGGTATCATCAGTACTGTCAGTACCGAGACAGTCCAAACACAGTACTCGGAGCTCATGAGGGTCTGAAGCAGCACGTACCATTAATGCACCTAAAGACCTGATGGTCAAAGGCACAGAAGCAACGTTAATGACTAATAAAGGCAAGGACAGAGATTATACCACCTCTAAAAAGATGCTGCTGGTACAAGCAGTTCCATCTGCACTGTCAACAGCGAGCCATCCAACCTTGGAGTGCTTGGGATGGCCAAGATCCCTGATTCCTTCCATACTGCTGGCCCATAAACAACCACCATCAGTACTGGTTAGGTCGGCACTGTAGGAATTCAGACACTCTAGATATCTCATGGTATCTGACATACCAAAGTCTCTCTTTCTCGGTATTGGGGATCCAATACTGAGTTTACTTCGGACATGTGAATCTTCACCAGCACTGTCAAGGTTCCTTCCCCACTCTGAACTCTAGGGTACAGATGTGGGGACCTGCATGAAAACCTCCTAAGCTTACTTTTACCAGCTTAGGTTAAAACTTCCCCAAGGTACAAATTAATTTTACCCTTTGCCCTTGGAATTTCCACTGCCACCACCAAACTTTAATTGGGTTTACTGGGAAACGTAGTTTGGACACGTCTTTCCCCCCCAAATCCTCCCAACCCTTGCACCCCACTTCCTGGGGAAGGTTTGGTAAAAATCCTCACCAATTTGCATAGGTGACCACAGACCCAAACCCTTGGATCTGAGAACAATGAAAAAGCATTCAGTTTTCTTACAAGAAGACTTTTAATAGAAATAGAAGTAAATAGAAGTAAAGGAATCACCTCTGTAAAATCAAGATGGTAGATACCTTACAGGGTAATTAGATTCAAAACATAGAGAATCCCTCTAGGCAAAACCTTAAGTTACAAAAAAGACACACAGACAGAAATAGTCATTCTATTCAGCACAGTTCTTTTCTCAGCCATTTAAAGAAATCATAATCTAACACATACCTAGCTAGATTACTTACTAAAAGTTCTAAGACTCCATTCCTGGTCTATCCCCGGCAGAAACAGCATATAGACAGACACACAGACCCTTTGTTTCTCTCCCTCCTCCCAGCTTTTGAAAGTATCTTGTCTCCTCATTGGTCATTTTGGTCAGGTGCCAGCGAGGTTACCTTTAGCTTCTTGACCTTTACAGGTGAGAGGATTTTTTCTCTGGCCAGGAGGGATTTTAAAGGGGTTTACCCTTCCCTTTATATTTATGACAAGCACCATGTCATGCACCTCCATTCGCCAGTGGTGAATCAGGTAGCGAGCAGGAGGAGGTCATTTTTCACCACTTCTTTCATGCTCCTTATAATGTCCGCTATCAACCTGGGCCCCCTCAGTCATACCTTCCGCCTGCTCCTCAACCACTGTGGTATGGCCAACTATGGCTGCCACCCTTAGGACTTCTTCCACTGCCCCAGTGACCCTACTGGGATCCCTGGGCAGCGTACAGACTCCATGCCTCCCAAGCATTCAGCGTGACCCACCATGAGTCCTTGAGGCACTCTCCCTCAGCCACGGCATTCAGAGCCTCTGAACCTCCAGAGGAGATCATGGAGAAACAGGAGGGCAGATTCTAGGAGGAAGTTACACCACAGACCAATATCTCTTCCTCCTCCCTAGAGGAGACAGTGATGCCCTCTTCGCCATCCCTAGCCGATGACTTCAGGCTATTTCAAGATCTAGCTAAAAAAAAGTGGCAAATGTGCTGCGGGTACCCCTTGAGGAGTTAAAAGACACACATCGTAAACTCTTGGACATCTTGCACTCGTCTTCCTCCAGAATAGCCCTCCCCAACGAGGCTCTTCTGGACCCAGCCAAGCTTGTATGGAAACCCGGCATCAGTCACACCTACCTGCAATTGAGACGATAAGAAATATTACATCCCAGTTAGGGATACAGCGATGGCCAACAGCAAGTGAGGTCCACCTCCTATGATAAGGATTGGAAGTGCCTCAATTTATTCAGGAGAATCTATTCCTCCGCCACTCTGCAGTTCAGAGATGCAAACTATTAAGCTCTGACAGCAAAATATGACTACATCAATTACACCAAGTTTAACACTTTTATTGATCAGCTCCCAGAGTTGCACTGTGAACAGTTTTGAGCTATTGTTAGGGAGGGACAGCTGGTGGTCAAGACAGCACTCCAGTCATCGCTTAATCCAGCCAACACAGCAGCCCAGTCCATCTCTACAGTGGTGCTTATGTGGCGAATGTTCTGGTTGCACCTCTGGCTTCCCTAAGGAAGTGCAGACTACAGTAGAGAACCTTCCCTTCTAAGGCACCAAATTGTTCACCATGAAGACTGACTAGTCTCTCCATATGCTTAAAGACTCTGGGGCCACTCTCTCGTCATTAGGGATTTATACACCTAGACAAAAAGAGAAAATTTAGTCCACAACCTCAACATAAATCCCACACTCTGCATTTTCCAAATCAGTGCTATTATGAGCCTCTCAGGAAAAAATCCAGATTTTCCAAACGGAAGCCATCAGGCCCCCGGTCTTCCTTGTCACAACCATCAAAACATGAGTTTTGACATCTTGGTCAGGGTGCTGACAAACCACTGCCCTCAACACCAACTGCAGCTGACCAACCCGTCACGCCCATTTGGGTACCACCTTGCTTCGTGCCCCAACAACCGGGAATGAATAACATCTGACTGATGGGTTCTGGAAATCATCCACAATCGCTACTCTATCCACTTCAACTCCCTCCGCCCCCAACACCATTCCCCTTCCCTCTTCTGGAACCCTGCTCATGACAGTTCATTATGACAAGAAGTAGATCACCACCTCCGTCCAGGAACCATAGAAACTGTACATCAATATCTGTGAGGTTTCTGCTCTTGTCACAGGCACCGGCTTCCAATCTTCCCTGGATGTGCTCAGCCCCCGGCCCTGCCCTCACTCCACCTCTTCCCTCAAGCCCCCACCCCTGCACCGCCCCTTCTTGTCCCCAGGTACACTATTCGAAGAAGAAGAAGAGGCAGTTACTCACCTTGTGCACTAACGATGGTTCTTCGAGATGGGTGTCCCTATGGGTGCTCCACAACCCACCCTCCTCCTCTCTACTTCAGATTTCTTGTCAGGGACTCTGTGGTAGAAAAGGAACGGAGGAGGGGTGGGTTCACTCACACGTGCTGGTTAGCCTCAGGGCAGAGCACGAGCCTGTGACAGTGCATGAGCAGGCCAAACAGACACTGCTACCAAAGTTCTCTGATTGGCAGTGCAGGGATTCAAACGCACCTAAGTTGAGGACCTAGAGGGGGACACATCTCGAAGAACCGGTGTTACTGCACAAGATGAGTAACTTTCTCTTCACTGCACATTTAACTAAAATGTAGTAGGGGAAGCTCTGGCTTGTGTTGTCCTTCAGTACAGCGGCATTTACATTGAATGAATACTTATATCCAAACCAAAAATAATTCCCCACTTGTCTTCTGTGATGCTGTGTTTTGCTCATCAGAAGCAATGATTTATGCGAGAACTAGAGCTGTGCTTGGTAGTGTCAATTTAGCCTGAAGAAGAGACAGCTGAGCCACATTAAAGTCCATACATTCTGTCTTACCATTGGTTGTAAACTGTACATTGCCTTGTTTTCTAAAGTAATGTGTTATTAAAGGAGCTCTTCTATCAAGGGTTAGCAATAAACTTTTACCCCATTCAAATAAGTCCTTCATCTGACCAAAAAAAACTTTCCTGGGACATGCCAGGAGAAGACTAGAAAAGAACATTTAACTGGTGATATGTAAATACATAATCATCAGCTGGAAAACTCTGGGAAATGTGGTATGACACTGAGTGTGTACTCTTGTAGGCAATGCAGATAATATTATGGGATGGAGAAAACTGCATAATGGGATGTTGAAACCATGTTCTGAGTCACCCCTGCCCGACTATTTTGCCCCCATCAGGTTTTGCAAACCCTTTCCAAAACACCCTCTGCCAGATGGTGGCGAGTTGCACAAGGGGATAGCTACCCACAGTGCACTGCTTTCTGCATCAGTGAAAGCACTGCTAGTGAGGATGGACACCGCCAATAAGAAGAGTGTAGTGTAGATATGGAAAAGTAATTAATTACTGCAGCGGCTGTACGTCGACATAACTTAGGTTGACTTAATTTTGTAGTGTAAAGATGATGGAAGAATTCTTCCATTGATCTAGCGCTGTCTACACCAGGGGTTAGGTCACTATAGCTACATCTCCCAGGGGTGTGTATTTTTCATAACCCTGAGAGATGTAGCTACACTGATGTAAATTCTGAGTGTAGATCAGGCCAATATCTTTTATTAGACCAACTTCTGTGGTTGAGAGAGACAAGCTTACACAGAGCTCTTCTGGTCTGGGAAATATACTCAGAGCTAAATACAAGGTGGAACAGATTGTTTAGCATAAGTAGTTAACACACATTTCAAGAGACCATTCAAGATGAAGTGGCCTATTTAACCATTCTCCAGTCATAGTGGGAAAAGGATAACAAAAATCTGGGGGGAGGGGCTTAGTGGGTTATAGATTGTTATAATAAGCCATAAATCCAGTGTCTCTATTCAGTCCATGAATTTTAGTATCTAGCAAAGTTCTGGGACAAGGAAAAGAAACATTTATTTGTTGGACTTGTGGGTCTTCGAGTTTTATTTTGAGTTTATTTTCTGTGAATAAACCTCCTAAGAAAAGGAGTATTATGACCACAGAAAATGTGTGTGGAGTCTGTGTAAAGGGCCCTAAAGAGTGGGAAACAGAGGCAGGGTGCTGCAGCGTGACCTCTAGCCAAGAGGGATCACTAAGGAGGCAGCAGACCCAGTTACATGGCCCTTTAATTTGTTAATCACCTTTCTTATCCCCATTTTGCTGCATATAACAAAAATGTTAACTTTCTGATGGCAAAGCAAGACAGAACATCATGTTGTTTGATTGTCATGAAATGTTGCCTGCATCAGAATCTTGAAAGTAATTAATTGCTATTCTTTAAACATGTATTGTCCCTATGTGGGGAAGGGAATGGACATTCTTGGGAAAATATGTACTCTTGGTGGTACAAGTATTATCTCTGTGCTCTCATGACTGTTAATAAAAGATAACAATGGGCCTGGTTCTCCTCTGCCTTCATCTTGCTTATGATTGTGCAAGTCTGTAGAAAGTGGATTACAACGTTGCATCAGATGAAGTGGGCTTTAGCCCACAAAAGCTTATACTCAAATAAATTTGTTAGTCTCTAAGATGCCACAAGTACTCCTCATTCTTAATGCTATCATTCTGATTGTTAATAATTTCACGCCCACTTTACAGATGTAAATAACTATACATACAATATGCAAGGTAGTGGAAAATATTCATTTGCATATTCACTTAGGCAAAATGAGTGTAGAGTAGGTGTAAATTTCTACCACCCTTATAAGTGAGTGAAGAATTCTGATTTAGTATTTTTAAATCCTTTTTGTGTAACCGTTTACATCAATATGTGCAGTTTGCTCATTGTAGAAACTCGTGCCTCTTATCCTTATGTGGCTTAGCTATCCTTTTTCTAGCTCAGCTGTTCTACGTGTATGGTATGTTTTAGTTCAGATAGCATTTTGTCCTAAAAGGCATGAATATATGAATACAAATATAACTAATTCAGAAAAAGAAAAGATGATTCCAGGACCAGATTTATAAGAAACATCTTAGAAGCAACTTTAAAATTATCTCTTGGACAATACACTGGAGGAGGTGCGAGACAGGTGGGGGTGAGATTTCTTTTTGGGGGAAAGCATGGCAAGTTTTAATCCATATTGGGTAGGCTGAATGTTGGGATGTGGTTGGGGAAGAGGGAAGGAGAAATGCTGCTGCTTTGGTTTCTTTTGTAACTCTGTGACCCAAGGACTCTTGATGTCAATTGGCAGAGGATACAGGAACACCTAAGTGTTACAGCGATCCCCTAGGTCTGGTATCTACATACTAGTCCACAAAAGTATGTCATGCAAGGTCTCTCTAGTGAACGCCTGTGTCACGCCAGTAGTTGTAATCATTGCAAGATGTAGGTGCAGAAAATATGTGAAGAGTTATATATAATAAAAAAATATTGTGGAAGAAAACGACCTCTTCTCTCAATATGTTCTTTAGGTCTGAGAGTTAAGGCAGGTCACCAAAAGGTGATACACATACTCCTGTTGGGGGAGGAGAGACACTTATCTATCTCTGTGGCTGGTCATGTGCAAATTGAATATTGTATGGTTCACAGTGGATGCCCATTTACAGTCTGAGCAAAGTGCTAATAAATAGATTGTGGGGACTGCAGGAAAAAACAAAAACAGTAGGGGTTATCCTGTTTACGAGTAAGACAATGAACTTTTGGAACTATATTTGGGGCACAGATTAATCACCAGTTTTTCTTCAGTCTGTGAGGAAAAGCTTGCCAGCAGGCTTGATCTTATGAAGGGGAGGATTTCAGCCCACCTGGTTGAAAATCCTCGGGAAAGGACTTGGGGTAAGCTATCTTGTAGGAGATAGGGGAATACTTTGTGAGTTAAGTTTAGGCTCTGGAAAGCATGTTATGATTTTGTTTTATGTGCAACAATTTGTTTCCAATATTCTTACTATCGCCTGACTCTCTGTTCTTTGATAATAAATACATTCTTGTTTTCATTTTATATATTATATATAAAAGTGCGGTGTGTTAAATAGAGCAGTGACCCTGACTTGAATTTTATAAACTGGTGTGAACTTTTAAAAACATCAAAACAGTTTACAAGTTTGGTTGATAAAGATAATCTCATCAAAGAGTAAAATCAAGTTTATTTGGCAGGGCTTAGTTTCCATGAAACCATGTTGACTGTCATTAGTTATTGTTGTATACAGTCATAATTCATTAATTGAGTTCTAAATCAGCTGCCCCATCATTTTTCCTGGGATCCATATCAGGCTAAGAGGCCTACAATTACCTGTGTCATCCTGTTTATTCTTTTAAAATATTTCCACAATACCAGCTTTCTTCCAGTCTTCTGGAACTTCCCCAATTTTCCAATATTTATTTAAAAATTACATCAACAGCCCAGAGAACTCTTCTGGGGTCCCAAGATTGCTTGCAAGTTTCAGTTTGCTGAATTCAAACATCTGAGACGAACTCCTTGGAAACCATTCCCGCTCATCCTCCACACTACTCCAACAGTGAACCCTCTCTACTTCCACAGTGAATTCCTAAGTAACTCCTTCCTCCTCAAACATTGGGGAAGGAGAAAGCTATTTGTGAGGAGTCTCTTTCTTGCTTGTGATAACTTCAAGTCTATTGTCACTGAAATTTCTCGAGCATGGGTTGAAATCCACAAGAACAATGAACTTTGAATCCAAACCTCAGTTTTGTCAAATAGTAAAGCTCTTTCAACTGGATTTTATTAACTAGAACTAGGGTTTTGAAAAATCAGTGTTTGTGAATCAGCATGAATATTCAGCACAGCCATAGTTCTAAATCATTAAGGTACTGTTGAAATAGCATTACGCATTTTGCTCAGCGCAGCACTGACCCTGAGATGAACTGGGATCACAGCTGCTGGCCTGGCGATCTTATAGTGTTAAGTTCAATGATTAGCCAAACTTACTGGAGACAAGGAATGAAAATAACTCTTTGTTCTTTGTTTTTTATAATTTCATGGTGATGGTGTCAAGATGTGTGTGTGTGTGTGGACCTTTGTATGGAAGTAGGTGTTCAGGAGGGATTTAAATGAAGAAAGGGTGGATGCTGGCAAATTGAGATAGGGAGGTGGATATAGGGTTACATGCAGAGTAAAATTTGGGACTGTGACGAGGTGCAGAAGCCCAACCTGATTGGTGGTAACCAGGGAGTTACTCTATATGTGGACCTCTCATGGGTGTTCAGAAGTAAGTACCGCAGCGCTGCTGAGGCCTGGAGGCCCTGTCATTTTCGCTGGGGATTAGGGCATTATGGGAAATGCTGTTAGAAAACCTCTTTGATATTGTAGGTGGAAGTGTTTTTTGGGGGGAGGAAAAGTGCTTTGTCCATTGGTCACAGAGCTGGGTTGGATCTTGGTCTGCACTTTGGGCTTTTTCTGTCTGTTACATAAATAGATGTTTTTCATATTGTACCCCCATTGCATAGAAATAAAATTCACAGCCAGCTGATCCGCTCTACCAGTTTATTTGACTTTTACTTAAGCATGTAAAATCTTGGGACTTGAAAGGAAAAAAGTACTAGAGTGCCATGATCAGACCGTATTAAAAACGGAGGTTTCTCAAAGTAGTTCATTTACTTACAAAGCAAAGGTCCATTTGAAACATTTTTATATTTACAAGATAAATTCTGGCCCTGCTTCTGTCTGCTCTGCTGGGGGCAGGGATCGGGAATTGTTCACAGCCAGCTGAAGCTCCCTGAGTCATTCCATCTATGTGGCATAAAGGGAAGCATTAGGGATGGAAGCTGAAAATAGAAAAATTCAAACTGGAATATGACAGGTTTCAGAGAAGCAGCCGTGTTAGTCTGTATTCACAAAAAGAAAAGGAGTACCTGTGGCACCTTAGCGACTAACAAATTTATTTGAGCATAAGCTTTTGTGAGCTACAGCTCACTTCATCGGATGCATGTAGTGGAAAATACAGTGGGGAGGTTTTATATACACAAAGAACATGAAACAATGAGTGTTACCATACAGACTGTAACAAGAGTGATCAGGTAAGGTGAGCTATTACTAGCAGGAGAGCCGTGGTTGGGGGGGTTAAACCTTTTGTAGTGATAATCAAGGTGGGCCATTTCCAGCAGTTGACAAGATCTTGTGAGGAACAGTGTGGCGGGGGGGGGGGGGGGGAATAAACATGGGGAAATAGTTTTACTTTGTGTAATGACCCATCCACTCCCAGTCTTTATTCAAGCCTAAATTAATTGTATCTAGTTTGCAAATTAATTCCAATTCGGCAGTCTCTCGTTGGAGTCTGTTTTGGAAGTATTTTGTTGAAGAATAGCCACTTTTAGATCTGTAATCGAGTGACCAAAGAGATTGAAGTGTTCTCCGACTGGTTTTTGAATGTTATAATTCTTGACGTCTGACTTGTGTCCATTCATTCTTTTACATAGAGACTGTCCAGTTTGGCCAAGATACATGGCAGAGGGGCATTGCTGGCACATGATGGCATATATCACATTGGTAGATGTGCAGGTGAATGAGCCTCTGATAGTGTGGGCTGGTGTGATTAGGCCCCATGATGGTGTCCCCTGAATAGATATGTGGACACAGTTGGCAACAGGCTTTGTTGCAAGGATAGGTTCCTGGGTTCTTGTTTTTGTTGTGTGGTGTGTGGTTGCTGGTGAGTATTTGCTTCAGGGTGGGGAGCTGTCTGTAAGCAAGGACTGGCCTGTCTCCCAAGATCTGTGAGAGTGATGGGTCGTCCTTCAGGATAGGTTGTAGATCCTTGATGATGCTTTGGAGAGGTTTTAGTTGGGGCCTGAAGGTGATGGCTAGTGGTGTTCTGTTATTTTCTTTGTTAGGCCTGTCCTGTAGTAGGTGACTTCTGGGTACTCTTCTGGCTCTGTCAATTTGTTTCTTCACTTCAGCAGGTGGGTATTGCAGTTGTAAGAATGCTTGATAGAGATCTTGTAGGTGTTTGTCTCTGTCTGAGGGGTAGTATCGTAGAGCTTTGCTGCAGACAATGTATCGTGTGGTGTGGTCTGGATGAAAGCTGGAGGCATGTAGGTAAGCATAGCGGTCAGTAGGTTTCTGGTATAGGGTGGTGTGTATGTGACCATTGCTTATTAGCACCGTAGTGTCCAGGAAGTGGATCTCTTGTGTGGACTGGTCCAGGCTGAGGTTGATGGTAGGATGGAAATTGTTGAAATCGTGGTGGAATTCCTCAAGGGCTTCTTTTCCATGGGTCCAGATGATGAAGATGCCATCAATGTAGCGCAAGTAGAGTAGGGACATTAGGGGATTAGTCTGTATGGTAACACCTATTGTTTCATGTTCTCTGTGTATATAAAATCTCCCCACTGTATTTTCCACTACATGCATCCGATGAAGTGAGCTGTAGCTCACGAAAGCTCATGCCCAAATAAATTTGTTAGTCTCTAAGGTGCCACAAGTACTCCTTTTCTTTTTGTGGATACAGACTAACACGGCTGCTACTCTGAAACCTGTGGGTTATTTGAGAAATTAAAACGAAGTTGCCATAGCACAGTTCTTACTCTGATAATATAAAAATATCAAAATTGTTTTATCATTGAGATGGTGTACTTTCATGGACCTTGTGAAATGTGTTAGATGTGAGAGGATAGCATATGCAAAGAAAGGTGTGAGGATCTTGGGTACAAGAGTTTCATTTGCCAAATTGAAGAATAATTTACTCTTCCAAACAGTGGGATTATTTCTGGACAAATTGTTAGGAGGAACTTGAAGAATGACAATAACATATCATTCTATCTTATTCCCCTTCTTTATAAACATTAGGGGTGAAAAACTCACATTGATTTTAATGGGGGCAGGGTTTCCCCCTAGATATCTTAGGTGCTGATATGATCCCCACTAGTATAGTATCTAAGATCCCCACAATCTTTCTTTCCTCACAACAAACCCCCTATGAGATACCCATTTTACAGACTTGACCAAGGTTGCACAGGGAATCTATTTCAGAGCAGGGAATGAAACGCAGGTCTCCAAGGTTCCAAGCTAGCACTCAAACCTCTGACCCATCCCTCTGATCTGTGAATTAATACACAGGGCTCTGTAATGGGTTGTATAAACTTTACACTTTGTGGGACAGGAAGGGGCTAATATCCTGGCCTGTAGACAGGAGCTGCAGTTAGAACCACCTCTTAATTTCTGCCATAAATGTCAGGATTCTGCAGGAGAACAGAATAGTTTGGAGGACAACAGGATGTGAAAGGAAGAAGCAAAGGGTGATGAACTGATGAAGAGATGACCTTTCTCTCTTATGCCTGAGAGCAATAACCTGCCGAAGGGGAGAGAAGCCCTGCAATCGGAGGGCACCCCAAGGCAGCAAGGGTACCACCAGACTTGGTGACTTAGTTACTTGTTCTTGTGATGACAAAGTGAAATGCAAACCGTGCCCAGCGTGACAACTCAGGGACACAAACACTGCCCTGCATGGGGGGCAGTAACATTGGCAGGGGTCCCAGGATAGAGCTTTGCACCATGGGACAAATGCCACCACTGGAGAGAAGGAACATCAAGGTTGCCCTTTCAAGAGAAAAATATTCATTTCAGACTCAGAGGGAACAGAATTGCCAGGTCTGAGGTCTGCAGCTGGACAGTGCGACAAGGGGATTCCCTGGGGAAGGTCCATGGCAAACAACCATAGGATACTTT
This sequence comes from Natator depressus, assembly GCF_965152275.1. Taxonomy (NCBI): domain Eukaryota; kingdom Metazoa; phylum Chordata; order Testudines; family Cheloniidae; genus Natator; species Natator depressus. The sequence continues at coordinate 58,852,247 of NC_134236.1, forward strand.
GATAGCTGTCCTATTGTCAAGGAGCCAGGGCCACTTCACTTTCCTTTAATCTTACAGACCTCAGAGGCTGCAGAGTAAAACAATGTATATTGATTAATGTAAAAACAGAAGATAATGAACTATAATGGTATGGTAAAACAAAAATTTGCTTCATGTTGGTGCTTAAGAGTATGACGGAGTCAGGCTTAATCATAGCAAGCCAACATAAGTGGAAAGATGTGACTCAGAACCTGTCAGGCAAAGAATCATAGAAAAATAATAAAAGGCTATATGAGGAGAATATAAACCTCTGGTACTTAAGAGAAGACCTGACTGAGAACAATAATGAAAAGAGGCATTTTTAAAAGTGAAAAGAGAGCATGAAAACATCATAGGTCAGATCCCCAAAGATCTACTTCTTTGGGAGAGATAGGGATGGCAGAACCTCCCCTGTTCATTCCGTGAACAGGTAACTCTCCACATCTTCAAAAAATTATTCCAAGGAAATTCCATCTAGCAAAACCCTTATGTGACTAATTCTTGTGTAGGAGATAATTCAGAAGGTTTAAGGCCAGAAGGGACCGTTTGATCATCTAATCTGATTTCCTGTATATCAACAGCCCATTAAATTTAACCCAGTTAGCTCTGTATTGAGCCTAATAACTTGTGTTTGATTAAAGCATAACTATGTTTGTTTAAAGCGTATCTTCCAGTGTTGGCTTAAAGACCTCAAGAGATGGAGAATCCACCATTTCCCTTGATAGTGTTCCAATGCTAAACTCACTCTGGGTTAAAAGGTTTTGCCTTATTTCTCATTTATATTTGGCTGGCTTCAGCTTCCAGCCATTGGTTCCTGTTATGTCTTTCTTCACTATATTAAAGAGCCTTTTTGTGTCCAATATATTATCTCCATGAAAGTTCACTGTAATTCAGTCACCTCTCGATCTTCTTTTTGATAGACTTCTTGAAATCTCTCACTGTAAGGCATATTCTCAAGCGCTCAAGAAATTTCTGTGGCTCTTTTCTGCACTGTTTCATATTTTTCAATATCCTTTTAAAAATGTGGAGACTAGACTTGTACATAGTATTCCAGTATTGGTTTCACCAATTCCATATACAGAGGTAAAACCATCACCTTATTCCTATTCACTATCCCCATTTATTCTAGAGCTGGCTGAAACATGGAATTCCCATTCCATGGGAAATTCTGGAATCATGATTATTTTAATCCAAATCGGAATGAGAAGTAAAACTTTCCTACAGAATGAAATTCTGAATTTTTTTTTAAATATATTGAAATGATATTACTTATTAGTCAAAATGAAAATGTTTTATCAACTATAATATATATTCAAAACATTACAAATCTATTCTGAAATGACATAGTTCAAATGTTTAAACTTTTATATTATAAATTAAAATATATTTTTATTTTTATATTTTATAAATTGCTAATTGGTATTCTAATTGGTAAGTGATATTCTAATTGGTACTTGGTAGTCTAGTTGATAATTGTTTTGTAATTGGTGCCCTAACTTGTCTGGTAATTGGTGGTTGGTTTGCTCAAATGGTATTCTAACTGATCATTTGTAATTGTTATTCTAATTGATAGCAGGTATTTGGATTAGTGATTTCTTTGTAATTGGTAATTTCCTATAGTAGTCGGTATAATGTAAAAAAATATAAAAGTAATAAAAATATAAAATAAAAATAAAATAACAAGATCAAGGGAGTTGGCTAGCTGGGAAGCCCAAGGAACCATGTTGTCCCTGAAAGTTTAGTCAGAATCCATGCGTTCTCGCAGAAAGATTCAATTCCATCAATCACCATTTTCTTGGGGAGAACTGTTCCTTTGGAAAACTTTTGACCATCCTTTATGCATTGCACTTTTTGCCACAACATCACACTGGGAACTCATGTTGAGTTGCTTGTCCATTATGACCCCTAAATCCTGTTCAGAGTCACTAAAAGAAAAGGAGTACTTGTGGCACCTTAGAGACTAACCAATTTATTTGAGCATAAGCTTTCGTGAGCTACAGCTCACTTCATCTGATGCATCTGATTCATCTCCTTTTTCTTTTTGCGAATACAGACTAACACGGCTGCTACTCTGAAACCTGTCATTATTCAGAGTCACTGTCTGCCAAGATACAGTCCACCATTCCATAGGTGCAAGCAAACAATATATGTTTTAATACAGCTAAACGTAAATGTATATACCTGGAACAAAGAACATAGGCCATACTTACAAAAATGGTAGATTCTATCCTGAGGGAAGCAGTGATTCTGAATATTTGGGGTTCATGGTGGATAATCATCTGAACATGAACTCTCAGTGACATGCTGTGGCCAACAGGGCAAATGGGTTACTTGGATGCATAAACAAGGGAATCTCATATAGGAGTAGAGGTTATTTTACCTCTATATTTGCTATTGGTTCAACTGCTGCCAGAATACTGTGTCTCAGTTCTGGTGTCCACAATTCAGGAAAGATATTGATAATTGGAGAGCAGGTTCAGAGAAGACTGCAAGAATGATTAGAAAAAAATGCCTTATAGTCATAGATTCAAGGACCTCAGTCTGTTTGGGTTAACAAAGAAAATGTTACGGATGACTTGATCACAGTCTATAAGTATCTGCATGAGGAGCAAATATTTGATAATCAGTTCTTCAATCTAGCAGACAAAAGTGTAACAGGATCCAGAAACTGAAGCTTGACAAATTCAGACTGGAAATAAGGTGTACATTTTTAAGGGTGAAGGTAATTAACCATTGGCACAGTTTACCAAGTGTTGTGGTGGATTCCCAGTCACTGACAATTTTTAAATCAAGATGAGATTTTTTTTAAAGATATGCTCTATTTCAAAATACATTATTTTGGGGAAGTTCTGTGTTATATAGGAGTCAGACTAGGTGATCACAATGGTGCCTTCTGACCTTGCTATGTTATTCCATGGGAAAGGAGGAAGAGAGGCAGTTAACGTTAGACACGCTCCTAATTCCTAGGCAGCCAGTGAAGTGAAAACAATTCATTTTGGTTCTTCCAAAATGGGACTTTTCTAGAAAAATCTTCCCACCAAAAAAATTTGTGATTTTTGGCAGGTCATCCCAGTTTGGGATGAATTTTTTTCCCCAGAAATGTGAGCTTTTTCATGGAAGGGGATATACATTTTCCGGCCAGCTCTATCCTGAAAGAGCATTGTTACTGGTTATTTGCAGTGGATATATCATATCAATCTATTAAATAGATTGCTGAAATCCAGCCAAGGAAACTGGATCCATGAGTTTCCTCTGTGGTGGAAGGAGAGGTGTTAGGAGAAGTTATTTATAAGTCCCACTCCAGGGAAGTAGAAAATATAGTGCTTTGAAGAACCTCCTAGTTGCTAGTAATTTGAACTAACTAAAGAGATAGGTACAACTGCTACTCAGTGCTTGGATTGGTAGAGAAATTTTTGATTTAATATTAAAAACAACTAGTTGAAGATGAACTCAAATCACTATTAAAAAAAATTCCAAATAAATTTCCTGTATATGAATTAAAATGACAGAAGCTCTAGAAGCTTTTAAATTCTCCAAAAATAGCCCTAAGCCCAAAGATAGCATAGCCAGAATTCCTGTTCAAAGCCTTTGGCAGGAGGCACTTGCACAAGTTATTGTTTAAACTTGCCCTGCTATACAACTCTGTCATCTTGTATGAGGAGGCTGGTTTTACTTTTTGAATTAAAAGATGGCATTCCTACGCCACAACCAAATTTCTCTGAAAGAAGAAAAAAAAAGAAAAGAAAAAGAACACTTTACTTAATAGAAACTGAAACTAAAAAAATCTCCTGCGCAGTATGTCTATCTGACTTTTATCTCCAGTACCTCTCTCTGTAGTGTCTAAGGTACACCTACACTTCCAGCAGCATGTAAAGGACAGACACTGCACGTCCTGCTAGCAAAGGTATTAGTAGCAGTGTAGATGGTGAGGAAGGGCTTAGGTGAGTAGAGTTGAGTGCCCTACATGCCTGAACACCCAGAGTATATATCCTACATCCTCTCTACACGCCCAAGCAGTGCCTTCCATGTTTCCACTGCTATTTGTAGCAGTGTAGTGCTCTGCTGCCTCCCTGCTTGCCAGAGTCTTTCACTGTGGCATGTGGCTATAGGTATAGCGCCTGTACTCTATACCAGTGGTTTTCAAACTTTTTTCTGGCGACCCAGTTGAAGAAAATTGTCGATGACCGCGACTCAACAGAGCTGGAGATGAGGGGGTTGCAGTGTGGGAGGGGCTCAGGACTGGGGCAGAGGGTTGGGATGCAGGGGTGAGGGGTTTGAGGTGTAGAAGGGGCCTTCAGTTTGGGGGGGGGCTCAAGGCTAGGGCAGGGGTTGGGGTGCGGGAGGGGGTCAGGGTTCTGGACTTGGGGGTGCAGGCTCTGGAGTGGGGTCAGGGATGAGGGGTTTGGGGTGCAGGGGGGGCTCAGGGCTGGGACAGGGATTGGGGTGTGAGATTGGGGCGTGGGCTTACCTCGGATGGCTCCCGGTCAGCGGGGGGTGGGGGGGAGCCTAAGGCAGGCTTCCTATTTCTGATGCAAAGAGAAATTATAAAAGTGAGGGGGGAGACTAAGTTTGTGTAGAACATTGGTAACTGTAGGACTAAAATGGGTGATAGCCCTCAAATTGAAGGCCATTTGACAGGCATGGGTGCTCCTATACAGTTGAGGCCAGAGCTTTAAAGCTGCCCTCCTAAAGTGGTGACTATGGTTGCTCAACCTGCTGAAGAGTGAATCCCCTCATAAGCAGAGCCACTTCTGTGGGTGTTATGTTGTGCAGCCACAGCTTGTGCCCTGGGGAATTAATCTGTCCCTGTATCGATATATTTTGCATGCCTTATGTTTTAATATTCCTTTTTATTAAGGGGATATGACACTCATGGATGGTACAGTAGTTGGTTTCCATACCAGTTTGATTAGTACATAATAAGAATTGCATAAAATGAATATCTTGCAATTATGTGGAAGCAAAATACCATCTGTGTTCTTCCTCTCTTTATCTTCAGTTTGTTTTTAGACACCTCTTGCTCAATGATTCAGTAAGGCATGTGTATAGTTGCCCAGACTGCATATAGTATGATGGACAAAGTGGGTGAGGTAATATATTTTATTGGACCAACTTCTGTTGGTGAGAGAAGCTTTTAGGCTTACTCTCTCTAATATCCTGGAACTGACGTGGCTACAACACTCCAATATTGCATGATGGTCAGATGCTAAACAGAATTAGTAAGTCAAGGTGGGAGAGGTAATATCTTTTGTTGGACCAACTTGTGTTGTTGGTGAGAAACAAGGTTTCGAGCTTACATAAAGCTCTTCTTTAGGTCTTCTTCGACCAGCCTGTTTTGAACACACTAATTTTTTCAAAGTAAACGCTTTGGACCCCCAGGACACTCAGTTAAGAGCATCAAGGGAGCGCCGAGAGGCAGGGGCTGGGACAGGCGGTAGCTCGCCTCGCGGCGGACTGCCAGCTCGATCCCAAGATCCAACTACGAGCTTTTTAACTGCAACAACTTTAATATACGCTATTGGAGCTGGAATTACCTCAGCTGCTGGCATCAGACTTGCCCTCCAATGGATCCTTGTTAAAGGATTTAAAGTGTACTCATTCCAATTACAGGGCCTCGAAAGACTCTTGTATTGTTATTTTTCGTCACTACCTCCCCAGGTCGGGAGTGGGTAATTTGCGCACCTGCTGCCTTGCTTGGATGTGGTATCCGTTTCTCAGGCTCCTTCTCCGGAATCAAACCCTGATTCCCCGTTACCCGTGAGCACCATGGTAGGCACAGGAAGTACCATCGAAAGTTGATAGGGCAGACATTTGAATACATCTTAGAGGCCACGAGGGTGTGCGATCGGCCCAAGGTTATCTAGAGTCACCAAAGCGGCCAGGCGAGCCTGGATTGGTTTTGGTCTGATAAATGTATGCATCCCTGGAGGTCAGCACTCATTGGCATGTAGTAGCTCTAGAATTACCACAGTTATCCAAGTAAGGGTTGGAGCAACCAAAGGAACCATAACTGATTTAATGAGCCATTTGCAGTTTCACTGTATAGGCCATGTGTACTTAGACATGCATGGCTTAATCTCTGAGAAAAATGTATGCTAGTGGCAGGATCAACCAGCCTGGAAATGATTAAGTAAGGGGACATGCTGGATAACTCTCTGCAAAGACAGACATAACCCATTGACACTAATGCAATTTACATTCTTATGAGGGGAGGTAAATGTACATGGGGGTATAATCCTTTTATATATTATATAGAGCCACTGAACAAAAACCCAGACCCTCCTCCATTTTGTCAAATATTGTACTATCTTTGGGGTACAAAGTGGTTTGATGAATTTAAAAAATCTTCATTGCTACTTTTGTGTTATCGCCTGTTTTGTGGCTACTTTACTTGGGTTAACAGAATAATAATTATGCTGTTTTAACAATATGGTCACTGATTGAATTACACTTCCTTCATATAATGGGAAAATGATCTGTAATAATAATCAGCTTTTTGTTTCCCAAAATGAAGAGTGTGGAATTATCTTCCTGCACTCCGCAACTCTGGTGGCAGAGTAAAGTGGTACTGCACTGTAAATGGACATTGATCATTACTATAGTATACAAGAAGCTAACATTTATGCCAGCAATCTCTTTTGAAAAGGTGCAGTTTTTCTATCTTCAGAAAAAATGTTATAATTTTTTCCACAATCACTCTAAAATATATGTACAGTCTATTTGACTTTATGCAGATTTCCTTCAAAAGGCCTTCATAATTGCTTTCAAATGTTAGTAGCAATGGGTGCAGACAGCACCAGCAATGCAAAAAATTTAATACAGGACCTAATACATTAGATTAAAAGTGTCAATCTCGGATATGTATCTTAAAGTAAGTATTATGGGGTAATACTTATTTGTGACACATAAATGGAAATCCTTGAGATCCTTCTGTCACAGACCAAGTCTAGGACCCCCTCTTGGCCACTCACCAGATTGCTGAATCCCCAGACACTGAATCCCCGTGTGCTTGAAAATACCTTAGATCTCAGTAGGTTGCAGCATTATTTCCTCCTTTGGTCTTTCTGGATCATTTCCTGGGCATTGATCCTCATTCTGTTACCCCTTCACAGAAATAGAGCCCCACAGGCCCCCAGGACCAGCACTGACCCCCAGAAACTCCAGTACATTATACACACCTTCTCACAGAACTCCATCCAAAGGTTTGAGCCTTCTTGTTTACCACTCCAAGGGACCACATGACATGTGTAACATAAACACAAAAATACTTTGCACAAAATTCTTACACCCTTATTGATCTTTACTTAATCACATAAGAAATACACAGATCCATACACACCTTTCCCTACATTAGTTTCCTCACCCTACAGAGCATTCTTTGTGCAAGGGTTAGGGTGGTCTAGGGTCATCCAGGGATCGACCATTGCAGTGCATGGCTTGAGTTCTGAAACACATAACTTCTTTCCTCAGCTTGCCTTCTGTGACCTCTGTGTCCTATCCCTTCCCCTCTCCTGCCCTAACTTCCTATAGGGCTCTCCAAGAATCCTCTCCCTGTGAGTCCTCTTGAAAACCCTGTTTTGTCATGTTTGTTGTGTTGCTTGTGGAACTGGAATCCCTTAGGATGCAGTTACTATTTTGTTCTCTCAGGTAAGGCCTATTCAGGTGATGATAATTCTTGATGATTTGATATTGTCTATGGTCTGGCAGAGAAGTATTTCCAGGCTTCTAAGCCATTATCGGTGCACATAAATGGGGCAGCATTCATAAGTGGTACAGACAGATCCTCCAAATCATCACATCTCCCATACTCTACGTTGTGTATTACATCAGATCTGCACCACCCACAGGAGATGGCATGCTACATTACACCGTTGATTATACCTGCACCTGGTAGTGAACAGTGCCTTAAGTTTCAGAAGAAAATAAACAGTAGGGCAGCAGCTTTTCCAACTGTGCATAGTTTGGACAATTTTATACAATGGTATTTTGTTCATATATAAAAGTGCACCTTTTATTTGGATTATAATTTCTTATTGTCTTCACTACCGGGGTAAATTGACCTAAATTACACTATTCCAGCTACATAAATAATGTAGCTGAAGTGGACGTAGCTTCGGTCGACTTACCCAGGTGTCTTCACTGCGCTGCGTTGATGGGAGATGCTCTCTCGTTGATTTACCTTACTCTTCTCGGGGAGCTGGAGTGCCGGAGTTGACCAGAGAGTGCTCTGCTGTCAATTTAGTGGGTCTTCACTAGACCTGCGAAATTGACACCATCTGCATCAATTGCAGCAGCATCAATCTCCCCGGTCCTGAAGACAAGCCCGCAGGGTTGGAGTAAATGAAAGCTAATTCAGTACCATATTTAAGACCTGTCCTCTTACCACGAGTGTACATGCTTAGCTTTAAGCACAGTAATTGTCTCATTGAAGTCAATGGGACTACTGATGTGAATATTAATTGTTTTTATCGTTAGGTTCATCTATACATGGAATAAAAATAGGGTGCAGAATGTACGTTCCTGGAGCTCCTTTCAGCTACAGACCTGAGTACACAATATTACATAATATAGCCGTTACATCCATCAGTTACACAATAGCATCAGTTACAAACTATTTAGAATTAGCTGAAATTTTGCATTTTTATTTGCCTTTTGTAATAAGAGTGCACTGAAAGCAGGCTGCAGATACAAGCATAATTGCTAATGTATGCATACCTCATTTTTATTATGTACTTATAATGGATTTTTTCAGTATAAATGAACAGCTTGTTTTTCTCTCAGAAACCACCTCATGCGTTCTGGACCTAGGAAAACAACAGACCATACCATATTAAATCTTGTATAATCTTGTATAAACATTGTACTGTTTTGTTTGCCACAGAAAACAAGTTTAATATTTACCCACACTGAGGATATGTGGGCCTTGCTGGGATGAGGTATTATGAACATTATCACTACAGACAATTGAAAGAAACAGTGTAGGAGTCACAATTACAGGTTCAAGAACCTATTTTTCTTCTTTCTCCCACACACACTCATCTGTTGTCATATTCTCTTTCGATGGTTTGCAAATTTCCAGTGTTTTTCAGAATGTCCTCCGGTTAACTAGATTCATAACAACAACACAACATCTTTTATCATCATCCACTCAAACCTTCTTCACAAAATGGTACTGCAGTATTATTTACAGCTCAGATACATAGATGGGATTTAAGAACTGAAATGCTGATAGCATTATGAATCAATACATGAAAGAAGAGCTTAAATCAGAGGATAAAGCAGCTGTAGGTTTTTAATTACTGTGTGTGTGTGTGTGGGGGGGGTGTTGGTAGTCCATTGCTGCTGCTGCTATTGTTGCAATTATCATCTTCAGCTGTGCATATGACTCTGAAGTCCGAACCCTGATGCACAGAGTTGAGGGCATGGGAAGTCCGTATCTGTGATGCAGCTCTGTGGTGCTTTCACGTGCATCCTGGAGACGATTTCTCCGATCCCACTCAAACCTGTTTTATGCTAATCTTGTCAGAGACCGTCAGTGAGTCCTGTTCTGAGCCATTTACTCAAGTTCTTTGAGACGGATGCAAGCCCACTGAAGACTAGTCTTCAGGTTATCTTTGAAGCGCTTATACGGATAACCCTTCTTTCTTTTTGCAGTGTAGACATACCCTAAAAGGAGAGAGAGGCACATCGCTCTCAGTTCAAGTACCTGGGCCTGGCACAACCAGCAGCAGCGCAGCCCTCCAATTGCAGGGAAAATCCTGCTCTGCACCACGTGGAAGCATGCTTAGTGTGATGCTGTTTTGGGGAATTTACCTGCTAAAATCTAAAAAGTCTCTACTCAGCATGTGTGAAGTGTTATTTGTCAAAGGCTTTTAACTTGTCCAGATTTGTGTAGATTGTCACACAGACAGCAAAAGACACATCTCTGACACAAACGCCACCCCCTACCGAATCTTAAGTCCCTGCTCCAAAGCAGAGAGGTACTAGAGCTGTTCAAAGAAAAAGTCACCACCAGTTTTTAATGTGGACAAAACAGTGTATTTTTCCCTAGCCTTGTTCTTGGAAATGGCTGAACTGTTTTGAACATTTTTCAAAACAATTCAGCATGGAGCAGACACCAGGCATGGAAAATTTCAACAAAAACAATTAAAGTATGGGAAAGCATAAGCAACTGAAAACAGGGTCTTATAATGGAAAATGTCAGGCAACCTTAACAATAGGCAGTGTTGCCAGCTCTGCCTATAATCAAGAATAGTGGCAACATGCCTGAATTCTGCTGCTTCTGTTATCTAACTTCTGAATAAAGTACTGAGTTAAAACAAAAAATATGGGCTAAATTATCTGATTGTGTAATTCTAATGAGGTAAATTGTCTTGCGGTAGCAGAGAATTTGTCCTTGTTACTTCCAATCTGCAAATCTAATGTACTAAATGGAATTTGCTTGCAAGGCAAAGTGGGCCTGAAAGTTGTCAACAGATTAATGATAATTCAGTGAGCACTTTTTCAAAAAGGGAAGCAAGTGAAATCATATGCAGAACACCTGTAAAATAATAGGGGCCTGAATATAGTGTGAGAAATCTTTATATGTTATAATCATGTGCAAGGAAATAAATAATAAACTGTATGTGTTCAAATTAGGATTAAACCAAGCAAGGACTTTGTGTTTCAATCAATCTAATGTCTACAACTAGACATTAGATAAATGCAACCAATAAATGTAACAGAATAAGTGCCAAATTCTGTAACCTTACTTGAGCTGAGTAGTGTTTACTCAGATGAGTAGTTTCATTGCTAATTTATATGAGCAAGGCTTGCAGAATCTAGCCTAAAATATTAAAAAGGCCCCAGAATCAACAAAATTATTGTAATCTTTTCCAGGAGCCATAGCCATTCAGTGACCATGCCTGAAACCAAATTGAAATGTGCCATATCAACTATGATTACAATTATGGAGCAACAGGAGAGTCTTTTAAATTATACTGTTCTCTCTCTCTCGTCTCTCTTTTTTATTGGAATGGGAAATTAGAAACAGGATAATTCAACAACTCATCTCGGGGTAAAACAATCAAGAGGAACAGCTGCTAATTTGATTGAAATGGGAATGCAGCCAGAGGCCTGGAGCAGTTATTCTGGCAATCTCTATACTCTTCTCCACAAACTGCAGAAGAAGCCATGAATGGAGTGGTGACAAACCTCAAACCATTTGCAGCATGAGATACAGTAACCATTTAAAAATGGTGCATGAAGCACAAAAGTTAAATCAATATTATTTTACTTTTTATTTGAAAGCAACAGTGAGGTTGGATGATGCATATAGTTTGAGCATAAGCTTTCGTGAGCTACAGAAGTGAGCTGTAGCTCACGAAAGCTTATGCTCAAATAAATTGGTTAGTCTCTAAGTTGCCACAAGTACTCCTTTTCTTTTTGCGAATACAGACTAACGTGGCTGTTACTCTGAAACCTGGCATATAGTTTAGTAACTAATTATTACAGGGTTTAGAATAAAGCAGGTTAAAGTTATGTTGGCAAATGTTGTTATAAATTAGAAAGTGAAACTAATGGTGTTCTGTTCATTAGACCTTTAAAAATCTGAAAATAACTTCACAAGTCTATTGACAAAAATTGGGTTTTCAGTTAAACAAAAGTTTTTGCAAAAATATCTGTTTTCTGTAGAATTTTTTTATATTTTTCCATTGAAAAACCAAATGCTCAAAGGACCAAAGCATTTCAGCCAAAACCTGAAACGTTTTGATTTGGATATGCTGCCACAGTGTTCCATGGCAGTTGATTGGCCCCATGTTCCCATTGGACCAAAACTCCCTGGCCAGACTACATCTCCCATGATACACTCTGGCCAGGGACTTCCATGATACATGATGTCTCCTCTTCAAGAGGGGAGACCATGATGCACCCGGAGATGTAGTCTGACCAGTGAACCCAGCCTACAGAGGAGAATGGGAGCATGAGGCACCTGGGCTATAACACCCATGAGGCACTAGGGCAGCATTTCTGAATTTAAATATTAGGTTTTCAGCTAAAAATTTTCAGTATTAAAATTTTCACTGAAAAATCAAAATTTTCCATGGGGCGAGGGAGAAGGACCAATTTTCCAACCAGCTCTAGTCATGACACATTGGGTTAGATTACACCTTGACCTATGTGCTTATGTAGAGGCATAAAGCAGAGGAAGAAATAACCTAACAGCTCTGGGCAGATTACCCAGGCTTGATTCCAAGTCTGCAGGGTTAATTGGGTGCTGCTCACTTGCTACTTCTCCACCAAAGCAGGTCATCAGGAAATGAGTGGATTTTTTGGAAAAGAAAAGGAGTACTTGTGGCACCTTAGAGACTAACAAATTTATTTGAGCATAAGCTTTCATGAGCTACAGCTCACTTCATCGCTCATGAAAGCTTATGCTCAAATAAATGTGTTAGTCTCTAAGGTGCCACAAGTCCTCCTTTTCTTTTTGCAGATACAGACTAACACGGCTGCTACTCTGAAACCTGGAATTTTGGGATTTACCTCCCAAAGCACTGGCCGGTGAGCCTGAGTTTGTGCTGGATAGGCCAGCAGCAAATTACAACACTCCTGTAGACAAGGAAGAGCAGGGAGATAGCTGTGGCCCCTGGACCACATTTCCTTCCCTAGGATGCTCCTGGGGCAGCACAGGAATGCATTGCCTCTTATTCTGGGCTGTGTTTTGTGACACTATTTAGACCATTAACTTAAAATATTTAATGAGATTTCACATAACTTGATCCAAAAGTGAACATGCATTCAGGTATTGGTAGAGATTGTGGTATTCCAAATATTGGAATATTTTCTCCAATGGACAAGGTCAAATTTTAACTATATATGTTATGGTTTACTTTTACTTCAAAAACCCCAAGTAGAATTTGAGTTGCAACACAGGTTGTCTTTGAAAACCAGTAGCTTCCCCAGGCCAAATGCATTAGTACTTCATAAAAGGAAATAGGTGAGAAATTGGGATGTCATAAGTACCAAGTTAGAAAGAAGCTGGTTAGAGAAATAAAGCTTAATTAGTGTTAAAAACCTTTCAATCAAAGAAAAGGTATGTATTATAGGTTTAAAAAATCATATCTTGCAAAGCTGTACATTTGTTACAAAATTGTGAGTTATCTATAATTACTTTTTGATGTGAATGAGACTAAATATATTTTATTCTAGAGTATGGCATCATGATCTCTATGGCAAAAGAGCCAGTGTGGATATTAATGTCCTGAATAATTAAAAGATTATGACAGGTTTCAGAGTATCAGCCGTGTTAGTCTGTATTCACAAAAAGAAAAGGAGGACTTGTGGCACCATAGAGACTAACAAATTTATTTGAGCATAAGCTTTCGCAAGCTACAGCTCACTTCATCGGATGCATTCAGTGGAAAATACAGTGGGGAGATTTATATACATAGAGAACATGAAAAAAAGGGTGTTACCATACACACTGTAATGAGAGTAATCAGGTAAGGTGAGCTATTACTAGCAGGAGAGCGGTGGTGGGGAGGAAACCTTTTCTAGTGATAACAAAGGTGGGCCATTTCCAGCAGTTGACAAGAACGTGTGAGGAATAGTGTGGCGGGGGGGGAGGGGGGGAGAGGAATAAACATGGGGAAATAATTTTACTTTGTGTAATGACCCATCCACTCCCAGTCTTTATTTAAGCCTAAGTTAATTGTATCCAGTTTGCAAATAATTCCAATTCAGCTGTCTCTCGTTGGAGTCTGTTTTGGAAGTTTTTTTGTTGAAGAATAGCCACTTTTAGGTCTGTAATCGAGTGACCAAAGAGATTGAAGTGTTCTCCGACTGGTTTTTGAATGTTACAATTCTTGACGTCTGATTTGTGTCCGTTTATTCTTTTACATAGAGACTGACCAGTTTGGCCAAGGTACATGGCAGAGGGGCATTGCTGGCACATGATAGTGTGGCTGATGTGATTAGGCCCTGTGATGGTGTCCCCTGAATAGATATGTGGACACAGTTGGCAACAGGCTTTGTTGCAAGGATAGTTCCTGGGTTCGTGTTTTTGGTGTGTGGTGTGTGGTTGCTGGTGAATATTTGCTTCAGGGCAGGGGGCTGTCTGTAAGCAAGGACTGGCCTGTCTCCCAAGATCTGTGAGAGTGATGGGTCGTCCTTCAGGATAGGTTGTAGATCCTTGATGATGCGTTGGAGAGGTTTTAGTTGGGGCCTGAAGGTGATGGCTAGTGGCGTTCTGTTATTTTCTTTGTTGGACCTGCACACCAAGAGCATAAGTGCAGGCTTTGTAAAGGGTTTCGCCCCAGAACAAAAAAGGAGCAAGACTTTCACCTCAAGGAGCTTCTTAGACCGCAACCTATATCGGCGTGGCAAGACCCGGCACCAAACTCATCGGTGAGTAGCGCCCCAGCAGCAGAGGTAGAAGCAGCATTGTGGAAGGACTCTGGGAGAGACTGCAGCACCATCACTCCCCAACGCCAAAACTGGCAGGATCGACCCAGCACCAGTCCCATTCCCCGATGCAGAAGCGGCACCAGAAGCAGGGGAGGAGTGGATCTCTGACTCAGAGACCCACCCCTTTGGAGCCAGCTAATGGGGCGCATCCCAGAGAGGAGCACCCAGGGCCAAAGACTTTGGAGTTGGCACTGTCGACTTCGGCCCCGCAAGAGGGACTGCCAAGTCCGTTGCCACTGGAATCCCCGAGCCAGGTCATTGAGGATGTGGAATTGCCATCCACCCTGGACAATGGTGAGGGAGGGACCTCATCACCATGACGGCATCGTGGTCGCTGGTCCTTCGAGCCAAGCCTCCTGTACCACACTGGTATCTCACTGTCTCGAGACAAACTGGCAATGCTTCGTCCCTGAGCACCGCTCGGAGTCCCGGCACTGCTCGGAGTCTCAGCGCTACTTGCAATCCTGGCACCAGTTGGACTCGCAGCACTGGTCAGACTCATGGCACCGTTCCAGGTGGTGCCAGCGCTCCTGATCGCAACACCAATCCTCACCCTGATCCCATTGTGCAGCAGCTCCCGCGGCCAGTACCAGTCATCCCGGCACCGGTCAGCATCCCCGCACAGACCCCAATCTCAGTACTGCTCCAGATCGCCGCACCACTCCAGATCGTGGCACTGTGCCCCAGCCTCATGGCACTGCTCCCCAGTCCAGCTCTGCTCAGCACAGCCCTGGACATCGCAGTCTTGGGCCCTGTTTTTGGACTCAGAGACGGGGTCTAGATACTCAGACCGGGGCCGGCACTGGTCAGGCCGTGAAAGGCCTGAGGTGGGTGCAGGGCCATGGCCTGCACAGTGGCAGGGACCAGCACAGTGGCCATTTTGGACCCCGTGGGCGTACCACCAAGCCCAGGGCGCCCAATCCAAAGGTCTCCGTTCAGCTGCCTCTGTACCATGGGTGCCGGAGGCATCAGCCAGTCGCCACACCCCTAAGGGTGCCGAGGAGGTACCCGGTTGCACTACCTCCCCTGGAACCAATGCCAGTTCCTGAGCCTGATCCAGGTGTGGTTGGCCCTGACAGAAAGGTGGGGCAGGAAGTCCCTGGAGGACCCTGTTCTCTCATTAGCCTCCTCATCATCCTCCCTGGATGAGGCGTTGCAGGCTCCTCTGTCTCTGGACTACCTCCCATGGACAGCCATGCCCACCAGGACCTCCTTTGCGGGGCAGCGCGAAATATGGGCCTGCAGGCCGAAGAGGTGGTGGAGTCGGAGGGCATGATGGTCAACATCCTGGCCCTGGAAGGCCCATCGAGGGTGGCTCTACCCCTCATCAAGACTATACAGGCCAATGCTAAGACCATTTGGCAAACCCCAGCCTTCATCCCCCACACCGTGAAGCATGTGGAGAGGAAGTATTTTGTCCCATCTAAGGGATATGAATACCTCTTCGCTCACCTGCAGCCTTGCTCATTAGTGGTGGTTGCAGTAAATGGAAAGGAGAGGCAGGGACAACAAGCCCCAGCGCCTAAGTCCAAGGACGTCAAAGCACCTAGATTTATTTGGGCGCAAAGTGTATTCCATTGGACGGTTGCAACTCAGGATTGCCAATCAGCAGGCAATTTCTGAATAGAGACAGCTTCAACTCCTGGAACTCGATGCTCAAGTTTAAGGAGCTGGTGCCAACAGAGTCCAGGGAGGAGTTTGGAGCAATAGTGGAGGAGGGCAAGGTGGTAGCACGGACCTCTTTACAAGTCTCACTGGATGCTGCGGACTCAGTGGCGCGCACCTTGTCCTCTGGTATTGCCATGAGGCATAGCTCATGCCTGCAGGCCTCAGGACTCCCTCCCGAGGTTCAACAAACCATGCATAGCCCACTCCATTCACCTGGAAGCATCCTATCTACCAGGAGTTCAGAACGCACTGGCGGACCACCTCAGCAGGTCCTTCCACAATCATGAGTGGTCCATCCAGCTGGATGTCATACATTTCATCTTCCAAAGATGTGGGTTTCCCCAGATCGACCTGTTTGTCATTCGATGCAACAGGAAGTGCCCAGTGTTCTGCTCCTTCCAGAAACACGGCCCAGGCTCAATCACGGATGCATTCCTGCTACCCTAGGGAAGCCACCTATTGTATGCCTTTCCCCTGTTCCTTCTCATGCACAAGGTCCTACTCAAGGTCCACAGAGATGGGACAGAGATAATTCTGGTGGCACCAGCGTGGCCTCAACAACATTGGTACACTACACTCTTGGAACTGTCAGTGGACACCCTGATCACGTTTCCTCTCCTCCCCAACCTGATCACTCAGGACTGCGATCGTCTTCATCACCTGACCTGCAGTCCCTCCACCTCACGGCTTGGAAGCTTCATCGCTGAACCCCATGGAGCTTCTGTGCTCAGAACAGGTAAGGGGGGTCCTACTCGGCAGCAGGAAGCCATCCACTAGAGCCACATATCTGGCAAAGGGGAAAAGATTTACTTGTTGGTGTGACCAGTGTCATACACCCCCTCTTCAGACACCTATATCTCTCATCTTAGAGTGCCTTCTGCACCTGAAACAGCAAAACCTGGCAACGTTCTCCATAAATGTACTTTGCTGCTATCTCAGTTTTCCACCCGCGAGCGTCTGGACGCTCCGTCTTCGCCAACCCTATGGTTGGTTGGTTCCTCAAGGGTCTGGAATGGCTACATCCCCAGCTCAGACAGCCTGTCTCTGCGTGGGACCTTAACCTGGTCCTCTCCAGGCTAATGGGGCCCCTATTTAAACTGCTGGCGACTTGCTCCCTTCTCTATCTGTTGTGGAAGGTAGACTTTCTGGTCACCATTACATCAGCAAGGAGGGTGTCTGAGTTAAAGACCCTCACCTCAGACCCACCTTATACGGTTTTCCACAGGGATAAGGTGCAACTCAGACCTCACCCAGCCTTTCTTCCTAAGGTTGTGTCACACTTACACACTAGTCAGGATATTTTCCTCCCTGTTTTTTTATCCTAAGCCTCATGCCAGTAGCCGTGAGCAGAGGTTGCACTCTCTGGAAGTTCGGCTGGCGCTAGCCTTCTGCATTGAGCACACTAAGCCATTCAGGCAGTCGAACCAGCTGTTTGTGGTGGTGGCAGACCTGGTGAAAGGACTCCCGGTCTCATCTCAAAGAATATTTTCCAGGATTATGTCATACATCCACATGTGCTACGAGCTGGCCAAAACACCTGCCCTGGCTCTTGCGGCACACTCCACGAGGGCTCAGGCCTCATCGGCGGCGTTCCTGGCCTAGGTCCCGATACAAGAAATCTGCAGGGCAGCAACTTGGTCCTTGGTACATACATTCACCTCTCATTATGCCATCATCCAGCATGCCAGAGATAATGCAGCTTTCGGCAGAGTGGTGCTCCAATCAGCGATGCCATACTTCGACCCCACCGCCAAGGTGGGGCTTGGGAGTCATCTAATTGGAATCGATATGAGCAATCACTCAAAGATGAAAAAACGGTTACTCACCTTCTCGTAACTGTTGTTCTTCGAGATGTGTTGCTCATATCCATTCCAAACCCACCTGCCTTCCCCTCTGTTGGAGTAACAAGAAGGCAAGAAGGAACTGAGGAGGCGCTGGGTTGGCAGGGTCATATATTGAGCGCCATGAAGGCGCCACTCCAGGGGGCTCCACAGCCAACCTGAGGGTGTTGCTAGGGGAAAAACTTTCCCACAATTGTGCACATGGTGCGCACACACCTAATTGGAATGGATATGAGCAACACACCTAGAAGAACAACAGTTATAAGACTGTGAGTAACCATTTTTACCCCTTTGTTTTAGTTAAATACTCTTATGGAATACCCTTTACTGAAATAATGCCTTTTAATTCGTGGTTTTTCAAAATGGCTTAGTTTGTAGCAGATATTTTTAAGACTAAGCACTTGTTTTAAATTCATACAGCAAAGTTTTGAAGTGAAATAGAGACTGTTATTTTAAGTATTCAGACCAGGAAAAATAATTATTCCATGGCATTTCTTTATCAAACAGCATGCATAGGCAATAACAAATTTTTGTACTTTGTGCCTTTCCTTTCTCAGGCATAAATGCTGACAATTTTTAGCATTAACATAAAATGATGTCTCTTATACAGCATTTACTTTTTAAAATGATTGTATCTGGGTGTGCAGCTAATAAATTGGTATTCTACCTTCTCCCTATAGTTTTGATAAGGTAAGAATATATCTCTGTATTTTCTTCAGAGGTTTACAACTCACCCATAAATATAGGCTCCAGGCTGAAGTCAGTACACAAGATCTCTGCCAAATCAAGGGTTTTGGAAGTTTTAAAAAATGCTGTCTGTTTTTCAGTTGGAAGGGCCCAATTCTGCTGAAAATAGCCACAATGTAGAAGCCCTAGAAGGCTCTCAGATCCAGACTCCTGACAAGATTATCCTTTTCAAAGGAATACTAAAGAAGCCCATAAAATATTAAACCAGCTCTGTAGTCACAAGTTGAACTGTCACTTGGGAGTTTAAAAATGCATACATATGAGTTCCCAATGTCCTGTGCTGCTCTACTCTCTATCCGCAGGACTGTCAAACCTCTCTGTCTTTGGCTGTGAGGCAAGAGAGAATTAATTCTGTGGGAGGCTGGAGTAATTCACCTGGGCAGTCAGGATAACAGACTCAGAGTAATTCAGTCCTTTCATCAGCTGTTTTTCCTTAAAAAGAAAAGGAATACTTGTGGCACCTTAGAGACTAACCAATTTATTTGAGCATAAGCTTTCGTGAGCTACAGCTCACTTCATCGGATCCGATGAAGTGAGCTGTAGCTCACGAAAGCTTATGCTCAAATAAATTGGTTAGTCTCTAAGGTGCCACAAGTACTCCTTTTCTTTTTGCGAATACAGACTAACACGGCTGCTACTCTGAAACCTGTTTTTCCTTAATTACCTAGGGACTGCTGCGAAGCAGGGTCCTACCGCTAGCCTTTCTGCTTCAGAAAGCCCCTATACTCCATGTTTATAATAATAGTTAGCAATTATATGGTGTTTTACATGTTTAAAGCACTGTATAGTCATTAACTAATCCTCACAATAACCCTGTGATATAAGTCGTATAATCCCCATTTTTCTTACGGAAAAACTGTGAAAGAAAGGACAAAGGGCTTTTTTCAAGGCCACGCAGCAAGTAGTAGAAGAGCCAGGATTAGAAAGGAGGACCTCCTGATTCCCAATCCCATACTCATTCTTCCAGATGACACTGCCTTCTGGGAAACTTTGTAGGAGGTCTCCACAGATGGCAATTGGGTTAGACATAATCAGACAAAGGGGAGATGCTGGGATAACACAGAAGGGGATATTGTAAAATGCCTAATTTGTTTTTTGGTGGGTGTTAAAGATGAGCATTTTCCCGTTCATATTCAGATACAGACTCACAAATTAATAGCCTAAGGAATACACGGAGCTTTCCTGAGCCAGTAGTCATGGAGATTACATTTATTGGGTTGTTCTTAGAAATGCAAAAGAAATAAAAGTGTACTTGTTTTGGATGCATTTTTTATCCTTTGAGGCTATTAGAAGCAGAACTTTTCTCTTACAGCTAGGAAATGCAACAGAAATCACACCAAGGAAATCAAGAGATAAGCAAGTTACCAAGACTATGATAATAAGAACTGAATACTTTAATTATTAATTATAATGTGTTTTATGAAAAATCACTTATTAATTACTATTATCTAAGCAGACAACCCTGAAGAAAACAACAGTATTTATTTTGAATAAATCCCAGTAGGAAATTGTTTAGGTTGTTTGCCTCTGTTGAAATGATTGATTTGCTATTCACATACAATAATGAAAAGAGTGAAATATTTGAGTTTGCTGGTCTTTGACTAAAACAAATCCTATGACCATGTTACCATACTGTGAAAAACACATATGGTGGATTATACAACCTTCCGAAAAAATCAAGCAGACAATATTTAAAATTCCTTGGGCTTCACAGCTTAATAGATTTCCTAACTCATACAGTATTTCTTAAGGAGCTTGAAATATACAGAACATGCTGTATATCAATAAAACACTTATCATAAGCAAATGATGAGTGAGCTTGATGAAAATAGGCAGGACACAGAAAAATTAAAATTTACATTAAAAGTAAAATGCTTTTTAATAGGTAATTAATTCCATTTCTAATTATATATAACTGAAATTCCACTACTCTTTCTGCTAAGTTATCTGTAAAACTCTAATTTGTGTCACTTGTTTTTTGTAACAGTGGTGAGCCCAAACTTACATTCCTTGTGCACTCACAGCTCCCAATGAAATTGATGGGAGATTTGCATGCACATGGCATGCTAGGCCCTTGGAGCAATTTACACTTTAGAATGCGGTTTTGGCTTTCATTTTGTAGCAGTTATTGTTGCTAGATGCCATTAAAAGGAGTTCAGAATCCTATCTCAAAGAATCCTTAATAATAGCAATAAAAAACTTCAATGCATTTTATTATATTGCAGAGTTCATTAAACATAAAATATTCTGTTTGACTTAGTGAAAAAAATTTAGTATTTGCAATTTTATTTTAATACCATCTCAAGATTAACTAACAGCGCTTCAGATCATTAAACCAATACTGCCACAAAAGTAATCATGATCAGAGTGCTTCTGATAGGGATACTATTAGAACAAATGGTTCTCATCTTTAAAGGAAGACAAGTGCCGCCTTTCTAGAAATCATTTTTAAGATGTCTACATTAATATCTAATATTAAAAAAACATAAATTGTTTTTTGGGAGGTTAAATTGTACATTGCGGTTAAATTGATAGGCATTGGAATAGCAATTACACTTTACCTCCTGTGGCCATTGTCTTATATTAGAAGGTTGCTATTCAATAAATAAAGCTCTAAATTCTGTATACGTTTCCTGCCTGATGATGAAAATCCTTTTAGCTCCATGTTAAGAGAGAGATTAAATGGACTCCGTAATTGTTTGTATAACCCATACACCTCCTGGGTGTAGTGTTCTGTCTCATCTAGTGGCACCGAGACCACTGGGAGAGAGAGAGAAAGAGAGAGCATTAGCGAACAGCCAGTTAGCTTTTACCTCATAGGGTAGAGGCTCATGCATTAAGCTCCAGAAGTCTGGGGTTCGATCATGCACGACGATGACCGGGGTCTGTCAGCATTACATTTGCATAGACTGTACTTTCATATTCTGTTTGTGGTGATTTTCTGCAATTTTCTGCACTTGCACAAATCTGGATGCACAATGATTGTTGAAACATTTTCAGATCTTACTGAGCTACACTTAGCAGATGAAATATCAAAGAGTTAAGAAATTTTCTATTAATTTAAAACATGATAGGTAGGGCCCTACCAAATTCATGGTCCATTTTGGTTAATTTCACGGTCATAGGATTTTAAAAATAGTAAATTTCATGATTTCAGCTACTTAAATCTGAAATTTCACGTTGTTATTGTTGGGGTCCTGACCCAAAAAGAAGTTGTGGGGGTCACCAGGTTATTGTAGGTGGGGGTTGTGGTACTGCTACCCTTACTTCTGTACTACCTTCAGAGCTGGGCAGCTGGAGAGCGGTGGCTGCTGGCAGGGAGCCCAGCTCTGAAGGCAAAGCCACCGCCAGCAGCAGTGCAGAAGTAAGGATGGCCTGGTATGGTGTTGCCACCCTTACTTTTGTGCTGCTGCATGCACAGCTCGGCCCTCAGTCAGCAGCCGCCATTCTTCGGCTGCCCAGCTCTGAAGGCATTAGTGCAGAAGTAAGGGTGGCAATACCACGATCTCCTCTAAAATAACCTTGTGACCTCCTCCAATTCCCTTTTGGGTCAGGACCTCCAGTTTGAGAAATGCTGGTCTCCCCTGTGAAATATGTATAGCATAGAGTAAAAGCCACACACAAGACCAGATTTCATGATCCGTGACACGTTCTTCATGGTCCTGAATTTGGTAAGGCCCTAATGATAGGCCATATTCATGATAGACCATGTTAATTAAAAACCTGATAGGCCATGATGCAAGACATTCAGATCTGAGAACCCAAAGATCCTGGCACACTTACACTAAGTCAGCATTTGGTCCTATCATCTGTTTATAAAGTGTTCTATGCTAGCACACTGTGCAGGTGGATTTAGTGTATTTTATTTGGAAGGAGGTACAAGTGCTGTACTATACAATGTTTTTTATTCCCGGTTATTGAACAAACTAAATTTTAGGGACTGACCGAGTGCTAACTGTAGCATAAACCTAAATGCAGTTCTGATATAAAACAGTGCATAATTTCTACAAGAGACATCCAGCCCAAATCAAAGGAATCTACAGTATATGAGAACACCTTTGTGCACTATATACCCTTTAAAAATTTCTGCTTCTAAGTCCTCAGCTTCTCTTATCTTCTTCCAGAAACCTCTAACTAGAAACAGTTCTGTGTCTTTTGACCAGGAATGAATACATTTTATTTGGATGTAATTTTATTTCTCTAATACATTTTTAAGTTAACTTTTATTTTTATAAACTAAGGGAGTACAGAGGCGCCTGGGACTAGAATCTCCCAAAACAAAGTGTTCCCTTCAAGCACACATTGATGTGAGAGTCTTGCATAAAGAAATCATTCACAGATGCACTGCTAGGCTAAAGTTCACTGAAACGACACTGTGCTACTGTAGCCATTCTATCCCACAGGCAAAACATTGTTTTCTTGGCAAAACGCTAACAATTTCCCACTGATTCTGTTCTGTTGAAGATCAGTTCATAAGTGCTGTGTTTTTGAATAAGCAGAAAAGCTGGCATTTTGAGATGTTCCGCACCAGGCGGGATAATGTGCTTCCCTCAAACAATATTGAGTCTGGCACAGGTTACTTTCACTTAGACTTTTTCAAAATATTTTTGTTGATAATAAAACATGCTGTGATATGAATTCTGTGTGTGAAAAGTTTGCACTGTACTGGGTTAAAATATAAGCTGGCCTCCATGTCTGTCTGTGTGACCAGTTACCATATGAGGAAGAGCACATATGAGAGAACACAGCATGAGAGAACTCTCCCATAGATGGGCATTCATCCAGCCTGGTGACTGGATCAGAGAGAGATGCTGAGGATTGCGTGCTCCTTCCCCCCCACCCCACGCTTTCTCTCTATTGGGTGTTTGGGCACAAGTTTTTGTGTGCCTGAACGCTCAGATTTGCATGACCAGAACATGTAGTTAAACATCAACTACATGGTTTACATTCACATGTGCTTGTATTTAAAAATCTTTGTGTGCAATTAACTTACTCTTGCAACTTGAGTGTGCAAAATTGTGGGCACAATTTAGAAACTGCTTTTGGGAATTTGGTTTTATAGGCTGGTTTGAAAAAAGGAGGTTAAGTGATTTGAATGACTAAGTTTATTGTGGTTGTAATAATGAATAGTGGAGAATTTTTATTTTAGCTTTAAAGCTGAAAGGCAATTCAGTGTACTCTGTAATTTCTTTTAGAAAGCAACAAGGAGCTGAAGTGTTTTCAAGTTTGAAAAACTTGAATGACGTAAAAGTGCCATAGAAATATCAGTAGTATCTCAGCTTGGAGAGAGATAGCAAGGACATTCATACAGGAAAATCCATCAATGTTGTTTAGATTTTTTTGCTTTTCTGCAACATAGAATCATAGAATATCAGGGTTGGAAGGGACCTCAGGAGGTCATCTAGTCCAACCCCCTGCTCAAAGCAGGACCAATCCCCAATTAAATCATCCCAGCCAGGGCTTTGTCAAGCCTGACCTTAAAAACTTCTAAGGAAGGAGATTCTACCACCTCCCTAGGTAACGCATTCCAGTGTTTCACCACCCTCCTAGTGAAAAAGTTTTTCCTAATATCCAACCTAAACCTCCCCCACTGCAACATCAGCTGCTAGGCCTTAATATCGAACTGTAACTCTCACAATTCTTTAGTTTTGTGCATTTAAATTTCTATCCTCTACATTGCTTTAAAAAAAAAATCAGCAGGTTGTAATATGTACAAAAAGACCACTGTTCCTATCATTTCTAATTAATGGACGCAACATATAAAACTATAAGAGTATAGGCCCCAATCCAGCACTTCAGTACATGGCTAACTTTAAGCATGTGAGTAGTCCCATTGTAGTTGACCGAGATTTCCATTTATTTTAATAGGAACTCTATGTGCATGTGCAAGAGTAGAATTTCACTCCCAAATGCTTTAAACTGTTTTTGTTTTTGTTTTTTTGGTTACCTCTGAATATTTAATACATTTTGACAAAAGTCACAAATTTTAGCAAATGCAGGAAATAATCTGCTATGAGCATACACATTGTAGTACAATATACATATAAGATTATATAAAATGATGTCTCCCTCAATCACAGTAAAGAAAATCAGGACTTAGAGACTACAGTGATTGGAGTTATTAGTAAAACCTAAGAGAGAAAATAGTCAAAGATTTCTTAGACTGCAGTTTACGTGTTCTATGAAAATGTTAGATTAGCCAGTCTGAGAGAAACTCACTTCCCATTTCTGATTTCACACATCAACTGCTTTATCCTGGGTTTCTTTATATGTGTTTTATGCTGACTTTAAAGAAAACACTCTGGACCAAATTCTAATATGGTATAAATTAATGTAGCTGCACTGAAATCTAGGGAGCTAGTTTGACATGCTCTGCCCCTCAAAGTGCAGTGTTATGCTTTTTAGGGGTGATTTTATTACATTAAAATGTTAAAACAAATTGTAAAGCAGTTTTGTCAAATATTTTGTCAAAATTTTATGGTTCTCTTCATAAAGTTTAAATATTAGTGAACATCAGGGCTGGCCTTACCACGAGGTGAACTGGGGCAGCTGCCAGACTATTGGGGGGGAGGGGGGTGTGCCACTAGGACCCACAGTGTAGAAAATTGTGTCTGGTGCTGGTGCATGTGTATTCTCCCTGCTCTAGATGCACAGAGACGGTGGAGTGCTGTGCTGGAGGAAGGTGGGCACAAGAGACAAAACAGGCAGGCAGGAGAAAAGGTGAGAGGGAATAACAGAAAGCAGCAGGAGCTGCAGAGAGAGAGGAGGAGGAGCCTCTTATGTACCTCTCTGGCACCCCAGGAGCCTGGACTGATTAACACCAGCTTCTCAGGGAGCTTCCTGTTTCCGGCTGCTTCCCTGAACCCACTTGAGGAGAACAGGCAGTCAACTGCAGTAGTAGGAGCCAGTTAAGCCCTTAAGATGCTGATATCTTCCCTCACTCAGGCCCTGCTACCAGCCTGCTTATTTGTCCCCTTCAACTGAGTATTGAGAGCCACTATAGCTGGCACAGAACAGCAATCATGAGTGAAAGAAGAAAACGCCCCTCTGGGGCAGCATTCAGAAAAAGCAAGCAAGCAAAGGAAGCTTTTCTATTTAAGCAGAACGGAGCTCTCCTGAGATACATAGACACAAATGTTCACGGTGAGCCTTCCGGGCCCATGAGCCTTCCGGCCCCAGTGAGGATGTGAGTGGTGAGGAGGTGCCTGATCTTCCAGTTAGTCAGAGTGCAGGTGACCTGGCAGCTACTGCAGCATCCTTATCTCCATCTCAAATGGATGTAACCATGCACATTCCTGAAGAAAAGTGTAGATCAGAGAAGAGTGTGGTGGAGGCGCAAGAAACAGCTGCTGCTGAGTTTAGTTCCTTAAGTCTAGATGATCCAGGACTTTGGACCCACTTGAGCCTGAGGGACTTCCTTGTACTGCATGGGCCACAACAAGTGAAAAACCTCATGTTCCCCAAAGACAATGAAAATAGAAGTTTCCATCCAATACATTACTGGCATGAAATCCCCAATGGTGACAAAGCGGAGAGGCCATGGCTTATGTACTCAAAACCCCAGAATGCTGCATCCTGTTTTTGTTGCAGACTCTTCCAGTCTAATGTTCCAGTCACATTGGCTTCTACAGGAACAAAGAACTGGAAAAAATCTGGCTAGAAATCTGGCATACCACGAGAAGGCAGCAAATCACCAGAGAGCATTCCATAGGTGGAAAGAGCTTGAGATCAGACTAAGGTTAAAGGCCACCATAGATGATCAGCATCAAGAGAAGATTGCATCAGAGTCTCTTTTACTGGCAAAATGTTCTGAAAAGGCTCATTGCCATTGTGAGAATGCTTGCTACCCAAAACCTACCACTGCATGGCACTTCGGATCAACTGTATGTGCCAAACAATGGAAACTTCCTTAAAATTGTGGAGCTGATGGCTGAGTTTGATGCTGTACTCCAGGAGCATCTAAGAAGAGTTTGAGGAGGGGGTTGGACTAGATGACCTCCTGAGGTCCCTTCCAACCCTGATGTTCTATGATTTTATGCACATCTGACATCAGCCATACGGAAGAAATTACTTTAATGGTGTGTTTTGTAACAACAGCAGAACCTAGTGAAAATGTCCCTGCAATGGTGACTGTCAGAGAGCATTTTCTAGAATTTATTGACATTGATGATACTACAGGAGCTGGTATGACAAATGTGCTTCTTAAAAAGCTGGAAGATACGGGAATTGCGATAGCTGACATGAGAGGTCAGGGCTACGATAATGGTGCCAACATGAGAGGAAAGAACAGAGGAGTGCAGACACGGATCCGAGAGTTAAACTCTCAAGCTCTTTTTGTCCCATGCAGTTCTCATTCATTGAATTTGGTGGTCAGTGATGCAGCATCAGCTTCTAGTGAGGCTGCTGGATTTTTTAATGTAATTCTAAGCATCTATGCATTTTTCTCTGCATCAACTTTTCAATGGCAAATTTTGAAGCAACATCTGGGAACATCCTCTCTGACACTGAACCCACAGAGTGCCACACGATGGGACAGTCGAGTGGAGGCGATAAAGCCTATCAAACACCAAATTGGGAAGATAGATGATGCCATAGTTGCCATTACGGAGGATAATGCTATGACAGGAACTGTTTGTGGGAGAACAGTGGCAGAGGGAAATGGAATCACCAGAAACTTACATAACTTCAAATTTCGGTGTGGTTTAGTGTTGTGGCATGAGATACTGTTTGAAATAAATGTTGTAAGCAAAAGATTCCAAGGTGTTGACCTTGATATATCGGGAGCAATGGAACAACTGGACAAAGCAAAGGCATACTTACAGTCTTACTGGTCAGATGAGGGATTTCAAAACTTTCTGAAGAAGTTGGCAGAGGAACTTCACACTGAAGCTGTTTTCCCACTCATTCAAGAATACAAGAGTCACCGAAGAAGAAGACATTTTGATTACGAGGCACGAGATAATCCCATAAGCGACCCCAAACAACAATTCAAAGTTGAATTCTTTAACCAGGTGCTAGATTGTGCTATACAGTCAGTTGAAGAACGTTTCATGCAGCTCAAGGAACACAGCTGTATATTTGGGATGTTGTATGATATTCCAAAACTCCTCACTATAACTGAAGAAGACCTACACCAGCAATGCAGGGCACTAGAGACCATTTTGACACATAATGACATGTGTGATATTGATGCGAGTGATTTAGGCGATGAACTGAAAGCCCTTTCAAGATGCATTTCAGCAGGATCAACTCCAAAGGCTGTTCTGGAGGATATGTGCACAAATAAGATGACCACCCTCTTTCCAAATGTTTTTGTTGCTCTGCGCATACTTCTAACGCTTCCTGTAAGAGTTGCCAGTGGAGAACGCAGCTTCTCCAAGCTGAAGTTAATAAAAACACATCTACACTCCACAATGACACAGGAGAGGCTGGTCGGCCTTGCAACCATCTCAGTAGAGCATGAGCTGGCCCAGACTGTAGACCTTCAGGAAGCAGTTCAAATCTTTGCAACCAAGAAGACACAGAAAGCACCACTTTGATTATTCAAACAGATGAAAATGCCAGTGTTTAGTATGCAGGCAAAAAAGTTACATTTGCTGTTCAGGCGTTTGAAAGTTAAGTGTTACTTAAAATTATTGAACAAGGCATTTTAAGTTGTTAATTCTCCTTTATTGGGGTAGGTAGCAAAGCAGCACCATGGGAGGAGTAGAACGGGAAGAAGGCAGAATTGAGACCTTTCAAAGTTTTGGTCCAAGCGAGGGGGCATGGGGGCATCATTTGAGCTCCCCGCCTCAGGTGCTAAAACGTTGTGGGCCAGCCCTGGTGAACATCTTTAAGGACAATATTTCCTCTCGGATTTGAATTGCAGGTCTCATATTGGCATATGCATTTTGTATATTCTGCAGTCGTTTTGTATGTGAAACTTTCAGTGATGTGAAAAGAAGTTATTACGCTTGCGACAAGTACAAAATATGGAACAGAAAATTACTATGCATATAAGGAATCAAGAGTGGACATACGAGAACAAAATTTAGTGGCTTTAAATATGTTAAAGCTTGTGTTTTGCAGGAATGGTCTATGCTTCTATCAGATACCTTCTACTATGACACTAAGCAATTTATTAAAAGTTCCATCTTAGAAAGAAAAACAGGGTTGGAAAAAGAAAAAAGGGACTCCAGCTATGATTTTGCCATCTTTCACAAATGTAACTATGGGACACAATACTTTGGAAAGTACTTGCTTTATGGTCATAAGGGTCATTGTAAGTACTTTTGTAGATAGAATTGTGACAGTGCATTGCGGTAGAACACAAAATAATCTTATTTTTAATATTTTGGGTTCCTAGAAAAAAGCAGTTGATTTCAATGGGGCCAGGATTTCATCCAAGGTCTCTGCCTCAGAAATCTTGAAGTCTAAAAAGAAAATCAACAGACAGAGAGCTAGAATGCAACAGAAGTGATGAGAGTATTTTAAAACAAAAAATACGGTCCAATCAAGAGAGTACTGAATATCACTATCTGCTCAGCTGCTTGTTTGTATTCCATTGCATTGTTGCTCAGAGTTGTTTATATTATGAGCTCCTTAAGGCAGGGACTGCCTACCCTCACTTATCTGTTACATACCTAGCACTCTTCATGGACTGTATCCATAATAACTCCACTTGCTACTCAAGGGGATAGTAGGAAATGAATAAATAACTGGTCAAAAAGAGGATATTTCAGGGAAAAAGTCCCACTAAGCCTGTCCTGTGGTAGGGTTGCAGGTGTCTGGTTTTCGACCGGAACACCCGGTCAAAAAGGGACCTTAGTGACTCTGGTCAGCACCGCTGATCGGGCTGTTAAAAGTCCAGTGGGCAGCATAGCGGGGCTAAGGCAGGCTCCCTGTCTGCCGTGGCTCCGCATGGCTTCCGGAAGTAGCAGCATGCCGAGACGCCCCTCTGGCATCTATGTGTAGGGGCAGCCAGGGGCTCTGCATGCTGCCCCCGCCCCAAGCACTGGCTCTGCAGCTCCCCCTGGCCAGAAACTGGGCCAATGGGAGCTGGGGGGGGGCATCTGTGGATGGGACAGTGCACAGAGCCACTTGGCCACGCCTCTGCATAGGAGCCGGAGGAGGAACATGCCGCTGCTTCCAGGAGCTGCCTGAGGAAAGGTCCATCAGGAGCCTGCACCCCTCACTCCCTCCCGCACCCCAACCCCATCCCCCAGCCCTGATCCCACCCTCTGAACCCCTCGGTGCCAGCCCGGAGCACCCCCTGCACCCCAAACCCCTTATCCCCAGCCCCACCCCAGAGTCCGCACCCCAGCCGGAGCCCTCATCCCCCCATACACCCTAACCCCCACCCCAGCCCAGAGCCCCCCCCACACTCCAAATCCCTCATCCCCAGCCTGGAGCCCTCATCCCCCCTACACCCCAACACCCTGCTCCAGCCTGGAGCCCCCTCCCACACTTTGAACCCCTCATTTCTGGCCCCACCCCGGAGCCCACACCCCCAGTCCATACTCCCTCCCTCACCCCAATCTCCTGCCCCAGCCCAGTGAAAATGAGCGCGTGAGCTTTGGGAGAGCGAGCGACGCGGGGTGGGACTGGAGTGAGCGTGGAGTGGGGCCTTGGAGAAGGGATGGGGCGGGGGTAGGACCTTGGCTATGGGGCAGGGAAAGGGTGTTCGGTTTTGTGTGAGTAAACAGTTGGCAACCCTATCCTGTGGTAATGTGAGCAATTGGACCACACTGCCAGAGGCTTCTGAGGGTACATGCTAAATCAGCACTACTCTTCCCTCTGTGGTCATCTGATGGTCAATATCTGCCATTTTGGGGCCTGCAGGTTGACTACAGGGTCCCCACACCAGAAGGGAAAGTGTGTGCCAATAACTCCTACACTCTAGCTTTCCACTGCAGGGGCCTCTTTGATCTCTCAATATTGTATTATTCCAAGTTAATATACCCTACAAGATATGTTACTGAAATACATAATTCATGTATGTTCAGTATATTTTGCATGTTTTACATATTATGAGGTTCCAATTCTATATGTTTAATGCATTTTTAATAGACAATGCATTTAAAATAGACTATTTATTTTCTGTATTTTTATATTAAATACATTTCTCCAGAATAAGGTCCTTTGTAGAGCTGATCAGGCAATTTTCTGATGAAACAATTTTTCATTGGAAAATGCCAATTTGTCAGAAATGAAATTTCTACTTTTTCTTCCAAAATGGAACAATTGTTTGTTTGTGTTTGTTTTTGTTTTTTGAGAATTTCAGAATTGTCCATGGAACAGAAATTCTAACTTTTGACCCGCTCTAGTCCTATGGTGTTTTAGGATTGCCTCTGACCCTGGGTGAGGTTTCTTTATTCAATAGCCTGAGCAGTAGGCATGGTTCCTATTTTGTAGAGATGGTCAAAATTTTTCCAATAACGTGTTTCAATTGAAAATTTTATCAAAATGGAAACTTTCTGCAGGAATGTTGCAATTTCAACAACATTTCATTTCAGAAAAAAAATTGAACCAAGTGTTGAGGTTTACATTATTTGCATGGAACATTTTGATTTTTTTGTTTAGAAATAAAAACTTCTTGTTTTGAAATGTGTTTATATTATAACTTATCATATAAAAAGTCCGATTCAGAACAAAACAATTTGATTTGATCTAAACGGAACACTCGAACCATTTTTTTTTTAAGTTCACGTCATGGAAAATTTCAGTTTTTGTGTGTGTGTTTTCTTTCAATTCAGAATGAAAACATGAAACGGAAATTTTAGTTTTTGCTAGCTCTGCTTTGATGTCTGTGAGTTTAGGTGCCTGCCAGATCTGATTACTGGGTCAGTGAGTTATTTTCCTCTGTAAAATGGGATGTGCAGAAGTAGTAGCCCATTACCCAAACTGTTCCAGCCTACCCACCTGTGTTACTTTGTGTAACATGCTGCACAACAGAATCTCAGTTTAGATTTACACCTGTGAAGCTATGCGATAAGCATGAATTAAATTTTCATCAGGTTTTGCATTTCCAAAAGAGAATTTGTCCTTAAGTTTTTTATCTTGATTTGAGGATTTGTGAATTTATTTGATTTTAGAGGCTGCTGTTATTATTTAATCTGTCCAGATTGTTTTATGTTCTTTAGCACTTGTTACAGTAGTAGAGTAATCAGAGTATAGTTGCTGGGTTCCACTTGCTCTGGAATAGGCACCTCATTAGATTGTCCCTAACTAAGCAGGTAATTAATGGGTTAAATTCAACCATAAGTTACACTGGGGTAGCGCCATTCTAGTCAAAGGGTCTGCATTAGTGTAAATGCGAGAATAAGTTCGCCAGTGACTTTATTTCATGGCAGATTTGAAAAGAAAGGTGTTATATGTAAGTGTGGGGAGTGGTGGAGTATGAGAAAAAGACTACAAGATAGAGCGAAGAGTGATGTAAGAAATATTTTCACAGGTTAGAGATGACCTTTAAGAAAGCTGAGACTCCACACATGGTATATTTCAAAATATCTATTCATTAAATATTTATTTAAATGTATAAAACTCATCTGTTAGATGTTCATCTTGTGTCCTGGGTACTCATATGTTAAAATACACCATACAAAATACAATATCACGGACTGCTTATCCCACTTGGACACTTACATAAATATTAGAACTGGTCAAAACTTCATTCCATGTGAAATTTCCCACAGAATGAAAGTTCTGAAAAAATGTTGTTTTAGAAATATTAAAATTACTATATTGAAATATTGTGTTTCCATAGGGCTAAAGCACTTCATTTCAATAAGGTTGAAGTGCTTTTTTTTTTTACTTACTTACATAAGCATAAAAGTCAAAATGAAAAAGTTGAAAAGAAGCACTTCAACTTTTTACTGATTCAGCATTTTCTGATGGAAAGCTATTCTGTAGGATTTTTTTTCACCAACTTCAATAAATATCCATCTGCTAATATGAGAAAAATAAACCCAACCTCCAGTAGGGCTCAGACCACTCTCTTTCCAAAGGCCTGGGAAAAGATGAGCTTTGCAGCACACCTGAAAGGTTAACAAATCCAGGCTCTGGTATCCCAAGTAGAAGCGTAATTGTAAAAGTTGAGATCCCCTCATGAATAATGTCATCGCACCAGCATGCTACCATTCCTAATGAGGGAGCATCAGAGCTTCCACCAGTCTCAGTTGTAGCAGTCTGGCCAGGGAAGAGAAGCAATTCCTCAGGTAATGAGACACAAAACTGTTTAGGATTTTATAGGTTAAAACCAACACCTGAAACTCAGAAATGTATTGGAAGCCAGTGCTTATCCTGGAGCACTAGTATATTTTGCTTCCAATATCACCTCCACCCACCAATAAGTGGTCATCATATTATGCGCTAGCTTTTGTTATCGAGTGGTCTCAGTTTGTATTGATCTTCACAATATGAGGCAAGACCCATTCTTTTGGTCAAACACTTGCTTTGTTTATAAGTGGTTGGTTGAATTGATATGTGATGTCTTAATTTAAAGAAATGCTACATTTAATCTATGTAATGTGCCCAGAAAGGAGAGGCACATCAAAATAAATTAATTCTAAAATGAATCTATAAACACTTATGTTATTTCTATTTATGTATAATGTATGTTATCCACATGGCTTGTGATTCTCTTGTTGTGATGATTTAAATGAGTTGCATATTAAAAATTTCCTTGGAATGCATAACAAAATACTTAATCTCAAGAGTGAAATGCTTTAAATTAATCCAAAATGAATTAGATATACTGCTAAATGAATGAAGATGTAAGGTCTGACATAAATATGATCAGTAAATACTATAATGATATGGAAGTAATGTACATAATATGTAAATATTGCAAGCATATGCATATAGTATAGTTTGTGTAGTTTGATAAATTCAATCTTAAATTATATAGCAGCTGTTCTATTCTATCGACAAAGAAATATTTGTAGTGCTTTAAGATGCAGCAAAAGCTAGACTGCAGACACATGGTAGATCAGCCGTTTAAACTACTTTATGAAACTGTTAGCACAGCTTACCCTATGAAGCACATTTTCAAAAAGAAATTAAAAAATAGATTTCCTATACTGTGAAATATAAAATCATTTTAAAACTTTGTAAAATATAATAAAACAGCCCAGACTTCCAGACGAGAATCATGTTCCAGCAGGGCATCATGGTAATGTAAATGATATCATACGATGGTGTCTGTTGGGGAATAAGAATAGGGCAGGAACATTTGAGGCTCGATTTCTCGAGACTTAGAGTAGGAAAAAATTTAAACAGATTAATAAATAAAATACCTGTTAGTTTTTCCATGGCAGTCAGAAGTTAGGGTGACTCTTTGGTTAAGGGAACAGTACACATATGCAGCATAGGGAGAAACATTATGAACGCTTTCTGATACACAAACCCTTTCTCTTCTTGCCATTAGAGTGTGTGAGAGAATTCTCGGGCTGGAATGATAACCTGGTCAGTTCTGATAGGTGTGGCTTTTGGCATTATTCTGTTCCTGTTTACAGAAACGTTTGTCTCAGTCTAGTATTTTTCCTTAATTGTGTTAGTTGGTCTCCTTAGCTTTTCATTCTAGTAATATATTAATATGGGCATGTGCCCATATATTGGTACATATATTGTTAATCATGCCTGGGCAGCATCCAGCTAAATTATTATCCACCAGAAAACTGATGCTGTAGGTATAGTAAAAGCACAGGCTTCTACTCTTCCATAAGTGGGTTTTCCTTAATTATGAAAGTGGTCACTTTTCAGCATTATGGAAATGTTTGTTCTGAATCTGATGGATGGACCTGAAGAATGAGCAGTTAACACACAGAGGGCCTGATTCTCGATTGCACTAAGATCACTTTACTCCACCCTGGTGGTATAAAACAGCTTTAAAGTAGAAGTAAATTATAGTTACACCTATTTCAAGGCCCCATTATGCTGCCATAGTTGTGTGAAGTGACCTTAGTGTAAACGAGAATCAGGCCCATGGTTTTCAGGTTCTCTTTTGACTCAACGCTGGACTTTAGGAGATGGAGCAATAATTTTATCATCATTATTTATCAATGGTTATTATCAGACTAGGAGGGTGTAGCTAGGGGCGTGTCACAGGGGGTCAATCCTGGCTCTGGTACTATTCAATATTTTCATTAATGACTTGGGTAGAGAAGTGGAGAGCATGCCTATAAAATTTGCAGATGACACCAATCTGGGAGGGATTGCAAGCACTTTGAAGGACAGGATTAGAATTCAAAAGGACCTTGACAAATTGGAAAATTGGTCTGAAATCAGCAAGATGAAATTAAATAAAGACGAATGCAAAGTACGACAGTTAGGAAGGAAACGTCAAATGCCCAACTATAAAATGGTGAATAACTATCATGCTGGTAGTACTGCAGAAAAAGACTTGGGGGTTCTAGTGGATCACAAATTGAATATGAGTTAACAATGTGATGCAGCTGGGAAAAAGGCTAATATAATTCTGCGTATATTAACAGCAGTGTCCCATGTGAGACCTGTTCCATTCCACACAGCAATGGTGAGGCCTCAGCTGGAGTATTGTGTCCAATTCTGGACACCACACTAGGAAAGATGTGGACAAATTGAAGAGAGTCTAAAGGTTTAGAAAAACCTGAGCTATGAGGTAGGTTAGAAAAGCTGGGCAAGTTTCGTCTTGAGAAAGGAAGACTGAGGGAGACCTGATTACTGTCTTCAAATATGGTAAGGGTGTTATAAAGAGAACAATGATCAGTTATTCTCCATATCCACTGAAATCTGCAGCAAAGGAGATTTAGATTCGATATTAGGAAAAAATTACAACTACAAGTATAGTTAAGCTCTGTAATATGCTTCCAAGGGAGGTTGTGGAATCCACATCAAGGGAGGTTTTTAAAAACAGGTTGGACAAATACCTGTCATAGATGGTCTAACTTTACTTGGTCCTGCCACTGCACAGGGGGCTGGATCCTACTTTTTTAGGTCCCTTCCAGCCCTACATTTCTACCATTCTCCATAGTAGTTGAAATGTTTCATCTGAATTAAGATCCGAATTTTTATTCCAAAAAATGAATCTGATTTTAGGAAGGAAACATTTTGAATGAGTGCACTAATCACTCCCAGCCAAAATTCACATGCTCATCCAGTCCCTCCCATATAGCCTCGCTAAATTTCACATTACTATGTCATTGTTAAAACTTCCAATAACTATTAATTATTCAATAAGGGCAAAATCCTGACACCTTTCTTTTGTAGGAATAAGAGACGCATGACTCTTACACTCCTGAACATGGAGACTTCACACCAGCCTAACTGATTCTGAGGTCATCAGCTCATATGGAAGCAGCATGCAGTAGATCAGGGGTTCTCAAACTTCATGGCACCGCAACCCCCTCTGACAACAAAAATTACTTCACAACCCCAGTAGGGGGAACTGAAACCTGTGTCCACCCCAACCCCACCACTCTGGGCAGGGAAGCCAAAGCTGAAGCTCAAGGGCTTCAGCCCCAGGCAGGGGACCTGCAACCTGAGCCCTGCCACCCAGGGCTGAAGCCCTCAGGCTTTGGCTTTGGCCCTGGCCCTGGCCCTGGGCTGGCTTCAGCCCCGGACCCCATCAAGTCTAAGCCAGTCCTGGCAACTCCATTCAAAGGGGATCGTGACCCACTTTGTGGTCCTGACCCACAGTTCGAGAACTGCTGGAGTAAATCCATAGCTGAGACTCATAGAGCCGCTGAAGGGATTGGAAGCTCATGCAAATGAGGTCTAAGCTCCCTTCAGATATTTC
Organism: Natator depressus; assembly: GCF_965152275.1. Taxonomy (NCBI): domain Eukaryota; kingdom Metazoa; phylum Chordata; order Testudines; family Cheloniidae; genus Natator; species Natator depressus. The sequence goes on from NC_134236.1 coordinate 58,888,721, forward strand.
ATAACTGTTTATGCTGAGCAGGCTACACGGATACAACTGCAATGCAGGTAGTACTATGCCCTTCCAGAGACGATCGGGAGGAGAGATGAAGAACTGGGATTGGTGGGAGAGGAAAGAAAAGTTTTGTGGTTATTGCATTGGACTGGGACTCAGGAAATCTGGATGCAATTCTTAGCTCTGCCACAGCTTTCCTGTTTGACCATAGTCAAGTCACTTATCTGTCTTTGCCTCAGTTCTCAATCTGTACACTTCCCTACCTCTCACAGGTGTTGTGTAGTACTCTTTTTTTCTTTTTAAGATAAGAGTTTTTTGAATTTTAAAGGCAAAGATTCCACCTGCTGCTAAGTCTAACAAATGCTTGGTGAGTTAATGTGTTTTATAGAGGCTCTGCAAATATAGTAAGGATAAGGGGCCTGGAGAACCTAACTAATTAACTCCTATCTTTGTTTGGTTGTCACTGAGTGCATGAGAGGAGTTGTAGCAACAGTTGTGGTCTAACTGAACAGTCACCTGCTGAGATGATAGGCAAGATATCTCCTTTACATTTGCTGGATCAAAATATTTTTCTTTCTACATTAAGACCAGAATTACATGTATGTACATCTTCCTTAAGTGTCAGAAGAAGTTAATCAAGACACAGAACAATAGTAAATGGAGATAACACAGTAATGAGCTGCAATTTCATTCTAGAGGTACAAATATTATATGCACAAGCAGGTACTGTAATAGGATTAAAGTGCCAGAAGGGCTAATACTAATACTGGATCTATTCAGCGGGCTGTAATGAGATTGTTCTCAGCCAGATAAGCTTTTGCAAAGACCCTGGATTACAAAGAGTGGATGTGTAGTATCAGTAGATTCTTTCAATTCACTGCTTCTCTGTGTCTTAGAGATACATACTAATCCTGATTTGTCGTTGAATAACTCGTAAAAAGCTGCTTGTCACATACCTTCAGTGAAGCCTTTGTAGAAGAGATTGAATTTCTACACGTCTGCCCTCTTAAAGCCTTAATGTATTTCTAGGTATTTGAATAATGTGGTACCAGGTGGCATTCTTTACTGAACACCCTGGTGGAAGAATATGTAGGTGATTTTTCACCCTAAATCTAATTTTCTTCAGAAGCTGTTACTTGATCTTCTTCCTACATGGATCTCCATAACTGGAGGTTTGCAACCATGGTAGACCATTCCGTATGATCCTCTGCTAATTTCTTTGTGGATGAACCATCCTTTTGATATACCCAGGATATCACGTCATCCATCCAAGATTTTCCTTTTTCTGCCTTGTGTTTTTCTGCCATCAACTTTCCCTTCTAGTGCCCGTAAACGTGCATCGCCCGCTGAACCCCTTAAAATGTGCCCTGCAAATCGAATCTTTCTTCATAGGGACCTTTATAATGCGTCCTCTGCATGTATGTATGTCTATAACTCACATAGCTCTATTTTGTCTGGGGCAGGGGGTTGTAATGGGAATTTTTGAGTGTTTTTATGAATAGGATATGGCACCTAGACTTGCAGATAGATCCTTTTTGGGAAATCCGTATAAATAATAAATTAATATTCAGGACCAAATTTTGCCCTGACTTACATCCCATGCAACTTTTTTGAAGCCACTGAAGTTCTGCATCAGTTGGGATTCAGGGCAGAGTTTGATCTTGGATTTCACTAGGACAACAGGATAAATGAGAAGAAGGTATGCATTACAAAGCTATGATGATTTTCTGGTGACATTTATATACTACGTGTGGATTGTGAATTCTCTAGCAATCCCAGATAGAATTTGTTTGCAAAGGATATTTGTTTTAGTGCATGGATTTTAATCTTCCCTTCACTTCCTTCTCCTGTCACTACACCCTCTATCTTCCATCTTCTCGCACCTTCTCCACCTCTCATACCTCACTGTTGTCTTCCTCCACCTCTTTGTGATTATTTTCCCTCCTCTATCTCCCCCTGACTTTCCTGTTCTCCTCTGCACACTTACACTCTCCCATTTCCTCTCCTTAGATTCAAATCCCCTAGTTCTGACCTTGTTCTGCAGCTGCCACTTTTTAACTTAAAAATCTCAGAAAGTCTTTTTAATACTCACTTTTTTTTTTTTTAATTTTCCTCCACACACACACAAAAAAACTTTAATGTAAAGTTAGGGTTGTTTCAGTGATTAAATATTAAACTTTACTTAAACTATGTGTCAAGAAGATAATTACAAAAAATCCTAAGCATTAAAATGTCTGGAAGACCATTAAGAATTCACTCATATTTGTAAGGTAGAGCCCTGCATTGAGGTGATGTGACTCCACATAGATACCAGGAACATTCAGCCTCAGGGAGGCAGATACAGAATGCCACCTAAAGCTCCCAGGAGCACAGAGGCAGTGTGATTCAGGAGTGTGGGATACTTTGCATCTCCACAAGCTGATGTTCTAAGGTGTCCCCACTGCCCCCTTTACAGGGGAATAGGCAAGACTCAAGCTTTCTTTTGATCTCGGAGCATACAGCCTTCCAGTGCTGTACATTCCAAAGCAAGAAGAATAGATTCAGCTATTACTGCTGTAAGTTACTTTGCATAAAAATCATTTCAGCTTCTATCACGGAAAGCTATACATTTCCCTAAATTACAATGAAAAATTCTCACAGGTTTCTAAGCTATTAACATTTAATAGAGACTATTATACCATCCAAAATCACATTAACCTCTGTTTTTACAAATAAAATGCTATTTTTACAATTAAAATGCACAGATTTATCACAACTAAAACTCCTGACTTTTAGTGATTTTACTCTTCAACGGCATCTTTTTTGCTGTCCTGAATGATTTTCCCTTAATTGTGCTTACAAGTCTATTCTTAAACTGAAATAAGCAATTTTTTGTCAGCAGGGACTGCTTTACAAGATGATCTGTTACACATTGTTTTTGTTGTTCTAGGAAACCTAAATGTGTCCTTGTTTTTAACCCTTAGCAAATTATATTTTATTAGATGCCTCCTAATTATCCCATTTGAACTACAAACACTTAGAAGTAAGAAAGAAGACATGCAAGAAATATCAAGTAGATATCTGATAAATGTATAAACAGCTGACTTCATCACTTTTTAACGAGTGCAAGCTTCTGATCATGTAATCATACTAGCTACAGTAATTGTGAATTAATCAGTAGGATACCTTGAGTCCCAAAAGGCTGACGAATGAACTTGCCCTCTTTATTGAGTTTCAGTTGTCTAAGAGTTAATTCTTTTATTGTCCATTTGCAGGAAATGGTAATTTGCCTTATCATGTATAAAAGAAAAAATGCTGATTCTGTCGGCCTAGAGTTTCTAGAAAATGCATGATTGATGTTCTTCTCACTCCATCTGCTGATGGAAGTAATGGGTGATTCAATTTCCTTGGGAGACATAGTGACCCACTATCTAGCATAATTATTATTAAGCAGGAAGCTTTCTGCTTATCTCAGCCTTCTGGTATGGTCATTTCAAGACACAAGATAAATAGCTGGGGAGATTTTTGAAAGTGGGAGGGTTTTTTCCTACACCCCAATTTGTTTGCTTACTACAGGTTTTAGGGGAACTCTTTCCTTTTTCACAGTCTGAGACCATTTTTATTACTGTTTAATGTAATTAATGCCAGATGATAGGACACTTGCCTAATTGAACAAAACAGTTCTGTGCTTTTAATTTTTTTTTGTTGTTTTTGGCCAGCCAGCTACAACAGACAGTTGTTGTTTTATCTACTGCAAACATCAGCTCAGATAACTGACAAGACCTACAGCATCTTAATAGACACTATCACTGTAATCCTGCATTTTCATCATTTTTCTTTACTCCAGAAAACAGGAAAATATAACTGCAGCATAGAAAGGTTTGTAGATATACACCCAATGGGAAAGTGTGTAAGAGACAGAATAATGAATAAAGAATAGGTGTGGGTAAACCCAGACTCTTTCATGTTTGGAAATTAGCTACAAAATCAGTGAATCCTGAACCCATACTTGGTTGCAATACGTTGCAATATAAACGTTGTGTAAATATCACATGTTGAATTGCCTCCCAGTGAAACTTATGCTCCAGTGATGGACAGCAGGAGCCAAAAAAGGGGACGCAGCCAGACTTCTCCCCACGGGCTCCTGGAGCATGGGCCAGTCTTGACTAACTACTTCCCCTTGTAGCTGGCCCTCTTCTGTCAAAAGTGCCCTGAGGATTGGCTCATAGATCCCAGACTCTCGGCTGGCAGCACTTCAGCATGATGTTCCAAGTCACAGTCTTCTGGAATCTGATCCATAGCACTTCAGATTTAGTTTTGCTGATACAAACTCATCCATTTGGGTTAGTCTGTATATTTGGCATGACAATATAATCGATCCCTAAAGACCCAACGTGAAATAAACATTCAGGAGAGGTCATATTGTGATATCTAAATACTGATGGAAGTACTGTATTTGGTTTTTTATGAAAAATCAAGTTTTGATGTATTTACTATAGGTAGTAAAAAAAAAAGCCATTCCCCATAAATCAATAACTTTATTACACAGAAAATAAATTGTAAACTATTATTTGCATCAGTGAACAATTTTGTACATTCATTTTTAATGAGCGTATGTGCCTTAAAATCTTCTTGACTCTCCACTTCCACCTAATCTGCCCCCCACACACACATTTTTTACTTCAAACGGCTAGTTTACTTTTGTTATAAATGGCATAGCATAATAAATGTGATTCTTATAAAATCATCTAAAACCTTTAAGTAACTTGGCCATGGTGCTAATAACATAGAGAGCATGGACAAAAATATATGTACCTGTATGTCATTATTGAACCAACGGCTGTAATCATGGGGATAAAAAATACATCCCATTCTTATTTCATGGGATATGATCATTATATCATTCGCTAATTCTACTCCCTCTCCAAAAAATGGAGTTTGACTGGAGGAGCAGGCCTGCTGCTTCCTTCAAGTATCAGCAAGGGAACACTGCTCTACCCCCTTCCTTCCACTCTCCTTCCACTCACATAAATGTGAAATTAGTGTCAAAGGAAATTAAGGTACATTGGGTGAAATTGTGGCCCAACTGAAGTAAATGGCAACCCCCCCCTTTGACTTCAATAGGGCCATTATTTCACCCAATATGTCTGAAAATGGCAGTGCTTGAATGAAAGAAGTGATGTATCGTCTCAAAAAGTGGAAAGTTTCAAGTCCTGCATATCAGTCCATCAAACACAAGGGGTTAGCTGCATGCCAGATGTTTCCTTAGTTCAAGATACTTCATACACTTGCTGGAATGACCCATACAAAGCATTCTCCATTAGTAGAAAGCTCTCTGCCTAGTTGTGATTTTACACATCTTGCATCCTACCAGAGATCTAAATATAAAATCCCTCACTCGGGGACACCACATGGATTTGTGGCACATACTAGAGGACTCTGTAGATCCATAAATAAATGAATGAATGAATGACATGCTTGCATGTATAGAGATTTTATTCCTTGTGATAGCTGTAATAATGCTAATTTTCATTTTATAAGCAAACTCATTCCAATTATTTAGCTCAAGCTATTGATGTAAATTAGAAATATTCTTCTTTTCATTTTACTGTTTCAGACCCTCACCTGCGAGAACACAGCTGAATGGCAATTGCTCATACAGCAATGTGTGAGGGGACTGCAGCATTTTGTAACATGTGGCATGCCACCGTTAGTGAATTGCAAAGCATGTCACACATTGATTTTTCTGCTCAGGCATGCATGCTGCAGACAAAATGCTTGACAGTAAGAGACATGTCCCATGCCATGAACCTCTGCCACATTAACAAACAGCATAAGGACACTGGTGGCAGAAAATCATGCCATTACATGTTACATGTAAATGTGCCATTTGTAACATCTTCAGGTCATGTAAACATGTAAATGGTTAGAAAGCCATCTGATAAGGACTGGCCAAAACCAGGTAGAAAAACGTGTGGACATGGCTCTTAATTGAACATTCACCATAGTTTACAGAAACATGGAGATGCACTTTTCTGCTCAGACAAACAGTAACATGTGGGGTACCCTCTGCTGCCGTTATGGCACCAAGTGATACTGGGTTTGGGTTGTTTTGTTTGTTTTGTTTTTATTTGTTTTCTCTCGCGCTTTCTCCCTCAACAAAATCCCGATGTTCAGCCCTTTTCATTATGAACAGCTGGAAAATTTCACATACACTAATGACTCCAATGAACACAACATACCTCTTCCAGAGAACAGCTGGTAAGTGGTATTTTTATAGGTATATGTCACATTTGCTGTTTGCCTCTGTTGTGATGGTTAATGATCTTTGAATGTCTGGAGAAATAGCATTCCAGTAAAAACCTTAGAGCACTACTTCATTATGCACTATATGCAATAAATGTTTACTAGAAGTATATCTGAAGCTTACATATCATTATAACTTATTCTACAGTAGTTAAATGATTTACTCTATATAACTCCCTTGTATATGTTTACTCTCAGAAGAATTTGGCATGGTACATTATTGTTTTCTTGTTCTGTAACACCGGCTGCTAGAGGTAATGTTATTGTAAACAGAACTTGATTGATTGAACATTATTACTAGTTGTTAATACCATCTACTTATATATTCTTGACATTGGACAAGGAGTACTTAAATGTTAGAACATCTACTTTATACATTTTCAATTAAAGCTGAGGTTGTATGTCATCCCATAATGGGAAAAACACTAAAAATGCTATAGGCCATGGGAGAGAGAATCACTCTTCATACATTCAAGTTTTTTTCCTCCACCTACCTCTTGCCTTCCATCTTTTTATTACACTGAATGTAACATATTCCACTCCCTCAACGATGTTAAATTGAAACTGAATGTGTAACATGCTGGGTATTTGTTCTGCATTCTTCATTCTGACAAGACGTGAGAGGAAGAAATAAAAGAAAAGGGAGAGATCCAACACTATTTGATCAATTCTTGTATTTTGCCTCAAGTTGCATGTTTGTAAATAGTAACTTAAAAATGAAGCTTAGTGACTTATGAGGGAAACTCTTCAACCTTTATGGGCAGCTAGTTCATCTATTATCTTTGTGGTATATGTTATTTTTTTTAAAGGTTAATGCTTGTAGCAACTAGCTGGACATAAGCTTTTTCTTTCCTGATGGGCAAACTTGTTCCTATCTGTAGGCTCTACAAAACGGAAATTTATTATACAGTTATAGAAAGCAATGGACAAGTTCGCTTTCACTAATCCAGAATCACTGGTGATTCCCAGTAACTAGCCAAATTTAAAATATGTATGAACACTGAGAGATCACTGACACAGAAATTTCATCTGAGGACTGGAAATGAATCTAAATCTGTGATGATCTGATAATGACCCCTTTTTTATACTTAATGGGTGAGATTTTCAAATGTGCCTAAGTGATTTAGGAGCACAAATTTGACTGGAAATCAATGAGACTTGTGTTCCTATGTTGTTTAGGTGCTTTTGAAAACCTGTTTTTGTGTCACATACTGTTTCAACCATATGTTTAATTCGTCCATGACTATTCAAAGACATTTCTACACAACTTTTACTATTTTTAAACAAAAATGGCACCTAATGATTCTTCTTTAGTTTTAAAAATAATTACACTGTATAGCACTTAAGATATATAGCATGTATCATCTTCAGGTCACTTTGCACACATAAACTAATTCATCTTCACATCACCACTGAGAGGCAGGTAACTAAGGACTTTTTATCCTCATTTTACGGAGGGGAAGTTGAAGCAGAGAAGTTAGGTGATCTTCCCAAGACCACAGAACTAATTAGTGTTGGAGCTATGCGTAGGAGTCCCCAGATCTTAGTCCTATGCTCTAATAGTACATGTCCCTCTTGAACTCTCTCTTTAATCTGTTGCTCCTGTGAAACTGGAGTTAGGTAATGATTTTCAAACCAGTTATGGGTAGGAGTATTTCTAGATACCCGTCTCTATCAGTTTTTCGGATTGAGACTCACGACATGTCAACATAATCTGATTTCATTATTCAGAAACTTTAATTTTTCCCTATTTTAGAAACTCTATTTCCTGTTTAGATTTTTCTTAGTTTTTTTGGGTTTTTTAATTATTATTATCATGTATGCAAACGTCTGTTAATGCTAAAGCCATAATCACAGATGCTCTGCATCCATTTTGCACCACTCTAGCAATGCATGGTTCTCCTACGGTCAGTTTACTGAGCTGCTTGAATAGAAGAATTCTCAGATAGCACAGAGCAACTACAGTGACTCCTATACTATTCTGTCCCAGGCCCCTGGTACAGGAGGTATGGCTGGTAGAAGGGGGTGTGACCTGGATGTCCTCGATCTCTTGGGGCCTACTGGCAGTCAGTGCAATTTACAACAGCTTGCAGGATGATCTAATCTCAGCAAGGACCCAAATCAGTGCTGAGCTGGCTGAAGACTGCAGGGCGGAAATGGCACCTTTGTATACCTGTCCTGTGCTGCCGCCCCCTCAGCTCCCATTGACCACAACTCCCCATTCCCGGCCAATGGGAGCTGCAGGGGCGGTGCTTGCAGGCAGGAGCAGGCCGTGGAGGGAGATCCCTGCCCCTCCATCCTAGGGGCCACGCTGATTGCTTCCAGGACAGGTAAGGAGCCTGTCTTAGAGGCAGCCCTGCTGTGCTGCCGGAGATCGCGATTCACTGGGAGATCCTCTAGGATCACAATCAACTGGTTGGTGACCACTGATCTATGGTATTACTATTGGCACTTGTTTCAAGAGGAATATCCATATTTGCTATAGAGTAAATCACTATTGAATTAAGAAAAAAAACACCTCACATCTCCTTTTTTGAATGATTCCCAGTTTAACAGCAGTAACATTTGAACTAGAGGTCACATCCTAAAGTATAACCATGAATATATCACACTGCAGAATCTGCTCTGAAGCAGATAATATCTGTATCACATTACCTACTTCACTTGAAACTCATCTTATAAACTTTTTAGGTTTTATCCTGCAAAATGCTGAACACACTGGGCCCAGTTCAGTAAAGCGCTTATCCACGTGCTTAACTTTAACCATGTGTGTAGTCACATTATGTATGAAAATTTGATGGCACAATTAAGCTTACATTTATGTGCGCTGCTGGTTTGGGGCCAAAGTACTCAATATGTTGCAGGTCAGAGCCCTAGAGTCGTAACATTGCTGCAATTCCCTTGTTACTTAAGGGAACAATTTCATGCACACAGTGTCGTATTCAGAGATGATCTGTTAGTTAAGAGCCCCAGAGACCTGTGTCAAACCATTGCATTTAGTACAATAATCCAAATACTGCAAGTGACCCCACTTTAGCAAAGTCTTGTATTTCTTTGTGAAAGGAAGAAGAAATGGGATTGTTTATAGAATTTTTTTAAGGCAATTGTATACCTCCTTCTTCAAGGGAAGGGAAGGACAAAGATCTCATTACTTGATATATGCAATTGTTTGAGCACCTTGAGCATGAGAGGTGAAGTGTGCATTTCTTATTGGAAGTCATAATATTGTTACAGAGGGGAAAAAACTGGAAAAATGATTTGTTTCTCCCTCTCTTCCTCTGTTAATAATAATTTCATTATTTAGCATTTTTTCTTTAGTGTCCTTTTCTGCTGGAGAAGCTTAGGAAATGTGAAGTATTTGTTAAAAGGCTAATGAACAAGTACTGTCTAATTATTGACATAGAAAACAGAACTGTCATTGGGAAACTGGTTTTAGCTTGTATAGATTCATATGCAGTAGCTGCACACTCCCAGATAGGTAATAAAATAAGGCATATTATGCATGCCCTATATTTCTGAGGAGCAAGGGCCATCCATTTGAGGTCAAGTATCTTATAGCTTAATTCTGAGAACAAAATACAATCTCTGCCTGTAATACAGCAGGTAGATATAGAAATTAAAAACAGAAAAGACCTTTTAAATAGAGCTGGTAGAGAATTTTTGAATGAAACAGGTTTTCGTTGGAAAACACCAATTCATCAAAACCAAACTGTTGTGGAGAAACGTTTACATTTCAGCAAACCCCCCTTAGAAACCAGCCAGCTTTCCTCGCTGGCTGTTGGGGACTACCCTGAGAGTTGTAGACCCTGGGGATTCCAGAGCTTCCAGGCTTCCTGCTGTGGAGATTGGAGCCTGGAAATCCTGGGGCTGTTGTGGCTTCCAGGCTCTTTGCTGTGGAGGCAGGAATCTTGAAGGAGGCTCCTGGCTCCTCATTAGTCAATTAGGGCTGATGGGAAATTGGAAGCCTCGGAGCTTGGACTCCCAGGCTCAATTTCATTGCAGTTTTCTTAATGAAACATTTTGATTATTCCAAAACAAATGTTGTTTAGATTTTCTCTTCCATGGGCATTTTTATACTCTTCCTTCTTAAAAGGGATGATTTATTTTTCCCCCAGAATTTCCTGTGAATCAGAAATTTCTACATTCAACCAGCTCTACTTCTGAGTCTCCACACTCACCTACCTGCTTGCTTGGGGTGCATTCCCCACTGCTTTCTCAGGTCTTGTTTTAAATCTTACAGGCAATGGACCCCCCCATCACTTCTCTTGGGATGCTATTCCACCGTTCGGTAGATTTCACTGTTCTCCTGATAGTCATCTTAAATGTATTTATTTACCCGTTCTTGCTTTCATCTTATTACTATTACCCTTTGCACCTCCCTAAACAATTGTTCTCCCTTTTTAATGTTCACGCATCAAATACTTGCTGCTGTTAATATATCATCCCTTAGTTGTTTAGCCAGACTAAACAGATTTAGCTCATTTTATCCTTCTGTGTAAGCATTCTCCCCAGACACTTGATCATATTTGTTGTTTTTCCTCTGAATGCCCTGCAGTTTGTGCACTGCTTTATTGTATTATTGTGCTTAGAGGTGAACACAGTATTCCAGCATCCAACAATTTATCTCACCAACTTTGTATACAGAGGCATCATCACCTCACTGGTCTTTGCACTGGTCTGCAATTTAGCCTCAAACTGATGAGATTTTGTTTTATTTTATGCCATATAACACTTCACTTTGCTGTCCACTGTCACCCCAAATCTCTATTTTTGACATTGCTACTTTCAAAGTACTGGTGCTGTCTTCTTGTAAAATATGTGTTGTAATTTTCCATCTTAACTTGCCTTTCTCAATGTCAATCACCATTTTGTTGCTTTCTGCTGATGTCTCCAATGTCTCTTGCTCGCTTTATGTTATTTCTGTGTCCTTGCTGCTCTTCACAACACCCCCAATTTAGTATAATCTGTGAAATTCATCAATGTGCTCTTTATTTTTTTATGATAGAGATGCAACAAGTTCACAACTTTTGTATGTCAGTTATCTGCCGGCGTATTGCTAGTCAGATATTACACACTAGTAACAAACCCAGTATTAATGGAGGTACAACTTGATCAGGCTACTAATGTTTTGATCTTGTTCTGATGACATGAATATTAACTATTCTGATGGATGACAGCTGCATACGGTTGTATGCTCACAGTCTTTTAGTCTTTTCTTTCTATGGCAGGTTCTTCATTTCGTCTTGTGCCAGGGATTTTGAATTTTTCAGTTCCTCAGCGACCAAAAAGCTGCAAAGTTATTAGTTTGCTGAGCTATCCATCCTTGGCCTAGGAAAATAAAGAACGAATATGTATTCACCAGCTTTACTTATCATAGAGAAACCAGTGTTAATCATAGAATACTAACTCCAATGGTCCACTTATACCAAACCCTGACTCAGTCATGCAGCAGTACATTTCAGTACAGAAAACAAATGTATAATGGAGAAAAAGAGAGGAGAGTGGAAGCCAATGGGAGAGAAGGGAAAGGAGAGGAAGTTAAATGTTGTTACAACATTGAAAATTGGATTTCTTTGAATATTTCCTATAAGCTAGGCACCAGAGTTTCTTCTTTTCCTTCTGAATTCATGTGGTGCAGTAGAAATCATTAAAAAACCATTCACCAGCTATTACCACCTGACATAGAAAGCTCTTATTTTAAATGCAAGTATAAACCTGGTAATTTCAGTGACACCCTGTGTAGTAACCATTGGCACATGCTGAGTTGTTAATGGTAAGTATCGTATCTCCACCAGTCAGCTGATCAGACATTTTCATGTTCTTCTGTCCCTCCCTGCAATACTCTCTAATGCATTGAATATTTCCTTGGCAGTCTTAGCTCTGGAAATCTTATATGTTTTAGGACAGAGCTATATACAGAACCCCAAGGGCTTTCAGAATATTGGTGACTCTTGTAGAAATCAAATTTTCAAGATAGAAAAAAAAATCCTGTTCTTTCTTTTCTTCCTCCTTTCCCACAGAATGTAGTCTCTTGTTGTTTTTTTTTTTAATTGTGATAGTAAATGAACACAATGGTCATGACCTTTTTCTTTCAGCTCATTGCAAACACAGTCCCCAGCAGCATAGTCCAAGCTAATTTTTGTGACTAAATGCTGCTGAACCCTCAACACTGCTAAAATCATCACTCTCACTGTTTTTTTCTTGAAACTCTCCTAGCTAAGTAACGCTTCTGAGATACAGAGATTGCAGCTCACTGTAGCAGCACTCCGGAATGTTAGCAGCTGGAGTCTTTATTGACGAGCAAATTAAGCATTCCCTCTCATAAAGGTGTAAATCTGTTACCTGGAGAGAGAAAATTTTGTTGCCTTACCTGGAAAAGGCAGAGAAGAGGAATGGTTAGCTGAAGTGCACATTTTCTATTGGTTTCCAGCTGCCTGACTGATCAGAATAACTGAGAGGAAAAGAAAATAGCTACTGGGATTTAGTTAAGTTCTGGTAGCCATGAATCTGGTAGCCAAGTGTTGCCACTATGCATATGGGGTCAACTCCCACTCCCTTCCTCCACTATGTTGTGCCCAAGAAACAGCAGAACTGCGCTGCAGTTTGAGTTAGGATTTGGGGAGCCTGTGCACTGTAGGTCTCCCTGTGTGGTTCTCAGGTAAGCAGGGGTTGGCTGGGGGAAGAGCTGGGCAGGACCAGTGTACCTGTTACCCCACCAGCAGCCTTTGACTCCTGTAAATAGAGCAGAGGGGAGAAGCAGCAGGGGATAGTTATAGCCTTAGGACTGCAACTGTGTCTGTGGAATGTAGCCTTCCTTCCCTCCCACCTAAACCCCTTGGGCCAAGCTCGGTTACTGAGGCAGGAAGGTCCAGGGAGAAGATGTTAATTTGGTGAATCTAGGTAATATTTTAGACAAAATATATTTAAATTACTGTTACATAAACCTGAGACAGTTTATTGGCTCCTTCATGTACTGCTGGTAACTATCGCTGCATGAGTATTTATATAGCACATGGACAAATAAAATCCCCAGGCATCAGTGGGTATCAAATACAGTTTCATTTAGCATATTGATCTTTGCCTGCCTGTTAGATGAAATTGAAAATTTCTAAATGGAATGGAAGCTTAATGGGAGTTGAGACATAAATATATAATCTGTCAGTATTCCTCATGAGAGCAAGAGTTTAATTTAACTTGGAAGGGATCTATATTTAAATAGATTTCACTGTGTTAGGATTCAAATTCCTTTTAATAGGCAATTACAATTAATGGGGAGAATGGAGATGGAAAAAATCAGTTAACTTAAAGGGAAACCTTTAAGCAAAATTTGACCCAAAGTTCAGGTTTTGTATACAAAGCTTTACAAACCTAAGAGTGCTTCCATGTTTTAAAAAAATAATTCCAGTGAAAACTATATTCAAATATACCCCTACAGTGTTTTTGCAAATTTAACATGGTAGCATTGTACTTGTGCACGAACATTGATTACAAACTGATTAAAAATTACTATTTTCATTGACCAAAAGAGAGAAATTAAAAGAGAACTCAAACAGCATAAATAGTGAAAAGTAACTAAGACTCATAAAATTCTTTTAGTTTTAATAATCAAAGGTGTCGGTAACACAGGTAAGTAAATGTTTTGTTTTTTAAATATATTTTGCCTAATGGTATTCATTTAGCACAGGATTTATTAAAAAAATATTTTTTCACTCTAGATTTACTTTGTAAAGCTCTTGTATTTGAAATCCCTCAACACAGTTTACAGGTGAAAGTTGAAGCATTATTTTTTATACTGATTTTTTAGAAAGTAACTGTTTAGCCTAGTTCTACACCATTATATTTCTTCAATAGAATAATTTGAAACCGTATTTTATACAAACATTTGCACATTTTATTCTTTGGTACAGCGTCTGTAAAATAGTTTTAGCTCTTGACTCGTAAAGTCTAAGACAAAAATAAAAAGAAGCTCATATCCGTAGGGCCATTAATACTTAACTGAATTTCTTTGTCTCATTTGCACAGCTGTGAAAAAGGGTGGGGGTGTGATTTGGTTGGTATTTTATCAAAGTGGTAGTGTTGTATTGTATGCTGTGGCCAAAAGGGCTAATATGATCCTTGGCTGTATAAAATGGGGACTATCAAGTAGGAGTAGAGAGGTTACATTACCTCTATCAAGCATTCTTACAACTACAATACCCACCTGCTGAAGTGCAGAAACAGATTGACAGAGCCAGAAGAGTACCCAGAAGTTACCTACTACAGGACAGGCCTAACAAAGAAAATAACAGAACGCCACTAGCCGTCACCTTCAGCCCCCAACTAAAACCTCTCCAACGCATTATCAAGGATCTACTACCTATCCTGAAGGACGACCTATTACTCTCACAAATCTTGGGAGACAGGCCAGTCCTTGCCTACAGACAGCCCCCCAACCTGAAGCAAATACTCACCAGCAACTACATACCACACAACAGAACCACTAACCCAGGAACCTATCCTTGCAACAAAGCCCGTTGCCAACTGTGTCCACATATCTATTCAGGGGACACCATCACAGGGCCTAATCACATCAGCCACACTATCAGAGGCTCGTTCACCTGCACATCCACCAATATGATATATGCCATCATGTGCCAGCAATGCCCCTCTGCCATGTACATTGGTCAAACTGGACAGTCTCTACGTAAAAGAATAAATGGACACAAATCAGATGTCAAGAATTCTAACATTCATAAACCAGTCGGAGAACACTTCAATCTCTCTGGTCACGCGATTACAGACATGAAAGTTGCGATATTACAACAGAAAAACTTCAAAACCAGACTCCAGCGAGAAACTGCTGAATTGGAATTAATTTGCAAATTGGATACAATTAACTTAGGCTTGAATAGAGACTGGGAGTGGCTAAGTCATTATGCAAGGTAACCTATTTCCCCTTGTTTTTTCCTACCCTCCTCCCCGTTCCTCAGACGTCCTTGTTAAACCCTGGATTTATGCTGGAAATGGCCCACCTTGATTATCATACACATTGTAAGGAGAAAAGGAGTACTTGTGGCACCTTAGAGACTAACCAATTTATTTGAGCATAAGCTTTCGTGAGCTACATCCGATGAAGTGAGCTGTAGCTCACGAAAGCTTATGCTCAAATAAATTGGTTAGTCTCTAAGGTGCCACAAGTACTCCTTTTCTTTTTGCAAATACAGACTAACACGGCTGTTACTCTGAAACCTGTCATTGTAAGGAGAGTGATCACTTTAGGTAAGCTATTACCAGTAGGAGAGTGGGGTGGGGAGAGAGAAAACCTGGATTTGTGCTGGAAATGGCCCACCTTGATTATCATACACATTGTAAGGAGAGTGATCACTTTAGATAAGCTATTACCAGCAGGAGAGTGGGGTGGGGGGAGAGAAAACCTTTTGAAGTGATAAACACCCATTTTTTCATGGTCTGTGTGTATAAAAATATCCTCACTGCATTTTTCCCTTTTATGCGTCCGATGAAGTGAGCTGTAGCTCACGAAAGCTTATGCTCAAATAAATTGGTTAGTCTCTAAGGTGCCACAAGTACTCCTTTTCTTTTTGCGAATACAGACTAACATGGCTGCTACTCTGAAACCTACATTACCTCTGTATTTGGCAGTGGTGTGAATACTTTGTCCATTTCTGGTGTACACAGTTCAAGAAGGATATTTGTAAATTGGAGAGAGTTCAGAGAAGAGCCATGAGATTGATTAAAGAATTAGAAAACATGTCGTATTGTGGCAGACTCAAGGAGCTCAGTCTATGTAGTTGTCAAAGAGAAGGTGTGATGGTCATGGAACTGCTATGTAATAATCTGTGACTGCTGAGATGTAATTATGTGACCTCATCAGTGAGGTAAAGTTACTGTGTAATTGTGGTGGGTTATTAGAATTTCATGTGTGATTGTGTATAGATCTAACTTATATATTATATTGGGGGTAGTGGAATGTTTTATTAATGCCTATAATCCTTTAATTCAGTGGGGTCTGTGCATAAAGGCAAAACAATGGCTTCCCAGGTAATGGCATGCAGGCACACACTTGAAAGAAAATGGCACACACTTTAGCTTCAGGGATCCTGTATTCTGTCTCCAACAGCTGCAAGCCTGGAGATCAAAAGAATACTAAACAGTCAGAGGAAGAAGGTGGGGAGGTGTCAATTGTCAGAAGCTGAAGAGAGAGAGAGAGAGAATCTGATGGAGAAGAGAGATGCTGCAGAGGAGTCTGGAGGAGCTTGGCCTTCCCCGTTCCAGGGAATGTTAAGCTTTAGGGAAAAGCAGGCATGTGTATAGACTGATTTACTGTTTTTAAGATATGTGTTCTCTGAAATGCTGTTCTAATAAATAATACTTTGCTTTAAAAAGCTCTCTAGTTACTGGTTACCATTGTTGTTGCTCGGACAAGGAACAGATTTGCAGGATCTAAGTACAAGTCAGACCTGCTATGGTAATCACAGTTCATCACAGGGGACTGAAGCCAGGTTCCAGTCTAACAGGGGGAGATTGTGTGATTCCAAGAGAGGTGACAGCCAAAGACCTGGGATGAAACTCAAAGAGATAAGGAGGGGACAGAGATGCAGTGAGCCCGGTAACCATGACAGAAAGTGAAGCTAGAAGGGCTGGAAATTGAAGCTAGACAAATTCAGCCTAGAGATAAGGTGCAAATTTTAAAAAGTCAGTGTAATTGACCACTGGGACAATTTACCAACAGATGTGGTGGAATTTCCATCACTGGAAATCTTTAAATCAAGACTGGATGTTTTTCAAAAGATATGCTCTGGTTCAAACAGGAGTTAATTCTGGGGAATCCTATGGCCTGCATTATACAGGAAGTCAGGCTGCATTATCACAATGGTCCCTGCTGGCCTTATAATCTATGAAAATTTTGCAGAAACATATTAGATCAGAAGTTCCTGAAGTGGGATGATGTGTGGACTGTTGGTGGTCCAGGTAGCACTTACTATTCTATGGAGAGCTCACTGGCCACATTCTGCTGGTTCTCCTCCTTGCTTGTATCTAAGAGGAAGAGGAAAAATAGATAGTAAACAATGTAAAAACTTACTATAATTGACCCAAGAAAGTTGTGTGATTATGAATAGAGTGATTCGTACTATCACATATGAAGGATTCATTCTGTGAAACAATTTGTGAATTTCTGTAGATGTGTATATGTGTGTATTTGTCAGGGCTTAAAGTGTAGTTTGCCCTTTCAAGATAGGGGGTTAATTTATTATACAGTACAATAAGTATCTCTTCTCAGGAGAGTCTTTTAATTCCTGCTGCTCTTCATTTGCATCAGAAACAACAAGTAATTAGCAATATACTTTTCGCTGTTGATGTTCTGGGCAATGAGGCAACTCAGAGAGCAGTGACCTTTAGGAGAAGAAGAAAATAGGAATGTTGAAAAGAGCTAACCAACTGCACCGAGAGCTGTAGATTATAGAATGTAGAGGTAAATATATCAAGTCAAATCATCAGCTGTGCTCCCCTCGCCATGCAGGACTGTTCCCAAGAATATATTTATTGTTGTTCAATCTATTTTTAAATGTCCAGGTGATGGAACTTCCCCTTCCTCCCTTAAGAAAGGACTTGCAGAGGTAGCAACGGTAACCAGGAAAAAGGCAACACCTACTGACAGTTAACACACTGGCATCTGAGTGAGAAATAATATAATTAAAGTATCTCAGGTAAATGTTTTTATAAAGGTGACCCTATACTTCTGTATCTTTCATATGCATGAACAGAGCATCCTTTGGAGAGCCTAAGTTTAACTAATGTAGGAGTTGCAAATTAGTTATTACAATTCACTAAATGAAAAATATCTGTCTGTGAGCACTTGAATGAATTGTATTCTGTATGTAGTCAGTTTCTTTTGAAATGTACCTTAGAAAGCTAAATAATCTGTAAACTTTAAGTCTGCAATGCTGTTTATGCATTTATTGCACTATAATTTAGCATTTGACTTCAATGGGACTGTGATAGGGCATACAAACCCCACCCCAGGAAGGAAGAGGCTAAGCACCTGCTCTGAGCCAGGCAGCCCTATCCTGCCATACCTGCAAAGCATGCATTGGCTTGGAGGAGGAGTCTAAAAGGAGAGCAGGCCAGCTCAGTTGAGGCAGATAGTAGAAGAGTGCAGATCTGTCCTCTTGGGAAGCAGTACTACAGGAGCTTTGTCTGCCTGAGACCTATCAATATTGACCCTACCAAGCCTGCAAAGGAGGGACTGGGGATTGTCCCCGAAGATTGCTTTTGTGTTCAATTCTTTAACATAGCCTCTGGGAAAAGTAGGCTCTTGTAGGAAATGATCCAGGGAGGCAGGTGCATAGCACTCCAAGGTGCTCCATTGGGCCTGGATAGGAGCCTGGTGGAGAGCGTGGGCCCAGGCTCCCCTACCAACCTTTAAAGAGGAGACAATGATAGAAGCCTGTCCGTCAGCAGGGAACCTAGTTGGGGAAGACTCTGAAAGTCCAGACCCTGAGCTGAGAACTAAGCCCCAAAGCCCTGGCAGACATCAAAAGACTTCCACATTATTGGACTTCTTCTGCATACCCCAAAAGGAGTGGACTGGAACACATGACCTGGCTGGAGGACCGAGTAACAGAAGGGCCAGATCACCACAGGATCAGGGCAGCTATCTACAGGGGCACCCAGGAAAGCTTGGGCTCCCGGGCTCAATTTCATTGCAAAATGTTATGAATGAAACATTTTGATTATTTCAGAACAAATGTTTGGATTTTCTCTTCCATAGGCAATTTAGAAATGTATACTCTTCCTTCTGAAAAGGAATGATTTTTTCCCCCCAGAATTTCCTGTGGAACATTAATTCCAATGTTTGACCATCTCTACTTCTGAGTCTCCTCACTCACCCACCTGCTTGCCCAAGCCCATTTTCCACTGTTTTCTCAAATCTTGTTTTAACTCTTACAAGCAATACCCTCCTGCCACCACCACCACTTCTCTCGGGATGCTGTTCCACAGTTCGGTAGATTTTCCTGTTTTCCTGTTAGTCATCCTAATTTTATTTATTTACCTGTTCTTGATTTCACTTTATTACTGTTACCCTTTGCACCTCCCTAAACAATTGTTCTCCCTTTTTAATGTGCACATGTCAAATACTTGTCGTTGTTAATATATCCTCTCTTAGTTGTTTACCCAGACTACACAGATTTAGCTCATTTTATCCTTCCTTGTATGAAACTGTGGGCTGAGCAGTGTGTGTTTTGTGGTGGTGATATTTAGTCAGTTAAGTACAGAGAATTGATGTGCTTGCTCAGGTGGGTCCTCTTTGGGCTTTGAGTAGAACGTGATTGATATGCTGAGCTTCCCACACACTAAGATGAGAATAAATGTCTTCACATTCAAAGAAATAACAATTGTTACTTAAGAACGAGTGTGAGGAATTATTAAAGTTTAACGAACAGTTCTACTCCTGAATAACCCTTGCTCATACAAATAGCACCTATAAAGTGAAACTCTGGCTTGGCGGTATTTTACAATGTGGCCTTGTGGCACTATCAGTACAACTTTAATTATATTGCAAATAAATGTTTTGTTCTTTCTGCTCCTTTATTTATTTCTGGCAAACTGTTATTGCTGGATGACTTCATCTTCTCACCATGTTTTCCACCAAGGTACCATTATTCATTCTGCTCTCCCTCTGGAATAGAGACACCAATCTGATTTTGAATGGCTCTCTGGACTGCAGTGCCAATGTGATATGACAGTTCAGCAGTTCAAGGGCACACAAATGTGTAAAATGGAAAAAAAAATGTTTTCTTTTAAGAATTAAACACGTGAGGTCAACCACTAAGCATTATAGGCTGAAAGCACAATCAAAGAAACAGCTTTTTGTAAATGCTACATGGTGATTTGTTTGAAAATCAAGTTGAATTTGCAGTCAGTATTCCTGTGTTCTATTTTAAAATATTATGATGTTTCACATGTTTAGGCATAAAAAGTAAGCTGTGCTTTTCATTGGATTAATCTTAATTTTTCCAAAAAGTTGGTAGTGGGATGTAGATACAGTTTTAAGTATCTTGTTCTATGTATCTGTCCTCTGTTTAGGACAGGGCTATTGTTTCAAAGGCTGTCTGTGAGCAGCAACTTGGGAATCAGCGGCTGGTTCACTTAAACTAGCTTTTAGGAAAAAAGCTTTCATAATTCCTTTGTAATTATCTCTACTTGCTGATTATGAATCATAACATTAAGTTGCTGGCTTTTCTGAGTAGTGGGGGGTGTACTGTGCAACAGAACATGACCTTTCTGTTTAGCAATTAGCGGCTTCTTAGGAAGCAGCTGACTCAATATAGGCAGCTTTCCGGAACAATAAATTAAAAGTAGAAAAAAGTTTCTTACATTACATTTTTAAATGTTTCATTTTTAAAGGACAAACTTCTTTTAGTTTTTTTAAAATATGTTTGTTCTCGGCATTTTAGTACTTTATCTGAGGCTTGAAAATAAAACCAAAAATATTCTACAGGCTTTGTCCTTATCCCTTTTTTTTAAATTTACTAAATAACAAGAGCAGGTAATTTAATAGATAATGTCATTCTTCTGCAACAATACCAAAGTTAAAGACAACTTCAGGACCGCTTACAATCAAATTAACTTCAATCAAGTTGTCTTTGAATGTCAGTAACTCTCTGCTGAGAAATGTGTACATTCATTTTACAAAATAATGTTCATAAATATAAAAGTGCTACTAGGATGCCAGTGAATTGTTTAACTGCAGTTTGTGAATGAATGTAAATTGACACGAAGCAGACTATTTTCTGATGCAGTTGTGGGCAGCTTTGTTACAGAAATGAGCAAAAATAACCTATATGACAGTGGCTTAATGAAACTGATACATTGGTCACATGTATACGTATTACATACAGCATTAGGGAAATGTTTAGTCACTGGTCATTTTTTCCTTTAAGACTAGATATTTATTAGCTCTCTTATTATAATTAGCCTTTTTAAAGCAATAGAGAAAACCAGATAATTATCATATTCTAAATTTAGGCACCAGTCACTGTTAATGGATTATTAAGTAGTGAAAATTAGTGCATTTGTATCAGCCTTTTCACTTCAAAGGTTACAAGTGAATGTGTTATGAAAAATCCTGCAGAGACAAATATCTGAAAAGCTGAATCATTTTGAATTAAGCCTGTGTTTAAAAACTCGTCAATGGAAAATGTGACTAAATCCATTTTAAAGTGTGTGGGACAGCATTGATGTGAACGGAGTTGGACCTGTGTGTGGGCATATGTGGTATTTCCTTCTAGTCTATCTGTGATCTTTAAAAGAGCAGCTGATAGTCCATGTTAGCACAAGCCTAAATTATTCTTGTTTTAAAAGGAAAAGAATAAACTGAAATACCTTTGTATATTTTAAAATATTAATAAAATTCCTATGGTAGAGGATTTTACCAATTAGAAGACTGGTCAGGGAGAGAGCTGCTGTCTGTGACATAGTCCCAACCAGACCTTCAAAGACAAATCAGTACTATGAGATTTGCATCTCATAAACTGTTATGATTCATAACCTCTGAGAAGGAGGTGGTTCCTGGTATCTCATTACAGCCCTGTAATAGAATGTCTCCATGGCCTGGCCAACCTGGCCTCCCTAGGACCTCTGCTCAGATGGCCCTGGCATTTGATGGTTGTCGAGAGATTCACATGGATCCCAGGACATCCGTTGGCTTTGAGAACTGAACTGTCTTCACATCCCCAGAACTCCCGATGAAATGGTTAAAAGGAAATTTCATGGGTAGGGCACTGTAGAGTTTCTTGTCCCCTTTGCGGTTTTCGCCTCTGTATGTAGCAGCCTGGCCCTAAATTAATGTTCCACTTATATTTTAGCAGGAAGAGTTATGAGACTTAACATAATAAGATCATTTCATAGTGTGGATTAATAGTATATGTGTCTTAAATGCTGCATGTGTTTTTTGTTTGGTTGGGGTTTTTGTTAATCCATATGAGATTATATTTCTGTGTTTGTGTGAAGAAGTACGGAGAGGGAGGAGCTATTACGTTTAAGCACATAACAATTAAAAGAAACAGTACAAGAGTGAAACAATGAAAAAATAATTATGGTTCATCTATAAAACAGAAACTGAGCAGCTACCTACTCTGAGGACATTCAAGATCTCATGGCACTTTATAGCTTTGTCTCAGTGTTCTTGGACATGTTTTCCAAAACTACCCACTGTTGCGCAGAGTTCTACGTGCCAGCTGACTTCTCCAAAGGGGATTGCATTTTTAAGAGTTGAAGAGCTTTGGGAGGAAAGGAAAGCCTGTCTGTCTGTGTCCATGACACTGTTATGCTGAAAGGTACTGGTGACTGCATGAATCACAACCTTTTTGAGATGGGTGTGAATGCACCCTTCAATTAACATAACTGTCAGGATGAGTTAATCAGAAGCCCCTCCACCCCACTAATCTAAATCTAAAGGGGTTTGTGAACCCAACCAGGAGTTTGGACTGAGTAGGCAGGGTTTTTTTTTCTGTGTGTGTGTTATACACACACATAAACACGTATTATACTCTACATTTTAAAAATCCTTTATGTTTAATCTTGGCAGAATTTGATTATTTTTTATAGTTTTGATGGATAATGGTGGTTATTTTTAAACATTTATTTCTATTGTTGTATATTTGAATTTTCGGACTTGAGGAAAATTATGGGGGGGTGTAAGACAATAATTATTTAATTACAGTAGATGTTGAGATTCACAAAGTTAAAGCTTTGTAATCATTAAAATACAGATTGGCAGTGTCACATGTCCAAGTACACAAAGTAAATAGCCTTTAATCAACCTCTAATAAATTCTCACACATCATTCTTCTTACTTTGCCTATATGTAAATGTAGGTTATTTTCGATGGAAATA
Source organism: Natator depressus (assembly GCF_965152275.1). Lineage (NCBI taxonomy): Eukaryota > Metazoa > Chordata > Testudines > Cheloniidae > Natator > Natator depressus. The sequence continues at coordinate 58,911,896 of NC_134236.1, forward strand.
GTTTTTTGTTGGTTTGTGTGTGTGCAATGAAATCAATGTTTATCATCGATTACTGATAAAAATCGAATCCTTCCAAGACGATTTATATGCCAGCCAACAATTGCAAACACAAGTTATTTTATGGGATTTAAAAAAAAAATTACTAAGCACCAGATGTGCCAACCCCATGCTGTACTTTATGTGTGAAGCAAATTACGAGTTAGGAGATAAGATGGAATTTTGAACATAACCATACTTGGCATAACATAACCATACTTGGCAGCTCAAAACTCATTGCTGAAAAACCCTCCTAAATAATACTGCACAATGACAAAACCAACCATTTCTCATTGCATTTTCTCTTTGGATAAAATGCTATTGCCTGGCAATACTCAGTATTTAGGCTTCCCTTTGTCTACAGCCCTCCTATAGTGCAGTGCAGAATGAACAAGCATATACCACAGACTCCTCTTCAGTCCAGAATGTGGGAAGCTGATGCACAGCAGTGATGGCAGAATGTGCAGGAGGAATTGTAGTGGTGAGTGGATGGGCTGTATAACATGATGCAGAGTGCTTTCTCATTCCTACAATTCACATGCCCAACAGTTATGATAGTAGCTCCTCCTGTTTACTAGAATTCTAGTCTTGTCTTTTTCTATAGAGGTTCTTATACCGTGCTCATCACCATAGTATCTGAGCATTTGCAGTTCAGCTTTTTTTCAGTACTGCTATGCAATATGGAGGGTTAATGGCTGCTGTGTAGTAACCAGTTGTAACAAAGCCAAGAACACTGATAAATAGAGATAAATATGTTTACTGTGCGTCACAGAGTTCATCGTTCCTTCTGCTCCTTTCTCCGTCATTCCCCTTTAGAACTCTCTGGGCTTTAGAACTCTCTGGGCTTTTGTATTTCTGTCCATTTGCTACCCAATTAATACTCAGTTCAGTTGCATGTGTCTGACTTTAAAGCCACTGCAGCTAACTGCATTGGCAACCACTACTTCATATATGATTTGTCCCCCTGCCACTTTAGTGTAATGTGTTGCTCACTCAAATAATGTACAAGATAACTCTTGCAGCCATTATGTGCACCTAACTTCTATTGAAGTCAGTAGTAGATTTATTTGCGTGTTTAAAAATTGTGATGTTATCTTTTAAGAACCACTTCATTATATACATATATATCCATAGCCTTTTCCCTCCCACCGTTGATTTGCAGAATTTTCCTGCTTCTGATAGGTTTTATCCTAAGTTATATTTACCACATACTCAGTGTAGGAGTCCTATATCAAATGAGTGACATATCAAAGAAGATACCTTAATATAATCATAGAGGCTTGAAGATCCAGATAGCTATACCCTTAGGCCTCATGTTTCCATATACCAAGGTCAGATGGTCCTTAGCATTTTAAATAAAAGATTCATAGATTTATAAATTCCAAAGCCAGAATGGACCATTGTGATCATCTAGTGTGACCTCCCGTATTACACATAGACCTCCCCATAAATAATTCCCTTTGAATAGAGCATATCTGTCTTTTAAAAATCAATCTTGATTTAAAAATTGCCAGTGATGGAGAATCCACCAGAACCCGTGGTAAATTATTTCAATAGTTAATTACCCTCACTGTTAAAAATGTATGTCTTATTACCAGCCTGAATTTGTCTAGCTTCAGAATGATAGGGCTCTCCTATACGATGTGGGAGTTTGGAGGCATACCACGCACTCAGCACATCAACTCTCAGTTCCTTTTGGAAATGCATTGTAAATTTGAATAGTAAAACAACATTGTTTTATTGAAATAACCTGGAAGCCTACAAAACTGACTAAGGTCTGGTATCCTTTTGATACATTTATTTTTCTACCCATCCTATAGAAATCTATAGCAAGGATATAGTTCTCTGTTACATGATATGGGCTATTTTACATCACTGATTACTGAAGCAAAATCCCCATTATTTTCAATGCAAGATATTACTGTTATAACCCCAAACAATGGTCAAAACACAAACAAAGAAAGCCAAGACTCTTCCACGTGACAGTAAAATAGCAGAGAGACAGAAAAAGAGACGTATTTTTCCTCTTACTGTAAGATAACTCTCCAATTGAGCAGAATGCAGTATTGTGAAAGGATAAGGGATAAAATTTTCAAAAGTAACTAACTGACATTTTCAAACAGGATTTAGGCACTTCGGCGCCTAAGGACCAGATTTTCAAAAGTATTTCATTTCCTAAAGATTCAGATAGGTGCCTAGAGGGATTTTCTAAAATGCCTCAGCAGGTTAGGTATCGAACAATGGGAGCTAGATGCCTAACCTGCGTAGGTGCTTTTATAAATCCCACTAAGCACCTGTCTGAATCTGTAGGTGTCAAAACACCTTTGAAAATCTGGCCTCTAGGCACTTTTCAAAGTTTTAGCTCATATCTTTTCCTGAAATTTGTGGTTGCTAGTTTATAAAACACCTTTCAGCCCACAGGATCCCAAAGCACTGTACTAGCTACTATACTGTATGCACAAGGATCAATTCACCCACCATCAAAATGCAGTCACCCAAAATGGCAACTGTTTAATATGCTATACAACGAAGAGTGTCGGACGTAAAAAGAAGAATCTCATCTCCAATCTAAACTACAGTTGAAACATAGGTATGCAGAATGTAATTACCAGTTTTTAAATTTGTCCAGATCATTAGGGTAAACACTTCTGTAGTACTCTTACTAACATGGGGTACTTCATGATTGCAAATGGTGAGGACATTTTTTAAAAAAAATCCTCATCTGAAAGGTAAAACCATCAATAACCTTCAACTCTGGATTGAAAGGGTGTGTAATTTACATTTTCCTCAACCTCAAGGGGATGAATCAAGCACATCAACTTCATTGAAATTACTCTGGATTCACTGAACGGGAGAGCAGATTTGGACCAGTATAAAAATACTGGTCACCAATCCTGAAGACTGAGCAGATTTTTGACAAGCGTCATACATATTTTTTCCCCAAAGAAAAAATTCCCTCCTCGTGGGAAGTAAAAGTGAAGGCAATACTTAAAATAATATGGAAATATTAATTTAAAATGTTGATATTTAGGTAACAGCGGTGAAAAAAATTGACAAACTCAACCTATCAGTCCATCTGTAATAATCAATATATAGTAATTAGTATGTAATCTTAAATGCTTTACCTTACCAGTGGATTCAGACTATATATCTTAAAGTCAGTAACTCTGAGGCTAGACATGAAATGTACAGATGAGTGACAACATATTTATATAATAAAAACCAGCCTGAGAGCACTGAAAATCAACACTGAACTCAAAGAAATGTTATCTGCTCAGCATAATATATTGAAATGAGATTGAAATATAATGATGTGAGAATTTTACATTTAAAAAAGAAGAAAATACCTTTATGAATTGATCACTAATGTTTGAGGAGTAAATGCATCGTATAAAAACTTCTTCCACAGGAATGGAAAAGTTCTCGGTCTGAGCTATGTTAATAAAATTGGGTCAAACCTTTTCCACTATCTGTTCCAGGAGGTTTTGTCCTTGCAATTAGTGGGACTCCTTGTTTCTAGAAGCAGCAGTTTGGCACCCATACTGAAAATAGATTTCCTCACAATATAGCTCTACCATGGGAATCATTGGCTGGTGACTTGTTTAAAATTGGTGGGGGAAGGAAGGGCAGAAATAAGTCAGGTGTCGGTTTATTAATCAAAACTCCTTCAAAAAAGTGGTTTAGTTTATCTTACAATGTTTATGTAATGAAAATCCATATAATCATTACCCCTTCCAAAAAAAAGTAGGCATTTTGGAGTCTAAGGGTGAGATTTTCAAAGGTTGTAACAGAGCCTAAAGGTGCAGATAGGCACCTGGTGGGACTCCACATAGGTCTAGCTATGCAGCATCACTTGCAGGACCAGAGTCTTAGTGCTGAGTTCTGTTCTAGAATTCTAGTCTGAACCACCTTGCCTTGGTCCTGGAGACCATTTTCTTCACTTCCCATTATCTTCTGCTAATCTATCTCCTCCATTTTTCCATGCTGCTTCCTGCCTGCTCTCCCCCCCCCACCCCCCGATTGCCACTCATGACAACACAAAAAATAACAAATGAGTTAGAACAGACAAATAAAACAAAAACTGACAAACTATTTGCTCGTTTCACCATTTATATCAATGTGAAGCTGCAATATTGCATTCGTGCATTTCTGTGCTGTGAGAAGGCATAAATCAGCAGCATTACCAAATCTATATATGTGGGCATAGATGGTGTCACCCAGCACATACTGCTGGATTATCCTGGATGAAGAGGAAACCCAGAATAGTTAAATGCAAAGACACAAAAACCAAACCACTCCCCTGAGGTTGTCACACCCTGATGGTCCCCTCCTTCAAGGGGTCCCCGGGGGAAGGCAGATCAGCATTGTTTATTGCTAACACTGTTGCAAGCATTGCAGGATATTTTGGGAAGGGTCAAAGGTGTGAGTGAGTGTGGAATAGAGGATTCCTTTGCAGGGCGTGAGAGGCCGGGGTGGGGGGAAGACAGAAGAGAGCAGAGAATGGGTTAACTCCACGCTCCTGTTAGGCCCACAGATAAGATGCTGACTCCAGCCAGCTCAAGGACACAGCGCACATCTGACACTCTGCTGCCTGCCAAGAAAGAGCAGGGCCTGGAATCCACCGGCAAGCCATGAGAAAGGAAGATCAACTGAACAGACCTGCAGAGCCAGCCCATAACAAGCGAGGCAAGTGAAGGCCAACACAGAGGAAAACAAAGAGGACAACAGAGTCTAGCCGGTGTGTTTTGGGAAAGTTGAGGAGACCACAGAAAACCGGTTTAGACTGGCACGAAGAGCACCAGGAACAGAGGTCGTGGAATGGAATACCCCCATAGGAGCCCAGGGCTTAAAACCCTCCTGAGAGCTGGAGCAATTCGGAGATCACAGCGGATGCCAGATGACCTGGACCCAGGCCAGAACTTCTGTCCACCCTTCCCCCTCTTCTTCTTACGTTACACCCAGGCTTGGCCAGCCTCAGGTAGAGTGTGTGTGAGTATGAAAGTGGGTTAGGGCTTGGCGCACTAGTGCTTTCTTCCTTCCTCTGAGTGACATGGGGAAAACCCATCACTCTTCGCTGTTATTTTATTATTTTATCAATAAAGCTTTAAAACTTAGACACTTGGTGTGTTTCCTCATCTCCCCGCCCCCTCCCCAAACGATCCTGTGGCCTCAGCCTGATCACCTGATGCCTCAGGCAGATTGGTAATAGAAATATGTCACAAGGTAAGCATACCAAAGTATCTTTTTATGTGCTGTACAATGTACCCTGCAGTTGATTGTTCTATATTTCTCTTTGGGGTTTCCTGTAAGATTTCAATGCAGGGTTTTAAAAATCAGGTTATCCTCCTGTATTAATCCTTTAAAAGCTTTTTCCTTTTGAGCTCCTTCTCATCCTCGCTGGTGAATTCCTCCACCACACAGCTATAGAAATAGACAGTAAGTATAATGTCTTAGAAAATATGGTGGGCTAGATGGGGCTGCTCAGATTTACAACAGTTGAAGATCTAGCTCAATATATTTATCACCATATTAAAATTAATAATCAGAGTAATATTAACCCCAGCTTCAATAATAGCAGTACCATACATACCTGCACTGCAAAATAATGCACACTAGCCACTCCAACATTTCTGGAAGAGAGAAACCATTTTTGGTAGGTGCAGTGGAGTAGCTCAGAAGACTGAGAGCAGATCATCTGAGAATTCAGATAAATCACCATAGGTTCTCCCATCGCTGTAGTTAATCAACCTCCCCGATAGGCAGCAGCTAGGTCGACTGAAGAATTTCAGTGTAGATAAGCCCTTGGAATGTGAACTAGGCAGAGGTCCTGTTCTGGGAGATCAGTTGTCTTAAAAGCTATTTATCTGAAGAAGAATTTATCATGATTTCTATTACTCAGGCCATATCTACACTACAAAGTTAAGTCGACTTCATGTAAGTCGACATCGAGCCTCCGATTCAAGCAAGTCGTTCTTGCGTGCACACTACACTCGTGTTGGTAGAGTGCATCCTCACTAGCAGGGCTTGCATCGACGCACGGAGCACTGCACTGTAGCTGAGTAGAATTTTGGGTTGGGCTTGCAGTGCCTTATGGGTCCAAAACACCGATGTGGGAGTGTGATACATCATGGCCAGAAGGCAGCAGGAGAGTGATATACGAGAGATATGTAAGTCCCAGGATGAGGAGAAGCCTTATTCCCTGTAGAGGGAAGAAAGTTTTCTATAGATTAATTAAAAGCACATGAAGCCAATTAGAGCACCTGAAGCTAGTCACCTAATAAAACCCCCCTGCTTCAATCAGCCAGGAGAAGGAGTTGGAGCAGAGTGGTTTTGAGTTGGAGCAGAGAGCAGTTTGAAGGAGTTGAAGTTGAGGAGAGTTTGGAGAAGTGCCGTCGTTGGCTAGAAGACCAAGACCCTAGGTAAAGAGACACCCGGCTTGTGCAGAGAGAGAAGGCAGGAAGCCCCACAAGCTGAAGAGCAGGTGAGGGAAGTAGCCCAGGGGAAGGAAGCACTAGTTCAAGTGGTTTACCACTATTCCTAGGGCCCCTGGGCTGGGACCCGGAGTGGAGGGCGGCCCGGGTCCCTCCCTCTCCACTACGCTTCTCTGGATTACTAGTGGGACAGTAGATACCCTAGTTCAGGGGCAGGAAACTGCACCCCGAAACCCCCCCCCCCCAAGAAGAGGAAGCGTAAGACCGATCATAAACATTCCTGAAATTTGCCACAGCGTGGTTATGGTAACATGTCGTTAGCCTCCCATGACGCACTTACCTCACTCTCTCCTTCCTCCTTCCCTCCCTCCCTGAAATCAATGACAAACAAACCAAGCCTTTTTTGCACCTTTTTTCGTAAGCCTGGGTTATCCGCACAGATGCCATAGCATGAAAAATATGGACCCTGCTCAGTGGTACACTGTTGTGAGCATTGCAAACACCTCCTGCCTTATCCTGAGTATTTCCACTACTGCATGGAACAATGTGATGCCATGCAAACAGCCCTGCTGGAAGATATACAACGGAAGAATTCGCTGTTGCTGGCAACAGTCACACATCACCTTGACACGGTTGAGCGCTGTTTCTGGACCCAGGAAACAAGCACTGACTGTTGGGACTGCATCATTATGCAGCTATGGGATAACGAGCAGTGGCTGCAGAACTTTTGAAAGCATAAGGCCACTTTCCAGGAGCTGTGTGAAGAGCTTTCCCCAGCCCTGAAGTGCAGCAATACTAAAATGAGAGCTGCTCTGACAGTGGAGAAGCAAGTGTGATAGTGCTGTGGAAGCTTGCAATGCCAGCTTGCTACCGGTCAGTGGGAAATCAATTTGGAGTGGGTAAATCTACCGTCAGATCTGTTGTGATCCAAGTTTGCAAGGCCGTCAACAGACTTCTGCTAAGAAGGGTAGTGACTCTGGGCAATGTGCAGGACATAGTGGGTGGTTTTTGGGCGATGGGGTTCCGTAAGTGGGAGGGGCAATGGACGGAACACACATCCCTATCTTGGCACCAGAACACCTTGCCAAAGAGTACATAAACCAAAAGGGGCACTTCTCAAAGGTGTTGCAAGCGCTGGTGGATCACAGGGGCCGTTTCATTGACATCAATGCGGGATGGTCGGGAAAGGTGCATGACGTGCATCTTTAGGAACTCCAGTCTGTTCAGAAAGCTGCAAACAGCCGCTTTCTTTCCAGACTGCAAAATAACCATTGGTGATGTTGAAATGCCACTTGTGATCCTGGGAGACCCAGCCTACCCCTTGGTCCCATGGCTCATGTACACAGGGAGCCTGAACAGCAGTAAAGACTGGTTCAACCATAGGCTGAGACATGCAGAATGGTGGCGGAATGTGCCTTTGGATGTTTAAAATGTTGCTGGCATTGTTTGCTAGTAGGTTACCCCTCAGTGAAAGCAATATCCCCATTGTTACTGCTGCCTGCTGTGTGCTCCATAATATCTGTGAAACAAAGGGAGAAAAGTTTCCGCCAGGGTGGGGGGCTGAGGCAGATTACCTAGCAGCCAGACACCCGGGCAATTGAAGGGCTCTGCATCTCTGTGAGGCTTTGAAAATCAGTTTCAGCAATGAGCCAGAGTAATGTGACACTTATTTGTGGTGTTCCTTACCAAACTGTCCCCTCCATTGCATTTTCTCCCCTGTAAACTCCACCCCCACCAACCACCATGTGTTGAATGAATAAACACAATCCATTAAGTTTTATTATGCACATAAACACAGAGACAGCAAAGAAAAGTAAGATAACCTGGGGCAAAAAGGCTGATAACACAGTGGGGAGAGAAACAAGGACAGCTTGCTTACAGATGCACTGCAATAACAATCAAAGGTGTGAGAATGGGCGCCTTCTGGTCCTTGTACCCTCCCCTAGTGTTGAGTGCGAGGGATACCAAACCACCCGCACCCTTCCCCGCTACTGCCTCATAGGACTTTTGGGGGAGAAGGATTGAGAACTGGGCGATGACAGCAGCAGGTTCAGCATCGGCTGCAGAGGGACTCCAGTATCCAGCTGCCTTTCTTGAACCTCAACCAGATGCTTCAACGTGTCAGATTGCTCCTTCATAATCTGCAGCATTTCTTCCTGCATGCCACGCTCTTGTTCCCTGCATGCTTTCCTGTCCACCCTGTCCATGTCCCAGTTCTCAGACAGTGTAATCTTCCATGCTCTGAGCTCCATCTTGTCATGCTCAGAGGCGCGCCATTAACACATTTAACATGTCCTCCCAAGTCTTTTTCCGCCTTCTAATCTGGGAAAGTCTCTGTCCCAGTGTTGAGGATGCGAGGTTTCAGCTGCAAGGAATGCAAAGCACAAGGGTAGCATTGGCAGTGCATACATTCTGGTGCAAGGTTAATTTTTTTTTATAAAAAAGACACCCCTCAATACACTTCACTGCAAGTCACAACATAATCACAATGGCTGGCTATTGTAAGAGTCAGTTTGCTGCTCCAGCCACGGTGAGTAAGGCCACGAGGCATGGGCAAGAGGTCTTGTGCTGCTTCTTTTGTGAAGACATCCTTGGGATCACAGGCTGAAACTTGAGAACAGCCCCCTTTCCCCTAGCAAGCTGGATGGTGTTTGAGGACAGTGTAAAGTCCCCCAAATAGGTTGTTTTTTACAAAAGTGGCACCAGGTTGGGGGGGAAGGGACACAAACAGGAAGCCGCCACCCTTCCCTTTTTTTTTTTAATGCTGCTTGCAGTACATGGTGATACCTTCTAACTACAACCACGGCACGTTTGGGAAAGCGTGGTTGTGTAACCAAGATTTCACCAAATAGGGGGCGGATTACTTGTTGAATTGTTTGTGGTTTAAGGGCTAGCATTGAAAACTTCCTCCGTTTCCCCTAGGTGACCCTATGCGATATCACTCTCCTGAGGGTAACAGAGGCAGCAAGGGAGCAGATGCTGCAAGTGTCTGGGTACAGCCCTGGTCCTTATGCTGCAATGCCGTGTGCTGCAGTGATGCCAGCAGAGTTAATACTGGAGTAGCAGGGGAAGGTATCCTACCACGGTGGACGAAATAAGGCAGCCTTCCCAGAAACCTTCTGCAAAGGATGGCAGAGTCCCTCCATGAAAGCTTCCTAGAGATCTCCATGGAGGATTCGAGGGCCATCCCCATGCACATAAACAGTCTTTCTCAGCGAACACCCTTTGTGTAGCTGGAGTGGCCATCGATACCCACTACACCTACTTTTTTGTTCAGATTAACCATAAAAAATAGTAGCATGTAATCCGTACAGTTTGGTTGGAAATGTGTACTCACCAGAGATGCCTTCCCCAGCATCACGCTCCTCCACCAACTGGTCCTGTGAAGGGATGGGCTCCAGGGTTAAAAACAGTTCTTGGCTGTCAGGGAGAATGGATCCTCCACTTGCCTGCCTCACGTTCTCCTCCTCCTCCTTTCCATCAACAGTGTCCTCTTGGTTGTTGCCCGAGGTTGCCTGGGGCTCCCGGAAGGTATCCATGAAGCATTTTGTGGTACTGGTGTGGTCACCGCCGAGAATCACATGCAGCTCCTCATAAAAGCGGCATGTCTGTGGGGCAGAACTAGAACGACTGTTCACCTCCCTTGTCTTCTTTATTTTCCTTTATTTCCAAAGCTCCTTTATTTTCACGCAGCACTGTCCCTGTGTAGTTCTTCTTCCCCAGGCCCCATGCAATCTTGGCATAAATGTCAGCGTTTTTTCTGCTGGATTGGCGCTCTGCTAGCACAGACTCTTCTGCCCACACAGCAATAAGATCTACCACCTCCTATGTACTCCATGCTGGAGTGCATTTGTGGCCTTGAGTCTCCGTGATCAGCTGTGCTGGCGAGCTCTCCATGCTGATCAAACAGAAAATGAAAATTCAAAAGTTCCCGGGGCTTTAACAGGGGAGTGGCTGTTTCCTGTGTACTTGGCTGACTTGCAATGGAGTTGAAAGTGCTCTCCAGAGCAGTCACAGCAGAGCACTGGGGGACACCTCCTGGAGACCAGTTCATTCAGCTTACACAATGCAGTGTCTCCACTACCCCATGTCGACCCGTGGATGTCGAATCAAGTGCTATGCCTCTCACAGAGATGGAGTACAGAAGGCGACTTTACAGGCCACTTAGGTTGGTGGAAGGGATTCAGTAGTGTAGACACATACATTATTAGATCAACTTAATGCAGCTTATGTTGACCTAAGTTTGTTGTGTAGATCAGGCCTCAGATAATGCTGTCTTTTCTTACAAACCAAAAAATCACTACATCATCAAGATAGGTGAAAACTTTTGAGGTTGGATTCAAAGGAGGGAAAAGATGCAATTGTTTCTCTAGAAACAAGAGAAATAATCTAAAAATTTTAACCAGGGTCAAAGGTTCATAGCTCTATCTCAAATTTGCATTATTCAAAACAGATTGGAGTTTTCAGTGCTCACTGCTTCAAGCAATTTAGGAGAGTGTACACTTCTACTTAATCTGCACAGTCATGTTCTCAATCATCATAGAGAATTGGCTAACAAGAATCTTATGTTATAATCCAAACCCTAATTTAAAGTTTTTCCCGTATGGGCAGATTAATCCTATGCCTTCCTAGTTGTTTGATATTATTGTCAAATATTATTTATGTCAAAATCATGAGATGGTAAAGTTAGAGGAATCCCCAGTAGTAATGATTCATCATCTCAGTGTCATTACTTGAATGTATGGTCTGTGAGATGTCCTTACGTTGGAGCAGCTTTTCCTTCTTCAGCTGTATTCTTTAATTATACTTAGTCCATACATCCCTAGAATGGAGAACCCTGCACAGAAGGGTTTTTTATGCTACCTGAAATGTTGAATTATACTTAATATTATAGACCATTTATAAAGGATTATTAAATGATTAATAAATAGTTTAATAATTGTTAAAAGTTGTTATACATAATTATAGAGTCCAGTAGGAGCTGATGTGCTTATGGCCCATACACTACGCTCCTCACATCTGTAACATTCTAATAACCTCTATCAATCATTTATAAACTATATATGTTTCCCTAGTATAAGGTTTGTCTTTGCAAATTCATTTAATGCCATCACATGATATGAGCCAGTAAAATTTTGCTTCTGTGAGTAGTACTAAATCAACAGGACAACTTATATCAGTTAAGTATTCAAAGGAGCATGCATTTAGACGCCGAGATTACTTTCTTCTGGTAATTCACTTAAGTTTCTTTGTTGCTAAAAATAGGGACAGAAGTACCAAAAGGGTAGCAAATTTAGGCATCCATCCTGTAATGAAATCTGTTCAGGCTGACAGTAAGTATGAATCTCTTACTGGGGCCTTAATTATCAGTGGCACAAAATAGCCCAATATATTTAATCATGCATTTGGAGCTGTGTGAATAACTGATTTTTTGGTTCACTGGGGATTCTGGAAAAAAATAATTTTGGGTCAACCTGAAAGTAAAATTTTGGTGAATTGAAAAGTTGAAGGGAAAAAAATTGTTTCAGGTCAAATGAAATATTTCATTCAGTCCTGAAACTGAATGTTTTGCTTAGAGCATATTTTAAACTTTGTAGAAATAAAATTAATCAAAATTTTGAAACAAAACATTACTTAAAACTAAAATGTTTCATTTTCAAAATGTCAGAACAAAATGTTTCTATTTTCCAAAAACAAATTCCCAACACAAAAACAATTTGGCAAAACCAACCCATGAAACATTTTGGTATTACCAAATCTGCATTTTCCGCCAAAAAAATTTGGTTGAACTTTTTTGCCAGATCTGCACACATTATGGCTTATAGTAGCACTGGTTATGTTTAGATGATTTTGTGACCTAGTGAATGTCACAGCAGCAGGCTTCAATGTGTCAGTCTTGATTACAAACTCCATTCTCAAATAGGTTTCGCACAATGAAAGCTGGTAGAACTCAGACAGTGAATCTTGCTCCTGGTCTCCACCTGCTTGGAACTGTGAAAATTTTTTAAATGATTTTAAAATGTGATTGATGTCAGAAGGTGATATGTTAAAGGACTTACTTGCCAGAGTTTATAGTTTATTTTCCTATTATTTTGTTTTTTAAATGATGGATTTTAAAATGACAGTAATATGATTCCAGATATGGCTCTATAATTACAAAAAAAATCATGTCCTCACCTCAAATTATGCAGTGGGGCCCTTTGTCTACCTTAACGGAGAAGTTGAGTTGTTCCTTTAATTGCAAGCCTGGCTTTTCCAGCAGGCTGGAAGGAAAGGGGTGGTTACCCCTTAAGGAACCTCCCCCGCTTCCCCGAGAGGAAGCAGTCAGCCTGACCAGGCTGATTGGGAGGGACAGGGGACTGGAAGAAGGGGGTGGTATAAATACAACCAGGGCAGTTCCAGGAAAGCCCTCTTTAATCTGGACCAGGCTAGCAACTCCCACCCATGGAAGTAGTTAAAATTCCAGGTTTCATCAAGATCCACTGCCGACATAGCACTCCTTTGTAGGGAGCTGGGAAGGAATTTTTCCCTCACAGTCATAGAATCATAGAATCATAGAATATCAGGGTTGGAAGGGACCTCAGGAGGTCATCTAGTCCACCCCCCTGCTCAAAGCAGGACCAATCCCCAACTAAATCATCCCAGCCAGGGCTTTGTCAAGCCTGACCTTAAAAACTTCTAAGGAAGGAGATTCTACCACCTCCCTAGGTAACGCATTCCAGTGTTTCACCACCCTCCTAGTGAAAAAGTTTTTCCTAATATCCAACCTAAACCTCCCCCACTGCAACTTGAGACCATTACTCCTTGTCCTGTCATCTTCTACCACTGAGAATAGTCTAGAACCATCCTCTTTGGAACCACCTCTCAGGTAGTTGAAAGTAGCTATCAAATCCCCCCTCATTCTTCTCTTCTGCAGACTAAACAATCCCAGTTCCCTCAGCCTCTCCTCATAAGTCATGTGTTCCAGACTCCTAATCATTTTTGTTGCCCTTCGCTGGACTCTCTCCAATTTATCCACATCCTTCTTGTAGTGCGGGGCCCAAAACTGGAGACAGTACTCCAGATGAGGCCTCACCAATGTCGAATAGAGGGGAACGATCACGTCCCTCGATCTGCTGGCTATGCCCCTACTTATACATCCCAAAATGCCATTAGCCTTCTTGGCAACAAGGGCACACTGCTGACTCATATCCAGCTTCTCGTCCACTGTAACCCCTAGGTCCTTTTCCGCAGAACTGCTGCCTAGCCATTCGGTCCCTAGTCTGTAGCTGTGCATTGGGTTCTTCCGTCCTAAGTGCAGGACCCTGCACTTATCCTTATTGAACCTCATCAGGTTTCTTTTGGCCCAATCCTCCAATTTGTCTAGGTCCCTCTGTATCCTATCTCTGCCCTCCAACGTATCTACCACTCCTCCCAGTTTAGTATCATCCGCAAATTTGCTAAGAGTGCAATCCACACCATCCTCCAGATCATTTATGAAGATATTGAACAAAACCGGCCCCAGGACCGACCCCTGGGGCACTCCACTTGACACCGGCTGCCAACTAGACATGGAGCCATTGATCACTACCCGTTGAGCCCGACAATCTAGCCAACTTTCTACCCACCTTATAGTACATTCATCCAGCCCATACTTCTTTAACTTGCTGACAAGAATACTGTGGGAGACCGTGTCAAAAGCTTTGCTAAAGTCAAGAAACAATACATCCACTGCTTTCCCTTCATCCACAGAATCAGTAATCTCATCATAGAAGGCGATTAGATTAGTCAGGCATGACCTTCCCTTGGTGAATCCATGCTGACTGTTCCTGATCACTTTCCTCTCGTGTAAGTGCTTCAGGATTGATTCCTTGAGGACCTGCTCCATGATTTTTCCGGGGACTGAGGTGAGGCTGACTGGCCTGTAGTTCCCAGGATCCTTCTTCTTCCCTTTTTTAAAGATTGGCACTACATTAGCCTTTTTCCAGTCATCCGGGACTTCCCCCGTTCGCCACGAGTTTTCAAAGATAATGGCCAACGGCTCTGCAATCACATCCGCCAATTCCTTTAGCACTCTCGGGTGCAACTCGTCCGGCCCCATGAACTTGTGCACGTCCAGCTTTTCTAAATAGTCCCTAACCACCTCTTTCTCTACAGAGGGCTGGCCATCTACTCCCCATGTTGCGATGCCCAGCGCAGCAGTCTGGGAGCTGTCCTTGTTAGTGAAGACAGAGGCAAAAAAAGCATTGAGCACATTAGCTTTTTCCACATCCTCTGTCACTAGGTTGCCTCCCTCATTCAGTAAGGGGCCCACACTTTCCTTGGCTTTCTTCTTGTTGCTAACATACCTGAAGAAACCCTTCTTGTTACTCTTAACATCTCTTGCTAGCTGCAGCTCCAGGTGCGATTTGGCCCTCCTGATTTCATTCCTACATGCCCGAGCAATATTTTTATACTCTTCCCTGGTCATATGTCCAACCTTCCACCTCTTGTAAGCTTCTTTTTTATGTTTAAGATCCGCTAGGATTTCACCATTAAGCCAAGCTGGTCACCTGCCATATTTACTATTCTTTCGACTCATCGGGATGCTTTGTCCCTGTAACCTCAACAGGGATTCCTTGAAATACAGCCAGCTCTCCTGGACTCCTTTCCCCTTCATGTTAGTCCCCCAGGGGATCCTACCCATCCCCTCCCTGAGGGAGTCGAAGTCTGCTTTCCTGAAGTCCAGGGTCCGTATCCTGCTGCTTACCTTTCTTCCCTGTGTCAGGATCCTGAACTCGACCATCTCATGGTCACTGCCTCCCAGATTCCCGTCCACTTTTGCTTCCCCCACTAATTCTTCCCTGTTTGTGAGCAGCAGGTCAAGAAAAGCTCCCCCCCAGTTGGCTCGTCTAGCACTTGCACCAGGAAATTGTCCCCTACACTTTCCAAAAACTTCCTGGATTGTCTATGCACCGCTGTATTGCTCTCCCAGCAAATATCAGGAAAATTAAAGTCACCCATGAGAACCAGGGCGTGCGATCTAGTAGCTTCTGCGAGTTGCCGGAAGAAAGCCTCATCCACCTCATCCCCCTGATCCGGTGGACAGATTGGCTGAGGCCAGGTTGGTCTTGTTTGCCTTCCTTCAGATTGGGCACACAAAATTAGTGGAATCTTTTGACCTTAATCTCTGTGCCTCAGGTTCCCATTTATAAAGTGGGAATAATACTCACTCATCTCATAGGGGTGCTTTGAAGATAGATTAATTCTATCTATTAATTCAGGGCAGAAAAGGTGGGGGAGTTGCATTGTATGTAAGAGAGCAGTATGACTGCTCAGAGCTCCGGTATGAAACTGCAGAAAAACCTGAGAGTCTCTGGATTAAGTTTAGAAGAAGTGTGAGCAACAAGGGTGATGTCGTGGTGGGAGTCTGTGGAACCACCTGATCAACATCCTCTACAGCAAACAGGGAAAGATTAAGAATGAGCTCTCAAAAATGGATAGTCTCATAAAAAACCAACCTTCCACACAAACTTCCTCGTGGCTGGACTTTATTAAAACTAGACAAGCCATTTACAACACACACTTTGCTTCTCTACAAAAGAAAAAGGACACTAAACTTTCTAAACTACTACATGCCACAAGAGGCCACAGCAATGGTTCCCTCAACCCACCCAGCAATATTGTTAACCTATCCAACTATACTCTCAGCCCAGCAGAAGCAGCTGTCCTATCTCGGGGCCTCTCTTCTGCCCCTCCACCCCCATGAACATGATACAGTTCTGTGGTGACCTAGAATCCTATTTTCGACGTCTCCGACTCAAGGAATATTTCCAACATACCTCTGAACAGGATACTAATCCACAGAGACCTCCCTACCAACACTACAAAAAGAAGGATTCTAGGTGGACTCCTCCTGAAGGTCGAAACAGCAGACTGGACTTCTACATAGAGTGCTTCCGCCGACGTGCACGGGCTGAAATTGTGGAAAAGCAGCATCACTTGCCCCACAACCTCAGCCGTGCAGAACACAATGCCATCCACAGCCTCAGAAACAACTCTGACATCATAATCAAAAAGGCTGACAAAGGAGGTGCTGTTGTCATCATGAATAGGTCGGAATATGAACAAGAGGCTGCTTGGCAGCTCTCCAACACCACTTTCTACAAGCCATTACCCTCTGATCCCACTGAGGGTTACCAAAAGAAACTACAGCATTTGCTCAAGAAAATCCCTGAAAAAGCACAAGAACAAATCCACACAGACACATCCCTGGAACCCCGACCTGGGATATTCTATCTACTACCCAAGATCCATAAACCTGGAAATCCTGGATGCCCCATCATCTCAGGCATTGGCACCCTGACAGCAGGATTGTCTGGCTATGTAGACTCCCTCCTCAGGCCCTACGCTACCAGCACTCCCAGCTACCTTCGAGACACCACTGACTTCCTGAGGAAACTACAGTCCATCGGTGATCTTCCTGATAACACCATCCTGGCCACTATGGATGTAGAAGCCTTCTACACCAACATTCCACACAAAGGTGGACTACAAGCCGTCAAGAACACTATCCCCGATAATGTCACGGCAAACCTGGTGGCTGAACTTTGTGACTTTGTCCTTACCCATAACTATTTTACATTTGGGGACAATGTATACCTTAAGATCAGCGGCACTACTATGGGTACCCACATGGCCCCACAGTATGCCAACATTTTTATGGCTGACTTAGAACAGCGCTTCCTCAGCTCTCGTCCCCTAACGCCCCTACTCTACTTGCGCTATATTGATGACATCTTCCTCATCTGGACCCATGGAAAAGAAGCCCTTGAGGAATTCCACCATGATTTCAACAATTTCCATCCCACCATCAACCTCAGCTTGCTCCAGTCCACACAAGAGATCCACTTCCTGGACACTACAGTGCTAATAAACAATGGTCACATAAACACCACCTTATACCGGAAACCTACTGACCGCTATTCCTACCTACATGCCTCCAGCTTTCACCCTGACCACACCACACGATCCATCATCTACAGCCAAGCTCTGCGATACAACTGCATTTGCTCCAACCCCTCAGACAGAGACAAACACCAACAAGATCTCTATCAAGCATTCTTACAACTACAATACCCATCTGCGGAAGTGAAGAAACAGATTGATAGAGCCAGAAGAGTTCCCAAAAGTCACCTACTACAGGACAGGCCTAACAAAGAAAATAACAGAACGCCACTAGCTGTCAGCTTCAGCCCCCAACTAAAACCCCTCCAACGCATTATTAAGGATCTACAACCTATCCTGAAGGATGACCCAACACTCTCACAAATCTTGGGAGACAGGCCAGTCCTTGCCTATAGACAGCCCCCCAACCTGAAGCAAATACTCACCAGCAACCACACATGACACAACAGAACCACTAACCCAGGAACCTATCCTTGCAACAAAGCCCGTTGCCAACTGTGCCCACATATCTATTCAGGGGACACCATCACAGGGCCTAATCACATCAGCCACACTATCAGAGGCTCGTTCACCTGCACATCCACCAATGTGATATATGCCATTATGTGCCAGCAGTGCCCCTCTGCCATGTACATTTGGTCAAACTGGACAGTCTCTTCGTAAAAGAATAAATGGACACAAATCAGATATCAAGAATTATAACATTCATAAACCATAGACCGGAGAACACTTCAATGTCTCTGGTCACGTGATTAAAGACATTAATGTTGCAATATTACAACAAAAAAACTTCAAATCCAGACTCCAGCGAGAAACTGTTGAATTGGAATTCATTTGCAAATTGGATACAATTAACTTAGGTTACCTTGCATAATGACTTAGCCACTCCCAGTCTCTATTCAAGCCTATTTCCCCTTGTTTTTTCCTACCCCCCTCCTCAGACGCTCTTGTTAAACCCTGGATTTGTGCTGGAAATGGCCCACTTTGATTATCATGCACATTGTAAGGAGAGTGGTCACTTTAGATAAGCTATTAACAGCAGGAGAATGGGGTGGGAGGAGGTATTTTTTTTTCATGCTTTGTGTATATAAAAAGATCTTCTACACTTTCCACAGTATGCATCCGATGAAGTGAGCTGTAGCTCACGAAAGCTTATGCTCAAATAAATTGGTTATTCTCTAAGGTGCCACAAGTACTCCTTTTCTTTCTGCTATAGACCACCGGACCATGGGGATGAGGTGGACAAGGCTTTCTTCCGGCAACTATTGGAAGTTACTAGATCGCAGGCCCTGGTTCTCATGGGAGACTTTAATCATCCTGATGTCTGCTGGGAGAGCAATACAGCGGTGCACAGACAATCCAGGAAGTTTTTGAAAAGTGTAGGGGAGAATTTCCTGGTGCAAGTGCTGGAGGAACCAACTAGGGGAAGAGCTCTTCTTGACCTGATGCTCACAAACCGGAAAGAATTAGTAGGGGAAGCAAAAGTGGATGGGAACCTGGGAGGCAGTGACCATGAGATGGTCAAGTTCAGGATCCTAACACAAGGAAGAAAGGAGAGCAGCAGAATACGGACCCTGGACTTCAGAAAAGCAGACTTGGACAACCTCAGGGAACTGATGGGCAGGATCCTCTGGGAGAATAACATGAGGGGGAAAGGAGTCCAGGAGAGCTGGCTGTATTTTAAAGAATCCTTATTGAGGTTACAGGGACAAACCATCCCGATGTCTAGAAAGAACAGTAAATATGGCAGGTGACCAGCTTGGGTTTAATAGTGAAATCCTTGCTGATCTTAAACACAAAAAAAAAGCTTACAAGAAATGGAAGATTGGACAAATGACCAGGGATGAGTATAAAAATATTGCTCAGGCATGCAGGAGTGAAATCAGGAAGGCCAAATCACACCTAGAGTTGCAGCTAGCAAGAGATGTTAAGAGTAACAAGAAGGGTTTCTTCAGGTATGTTAGCAACAAGAAGAAAGTCAAGGAAAGTGTGGGCCCCTTACTGAATGAGGGAGGCAACCTAGTGACAGAGGATGTGCAAAAAGCTAATGTACTCAATGCTTTTTTTGCCTCTGTCTTCACGACCAAGGTCAGCTCCCAGACTACTGCACTGGGCAGCACAGCATGGGGAAGAGGTGACCAGCCCTCTGTGGAGAAAGAAGTGGTTCGGAACTATTTAGAAAAGCTGGACGAGCACAAGTCCATGGGTCCGGATGTGCTGCATCTGAGAGTGCGAAAGGAGTTGGCAGATGTGATTGCAGAGCCGTTGGCCATTATCTTTGAAAACTCATGGTGATCGGGGGAGGTCCCGGATGACTGGAAAAAGGCTAATGTAGTGCCAATCTTTAAAAAAGGGAAGAAGAAGGATCCTGGGAACTACAGGCCAGTCAGCCTCACCTCAGTCCCTGGAAAAATGATGGAGCAGGTCCTCAAGGAATCAATTCTGAAGCACTTAGAGGAGAGGAAAGTGATAGCATAGATTCACCAAGGGCAAGTCATGCCTGATTAATCTAATTGCCTTCTATGACGAGATTAACTGGCTCTGTGGATGAGGGGAAAGCAGTGGACGTGTTGTTCCTTGACTTTAGCAAAGCTTTTGACACGGTCTCCCACAGTATTCTTGCCAGCAAGTTAAAGAAGTATGGGCTGGATGAATGGACTATAAGGTGGATAGAAAGCTGGGTAGATTGTCGGGCTCAACAGGTAGTGATCAATGGCTTCATGTCTAGTTGGCAGTGGAGTGGAGTGCCCCAAGGGTTGGTCTTGGGGCCGGTTTTGTAAAATATCTTCATTAATGATCTGGAGGATGGTGTGGATTGTACCCTCAGCAAGTTTGCAGATGACACTAAACTGGGAGGAGAGGTAGATACGCTGGAGGGTAGGGATAGGATACAGAGGGACCTAGACAAATTAGAGGATTGGGCCAAAAGAAATCTGATGAGGTTCAACAAGGACAAGTGCAGAGTCCTGCACTTAGGACGGAAGAATCCCATGCACCGCTACAGACTAGGGACCGAATGGCTCGGCAGCAGTTCTGCAGAAAAGGACCTAGGGGTTACAGTGGATGAGAAGCTGGATATGAGTCAACAGTGTGCCCTTGTTGCCAAGAAGACCAATGGCATTTTGGGATGTGTACGTAGGGGCATTGCCAGCAGATTGAGGGACGTGATCGTTCCCCTCTATTTGACCTTGGTGAAGCCTCATCTGGAGTACTGTGTCCAGTTTTGGGCCCCACACTACAAGAAGGATGTGGAAAAATTGGAAAACGTCCAGCGGAGGGCAACAAAAATGATTAGGGGACTGGAACACATGACTTATGAGGAGAGGCTGAGGGAACTGGGATTGTTTAGTCTGCGGAAGAGAAGAATGAGGGGGGATTTGATAGCTGCTTTCAACTACCTGAAAGGGGGTTCCAAAGAGGACGGATCTAGACTGTTCTCAGTGGTAGCAGATGACAGAACTAGGAGTAATGGTCTCAAGTTGCACTGGGGGAGGTTTAGGTTGGATATTTGGAAAAACTTTTTCACTAGGAGGGTGGTGAAGCATTGGAATGTGTTAGCTAGGGAGGTGGTGGAATCTCTTTCCTTAGATGTTTTTAAGGTCAGGTTTGGCAAAGCCCTGGCTGGGATGATTTAGTTGGGGATTGGTCCTGCTTTGAGCAGGGGGTTGGACTAGATGACCTCCTGAGGTCCCTTCCAACCCTGATATTCTATGATTCTAATGTTTATGAAGCACTCAGATACTCTAGTGATGACAGCCATAGAAAAGCCCGTGATGAAACTAATAATTCTGTCTTCAAAGCAGCGTTTGAGTACTGTGCAGTAAAAGATGGCTTGGGGCCACACACTGAACCATGGGAAGAAACCAAAATATTGAACAGCTGATCATTAAGTGAGCACCATCTTTCCTGAGCCCTGATTAAAGCAGGGGTCCTGTGGAAAAAATAGTATGTGATCATGTACTATAATGCACACACAAAAGAGGACTGAAGTATGATTGCACAGGCAACCTTCATTCCAGCATTTCCTAACTTTTGAGTGCTTGACTTTGCAAAACGATTTGTGTGTGTATAATTTCACATATAATTCTAAAAGTATTGTACAAGCAGTCAAAATAAAAATGTAACTGTAAGCTGCTGTAGAAGATAGTGTAGGTTGGCGTTCTACATATTGCAGAATTATTTTTGTATGATTTTAAATGTTATGTACATTGTCATTGTTTTCTAATTTTAACTAAACTAGACCTTTCCTCAAAAGATGACAATGTGCTGTAACAATCACATGGCCAGCAGTTGTAATTAAGGAAAGTCAACTCTGTGGCATAGCTTGTTGTTTGTTTAGTGTGTTAATTAGAATAGAATTTCACAGTGAGTGGGAGTAGTTGGCTCTCCTTAGAGTCTAACAGCTTTGTATATCACCAGTCCTAATAAGCTGAGCAAATATGTTCCTTGTTCATTTGTAGTTAGTAAGTTACATGAGTATAATTCAGCAACCTGTACACTTTATAGTAGCAGAACATGTATTTTTTCTTCTATGGATTTGAAAGGAACAAACAGTCTTATGCCTAGACAGGTTGAGGAAGGCTGTTTTTGTAACAACCTTAAAAAATATATTCTCTCTTTGTCCAGGAGAGTATGAGAACTGCTGTCAGATACACAGGGGCTGATTGTACATGCATTATGAGCACCAGGGAAATGGATGTTAGGACATAATAGATGCAGTTAAGTTGTCATAAAGGAAGAAAAATTAGGAGCTATTAGTGTACACTACTGGGATAGTTAGTTGAAAGGCCAAGTACAGCTTTACTGTAGGTAGAGTAATAAAAACAGAGCTTCTGTTAAATAGGTATCACTAAACCATAAATTGGGCTATAGCAATGCGATTGTTAAAAGTATTTAGCTTTGTTATGTCGTTTAGCATAGTTACAGTTACACTGATGATTTATTTATTTGGTTTAGAACATCATTTCTTTTAAATAGCTTTGGGTCTAGCGAATCGCTCCTCTCTAGATTACCGAAATAGAAATATCAATATCTTTTTAATTTATAATTCATCAGAGGCTGCCAGTGCCTATACTTTTTTTTCAGAATGCAGACATTCCAAGTCATGTTTTTATACATTGTTTCGTAGCAGCTTCACTATTTTAATGACCAGCTGCTACCACGCCTTGCAAAACTAGGAAAACGTGAAGGAAAAAGGGAACTCAAATGAACATATTTAAAATAACTTGAATATATTACCTTTGAATTCCTGCAAAAAAGGCACAATTCCTCAGTGAGGTAGTAATGCTATTAGATTACTGTAATTTTACTCTTTCTAAAATCTGGAAAGAAGTTGTTTCGGCTCTGACCTAGAAGTCGAGCATAAATCTAAAAAGAGGAGCAAGCAGCCAGTGGAAGTGAAAGCGATGCTGTGATTCTTCGGAGTTCTGTGAAGATTTTAGTGCGACCAAATCTTAAACAAGAACCGAATGAACAAGATATTTTGTGTCCTAGGAAACAAATTTCTTCAACTTGGGTTCCACACAAGTAAGCAGCTCTAATCTGTTGGGAAAGGGATGGCTGTTTTGTTCCTCATCCTTGGCAAAATTGATGCACTTTTAATTCATGCAATGGTGCCCAGGTGTTGGGGAGATGAGTATTTTTTGGAATACATAATAAATTATAACAATAAATAACTTATTTGGACCTATGCATATGAATTCTATAAGACAAGAAATACCTTAAATCAGTGGTTCTCAAAGCCGGTCCGCCGGCTTGTTCAGGGAAAGCCCCTGGCGGGCCAGACCGGTTTGTTTACCTGCCGCGTCTGCAGGTTTGGCCGATCACGGCTCCCACTGGCCGTGGTTCGCCGCTCCAAGCCAATGGGGCCTGCGGGAATGGCAGCTGGCACGTCCCTTGGCCCGCGCCGCTTCCCGCAGCCCCCATTGGCCTGGAGCGGCGAACCGCAGCCAGTGGGAGCCGTGATCGGCCAAACCTGCGGACGCAGCAGGTAAACAAACCGGTCCAACCTGTCAGGGGCTTTCCCTGAACAAGCGGTGGACTGGCTTTGAGAACCACTGCCTTAAATAACAACAATAACTTCACAGAACTGACCCAGCATTCTCCACCAAGTACAGCGTGGCCAGATGGACTGTTTGCTACAGACTGGCCTCCCACCAAAATACTTCAATGTTAAGTCAGATGCTGTGGCAACATCCAGCAGGTGGACAGTATTTTGAGCAACAGAAGGTCAAATACTTTACAGGGATTGAATCATACCCACAGTTTTGGAAACACATGAAAGAATATCATCTGAATAGACTGTATGCTGCAGCAAATAAACAGCCCTAACAAAGGGCCTGATCCAAAGTCCATTGAAGTCAATAGGAAGACTCCCATTGACTTGAGCAAGCAGTGGATCAGCCCCTAAATACACAAATATGAAGACTCAAAAGCAAAAGCCATCAGTTCCTAGGCAGTAATGTACCTAGGACATATCCTCAGGAAGCAGATTTCAGAGTAGCAGCCGTGTTAGTTTGTATTCGCAAAAAGAAAAGGAGTACTAGTGGCACCTTAGAGACTAACCAATTTATTTGAGCATAAGCTTTCGTGAGCTACAGCTCACTTCATCAGATGCATTCAGTGGAAAATACGGTGAGGAGATTTATATACACACAGAACATGAAAAAATGGGTGTTATCATACACACTATAAAGAGAGTGATCACTTAAGATGAGCTATTACCAGCAGGAGAGCGGGGGGGGGGGGGGGAGGGGGAAGAAAACCTTTCATACAGATAATCAAGGTGGGCCATTGCCAGCAGTTAACAGGAACATCTGAGGAGCGGTGGGGGGGGGAATAAACATGGGGAAATAGTTTTATTTTGTGTAATGACACATCCACTCCCAGTCTCTATTCAAGCCTAAGTTAATTGTATCCAGTTTGCAAATTAATTCCAATTCAGCAGTCTCTCGTTGGAGTCTGTTTTTGAAGTCTTTTTGTTGTAATATTGTGACCTTTAGGTCTGTAATCGAGTGACCAGAGAGATTGAAGTGTTCTCCGACTGGTTTATGAATGTTATAATTCTTGACATCTGATTTGTGTCCATTTATTCTTTTACGTAGAGACTGTCCAGTCTGACCAATATACATGGCAGAGGGGCATTGTTGGCACATGATGGCATATATCACATTGGTAGATGTGCAGGTGAACGAGCCTCTGATAGTGTGGCTGATGTGATTAGGCCCTATGATGGTGTCCCCTGAATAGATATGTGGGCACAGTTGGCAACGGGCTTTGTTGCAAGGATAGGTTCCTGGGTTAGTGGTTTTGTTGTGTGGTGTGTGGTTGCTGGTGAGTATTTGCTTCAGGTTGGGGGGCTGTCTGTAGGCAAGGACTGGCCTGTCTCCCAAGATTTGTGAGAGTGATGGGTCGTCCTTCAGGATAGGATGTAGATCCTTGATGATGCATTGGAGAGGTTTTAGTTGGGGGCTGAAGGAGATGGTTTGTGGTGTTCTGTTATTATCTTTGTTGGGCCTGTCCTGTAGTAGGTGACTTCTGGGTACTCTTCTGGCTCTGTCAATTTGTTTCACTTCAGCAGGTGGGTATTGACCCCAATGACTTGCTCTGCCTTAATGAAGATGAATCCCAGGTCTAAATAATCTTGTAGGAAACAACAATGTTCATTCCAGACCCAGTACCTTAGGACTTTGTTTCTCCTACTTTAGCAAACAAGACTAAATCATCAAGATATAGCTTGGGTTTATAATTTTTGTGAACCACATCTTCAGCAAAGTCGACAGCTTCGTCATTTTATTTCAAAGCAAAGCTTAAGCATCAGTTTTCTTGCAGTATTCTTTTTGTTCTACCACTGCTTTAGAAAGTGTACAACAACAATACAGAGTTGAATGACAGAAGGAAGGTTTCAAGGCAGATCTCCTTACCTCTGAATCGGTTTGCCCAACTGGACTTGTAGAATCCTTATGGTTAATTAGCTCAAAACCAAACTGAGCTATATTTTCCCTCAGTGTTGCAAGTGTAACTTCCATTAACATGTAACTCAAAGAAGGTTCCAGAGATGCTATTTTAGTTTGATAGTTGTTAAGTGGAATGTGTAAGGGTAGCCAGGAATCTTGGTATTTTAATCAGATTCCAAGTTCACTTTAACTTTATATCATTTTCCAGCTGCAGTAAAAACATCAAATTATAATCTAAGAAATACTGCTGAATTGGGTACTTTATTTTGCTACTTGATGTAGAAAATGGTTTTTGTTTTTATGTTTTCTCAGCTGTGAAGCTATAAAGTTATAATGGCCTTTTAACAGACCCATCTAACTAATTGACTAATAGGTTTCAGATGTCAGTTTGAAAGCCCCAGACACAAAAATATGATCATATTGCCCTATTTTTAGTCTCAGTTAATGCCATCTGCCTGTGAAATAAAGAACTGACTTTAAAATTTTACTCCTAACATTTAAGGCTTTATATCGTTTGACTCCTGATTTCATTATGGATCATACCCAGAGTGACCTGCCTGCCTTTTATGCTTTCTTTATTCCCAAAGTTAGAGTGAATCATTGGCAAGGTCTCCTGTATTATATTCCCTTTTCTCTAATACATTGACTTCTGATGTCTAGGAGGTGAATTTGCTCTTGGCTTTTAAATAACAGTCTAAAACAAACTGGATGTGTTTTCAGTGGTGTCTCATTAAGTAATTTGTAATATTGTGTTCATTTACAGCTTGATTTGTGAGATTCTATTGAACATGTTATTTCATATTATTGTAGAGCATTGTGTAGCCTGAGGCATTGCAGAGAAAATTCATTAAGATTATCATTAGAATTTTCATTATGGTTGGAAATTAGATAAGAATTAATGATGAATGAAGAGGGAACACCATTAGGGAGTCCACCTATTTTATAGGTCATTTATGCAAAACAAGATTCTCCCCCTCCCCACTACATGCGCAGGGTTTTCTGGAAGAGCAGAGCAGAAGAGTAAATTCGCCACTTTCATTCAGAAGTTGAGGTAAGAAAAAGAGCTGGAAAACCAGCCCTGTAGGGTGGCCACAATATCAAATTGTTCTGGATATGCCTTCGTAGGAATCTGTTATCCCTGTGATTCACATGCATAACTCCTACTATAGTACAATTTGAGCACGGTGTTTGTGCAAAGCCATTTTCTGATTAGTTACAGTCACAGCTGTGCCCCAACTTGGAGCAAATAGCCAGTTGGGACAGCATCACTTAAAAATTATGCAAACAAACAGGAATCTTTACTCTTGTGTTTAAATTCAGCAGGAATATTTAGCACACCTCTTCCCGCCCCCCGCCCCCCCACACACACACACACTGCCCACCTCCTATCCTTAGTTGTCTGGAGCCATTTGTTACACCACAAAAACACACGGTTAAGAACTAGCAGCTTCTCATTACTGAATTAATAGCATGTATTTTATTCAAAGGTGACCTTTTCTCTTAAAAGTTCTAATTTATCTCTTTACCACAAATCTCACTAAAGGTAGAAATACTATTTTTCAATCAAAGTCTCATTTCGTTGTCGTTTATAATTGTAAGGGTAAAAACAATGCCACCAATAGGAGGATACTAGCAAGATAACACTCTTCTAAATGTATACATATTAATTTAATTTATATATTACATAGAGAGAGAGATCACACAAATAAACTTTACTGAAATCTTTATTGCTGGCACTTTCAATTATGGCTGCTACCAGTAGAGCATTGAAGTTAATTTTCAAACTGTGGGAACTGGCTGACCTCCTTCTTTAAGAAAATACTAAGAGTTACAAATGTAAAACACATACATTCTAAGCATACCACTGAGGTGGGTCAAATAACTTGTCTGTACTGGAATATAAGCAGATAAGCCAAAACATTGTAATGGACATCTCTGTTCTCTGACACAGCTCAGCTGGTAGTTTTAGTAGTATATGACAGGTTTCAGAGTATCTTTTCTGTTTCCGTATCTTTTTGCGGATACAGACTAACACGGCTGCTACTCTGAAACCTGTCATTATGCAAGGCACTGAATGTAGCCGTATGGAATGGAAATCCATCAACTTCATGAAAAAACTCGTACAGATACAGACAGACATCATCTTCCTTTCCAAATGCAAAGAGATGGACATCATACCAAAAGGACTAAAGGTAAAAAATCCATTACAATCTACATATTACACAGACTATGCTGAGAGATTGTGCCACACACTCTCAAAGAAACTGCGAAACCACTGGATCAACATCCTCTACAGCAAACGGGGAAAGATTAAGAATGAGCTCTCAAAACTGGATACTCTCATAAAAAAACCAACCTTCCACACAAACTTCCTCATGGATAGATTTTAGAAAAACTAGACAATCCATTTACAACACAAACTTTGCTTCTTTACAAAGGAAAAAGGACACTAAATTATCTAAACTGCTACATGACACAAGGAGCCACAACAGTAGTTCCCTTAACTCACCCAACAATATTGTTAATCTTTCCAGCTATACTCTTAGCCCGGCAGAAGAGTCTGTCCTATCTCGAGGCCTCTCCTTTTGTCCCTCCAGGCCCACGAACATGATACAGTTCTGTGGTGACCTAGAATCCTACTTCTGATGACTCCGACTCAAAGAATATTTCCAACACACCTCTGAACAACATACTAACCCAGAGAATCCTTCCTACCAACACTACAAAAAGAAGGATTCTGCTTGGACTCCTCCTGAAGGTCAAAACAACAGACTGGACTTCTACATAGTTTTCTTCCGTCGACGTGCACGGGCTGAAATTGTGGAAAAGCAGCATCACTTGCCCCATAACCTCAGCCGTGCAGAACACAATGCCATCAACAGCCTCAGGAACAACTCTGACATCATAATCAAAAAGGCTGACAAAGGAGGTGCTGTCGTCATCATGAATAAGTTGGAATACGAACAAGAGGCTGCTAGGCAGCTCTCTAACTCCACATTCTACAGGCCGTTATCCTCTGATCCCACTGAGGATTACTAAAAGAAACTACACCATCTGCTCAAGAAGTACTCCTGGTTTTTTTAGTAGTATATGTGTAGCTATGTGTACAGAAATAATGGATGCTTCATTTTAGGGGTGACGAACTTGAGATTCCTTATTGGGTCTGATTTTCAGCATTTGCGTGTTCAGTGCTTTTCTGAAAATCAGAGCCCTTCAACATATCACAAGTTGAGGACCCCAAAACTGAGTCACCTCAAATCCCTAGTATTTTTAAAAATCTTGGTCTCTTGACTATATACAATCTACTTTACTCATGTAAATTGTTGTTTCTTACTATGTATATGGATGTTTTTTTTCTCAGAGGGTCTCAAAAATATAAATTAAAATGGCAAATTTAACCTAAGCAAGAGCAGACTAATAATCCCAAATTTACAGTTCAAACAGTGAAATATCTGATTCTGCTCTCCACCAATCCCTATCCTATTGAGCAGTGTCTGACCTCACATGCTTGGCTCACATCATAACGTATCTCAAAAAAACCCACATTTTCTTTTGATCAGATTGGAACAGTCCTTTTCTGCTTAATTTTTCATATTAAGTATCATAAAACCACTTGTCTTCAGTGTTAGATGCCAAAGCCTTGTCTATGTCCAAAGAGAAGTGCGCAGGATTTCCACTCAATTTGTTGTTCTAGAGTGGCAAATGAGACATTTTAAGAATGGCCTTATAGTATCTCTGTGCAAAGCGTTCAAGTTTACTGGCTTGGAGAGCTTTTCTGGTGAGCTCATCAGTGTAAGAGCTCAATTTGTTTAGTTCAAAGCCAACACAGCTCTTTTTAGTTTAATGTGAATGACCAGAGAAACAGACTGAGCAAATCAAGTGAGTCATGCTGGCAGAGGCTGAAATGATTGCAGGTATCCTAGGCTCATAGAGCTGGAGTGCCAGACTCTTCTACGATACAACGTTTTCTCTCTCCCCCTCAGCCATCCCCTGCACACAATTTTGAACTTAGCTATGTAAGCAGAATGGAAGATATTGCTAAAAAACAAGGCAATATAAAGGGAATAAGAAAGGCCTTCCTTCCTAGATAACATGGTAACTTGGTTTACCAATACAATCCTTTGGGGTCTGTGTTTTTCCCAAATTTCCAATTCAATATTTTAATAACTGTGATTTAGCTAAGTAATTTTTTACCTTATAAACCCCACCTATAGAAAGGATTGCTAAGATTAACAGAATTAACATCATTATAAAGGTAACATTAATTATAAGGAAATCTGCTATGTGTAGGAAAGATATTCTTAACCTTGTCCTAAATTGCATCATGCCTCTGACACATCTAAATATATAAAGGGCCAGATTGTCAGCGGGTGTAAATGGTAGCAATTGATACTAGCTGTAGATATGGTCCTAGTTTATTTTGTATTCTGCTTGCAGTGCTTTCATTGGCTTGAACAATTAAAGAAACGTGTTTCCTTTGCAAAACTACAGCTCCATGAAGAATTAAGAAAGCCATCCCAGTACACTAGAAATTATTTTTGCTTGACAAACTCTCAGAAGACTTCTAATAAAACATTTAAATACAGTAAACTATGGGCTTGATACAGCTCCCACTGAATGTCACTGGCAAGATTTCCATTCCCTTCAGTGGGAGTGGAATCAGGCCCATATTATAAATGCAAGTGCCACAATGACAGGAAATCAAACCTTTGGTAGGATGAGCTGAGGCACAAGTCTATATCAATCTACACAGAAATTATACTTTGCACAGCAGTAAAGAGACTAAATTAACCTTACTGTTTCTGAACAAACATGTCTCCTAGTGTACTGGCTGTTGTGAAGGAAATAAGAGCTGTTAGAATTGTGCTTTGAGACATTAGTCATGTGAATTGGTAATTTGTTAGCACTAAAGAATTTTTTTTTAAAATCCTTAGAGTCAGTAATTTAAAGTCTATTTTTATATTTAAAAGTCAATAAATGTCCATTACATTTTAGAGCAGTCTTATGATAAAGAGCTGTAATAATCATGATTAGCAGGTGGCACTGCTCTCGTTACCGAACATAAGAACGTAAGAATGGCCATACTGGGTCAGACCAAAGGTTCATCCAACCCAGTGTCCTGTCTACCGACAGTGGCCAATGCCACGTGCCCCAGAGAGAGTGAACCTAACAGGTAATGATCAAGTGATCTCTCTCCTTCCATCCATCTCCACCCTCTGACAAACAGAGGCTAGGGACACCGTTCCTTACCCATCCTGGCTAATAGCCATTAATGGGCTTAACCTCCATGAATTTATCCAGTTCTCTTTTAAACCCTGTTATAGTCCTAGCCTTCACAACCTCCTCAGGCAAGGAGTTCCACAGGTTGACTGTGCGCTGAGTGAAGAAGAACTTCCTTGTATTTGTTTTAAACCTGTTGCCCATTAATTTCATTTGGTGGCCCCTAGTTCTTACATTATGGGAACAAGTAAATAACTTTTCCTTATTCACTTTCTCCACACCACTCATGATTTTATATACCTCTATCATAGTGCCCCTTAGTCTCCTCTTTTCCAAGCTGAAAAGTCCTAGCCTCTTTAATCTCTCCTCATATGGGACCCGTTCCAAACCCATAATCATTTTACTTGCCCTTTTCTAATGCCAGTATATCTTTTTTGAGATGAGGGGACCACATCTGTACACAGTATTCAAGATGTGGGCTGACCATGGATTTATATAAGGGCAATAAGATATTCTCCATCTTATTCTCTATCCCTGTTTTAATGACTCCTAACATCCTGTTTGCTTTTTTGACTGCCGCTGCACACTGCGAGAACTATCCACGATGACTCCACGATCTTTCTCCTGATTAGTTGTAGCTAAATTAGCCCCCATCGTATTGTATATATAGCTGGGGTTATTTTTTCCAATGTGCATTACTTTACATTTATCCACATTAAATTTCATTTGCCATTTTGTTGGCCAATCACTTAGTTTTGTGAGATCTTTTTGAAGTTCTTCACAGTCTGCTTTGGTCTTAACTATCTTGAGCAGTTTAGTATCATCTGCAAACTTTGCCACCTCACTGTTTACCCCTTTCTCCAGATCACTTATGAATAAGTTGAATAGGATTGGTCCTAGGACTGACCCTTGGGGAACACCACTAGTTACCCCTCTCCATTCTGAAAATTTACCATTTATTCTACCTTTTGTTCCCTATCTTTTAACCAGTTCTCAATCCATGAAAGGATCTTCCCTCTTATCCCATGACAACTTAATTTACATAAGAGCCTTTGGTGAGGGACCTTGTCAAAGGCTTTCTGGAAATCTAAGTATACCATGTCCACTAGTTTCCCCTTGTCCACATGTTTGTTGACCCCTTCAAAGAATTCTAATAGATTAGTAAGACATGATCTCCCTTTACAGAAACCATGTTGACTTTTGCGCAACAATTTATGGTGTTCTATGTGTCTGACAATTTTATTCTTTACTATTGTTTCAACTAATTTGCCCGGTACTGACGTTCGACTTACTGGTCTGTAATTGCCAGGATCACCTCTAGAGCCCTTCTTAAATATTGGAATTACATTAGCTATCTTCCAGTCATTGGGTACAGTAGATGATTTAAAGGACAGGTTACAAACCATAGTTAATAGTTCTGCAATTTCACATTTGAGTTCTTTCAGAACTCTTGGGTGAATGCCATCTGGTCCCGGTGACTTGTTACTGTTAAGTTTCTCAATTAATTCCAAAGATTACTCACAAAGAAAGGATGGGGCTCTTATAGTTTTGTAATTAAATTTAATCCATATTTTACAGTGCATGTTTGGTGCGTTTTCAGGAAGGTCAGTAATATTCACACTCCGTAACATGGTTCTCTTTTTACAAAAGTACAATTGGTACAAGCGGTTTTTGGATAGGATTGCCACGATCACCTTTCACCTCTCTAGAGCCCAGTTCCACAAGGTACTGACACATATGCCTAACTTTAAACACATGCTTATGTACCTTGCTTTAAATAAGCCAAACAAGAAACTGATCTTGCCCTTCTCAGTTAGAACTCTGCGTACACACAATTATTTTTTGTTAATGTGGTGAGAGCAAGTTTGATTTAAACTAGTCTGCACCCACTGAGTAAGCTTTAGAGGAGTTTAATATTTTAAATAATTTTCTGGTGAAGCCTATGTGGCCCACAAAGGCAAAAGAGTAACATTTTTGAAAATTCCCTCGTCCTTATTATCTTTTGCTTCCACCTCAGAAATTCAAAGTCCCAGAGGTTCATTGAACACTCGGTTCAGCCATGTACTAAAGCACATGCCTGATTTTAAGCACATGATTACTCTAATTGCAAAGCACATGAAATCAGTGCTTAAACTCAGGCATGTACTTAAGTAACTGGCTTTTTCGTGGTTCTATAACAGTTATTCTCCTCCAGTCAAGGAGCAGGAACAGTAAAAGGTGCCTCACTTGACTTACCACATCTCACCTAGATAGCACTGTCAAATGTGAAGTATTTAATACTCATATCAAACTGTTCAAACTCAGTCCACAGAATTAAAAAATAAAAAATATTTACAGTGATTTATTTAGTCAGTTCTAAAATTTTCAGTTTTTTTAAAAAAGAGCAAGTTGTTCCATAGTTAAGTTTGGCATCGTTGGCAGGATTAGTTCTTTGTTTTTAATTTGATATTGAATACTTTTTGTTGCCTTTTGGACTCTATTGTAAAGCTGCAGAAAAATAGAAAAGTACCCAGCTATAAAGTTCTTAATGGCCAAGAAATTCAGAAATCTCTCCTTTAAAGCTATGAGGTTTGGCTGAATTCAAAACAATAAAAAGAAGCAGTTCTTTCTGTTCTCCCAAGCATGTGTCACTGCAGACAACGTATATATTATTGTTATTAGCTTGAGTACTTAAATCATGAGCATAAAATAACAAACCAGAGTGGAATGTAAAAATTCCCCTGAGTACTATTGCAGAGAATAAAGTATCTCGCAGATTACCATCTACAATAAGCCCTTTAAACTACAATTCCAAAGTATGTAGCATACATATTAGCCACATATCTTAAGATAATGCATCTTAATATGTTTACATTTTAAATACACCACATTTTTGCATCAAACTTGCTGTAAATTTAACATTGGTGTTACCATTAAGATTCCAGATTTTGGAATAGAATACATCTGAGGGAGTCTGTTTTAAAAGATTAAGAACTGGAAAAACTGTTGCATTTGCCGCTAAGGATAATTGGTAGCAGTGATTCTCATTGCAGTTAACTTTAAAACATGCGGGTGACAGGCTGTGTTTGTGTTGTATGGGAAGTAAGGTGGAAGAAAGTGTTCCCAGACAATTGTGACAATTAGCTAGAACATTACATTACCATAGGTTCTATTATAAACACCATATTTCTCTTGTTTCAGAATTACACTCCCTTCTTTCAGCAACAGTAACGCAAAAGAGTTTTGTGCAAAGGCTTCAGTACCAATCTATTGATTATATCAGTTTTATAAATACCTATTATATTAACCTATTTTAGCAAATCTATCTGGATGGACAGAAGAAAGCCATCAAGGGGCTTCCTAGTGTGTGTGTTATCTCCTTCAGATCAGCTCCTTGTGGAGCACCTACTGTACATCTTTCTATTATAAAACAACCCCCTTAGGCTAGCTTTAGTCAGATAATAGACTGGTTGATTGATGTTGATTATCGTAGAAATGGAGGGCAGGAAGGGACCTGAAGCGGTCATCTAGTCCAGCCACCTGAGCTGAGCCAGATTATAGTCCTGGATGACTTCAACATCCATGCTGGCAATAGCTTTCCTGGGATTGCTTCAGATCCCATGGTTATCACCATTAACCTATCCCGGTGCTTTCAGACTTCAAAAACACATGTGGACACTCTGGGTCTTGTCATTGGGCAGAATTTGGTGACAGAGAGTAAAGATTAGACTCTCCTCATGGTGGTGTTACTCGCAAAAAATCCAGGGCACCCCGCCTATACCCTACTGACGGCTCAAGGTGTGACCCAATCAATTTAGGCACACCCACCCTTTCCTTCTGAGGGCTCAGGGTGTAAGGCACCTATCCTTACCTACAGGGCTCAGAAGAAACCTGGTCAGTTTAAGTACCTGCCCTTTCCCTCGGGGCTCAGGGCTTTACAGGTCTGCGGGACCTATTTCCAGTGCGAGAGCCCTTACACAGCTGTGCTCTAAACATCTATCTATTAGCAACACACATAGAATACGTATACCAAGCAAATCTCTTATGCTCACCACTCTGAATATACAGACAAATTTCACCCGATGGCCAGTCAGAATCTTCTCATCTGGGGGTTCCGGTGATGCCTCTGCATGTCACAGTCATGCAGAGAGGTCAGAGTTCTTGCAGCTTGATGTTAACTTCCAATCTGGAGGTGGTTCCCAAAGAGCATTGTTTTTTTTGTTACATTATATAGGTAAAACTAGCTCCCTCCTTTAACTTCACTAACCCTATCACATTATTCAGTACCTCTAGGTAACAAATTTTGACCAATCATGCACTGGCACCTATGTTTTCTCCTCCCTGCTCAACTCTTTTTACATTTTATCTCTGATGCCCAAATTGTAACTTATTTATGACCTTGTTTGTTTGTGCAGATGGTCAGCATGAATTCACTGGTCAGAGCTTATCTTATCTATTTTACTAATTTTGGGGGTCTTTTTGTTTCCTCCCTAAACTTCCCAGTGCCTGAGTGTCTCTACTTTACAACCCGGTGTTATAACTCTTGTTAGTGGCATACCTGACAAGGGGACACCTTAGCAGCAGTGGAGCATTTTTTTCTTAATTTTAGTGGTGAAATCTGTGAGTTCCCCCCGAGGCTGGTTTAGTATGGGTGTGAGTTAAATATCAGGCCTACCCGCCCCTCCTTGATGACGCTTTCACCAAAGCAGTCATTGCCACCACAGGATACCCATGCTATATTATTTGGGTATGTTTCCCGGGTATAGTTAGCAGCGGTATCAGCTGAGCTCTCATGTTGTCCATTTGTATCTTCCAAACAGTTCTTTTTACCCACACCACCAATACCACCATACCGGAAAGCAAATCCAGTTGGATTCCAATTATCACCACAATGGGGTGAATCATTATATTAAAACTCCAGATGCTGTAGGTGAACACCCCAGCAAAGTTTCCCACCAGGAGTGATATCTAATTTTAGCTATGGTTTTTAAAACTTTAGTCACCTGTTGGTTGTTGTGCTGAACTTATATGCGAATTTGTTCTTCAGTGCATTTTATGCATTACAAACGATCTTGCAGCATAGGGTGAATTAACAAATGTCGGACTAAACTCGTATTTATACCTACATTAACAGGTCGTATGTCATAAATCACATGAACATTATACTGTAAGTGTTCTACACTCCAAAGGGATACATAATATTCAAAATCGCAACCCTTAACATTACTAACATTACAAAAACATTTATAAATTAAATATGTCATAAGGTATACCTCATTATTATTTACAATGACCTCTGGACAATGAGATCTAACACATACATAAGCTTTACCTGCATAGATTACCGTTGATTGTTGTCCTGTAAACACATTAAACATGAACCTTTGAGTACCCTTGGTTTTAATGTAAAAACATTCATCCCTTGTTTGCAAATTTTGGTTCTCACATACATATCCTAAATCTTCATGAGCTATACATTGGGATACATCTATGGTTTTCCACTGTTTATGTTCTGTGACAAAGCTCTGTCCTTGTCTCCATGGGTCCCACGCTTCCTGGTGGATTTTGCTAGCCTCAGAGGCTCACTGTGACCCTCCACGTAGCTCTTCTCTAGAGGCAAGGGTCACAGCCTACTGAGCCATTTTCATCATAAGCCAGCAAGGGAGGTGAGGAGAAGCAACCCTCCCTTGCACAGTCTCTGTTGTCTCCCAGTCTCAGTGATTAATCGGGAAGGGGAGGGGGGAAGCCTGGGCCCACCCTCTACTCCCGGCTCCAGCCCAGGGACCCTAATAGTAGCAGCTATGGTAGCTGACCTTTTGGAAATAGGACGTGCACAATTCCCTGGGCCACTTCCCCACAGCAGCCCTCCCCTTCCTCAATATCTACTTCACTGTTACCTCAGGGCCTCCTTCCTTGCGCCTGAAGTGGTTTGTACTGCTCAATTCCTCCAACAGTGCAGCTTCCTCCTACAGCTCCTGACATGCACGCCCAACTGACTAACTGGTAGGCTTTTAACTAGTTTCACCCAGCCCCTGTTGGCTTCCCAATCAAACTAGCTGTCTTCCCTGTCTTCTGGAAAGATCTTAATTGGCCCCAGATGTCTTAATTGACCTGGAGCAGCTGCCATTTACTTATCTTGGTACCAGGGATTTGTTTAGCCTGGGGCTAATATATGTATCTCCCACTACTTTTCTATAGCCATCTGGCCTTGCCCCATCACAGTTCTTGATATGTCCATGTATGGTGTACTACCGAATGCATTACTAAATTGTTGGTTATCTGGATCCCTATAAGTAGTAATGGGTATATGTTAAGGGCGTGGCTAGCGTAGACAGTTATAACATATGCTTGAATAGTCATTGATCCTTATAAAGGTAAAATTTACTAGTTTCCACCAGGATACCAATTGTCTTTCTCCCTCAGTGAAATTTTCCCACAGCAATTTTTTTATTTCTAATGGTAGTCTTTCTTGCATTCCTTCACGAATTACTTGAATAACCAATTGCTGACTTATTTCCTGGGCCTGTGTACGGGCTAATGCTAAGGACATTTTCTTGTATTGATTCCATAGTCCCTGCTAAAAGTAACAAATCCTTTTCACCTTGCTGTTGCCATACTGGCAGTATTTTAGAAAATAATTGTTGCCCCATTCTAATTTTGACAAGGATGCACTGATGGGCTTTCCCAATTCTTGTTTTTCAGCTGTAACATAACTTAGTTATGTTATTACAAAAAGTAATTTTCCCTCTGCTGATACTTATACCTTCTTGTCAACTGTAGAGAATAGGCCACTTCTACCTTAATTGAATTGGCCTCATTAGCACTGACCCAGCCCCCACTCACTTGGTAAGGCAACTCCCATCTTTTCATGTGCTGTAATATTTATACCTTCTTACTGTATTTTTCAGTCCATGCATCTGATGAAGTGGGTTTTAGCCCACAAAAGCTTATGCCCAAATAAATGTGTTAGTCTCTAAGGTGCCACAAGGACTCCTCATTGCTTTTGCTGATACAGACTAACACGGCTACTACTCTATAACTTAGTTTGTTTGCTATTACCTCTATGTTAGTAGCATTCAGTACCAGTTTTACCCAGAGCAGTTTTCAATACACCCCTTGGGAGTGTTGTGGGTTTTTTTTTAGGCTACCCACCCCTCCTGTCAATCAAATCCAATAACCTTCAGTAGTTCACACTGAGATAGTGTTAGGACAGCTATATTTTCACTAGACCTTTACAACTGTGTCTCTTTTCCTCCTCTTGTTCTGCTTTTATTAACTTTATCTGTGCCTATTTGTTAACCACAATATTGGACAGCTCCACACAACAAATGCAGGACCACACCAGGGGCTCCTTCTGTAGCTGACATGAATCAGTTTATCTTCCAGTAGGCACTGTTTTCTGAAGCCACTTAGCTAGGGGATTGTTTCTCTAATCTTGTCTAATTTCTGCTGTAGTTGACCCTGCAATCTCAAGTGGTCTGCTGACATTTTCCTTCGTCTGCAGTCAGAATTGTGACCCTGAATTGTGAATCAGGTGCACTGTAATAGGAATGGTCCTTTGAAGTGGATTCAGTCCAATTTATTTCTTGTTTGCCTTGGTCTGTGTAAATTTTTTAGGGGAGGTGGGACTTTAATAAAATTAGAATTAACCAAACTGTCCATCTCAGATACCCCAAATCTGAAGGGTCTTTGTGGCTCAGTCATTTCAGCAAAAATAATAACGTGAGAACTAACATCATTTGTATGTGTGCTTAACCAACAGCAAATGAAAACAATGAACATTTTTGGGAAAAAAGTCAAAACTTCATGGAAATCTTGTTCATTTCTGATAGCTGACAATGAAACTACAATATTTTTATTTGAGAGGCAAGGTGGGTGAGGTAATAGCTTTTACTGGACCAACTTCTGTTGGTGGAAAGGAGAAGCTTTCGAGTTTCACAGAGCTCTTCGTCAGGTCTGGAGAGGGTAACCAGAGTGTTCAAGCGAAATATGGATTGTTAAGTATAAGTGCTGTAGGGTTGTCAGTTTACATCTCAAATTGTTAGTTTACTGACATTTTCTCTTCAGTATAATGCTATGCCTCTTTAATATATGTCACCAATTAGCAGCATGAACTAGCACTCAGCTGCTAATTTCAGCCCTCTCATCAAATTATTGTATAATTTATTCAAATCCTGGCACATAATGTTGAGCAAGAAAGACACATTAGATTCTCTTTTAATGTTCTGTGTACATCACAGTCTGTCACTTTTGTCTATCATCACACACTTGTTTCCACAACTCTAAAATTATTGTAACTTCAAGTGGTTGGAATAGACCGATTCAGTGAGTGTAAACTGTGCATCTGGGGAGTAGCAGTGAAAATAGAATGAGCACTGTCAGCAGCTTAGTTTTCTACGTGGCCTTTAAGGTTTTACTACGTATCAAATGGAATTCAGCTCTTGTTGTAAACTCCCTATGTGGACAGAGCACATCTAAAAATAACAGCTAATTTGCAGAACAGAAGAACATGTTGGTTATGTGAACCTTTAAAAAGTATTTACAGGTTTCAGCAAAATTGGGAAACAGTTTTCTGTATTTTAAACAATACATTCTGTTGCAAGAAAGGCCTTGGGGAAACTGCATCACTCTCTTCATTTTATTTTTACACAGAGTTGACTTAAACAGATTTTTAAACTTTGCAATGTAAATATTCTTTAAAAAAACTGTACATATGCAACATACACAAAGCAGCCCCTGGCGTTTTACACAGGCTTTGGATGAATGGGTTTAGAAATCATGAAACAGATTTCCACCGTCATCCTTTGGATTTTGTCAGTAGAAATTCAGCTGTATGGGGCCTTCGGCTTGCGCTAAAAATGAAACCAAGGAAATTTAGTGTGTCTAAGTAATGCAGGATCAGGCCCCAAGTGGCAAAATTAGCAGAAACAGGGGGAGTGTTATTACAGTTATATGAGCTTAGCATGTTAGTCGTTAAAGGTGAACACTTTCTGAGATGTCAAGAGAACTGAGGTTGCAGGACTGAATAATGTGGAAAGGAGCTTTGGCGAAATTGTGGACGATGCTCGGTAGTAATTTAAGATTTCATCACAGAACTCCAGGGTTGCAAGTAATTGATTTCTGAATATGGATCATGTTAGGCTGCAGAAACCGTGAAAACAACAGAATGGGATAATTATCTGTCACTTTAATTCTTTTGGCTAAATTGTTTCCCCCCTACATGGAGTCACAGGAGGAAAGAGCTAAACCACATAGAGGCCAGACACAATCGTTTCCACCACTGGGAATAACAAGGCAAGAAATATTAGCTTATTAGCGGAAGCTTGCTTTGTAATGTAACATTTCCAGACTGTTTCTGCATTCCAAAAGAGCACCTATTATATTGCATAGGTGTCACGTGAGTGTCCTTTGGTATTCCCACACCTGTCATCTAGAAGTATTGCATTGCCGCTTGGACTGTGCACCTTTCTCTCTCTCTCTCTCTCTCTCTCTTTTACTATAATCAAAAGGCTGACTTCAGCTCCAACTGAAATGATATGAAAATGAACAGTGGCGTCATGAAATTATTAACTGAAATATCTAAATTTAACTAAAATGCATAAATCACAATGAACATCAAATTGTGGGTATGCATATCATGCTCTTGAACCTCATACATAACTCCCATTAATTATAGTAGAATTATTATACACTTTTCATCAAGACATCATTCCCATAATGGTTTTATTTATTTATTGCAAGAAATGATATACAGTAAAACAACATACGTAATCCCTGTTGGATTATTTGCTTTCAGATTCTATTAATATTTAACATTATTCATGTAGGTTTCATTCCATTATTGTTTATTTTCTTTAGGAAACAAGCCTTCACAAAATGCACCTGAAACGTGTACATATTTTTAAGTAGAATGAGAGTACATTTTAATGATTTAATTTGATACTGGTGCATGGTGATTCTCCCATGTGAGTTGAATTTTGTATTCCTTTTGAGAACTAAACAGGTTGACATTACTTGGAGTCTATGAATCAGAGGGTGGATCTTGAGTTAACTACAGATTTAAGTTTCTGCTTTATGCATATGATCTATGTGGGCAGAGGAGGTTGTATCTTGGCACAGCTGTATATTTACTTAGTAACTGAAGCACTCCTCGTTGGCGGAACAATGGGAGGTGAGAGCTAACACTCCCTTAACAACAGTGGGGAAAAATCTAAGGGATGAGAATGGATGCTACAGTCTCAAGATCACATGGTTTGACATTTGGATTTCTAATATATATATAATACACACATACACAAAGGTGAGTTACTTGGAAATGAATTAACTGATGTCTGCACAGAACTGCAGTAAACTCTTCTTTCTCTGACTTCTTCAGAGGAAGGCAGGGGATCAGGATTTAAATGATAAAACTGACCCAAAAATGTCTCATAGGGAAGTTTCTTCTCAATGTATCTAACACTAATGCAAATACATTCTAGTTTTACATTACTGAGTTCTTGCACGGCCCCTGTAGGCAAGGTGCCCATAGCATGCACACTGGGAGAGCCCTAAGGCCCTGTTACAGTCCTTAAGGTTATTTTTATCTTTCTCTGTAACAAAGCTTCCCAGTAGCATAAATCATTCTATTACTGTTTTTAGTGATATCGTTTCTGTGTGTTTCTTCTTTCATATACTGTATAATTTTGGATTATATAAACAGGGTCAATAAACACAATAACTATCATTCTGTTTGACTGCATCATATTTACAAGTATATAGTGTCCATTCAGAAGATCCCTCAGAGTCACATGACTCACAAGAAACTAATCTATTAGCTGACCAGGTAGGACATAGGAGCTCCCAGAGCCTCGGGAAGCCAGATTGTCATTTCAATTCAAAGTCAGAAGACTGTCCCAGAGAGGTGTCCTCCAAACTTCAGGCCATTTCAAATAAGTACTGTGATGGATCCATTGCAGCTAGAAGAGCCAGAGCAGAAGGTTGCGACGTTAGCCATTAGATTTTGCTAAATTAGGCAGATCCAAAGCTTCTCCAAGCAAATTTGGTTCATAAATATGTTAATTGTTTTTTGCACAATCAAAAAATTATAAAAAATATAATATTAAAAAGGAGCCCAATTGCTTTTCCCCCCCTGGAATCTTGGCAGCACTACTTTAAGCAGCACTGCGTTTTCTTAAAGAAAAAGACCCTGAGTGAGCACTAACAGCATGCTAGGGTAATTAACAGAAAGAATGGCTTCTGACTCATACCTCCTTTTCACAAAAATATTATGGCAAAAACTAGAACTTGCTGCATTACAATTATTACATGGAAGGAAAGTTCAATATAAAAGAATACATTCAGTTATAATTATTTTAAGACCGAGATCTTGTGAATAAAATTCTGTTTAAACTATACATCCTCAGTGTCCTTTGAATCCCAGTAATCCATATCTCCAGCTCCATAGTGCATATGCATGTATATGCTAAATATATGTACCATACAAGATTCTGGGGCACATTTTCCTAAGTGGCTGACTACTTAAGCCTGATCGGGGAGGAAGAGCAGGAAAGGAAGAAGGAGGGTTGGCATGGTTCATAGTGCTCATTGGGATGGCAGCAAAGCCATCAAAAGAACTGTTGCAGGGTTAGCATCACCAGCAACCCCATTCCTTGATTTTTGTACATTTTAGGAATTTCCTTCTGAACCCCAGACCTAGTTCATGCCTACTGCAGGGAACATGTGACTGTTGAGAATGCTAACCCTGTACAGAATTTCATTGAGAACGTCAGAACTGGTGAATTCCCCAAACATGAGGAGCCTTTTATGGTCTCTTCTTTTCTTAGTCGTCTCTTTCGTTGTGCTGAGTAAGATTTCACTGGGCTTTATCATCATTATTTCAGCATTCCATGAATTTGGAAATCTACATGTAACACTGGAAGAAAAGGATTAAACAGTAACTGGCCATGGGATAAGGGCTCACATATTGGATGCTAGTCACATGAATTCAAGTGCTGAGAAGAGAGAGAGAGGGGCTCCAGAAAGGGGACTTCTTCATTCACATCAAGAATGAAAAGTCTTCCATAGAACCAGTGACATTTTTCTCCCAGCACCTGGGGATTATGTTAAATTAAACTAGTGTCACCTGACTTGACTGGAGCGTCTTAGAGAAACAGTTGGAAACTGAGAAGGTCTGAGGGTTGAGAGAGAACCACGTTCTTGTTGTTTCTCATCATTCTGCAGAGGCCAGGACCTGCTAAATGAGATTTCAGAGAGATTGGGCTGTACATGGTAGTAAAGTATCATTGCCGCCTCCTTCAGTAAGCAAGCTTCCTGTCACATTGCCAAAACCTTTTGGCTCTTTGCTAGTAATACATTTGTTGTGTGATTGGCTTATTGCATATATTTATTTTGTTTCCCAGTAAGCACAGTATAAATAAATCCCATCCTGTCTGTTGTTATGAGAGTGCTCTTTCAGGGATTTCACTCAGCACTTCATCACGTGAATGCTCAGTAGCAAGCATGTCTATTACAAATTGATCCATTTGCTCATTATTTGGGAGAAACAGGAGAGTGTTTGACTCACAGGCCTCATTTCTAGCTGTTTTATAAGGGTGAGCATGGAACAGATGTAGGATTGGGGCATCTGGGAAAGAATTTTGTGAGAGTTGCCTTAAGATTGTCTCAGTAGATGTGCTACAAATCCAAGAGACACACACATCTCAGAGGTGACAGGGTAGTGAACCAGACGTGACTATATTGTTGCTAGAGTGGACACAGAATTGCTTTCATGACTTAGCTTATTGATGTATAGGTGCTGAAAGACCAGATTCCAAACATCTCATCTCATCTTTTTACTTTTGTGTCCATAAAACGGCAAATAACTACAGCCATAATTAGGTACTTAGATATTCAAATGGTATGGATTGCAGGCACAAAACCAAAACCAAACAAGCCAAATAATTAGAAATATGAATTTCTGAAAATGATAGGTTGTTAAAAGATACGTCTGAAGACTGTCAGTAGAATTCTTTTTCTGGAACTTATAAATCGTCTTTAACAGTCAGGGGT
Organism: Natator depressus; assembly: GCF_965152275.1. Lineage (NCBI taxonomy): Eukaryota > Metazoa > Chordata > Testudines > Cheloniidae > Natator > Natator depressus. The sequence goes on from NC_134236.1 coordinate 58,955,490, forward strand.
CACAAACATTTCAATACCGCAATCCCCTGCTCTTATCCAGTCCTACTAGAGACCTTCTTTCACCTGAACAGAGACTTTGAAATTTTGCGGCAAATAGCAACCATCAGTTTTACACCCACCCCTTAATTCTGGTCTGTTTTCTTTTACTACTAAGGACAAACACATATGCATTTAATTCAACTTTTCAGCTGCATCTGCGCTGGACAATGAATGATGACTATGAAGATGAGAGGACTAAAAATCCACCAGGAAGGTTGCCAACCACGTGCAATTTGGTGGCATTCTTCTGAGTCAGCACTGAGCCGATGCACCAACATTGAAAGTCTATATGCAGCTAGCCGTGAAATATTTGGCCAAGAAGTATAAACAAGGTTGCCCTTTGAATAGGTATCAGTATGGATCCCATGAATGTATGCATGTACTTCATGCATGTGAGATCAGGTTCTTTTGAATAGTAGTGTCAATCAGGCCTGCACATGAGCCCTGTGTCTCCTTGGATTCCCATACAGCATAGCTGCTGTAAACCTCCCTCAGTTCCTTCTTACCACCTGTGACCAAGAGACACAGTCCAGTGAGTGTCCGACCAGTTCTTAAGCTTTAGGTAGACCATCTGCAAATCTTCTAAATCCTTTCAGAACTCTTCTGATTATCTTGATTTATGACCCCTATGATTATACCTGCCTGTCTGGACTGAGCATTGATGGTTAGATTCCCTGATATAGGGCTCTGTAACATGGCAGACTCAAAGACTCCAGACTTCAAGCTCTGTGCGTCCTGCGATTGTCTAATCCCCTCAAAAGATGAATACAACAGGTACCTCTTCTGCCCCGGAGAGCCACATAAACCGAACACGTTTGGAGTCCGTATCATATTCCACTAGGACTTATCAGTTGTGAGATGCCAGACTGTAGCGCCATCTTCTGGAACAATCCAGGATCTTGCTAGTGAACAAGTCAGAATCATCCAGTGTCCTGTTTATCAGACAAGCTAGACACCGAATACTGGTGCAGAGAAGATGTTGCTGAGAAAAGACCCAGCACTGATGTTCCCAGTGCTGAAGCTGACCCCAACATAAACAGCACTGAAACTGGCACCGACTTCTCTGGCAGGCCCAGTGTTGCTAATAGAGCAAAGTGGATGTTTGCCGCCCTCCAATGGAACTTCAAGGGGCTCCAAATTATTTTTAGAAAGGTCCAAATTCATAGAAAGTTATCCAGTGTGAAGCAGTGGAAGAGCAGCAGATTGGCAAGTCTTCTCTTCCTTTATATAAATTATAAATCTCAGAAAAATACTGACATGGTAGCCAAATTTTGCTTCTTTAAGCTTTTAAAATCCAAGATTTTCAAGTTGTCTAACTATCCTGTGAAGTCTTGGAAGTTTTTTTTTTTTTAATACCAAAATACCCACTTGCCCCACCCCCAAAACAGGGACCCTAGACTGAGCTGTGGTGTTGAAGTCTGGCACTGAAAGAGGCTGCTCCGAACACAGAGGCAGAGACTCCAGGAGGAGTTCAGCATCCTCTGATAAGGTCAGACAACATAAATCCTGTAGAGATAGATCCACCAGGCTGTCCACACCATCAGGGACTGGGGAGAACGAACAGGCTGCAGCATAAAGGACCCCACCAGCTCCAACCCCAGTATTGCACCCCTTGGCATTGATACGTATCACAGAGGATGAGTCCAGGAGAGAACCAGAATAGTCATTGGTGCCAGAGTACCTACAAGTACCCGTACAGATGCCAGTACTGGGAGTGCCATACACTTCAGTGCCTCCCTTAGAGGAGATCTACTCATCCTCACCATCACTGGGGGGTACTTTCTCCTGTCTTCAAGTACAGAACCCTCCCTTCTGAGGTCTGTGGTGGCACCCAGAGAGATCTGCTGGCTTCCCCTACAGGGCTTTGCACCACACAGCTCAACCGAACTGGCACCAGTCTGGCCAATAGTCTATCCCCCTCCAATATTCCACTAGTGCAGCACAAAGGTGGGGAATGGAAAAAGAGAAAGAAGCAGCTCTTCCTCCCCACACACACACGTTGAAAGGAAAGGGGAGGAGGGAGAAGCCGGAGCATAAGAAACACCACCATCCTACCTGCTCCTGCTTGAGCTCTCATCAGCCCATCTCTGCTGAGGGTGTCTCCACTGCTCCTGGTCCCATCGAACCTGCACGTTGGCTAATGAGGTAAGCATTTTCATTAGAGCAGAGGTGTTAATCCTGGATTGCCATCAAATTCTAACTCAGATAAAGTAGTTCAATAAAATTATCCTTTTAGGATTTCAATTAAATCATTATTACTCTTCACCTCCTGATTTACAAGTTCTGGGTGGCGTTACTATGTGCTGGTACACAGATGGGTGGTTTTCAGTGGCTGGTGAAGGTATCCATGTCGATAGTTCGAATGTCAGTTTAAGTTTGTACAGTTTTACGGGATCTTTCAGGATAAAAGCTTCTCTATAAATGCAGTTGTTGTTGTTAGGCTCAATCTCGAGGTTTTTATTTAATCATTATGTAAGCAAAACTCATTGCCCTCAATGAGAAAAGACTGGCATTTGGCCAATTATTATTTATCATCTCTACAGCCATGTCTCTCCTCCCAAGATCCACGAGTCACATCTTCCCTTTGGAACCTGCCTCCTTGAGTGCGGGATTTCCAAAAGTGCTCAGGTCTAACTCTGCTCTCATTGGCATCCCTTGCTAAGTGTCAGATTGGGACTGTCCCTACAAGAGGATGCTGGGGACAAAGTGCCTTAGGTGTCCTCCCAGGGATCACCCATGATCATAATGCACAAGTGCTTCCAGCTCACATGGACTCTGAGCCAGGTTCTCAGCTAGTGTAAATCAAAGCAATTCCATTGACTACCCCACCTAAGAACCTGGTTCTGTAAGTCTAGTGCTGGCTGTAGGAAGGGAGGAAGCAGCTGAGCATGCATGATCCAGTACAGTATCTCACTTTCTTATTCTCTTTGCTTGACATCTTGTCTGCAGTGGTTCATTTAATATATTTTGTAGGGCTGTCGATTAATCACAGTTAATATACGCGATTAACTCAAAAAAAAAATTAATCGTGATTAAAAAAAGTAATCGCGATTAATAACAGTTTTAATTGCACCAATAATAGATTACCAGTTGAAATTTATTGCATATTTTGGATATTTTTCTACATTTTCATATATTTTTTTATTCTGTGTTGTAATTGAAATCAGCGTATATTATTTTTTATTACAAATATTTGCACTGTAAAAATGATAGACAAAAGAAATGATATTTTTCAATTCATCTTATACAAGTGCAATCTCTTTGCTGTGAAAGTGCAACTTACAAATATAGATTTTTTTTTGTTATATTTTGGTTTTTTGTTGCACTCAAAAACAAAACAGTATAAAACTTCAGAGCCTTCAAGTCCACTCAGTCCTACTTCTTATTCAGCCAATCTCTAAGACAAACAACTTTGTTTACATTTACAGGAGATAATGCTGCCCTCTTCTTATTTACAAAGTCACCAGAAAGTGAGAACAGGCATTTGTATGGCACTTTTGGAGCTGGCACTGCAAGATATTTACTTGTCAGAAATGCTAAACATTCATATACTCCTTCATGCTTTGGCCACCATTCCAGAGGACATGCTTCCATACTGATGACACTTGTTAAAAAAATGTGTTAATTAATTTGTGACTGAACTGCTTGCAGGAGAATTGTAAGTCCCTTGCTCTGTTTTACCCTCATTTTGCCATATATTTCATGTTATAGCAGTCGTGGATGATGTCCCAGCACATGTTGTTCATTTTAAGAACACTTTCACTGCAGATTGACAAACACAAAGAAGGTACCAATGTGAGATTTCTAAAGATAACTACAGCACTCGACCCAAGGTTTAAGAATCTGAAGTGCCTTCCAAAATCTAAGAGGGACGAGGTGTGAAACATGCTTTCAGAACTCTTAAAATAGCAACACTCAGATGTGGAAACTACAGAACCTGAAACACCAAAAAAGAAAATCAACCTTCTGCTGGTGGCATCTGACTCAGAAAATGAAAATGAACATGCATCAGTCCGCACTTCTTTGGATTGTTATCGAGCAGAACCCATCATCAGCAACAATGTGTGTCTCCTGGAATGGTAGTTGAAGCATGAAGAGACATATGAATCTTTAGCACATCTGGCACATAAATATCTTGCGACGCCAGCTACAACAGTGCCATGAGAACATTCTCACTTTCAGGTGACACTGTAAACAAGAAGCGGGCAGCATTATCTCCCGCAAATGTAAACAAACTTTTATCTGAGCAATTGGCTGAGTGGACTTGCAGGCTCTAAAATTTTACATTGTTTTATTTTTGAATGCAATTTTTTGTACATTTGTAAATTTTACTTTCATGATAAAGAGATTGCATGACAGTACTTGTATTAGGTGAATTGAAAAATACTATTTCTTTTGTTTTCTTACAGTGCAAATACCTGTAATCAAAAATAAATATAAAGTGAGCACTGTACACTTTATACTCTGTGTTTTAATTGAAATCAATACATTTGAAAATGTAGAAAACATCCAAAAATATTTAAATAAATGGTATTTTATTATGGCTTAACAGTGCGATTAATCGCAATTACTTTTTTTAATCGCTTTACAGCCCTAATATTTTGTAAACTGATTTGTCCTCTGTGGGTGGGTGGTAGGTAGATAGTCATCTCTGTGACTTACATGGTTTGACATTAATAAGTTTATTTTATCCTCCATAGATGGACGATGCGGAATCTATATACAAATCCTTACTGTTACAAGCCCAGGCCATTCTTATCACATTTTAATCGTATGTTGGCTAGAAAGAGTACCCATCGGAGGTTAGAGATAGGAGAGTCTAATGCACAGGTAATATGCTAGAGTTTAAAGATTTAGGAGTTGAGCTGAGTGATTTTTTTTTTTTTGGTGAATAGTTTATTTGCTGAAAATGCAGGTTTTTTTTATCCAAAACTATTTGCAAATTCATGTCAAATTCACTGAATAGTTTCCACTGTTTGACTGAACCAAAATATCAAAACATTTTGGAAATGTTGAAACAATATTTTGTTTTGACTGACTTGACATTTTTCAGTCTAATTTTAGACAATTACCAAAAGCAAAGGAGGACTGGATTCACAAATGAGGGGGAGAGAGAGAAGTGGCCTTCCCCTATGATCTTTTAGCCCAGTGCTTAGGGAGCTCATCTGATTTATGGGAGATTCAAGTTCAGTTCCTACCTCTGCCTGATGTGGCAAAGGGATTTGAGTTTGGGTCTCCCACATTGCAGGAGAGTGTCTAGCTACTGGGACAGGAAATGATTTGGAGACATTTTTCTTAGTCTCTGTTTTTGAAACTCTTCAACTTTGTGTAAAGGTTGAACCACAGGTGCTGACTTCCCAAAGTGCCGGAGGGTGCTCGACCCCCGGATCTGCCCCAGACCCTGCTCCCACTTTACCCCTTCCCCCAAGGCCCTACTCCCACCTGCCTCTTTCCACCCCTGCCCTGCCCTGCCCCTACCCTGCCTCTTCCTGCCCCTGCTCCACCCCCACCCCACCTCTTCCCTCCCCATTCTGCCCCCTCCCACCGAGCGTGCCGCACGCTTGCTCCTCTCTCCTTCCCCCAAGAGCTTCCTGCATGACACGAAACAGCTGATTGTGGCAGCTGGGAGGCATGGGGAGGGAGTGGCAGGCGCTGATCGGTGGGGCCTGCTGGTGGGCAGGAGGCACTGGGGGGAGGGGGAAGTTCTCATAGGGGGCTGCTGGTGAGTGCTCAGCACTCCAGCCCCAAAGTCCCCACAGAGTCAGCGCCTATGGATTGAACAGTTTCAAAAGGAGAGACTGAGAAAGCCGCATACCAGAATATCCCATAGCCCAGTGGCTAGGGCCCTTTCTTGCAATGTGGGAGATCTAAATTCGAACCCCTCCTCCATTTCTAGTAGAGTGAGAACTGAACCTCAGTTTCCTATAAGCCCAGAAAGTGCCCTAACCACTGGGCTACAGCTTGTAAAGGAGCTTCTTCTCCAGTTCATTCTTTTTGACTTGTTGATTCATTGGAAATTTTTTTGGGGGGCGGGGGGGGGATCATTTTTGGTTTCAACCTGAACCAAACTTTTTTTCTAATGTTCTCAGAATTGCCAGTGAACAGAAAAATATATTCTTTGCCCCGCTCTGGCTGGGAGGTCTGTGCTGAGCTTTCCAAATGTACCTTTGAAATATTTGCATCAGGAACCAGTTCTCTAAGGGATATTTCATAGGACAGGGACTTAGGAAACTTGGGTTCTAGTCTTGGCTCATCCAGTAGGGTCACTGTATGACCTGGGTTAAGTCACTTAACTTTCTCTGTTTTCTCACTTGTAAAAAAAGAGGAATGATACTTACTGAAAAATCCATCCATGAAACAAATCAACCTTCAAAAAATCATAAATTAGTGGGGAGGGAGGATAAAATCAACAGCAAAAAATCCCTACCCCAAGTAGAGCTCTTATCCCACAAAGGACAGAGTGCCAGAGACTTAATTAAATCCGCTACGGCTTTTACGTAGAAGGTGCTCGGATACTATGGTGATAGAAAACTGTATAGAGGCCTTAAAGGCATGTCTACACAGCAATAAAAGACCTGCGGCATGGCTATGGCTGGCCCAGGTCAGCTGACTTGGGCTTTTGGAGCTCAGGCTGTGGGGATATAAAATTGCAGTATACGCTTTTGGGCTCAGGCTGGAGCCCAGGCTCTGAGACCGTACCCACTAGCTGGGTCTCAGACCCCAGGCTTCAGCCTGACCCTGAACATCTACATTGCTATTTTTAGCTTCACAGCCCATGCCCCATGAGCCCCAATCAGCTGCCCTAGGTTCTGAAACTTGGTGCCATGGGTTTTTCATTGCAGTGTAGACATACCCTGAGATAGATTACTGTACCCTCCTTTGTAAAGCTCTATGGTATCTATGCATTAAAAGTACTAAAACAGCTAATGTCTTGTGCTGAATCCCCACAACTCCTATTGCAGACAATGGATCTGAGAGAGCAAACCCCTCTGAAAATCAGCCCAAAAGAAATAGTACTATTATGGACTATACATATGGATTGCTTAATATTAGTAAGGAAGATCTTTATGATCTAGTGACAAGTGAATTGCTCCCTTCCTATTCATCCTCCATTTTCTCTACTTCTCTTATGTTTCTCATTGCCTTAATTTACTATAGCATGGTGAATTTATATTAGGAAACATTCATCATGCTTAGTCTAAGTAATATCGAGTTAATGTATTTTTTGATCTTCCTGAGGAGAAGCTCAGCTTTCTCTCAGTTCATACAGTTATAAATTTTTTATCTGTTCTGTCTGTAATGAAGACATGAATCAGTAGTTGTTTCTTATTACAAAATAAATACATTTCAATGACAGGGAACAATATTCCATGGAAATGTCTTAAAATAGAAGGACTTATTGCAAAGGATTATTATCCAGATTTTAAAATGCATTTAGTTTACAAAACAAAGTAACATTTACTGACTATATTGTTTCTCAATTTTCCAAGCTAGCAATAGAGAGCAAAAAGAGCAACCACTGCTCTGATTTTAATAACATAATACGAGCTTTGAGGATTTCATAGGAAGCCACGTTTTGTTGTTCGTGCAAATTACAACTTTCAGCTAAACTGTAATCCCCATTTTGTTATAGGGTGCGCAAAAACAGTGCCAAATACGCTGAGACACTTATTCATTTATCTTTCTGTGGCAAAACTAATGAAGTTCCTGGCTTCCCTCCTGAGCAACCTTCTTTATTTTTGTGTTTTATAGGGTAATCAAAGTAGCAAAATTGTTGCCAATGCAGCAAATACCATGTTTATAGTAAAAAGAAACGGAGGACTTGTGGCACCTTAGAGACTAACAAATTTATTTGAGCGTAAGCTTTCGTGAGCTATAGCTCACTTCATCGGATGCATGTCTATTTTAAATTATTTTGTTTGTAAAATCATGCAGAGAATGTTCCTATGCTACATACAGAAGTTGCCCTATTGGTTCATTATCCTATCTCTCACAGTGGCCAGTACCTGATGCTTCAGAGGAAGGTGCAGAAAACCTTGTAGTGGACAGCTCAGAAATAACTTGCCCACAGGGATTTTTTTTAAAATCTCACTGATGAGTGGTAAGCTTCTGCCCTGAAACAAGAGGGTTGGTATCCTTTCTAAAAAAAGGTTTATCCTGCCCAATTTAACTGTGGATGTTATCAGTACCCTCATAAATGCTGAAGCCTTTTTTTGACTCCTGTAAAGCTCTTAGCCTCAGTCATATCATGTGGCAATGAATTCCACAGATTAATTATGAATTATAGCCTTACTAGTGCCACAGACACAAAATGCCGTATCAGGGGCATCTGAGTTCACAAGTATCTTTATCTTCATCTTTACCAAACAAAACAGCCCAGCTAATTCTGTTATTCATGTAAATCTTATATCTTGGATATGTAGTCTCTTGGCTTATTGTGAATGGGTGGAGACAGCAACAGTGCTGATCTATGCACCGCATTTTCTGAGAGGCTGCACTGTGTTTATTGTGCTGAAAATCGAATCCAGTTACTTGTTCCTTTTCATAATGAAGCCACTTCATCACAATTCTGTTGGCTTCACTAAATTATATTACAAATGTGAATTATTTTTCATTCAAACTGTGGCTCAGTTAAAAGTTTTCTCTGATAAAAGATTTATAGTATGCTGTTTGTCATGAGATGAAAAATGTTACCAATAGAGAGTAGAATTACTTTCTGGCAGAACATGTTTTAAAAAATGAAATAGTAAAAATATGCCATGGGCCCCTCTTGCACTAAAAGTTCTTTGTTTATTCTAGGCATTTTATAACACTGCCAGGTTATCTGGAGGTGCAAAATGCACTAATGCTTTCATTAAATGGCTCCTAAACTATAGGCTGCAGGTGACCAGGGGTCCACAAAGCACTTGCGTGTGGTTCTTGGAGAGTTGTCTGGTCAGATGGTGTGAAGTCTCCTCCTTGTTTCCAGCTGTTAAATCATATTAAAAGACAGTTGAAATACATTAAATACTTTCCTAATATTACCTTCTGATGAAAACAGCTGCTACAGGCATGGTATTTGACTGCTAGCGAGAGGGGACATAGTATACAGGATCATGAATGAGAGGAGAGGTGCCCACAAAGTAATCTCTTTATTAAAATGTGGCTCACGTTATAACAAGTGTGAGAACTCTTGTTCCAGTCAAACAGTAGAGGTGATTGGGAATTTTCCAACTAAACAAGATTTAATCAGAAAATGCTGATTTGTCAAACCTGAAATGTTTTGCAGAAACATGTTGGGTTTGACTAACTTTCAGTAAACGACAGGCAGGAGTCTGATGGAAGCCTACCTGGTTCCAGCTCACTTGGTGGACTGCTGGAGACTCCAGGTACCAAGATCCATGGTTCTGGAGCACTCCTGCTATGCAGACTGCTCCAGGTCTCTAGGACTTCTAGGCTCCTTGGCCTGGGGCTGGAAACCCTGAGAGTCCCATTCTGGTCAGTTTCATAGCTGCTATTCAGTGGTGAGCAGCAGTGAAACTGACAAGAATCATGTCAGTTCCAAAAAGCAGCTGCCAGGCATCCCAGGAAATGTATTTCATTGGGAAATGCCATGTTTTAGTGTTTCAAAACTGTGTTTTTTCAGAATCTCCAATTCATGGGAAATTTCAAAGAATTTGGTTTCCTTCCAAATCAGACCAAAACCAAATCCTGAAATCTCAAAATTTTCCACATACAGGAAATTCTGAGTTCAGCCAGTTCTCTGTAATATGCAAGTATTTATATTTGGCTACTGTTACAAAAAATATAAATCAAGATAAATAATTACCATAATGTTTGCTAAGGTTCATAAGTACATTAACCATACAAATGGATCCCTGATATATCTTTGGCTTTCTAGCCTTTGAAATGAAATGCATTCTGATAATTTTTTAAATGGGTTTTATCTTGGAACAAGCATTTTTTATCCTTTTTGTGAATTTTTATATAAGATTTTCATTACATAATCATTCTCTTTAAATGCTGACAATATAAGGATAAAAACTTGCCAAAAAGCAATAGATGTTAATGGACCAAATTCTGTCTAGCTGTTTTGTGGAGTGTAATTTAATTCAGAATATTTTTATAATTTTAGGGCCCAGTCCTGCATCCTTACTTTACTCATATAAAAATCTAAATTTATTTATTAGAAATTTTGTCTGAAAAAGGAAACCAAGACTAAGTCTTTTCTTTGCATTTTCCATATAGCCACAATTGTAGACTTGCAAACATCAAGCAAAAGTAGGTAAATATACATAGCAGCTTTTGTTAATTTCAGAATCTTTATAATATATGACTTGTACACATCATGATAAAGGTTAAAATACTAAATTCTTGACAATATTTTTTCCATCTTTTCTGTCTCCTCTTTATGAACTCAATACACAGATTTTATATTCACCAGAATATTAACAATTTATTTTGAAAAATAAGCAGACCTGTCTGTTGGGATTAACAATCCCAACTCATGTAACAACCTGTCAACAAAAGTTGGAGATTTATCTGAGGTCCAGCATAATGTTCTATTCCTTATTAACCATACTGTTACAAAATGTTCTTAATATAAACTTAACTGATGGCCTTGGATGTAATGATTTTGTTATCCAAAAAACTATATACATAATGAGGTCATATTCTGCCCTGAGATATATGCATGCAACTCCTATTGAAATCAGTGGGAGTTCTGAACACAGAACTGTGGAGCAGAGATTTCTCCTTGATCTCTAAACTATTTTTAATTAATTGGGGGAAAAAGCAGTAAACCAGCATTCCAAATCCTGAGGTTCTTACGCAGGATTTATTTTGTGTTTATGCAGATCAAACTTGCCTGCAAGTCCACAGTAATTTACCTGAGAGAGGACAGAGTAAAACACTTGCTACTAGGTATTCATAGTGCTGGGATTACACTCAGTAATAGTTTACTAGATGGGTACATTTTAAAGTGATTTAGGTGCCAACCCTCCATTTTAAAAGTGACTTAGGCACTTAGGAGTCTAAGTCCCATAAAAATCATCTACGTGCCTACGTAATTTTTTAAAATAGGGCTTAGACTCCTACATCAGTTAGGTGCTTTTGCAACTTTTACCCTACATCTGGTAATATGTACATGTGAGTATTTTAGCTATTATTTGTATTGCAGTAATGCCATTGTGCTAGATGCTACAGTCAAAAAATAATGTTCAGAATCATTGAAGGGGATAGATAATAAGAGAGAAAATACCATATTGCCTCTATATAAATCCACGGCATGCCCACATCTTAAATACTGCGTGCAGAAGTGGTTCCCCCTTCTCAGAAAAGTTACATTGGAATTGAAAAAGATACAGAAAAGGGCAACCAAAATGATTGGGGGTATAGAACAGCTTCCATATGAGGCAAGATCAATAAGATTGGAACTTTTCAGCTTGGAAAAGACAACTAAGTGGGGATATGATAGAGGTCTATAAAATCATCATGGTGTGTAGAAAGTAAATAAGGAAGTGTTATTTACTCCTCAAAACACAAGAACCAGGGGTCACCAAATGAAATTAATAGGCAGCAGGTTTAAAACAAACAAAAGTAAGTATTTCTTCACACAATGTACAGTCAACCTGTGGCACTCTTTGCCAGAGGATGTTGTGAAGGCCAAGACTCTAAGAGGATTAATAAAAGAACTAGATAAATTCATGGAGGATAGAATCATAGAATCATAGAATATCAGGGTTGGAAGGGACCTCAGGAGGTCATCTAGTCCAACCCCCTGCTCAAAGCAGGACCAATCCCCAATCAAATCATCCCAGCCAGGGCTTTGTCAAGCCTGACCTTAAAAACTTCCAAGGAAGGAGATTCTACCACCTCCCTAGGTAACGCATTCCAGTGTTTCACCACCCTCCTAGTGAAAAAGTTTTTCCTAATATCCAACCTAAACCTCCCCCACTGCAACTTGAGACCATTACTCCTTGTCCAGTCCTCTTCTACCACTGAGAATAGTCTAGAACCATCCTCTCTGGAACCACCTCTCAGGTAGTTGAAAGCAGCTATCAAATCCCCCCTCATTCTTCTCTTCTGCAGACTAAACAATCCCAGTTCCCTCAGCCTCTCCTCATAAGTCATGTGTTCCAGACCCCTAATCATTTTTGTTGCCTTTCGCTGGACTCTCTCCAATTTATCCACATCCTTCTTGTAGTGTGGGGCCCAAAACTGGACACAGTACTCCAGATGAGGCCTCACCAATGTCGAATAGAGGGGAACGATCACGTCCCTCGATCTGCTGGCTATGCCCCTACTTATACATCCCAAAATGCCATTGGCCTTCTTGGCAACAAGGGCACACTGCTGACTCATATCCAGCTTCTCGTCCACTGTAACCCCTAGGTCCTTTTCCGCAGAACTGCTGCCTAGCCATTCGGTCCCTAGTCTGTAGCTGTGCATTGGGTTCTTCCGTCCTAAGTGCAGGACCCTGCACTTATCCTTATTGAACCTCATCAGGTTTCTGTTGGCCCAATCCTCCAATTTGTCTAGGTCCCTCTGTATCCTATCCCTGCCCTCCAGCGTATCTACCACTCCTCCCAGTTTAGTATCATCCGCAAATTTGCTGAGAGTGCAATCCACACCATCCTCCAGATCATTTATGAAGATATTGAACAAAACTGGCCCCAGGACCGACCCCTGGGGCACTCCACTTGACACCGGCTGCCAACTAGACATGGAGTGATTGATCACTACCCGCTGAGCCCGACAATCTAGCCAACTTTCTACCCACCTTATAGTGCATTCATCCAGCCCATACTTCTTTAACTTGCTGACAAGAATACTGTGGGAGACCGTGTCAAAAGCTTTGCTAAAGTCAAGAAACAATACATCCATTGCTTTCCCTTCATCCACAGAATCAGTAATCTCATCATAGAAGGCGATTAGATTAGTCAGGCATGACCTACCCTTGGTGAATCCATGCTGACTGTTCCTGATAGGTCCATCAATGGCTATTAGCCAGGATTGGCAGGGATGGTGTCCCTAGCCTCTGTTGGCCAGATGCTGGGAATGGGTAACAGGGGATGGATCACTTGGTTATTACCTGTTCTGTTCATTCCTTCTGGGGCACCTGGCATTGGCCACTGTAGGAAGACAGGATACTGGGCTAGATGGACCTTTGGTCTGACCCAGTATGGCCGTTCTTCTGTACATCTAAATAACATATAATCACACATTTAATGATTCAGGGGGAGGTGATCATTTAATATATTAAATATTTTAGAATGTTTGTTGTTGTTTTCCTTTGTTTCTTGTGTGAATAATGTTGGGATGGG